>NC_057394.1:23083788-23763007 GCF_019320065.1 Cervus canadensis
CTGGCAGGAAGAGGAAACACTGTAAGTGTATTCTTTCTCCCTTAATAAATCAAGAGACTTGCCTTATAAAAATAAACAGTAAGAGCACAAAAATTAAATAGATCAATGGAAGACAAAGGTAGTCCAGAAAAAGATCACGTTATGTATTAATATTTGAATTTTTTTTTTAACAATGATGACTTATTTTATTTTATTTTATTTTATTTTTTTTTTTTGGGTTTTGTCATACATTGATATGAATCAGCCATAGATTTACACTTATTCCCCATCCCGATCCCCCCCTCCCATCTCCCTCTCCACCCGATTCCTCTGGGTCTTTCCCAGTGCACCAGGCCCAAGCACTTGTCTCATGCATCCCACCTGGGCTGGTGATCTGTTTCACATAGATAGTATACATGCTGTTCTTTTGAAACATCCCACCCTCACCTTCTCCCACAGAGTTCAAAAGTCTGTTCTGTATTTCTGTGTCTCTTTTTCTGTTTTGCATATAGGGTTATCGTTACCATCTTTCTAAATTCCATATATATGTGTTAGTATGCTGTAATGTTCTTTATCTTTCTGGCTTACTTCACTCTGTATAAGGGGCTCCAGTTTCCTCCATCTCATTAGGACTGGTTCAAATGAATTCTTTTTGAATGCTGAGTAAAATTCCATGGTGTATATGTACCACAGCTTCCTTATCCATTCATCTGCTGATGGGCATCTAGGTTGCTTCCATGTCCTGGCTATTATAAACAGTGCTGCGATGAACATTGGGGTGCACGTGTCTCTTTCAGATCTGGTTTCCTCAGTGTGTATGCCCAGAAGTGGGATTGCTGGGTCATATGGCAGTTCTATTTCCAGTTTTTTAAGGAATCTCCACACTGTTTTCCATAGTGGCTGTACTAGTTTGCATTCCCACCAACAGTGTAAGAGGGTTCCCTTTTCTCCACACCCTCTCCAGCATTTATTGCTTGTAGACTTTTGGATAGGAGCCATCCTGACTGGCGTGTAATGGTACCTCATTGTGGTTTTGATTTGCATTTCTCTGATAATGAGTGATGTTGAACATCTTTTCATGTGTTTGTTAGCCCCAAATTCCCCTGTATGTCCTTCTTTGGAGAAATGTCTGTTTATTTCTCTGGCCACTTTTGATTGGGTCATTTATTTTTCTGGATATTGACTGCAGGAAGTTTGCTTGTATATTTTTGAGATTAATCCTTTTCTGTTTCTCATTTGCTATATTTCTCCCAATTCTGAGGGCTGTCCTTTTCACCTTACTTTATAGTTTCTTTGTGTAGTGCAAAAGCTTTTAAGTTTCATTAGGTCCCATTTGTTTATTTTTGCTTTTATTTCCAATATTCTGGGAGGTGGTCATAGAGGATCTTGCTGTGATTTATGTCGGAGAGTGTTTTGCCTATGTTCTCCTCTAGGAGTTTTATAGTTTCTGGTCTTACATTTAGATCTTTAATCCATTTGAGTTTATTTTTGTGTATGGTGTTAGAAAGTGTTCTAGTTTCATTCTTTTACAAGTGGTTGACCAGTTTTCCCAGCACCAGTTGTTAAAGAGGTTGTCTTTTTTCCATTGTATATCCTTGCCTCCTTTGTCAAAGATAAGGTGTCCATAGGTTCGTGGATTTATCTCTGGGCTTTCTATTCTGGTCCATTGATCTATATTTCTGTCTTTGTGCCAGTACCATACTGTCTTGATGACTGCGGCTTTGTAGTAGAGTCTGAAGTCAGGCAGGTTGATTCCTCCAGTTCCATTCTTCTTTCTCAAGATTACTTTGGCTATTCGAGGTTTTTTGTATTTCCATACAAATTGTGAAATTCTTTGGTCTAGTTCTGTGAAAAATACCGTTGGTAGCTTGATAGGGATTGCATTGAATCTATAGATTGCTTTGGGTAGAATAGCCATTTTTGACAATATTGATTCTTCCAATCCATGAACACAGTATTTTTCTCCATCTGTTTGTGTCCTCTTTGATTTCTTTCATCAGTGGTTTTTATTAGTTTTCTATGTATAGGTCTTTTGTTTCTTTAGGTAGATAACTCTAAGTATTTATTCTTTTTGTGCAATGGTGAAAATGTATTGTTTCCTTAATTTCTCTTTCTGTTTTTTCATTGTTTAGTATATAGGAATGCCAAGGGATTTCTGTGTGTTAATTTTATATCCTGCAAACTTTACTATTTCGTTGATTAGTTCTACGTAATTTTCTGTAGAGTCTTTAAGGGTTTTCTATATAGAGGATCATGTCATCTGCAAAACAGTTGAGAGTTTCAACCTTCTTCTTTCCTATCTGGATTTCCTTTTACTTCCTTTTTTCTTGCTTCTGAAATTGCTGTGGCAAAACTTCCAACAATATGTTGAACATAGTGGTGAGATGGGCACCTCTTGTCTTGTTCCTGATTTCAGGGGAAATGTTTTCAATTTTTCACCATTGAGGGTGATGCTTGCTGTGGGTTTGTCATATATAGCTTTTATTATGTTGAGGTATGTTCCTTCTATTCCTGCTTTTTGGAGAGTTTTAATCATAAATGAGTGTTGAATTTGTCAAAGGCTTTCTCTGCATCTATTGAGATAATCATATGGTTTTTATCTTTCAATTTGTTAATGTGGTGGATTACATTGATTGATTTGCGGATATTAAAGAATCCTTGCATTCCTGGGATAAAGCCCACTTGGTCATGGTGTATGATTTTTTAAATATGTTGTTGGATTCTGTTTGCTAGAATTTTGTTAAGGATTTTTGCATCTATGTTCATCAGTGATATTGGCCTGTAGTTTTCTTTTTTTGTGGCATCTTTGTCTGGTTTTGGAATTAGGGTGATGGTGGCCTCATAGAATGAGTTTGGAAGTTTACCTTCTCTGCAATTTTCTGGAAGAGTTTGAGTAAGATAGGTGTTAGCTCTTCTCTAAATTTTTGGTAGAATTCAGCTGTGAAGCCATCTGGTCCTGGGCTTTTGTTTGCTGGAAGATTTTTGATTACAGTTTCGATTTCCTTGCTTGTGATGGGTCTGTTAAGGATCTTCTATTTCTTCCTGGTTCAGTTTTGGAAGTTATACTTTTCTAAGAATTTGTCCATTTCATCCAAGTTGTCCATTTTATTGGCATAGAGCTGCTGGTAGTAGTCTCTTATGATCCTTTGTATTTCAGTGTTGTCTGTTGTGATCTCTCCATTTTCATTTCTAATTTTGTTAATTTGGTTCTTCTCTCTTTGTTTCTTAATGAGTCTTGCTAATGGTTTGTCAATTTTGTTTATTTTTTCAAAAAACCAGCTTTTAGCTTTGTTGATTTTTGCTATGGTCTCTTTAGTTTCTTTTGCATTTATTTCTGCCCTAATTTTTAAGATTTCTTTCCTTCTGCTAACCCTGGGGTTCTTCATTTCTTCCTTCTCTAATTGCTTTAGGTGTAGAGTTAGGTTATTTATTTGGCTTTTTTCTTGTTTCTTGATGTAAGCCTGTAATGCTATGAACCTTTCCCCTTAGCACTGCTTTTACAGTGTCCCATAGGTTTTGGGTTGTTGTGTTTTCATTTTCATTCATTTCTATACATATTTTGATTTCTTTTTTGATTTCTTCTATGATTTGTTGGTTATTCAGAAGCGTGTTATTTAGCCTCCATATGTTTGAATTTTTAACAATTTTTTTCCTGTAATTGAGATCTAATCTTACTGCACTGTGGTCAGAAAAGATGACTGGAATGATTTCAATTTTTTTGAATTTTCCAAGACTAGATTTATGGCCCAGGATGTGATCTATTCTGGAGAAGGTTCCGTGTGCACTTGAGAAAAAGGTGAAGTTGATTGTTTTGGGGTGAAATGTCCTATAGATATCAATTAGGTCTAGCTGGTCCCATTGTGTCATTTAAAGTTTGTGTTTCCTTGTTAATTTTCTGTTTAGTTGATCTATCCATAGTTGTGAGTGGGGTATTAAAGTCTCCCACTATTATTGTGTTACTATTAATTTTCTCTTTCATACTCGTTGGCGTTTGCCTTACATATTGCGGTGCTCCTATGTTGGGTGCATATATATTTATAATTGTTATATCTTCTTCTTGGATTGATCCTTTGATCATTATGTAGTGTCCTTCTTTGTCTCTTTTCACAGCTTTTATTTCAAAGTCTATTTTATCTGATATGAGTATTGCGACTCCTGCTTTCTTTTGGTCTCCATTTGCATGAAATATTTTTTTCCAGCCCTTCACTTTTAGTCTGTATGTATCTCTTGTTTTGAGGTGGGTCTCTTGTAGACAGCATATATGGGGGTCTTGTTTTTGTATCCATTCAAAGTAAATGGCAACGGGACCACACCTATCAATAATTACCTTAAATGTAAATGGGTTGAATGCCCCAACCAAAAGACAGTTTCATAGTTTTTTGAGATCAGTGAGTCTGTCTTGTATTCCTTTCATTCTCCACAGTACTCAGATTAGTGTCTTGCCATTTACTTTGGAACTCAAATGTGTGGAATTGATTTTGCTTAATAAAGAAAAAGGAAATGTGACTCTTTAAGCATGACGATAGAACTATGTGAATATTTTGATATATAATGTGAAGCAATATCCCATTGCTATTGATCGTAGGCAGGCAGCATCAGTAGCTACAATGTGATGGTGCCCATCAATCAGTAATAGGCTGAATTGACTAGATCAAAAACATTAGGCAGCCAATGAGGAAAGAGGCAGAACATTAAACAAATTTAGGTTTTGCTAGCTGTATTTTGAGTCTCCAACTGGAGGACAAATTGCAAGTATTCTCTCTGATGAAAGGACTTTAAGTCATGTAGTTGTCATTTAAGCCTCATTTATTCATACAAGTCTTGCAATCAATGATAATGCCATTGTAGGGAGAGAAATGTAGATCTTCAAAGCTGAAATATATTCAAATGCAAACTAAAGTGCAGCTTTGCCTTATGCAAAACAGCTCTCTTGATTCAGATCATGCTTTTCACTCCCACTTTAGATTATACTTTCTTGTGCTCAACTGAAAGATGAAGGGGGATATTTTGGATGCTTGAGACATTGAGAACTGATATAATTAGGATGAGGGGTGAAATTATTTTGATTTGGGGTTCGGTTGTTGCAAGCAGAAGAAGCTGTCCTGGATGCAAATAGGGGAGATTTTTCTCCTCCACTTCACCCACATTGTCTGGGAAAAAAATTAATTGTTTGACAATTAAATGTGGCGCCCACTGCTGATCAACAGCAGGTCTTGACAGGTTGGGATTAGATACCCAAATGCAGCTGTTTTTCTCCTCCCTCCTCTAGCACTGATGGGCTATGGAATTTGATTTAGGTATTTGGGATATAGAAAATTATATGTTAGGTGAGAAAATAAGCAGGAACTCCTTTTTTTTTTTTTCCAGGTGATTTTTTAAAAAACATCCCTGATCATGATACTCTCTATAAATACTTCATCTTCTTCTCACCCACCCCTGAGGCTAAGTAGAGGATTTTCTTTCAGAAAGATTCTACTTTTCTGAGTAAAACTAAACTATTTTATGTATCATACAATTCTCTGAAATACATATTTGGCCCTAAGATCAACAGGAATAAACATTTTGATGGGATTGTCATAAAGGTTAATATGATGTTGGACTGGTGAATGTTATTGCATGATTGATGGTAGATGAACCAGCTGACCTCTGGGATCCTGTGATTTCCTGGCTGGAGAAGGGTGAAAGTGACATCATTGTTATTAATAGGCTAAGACTGGCTAAAAACACCAATGTTCTCTAAGCTGTACATGAATGAAGAATTTCTTTGTTCAGCAAAACTGCTGTGTGCAGCCAGGGGTGGTTAAAATACATTACACGAAGATGCTGGAAACCTAGGTTCTGTTCCTTGCTGGTTCTCTAACTAGCAGTGTGACCTCAGCCAGCTCAATTAACCTCTCTGTATTCCTTTCCTTGCATATAAAACAAGCAGAACAATACCTGCCTTTTCTAACTTTCAGGATTGTTTTCCAATTCAACTGAGATAAAACATGTGGAAGTGTTTTGGAATGTATTGTGTAGCATACAAATGGAAGTTAATAATCATTGCCAGCTCTGTTTATGACTCTTTTTCTTTCAAAGGCTGTCCTTGTTCAAAATGAGTCATTCTTCTTACTGCAATTACTTCAAGCTGATTATGTGTTCATTTCCCCCTCTCTGGCATCCTATAGCCATATCACATGCATTGTAGACTTCTTGATTGTGTCTAAAATTTTAGTTTAGTATACTGCTTTATATCCTCCCAATCAAACTTACCTGTCATTCGAGAGTTGTTTGGGGACATAGGTTTTTAAATTAAATATGTTTTCTCGACTCAGTAGAATTGAGTTTTAGCAAATGATGTATCTACATTTGACAATGCATTATGTTCCCAAACGTCGTTCTTCGCTATATAGTGTCATGAATTCACTGAGGTATACATTCCTCAGAGGTGATATTAATAAAACTGTTTAAGAAATTGGATATGGTCCTTGTAAGAACTCCAAGTCTGACAAGCTTTAACCCTATTGTTGCTAGTAAGTCAGCATTTTATGATTAGAAGTTGATGACCTATAAATTCAGCACTATATAGTTACTTTATCCTACTTGGTCCTCAAAAAAAAAAAAAAAAAAAAAAAGCCAAAAAGTATACCTCTTTGCCTATTATTCCATACTCACAAGGGCCTCAAACTCCTGTCTCCAGCTTTATTTTCATATTTCTGGCTACTGCCCTTGAATTGTAGCAAGGTTGTCAACATTTACCTAAATACCTTATGACATCTATAACATTCACAGAAAAGGATGAAATCTTGCCAGCAAGATTCTCATCTAGTAGGCCATTTATGCATATACAGGATTTTGGGTCAAGATCTTCTCCTGTTCTCAAGTCCATTTCTAAGTCTTTGGGGATTCCATCTACTCTAAAACATCCTGTTCCCCCAAATCAAAATGCCTGGCTACAACTTCAGCAGCAGATCATCCACAATGGAAGCAGCAGCTGAATGGGCCAAGGACACAACAGGTCCCATGAATGGAAATCAGGTCAGGGATGCACACGAACCTGATGTTGCTACTGGTAACACACTAGTTTCACTTCTTGCATGCTAAGTCGTTCCAGTCGTGTCCAATTCTTTGTAACCCTTTGGACTGCAGCCAGTCAGGCTCCTCTGTCCATGGGATTCTCCAGGCAAGAATACTGCAGGGGGTTGCCATTTCCTCCTCCAGGTGATCTTCCTGACCCAGGGATCAAATCTGCATCTCTTAAGTCTCCTTCATTGGCAAGCGAGTTCTTTACCACCAGCCCCACCTGATTTTGCATTTTCCTTAAACTGTAAAATTTGCTTCAGATTACGGTTATCTGGGCTTCCCTGGTGCCTCAGGAGGTAAAGAATCTGCCTGCAATGTGGACCTGGGCTCTATTTCTGGATCAGGAAGATCCCTTGGAGAAGGGAATGGCAAACCACTCCAGTGTTCTTGCTTGGAAAATCCCATGGACAGAGGAGACTGGTAGGCTGCAGTCCATGGGGTCACAGAGAGTCGGACATGACTGAGTAACTAACACTTGCACACTTTTCATGGTTATCTAGTCCACCTTAAAGCTTACCCCCAGGCGACTCTAAGAAGTTCTTAGAAACAGGAGGCAGGGGATTCACTGGACACTAGACTCTGCCTGTGCAACCGAGCTCACACTGGGCTCTTTGTGTCCAGGAAGAGGTACAGTTGTTTCTGGGGGCTTCCCAGGAGGCTCAGTGGTAAAGAATCTGCCTGCAATGCAAGAGATGCAAGAGACACAGCTTTGATTCCTGGGTCAGGAAGATCCCCTGGAGGAGGAAATGGTAACCCACTCCAGTATTCTTGACTGGAGAATCCCATGGACAGAGGAGCCTGGTGGGCTACAGTCCATGGAATTTCAAAGAGTAGGATGCAGCTGAGCACATACAACACACAGTTTCCAGAGCTACAGGCCCATGTGCTTTGGTAAGGGCTACTCAACTTCTCAACCTCACCTGTGATGCCCTGTAAAATATAAGAACAGGGGACTGATTGGTGCTAACACTGCTGCTGCTGCTGCGACCCCATAGACGGCAGCCCACCAGGCTCCCCGTCCCTGGGATTCTCCAGTCAAGAACACTGGAGTGGGTTGCCATTTCCTTCTCTAATGCATGAAAGTGAAAAGTGAAAGTGAAGTCGCTGAGTTGTGCTCTTAGCGACCCCATGGACTGCAGCCCACCAGGCTCCTCCGTCCATGGGATTTTCCAGGCGAGAGTATTGGAGTGGGGTGCCATTGCCTTCTCCTGTGGTAAGACTACTATGGCCCAAACTACTGACTGAAAAGATTTCTACTAGCTCCTCACTACATGCAATGCTTCAATAATAATAATATCATTACTACTAGTAGAAATGATACTAGTATTAGCCATTAAGGCCCAACCATTTGCTTGGTGAAAACTCTACACCTTCCACATGAAGGGTATTTTATTTCTTGGATGCTTCCTGGAATTTTTTTTTTTTTTTTTTTTTTCTGTAAAGGTCATCTTCTCAACTTTTTACAAGGCTCCAAATAGATATTAAGTTCTATGCTACCAGCAAGTTTGAAAGTGGGTCATTGGATTCTAATTCATTCTTCTCAGTGGTAAGAACTCTGAATAAGCCAGTTCTTTTACTAAATGACCTTTTTGGCAAGCACATCTATCCAAATGCAATTTTTTTTTTTTTTTTTTTGGTCAAAGGGAATTCGGGGTAATTGAAGAAGACCATGGAATTAACAGGCTTTGGAGAACCCTTTACAATGAGCAGATCCCCACTACTCAGTTTAGGGCAAACACCCGTGTAAACAGGACAAGCACACATAGTCTAGTAGTGATAAATGGCCATTTTGTTGCCACAGGGATGGTGCAGAGTGTCATTTTACTTGTTTTTAAAAATATCTATCTATTTGGTTGTATCAGGTATTAGTTGCAGCATGCAAGATCTTTTGTTGCAGCATGTGGGATCTAGTACCTTGACCAGGGATTGAACCCAGACATTGGGAATATAGAGTCAGCCACTGAACCACCAGGGAAGTTCCTGTCATTTTGTTTTAATTTAATCTCCCTTTGATAAAAGAAGGTTTCTCACTCCAAACCTTTCCTCCATTTTGGCTTACTCTTAAGTGTTCTGATACAAGGGTTTTACTAATAAGGATGGTTTATTAGAGGTCACCAGGAAATGGCAACCCATTCCAGTATTCTTGCCTGGAGAATTCCCTGGACAGAGGAGTCTAGGCAGGCTATATTCCGACAAAAAGTCGGACATGACTGAGTGACTAACATCGCTCAGTAACATAGTAACACACATCTAAGTAGGAAATGAGGTATTTCTCTTCTTTCTCTATTTACGTATATACTCCAGATATCAGGGAGGGGATGCTATGACTAATACCAACATCATAATACAAATCTGTGTTACTTGACCAGACTGTGTAATGTGTGGTCCAGACAATGTAAACATGCTCACATTTGTAGGTTTCTTTTTTGCGGTTCTGGCCTCAGGTGGCTGGCTTCTGCCTGACACTGTTTTCCAGCCATCTAGACTGCATTGCCTAATGAGTTGCAAGGACTCAGTACAATCAGAAATAACCATTGCTCACAAACCTCTTCCCCTAGCATGCTTTTCTTCTTCACTTCCATTTACCACTGAAAGTTTTACAGTTAATGTACTGCCTTACTTCACACTCTTGTGTGAGAAACTTGAGTGATACTTTCACTTCTCCTATGTTCACCCATTTTTGATTATTCAACAATTTCTATTGCTTTTGAGTTCTTACAAGCTCTCAAATATGTCCTTTCTTTACATCTCTACTGCAGTTTTTAGCCAAAAAACCTTTTATTTTTAGAGCACTTACGTGCTCACAGCTATATGAATGAAAAGTACAGAGCATTCTGTTACATCCCTTGTCTCTAAGACACCCACAATCTTCCCCACTATTGACATCCTGACCACAGGGCGTTGTTTGTTACCACTGGTGAACCTACACTGGCACATCATTATCACCTAAAGTTCATAGCTTACGTGAAGGCTCATCTTTGGTGTTTTAAATTCAGTGGGCTTTGACAAGCATATAATGATATGCATCCACCATTGTAATGTTGAGTAGCTTCAAGCCCTAAAACACCCAACACTTTACCTACTTAACCTTCCCTCCTCCTCAACCCCTGACAGCCACTTATCTTTTTACTGTCTGTACAGTTTTGCTTTCCCATGCTTGTTTTCTTTCTTTACTCAGGATATGCATGCCTATTTTAATAGATCTCCTTGTCTCCTAATAAATCTCCCTTCCTATTAATTTTCCATATAGAAAGTTGACTTTCTGATTCACCATTTAATCATCCCAGTGTCATGCTTAAATATTTTTTCACTGCCTCCAGTGTAAAGTCCTATTTTTCAGTGATCCAAAGCTCTTCAATATCTGGACCCGCTTATCTCGTTTCCTTCATTTCACATATCCTGCCATACTAAAGGAACTGCAGTTCACAGAATGAACTGTGCTCTGTCTTTATGGGTATTTATAGATGGCTTTATTTTTCCTTTTCTAGGAATATATTTGTCCCTCCCATCACCTGGATATATTAAACTTGCTCCTCAAATCTCAGAATAGTATCTCTTTCTTTCAGAGCAAACTAAAATAACCTAAGATTGTGAACTCTTACATAACGTACTACATTATGTCCTCCTCATCATGGTATAAAATCACTATACTAAAGACATCTGCTTCCTAGCTGGTGTTTTTCATGAGGGAATTAGGTCCCTGAGGCATGAATTGCACTTGTTCCTGTTTTTTCAGTAATTACCTACTTTCATATTTCCATATACACTCATTTTTCTTTGGTCTTAGTGAAATTCGAAGCTACTAATAAAAAGCTGAGGAACTATTACATTGATGTAAACAAACTGTCAAATCTCCTCCGTATTTTAGCATTGTCATGTTTGGCACCCAAGTAAAAATGTTCCAGACTAGAATATGATTTCCTTCCAGGTATATTATTTTTTACTTAGAAAGCAAAGGGAGTTTTTCAGCAAATGGATAGAAATATAGATATTTATTACACAGTGAATCTTATCATATAGGATCCTTTGACATGTTCTCAACCAGGATGAAGACATTCAATGTCCTTAAGTTCTATGGCTACTAAACTTTGTAGTTTTATTTTTAGGGAGAAACACAGCTATTTTAAAATGAATGTACCTAGCTTGTAAAAAGATATAATTTTACCAGATATAACATTACCAGTCTAGTAAACATTTGCTAAGAAAATTAAAAAGATCTAACAGCTAAGTCTTTTCATTATAGGTATGTTTGAAAGCTTTGCCAATCCTTAGATACTGAAATACTTCTTTACAATAATTGAGCTTCAAAAATTCAAAAACACCTGTGACATACTATCATTATTGCTCTTTTTGTTTAACTCTAGGACAGACAGCTGACTGTTGACTCAATTAATTTCCTTTGTCATCGTTAACATACTTAAAGCTTTCCTTTCCCATCTATCTCCTCTGCCCACTCAGCCTTTTTCCCATTTAGATTCCTTCCACAAGTTTGTCCACGGGTGTATGTACCTTTGTTTATTCTACATAAATGATATTATATCATAGAATCATTCTTTTTAATTTGGACTCATAGAGTATTTTTATAAAGCAAAACATGTAACTGTTTATATATCAACTGCTGAAGAGTAGGGCAATTTATTGATACAAGCTGATATAATTTTCAGTAACTTCAGGTTAGTAATTATAAAATATGAGGTTTTAGGAAATAGGATAAATGCATTACCTGAATTAACTAATGGATTATCTTTTTAAAAGTTGTTGCCAGAAATCACTGTAATTTAATAATTGTCATTATCAATAGATGATTGGTTTAAGAATAATTAGAATGGTTATAGAGTTCAGTTTTATGCCTTCAAGTTGTGCTTCCTTTGATCGCTATAGAATTCTCTATAACTTAGCCACTTGCCTGAGATCGTGTCATTCCAATTCATCATTACCATGGAAGTGCTACCTTCATAACCCTTTTTGGGGGAATTTTAGGGTCATAGGAAATGTTTCTTCTCCGTTTTATTAAGCAGTGGCTATTTGGCTCATATTTGGTTTATATTTTTATCAAAACAGAATGTGATATCTCCCGGCAATGCACTCCAGCATTTGACAATATAAGTACTGTTTTTAGTAACACATTTTAAAATGTTTTTGAAAGCTCTGTGGCATGTGTCTTCAGTGTGACAACTTATGTCCTTTGATCTCTTTTTGTTTCTCTTGGACTGCATTTTTCCTTGCCCTCACATTTTAACATCTAATATAGAATGTAACCCTGTTTAATTAACTTATATGCAGAGTACATCATGCAAAATGCCAGGCTGGATGAAGCACAAGCTGGAATCAAGATTGCTGGGAGAAATAACAATAACCTCAGATATGCAGATGACACCACCCTTATGGCAGACAGTAAGGAAGAACTAAAGAGTCTCTGATGAAAGTGAAAGAGGAGAGTGAAAATGTTGGCTTAAAGCTCAACATTCAGAAAACTAAGATCATGGCATCCAGTCCCACCACTTCATGGCAAATAGATGGGGAAACAATGGAAACTGTGAGAGACTTTATTTTCTTGGGTTGCAAAATCACTGCAGATGGTGACTGCAGCCATGAAATTAAAAAAGGCTTGCTCCTTGGAAGAAAAGCTATGACCAACCTAGACAGCATATTAAAAAGCAGAGACATTACTTTGGCAACAAAGGTCCATCTAGTCAAAGCTACGGTTTTTCCAGTAGTCATGTATGGATGTGAGAGTAGGGCTATAAAGAAAGCTGAGCACTGAAGAGCTGATGTTTTTGAACTGTAGTGTTGGAGAAGACTCTTGAGAGTCACTTGGACTGCAAGGAGATCAAACCAGTGCATCCTAAAGGAAATCAGTCCTCAGTATTCATTGGAAGGACTAATACTGAAGCTGAAACGCCAATACTTTGGCACCTGATGTGAAGAACTGACTCATTTGAAAAGACTCTGATGCTTGGAAAGATTGAAGGTGGAAGGAGAAGGGGACAACAAAGAATGAGATTGTTGGATGGCATCACTGATTCGATGGTCATGAGTTTAAGTAAGCTCCGGGAATTGGTGATGGACAGGGAAGCCTGGTGTGCTGCAGTCCGTGGGGTCACAAAGAGTCGGATATGACTGAGTGACTGAACTGAACTGAACTGATAGCATGTAACTTCATCTTGATTTTTAAAATACAAATTCACAATACTGTATTTTTTATTCTATAGCACTTAATGTTACATTCAAAAGTTCTGTTTTATAATCTTTTAACTTTGAAATAATGATAAATAAGAATTCAGCTTTATTTTAATGATTGGAGAAGCAAAATTTATTTTTTTCCCAGGTTTATACTGCAGAAGGTCATCTTTAAAACTCACAGTCTTTCTATCAAACTTACTCCTTCCTATCGATTTACATGGTTTTAAAGTATACTCACGCACACATGGGCACACACACATACACACTGTGTGCTTTATGTCCTTGGAGGGTATAATAGTTTAATACTGTGTTCAAAGATGTCTGTGCACATTTCTCTTTTTGTTTTTTTAGTTTTCCTTTTTGACTTTCACTTCTCACTTTATCCTTTGTCCCTCTAATCTTGTGATGACCTAGGTTAAAAATAATGGAAATGCATGTATGGTTTCTTAACCTTTTTGGTCATTCTTTAAATAGTGGATTTGTGTGTAATAATGTGCATTTTTATTTTCCATGGTAACCATAGAAACAAGATTGGTAGTGTACAATAAGCTTTAGAATTTAGATGATTTGAAATAAGAACAAACATATCTGCCACAGTGAGGAGAGCACTTCTTTCTCCCTCCAGTGAATTACCAAACAAAATTACACAAACAATTTATTTCCAACTATGTAAAAATGTTGTAAACTCAGTAAGTATGGGAAATTTGATTGGGTGGTTTATTTATGCAAATTGATAAAATTATCAGTAACTTCAGGTTAGTAATTATAAAATATGAGGTTTTAGGAAACAGGATAAATGTGTTACCTGAATTAACTAATGAATTTACCTTTTAAAAAACTGTTGCCAGAAATCACTGTAATTTAATAAGTTGATATACTATCAATAACTGATTGATAAATTAAATTAAAAATAATTTAAATGGTTTCAAAGCTCAGTCTTATGCCTTCAGGATGTGCTGCCCTCCATCTATACCAAGTACTGCTCTGCTATGTAATGACTTAGTCCAGAATTTGCAAAAGGAGGCTGGATTATAAACTTTTACTGTTCATTAACTCTAACTAGGATATATTTAAAGTACTGGGTTATTTTTGTTAATGAAAAGTGAAAGAGTTAATCACTCATTCATGTTCAACTCTTTGTGACCCCATGGACTGTCCAGGTTCCGTTGTCCATGGAATTCACCAGGCGAGAATACTGGGGTGGGTAGCCATTTCCTTCTCCAGGGGATTGAACCCATGTCTCCTGCATTGGCAGGCAGAGTCTTTAACACTGAGAAACCTGGGAATCCCATTTTGTACTTATCTTGATGTAGTTAAATCATAGCTTATTACTGGAAATTTAATGTTCCTAATTTTCATCATAAGTACTACTGTGATGAAAAATCTGTGATATACTTTTTGAGACATCTAATTATTCCTTAGAATAGAATCACAGGAATGGGATTCCTGGAATAACAGTTGACATATGTAAACAATAAGCTTATTATTGAAATAATCTTTTGGATTTATATGATTCAGGTATCTAAGTTGCTGTCATGAGTGGAATTTTTTAAGTGCAAAGACTTTTGCAATCAAAATAAGTAAATAACTGTCCATTGCGAATAGTATCCACAGTATAAAAGTGAAGACCAAGGCACAGAATAATACTTCTTTCCTAATTGACAGAGCAAGGAAGTGGAGGACACAAGATGAAGATCTAGATAATTTGACTCTGAGCTACATTGTGTTTTTGAGGTCATATTTCACATCTTCATGTTTATCATAACTGTTTATTGTAGTTATAATTGCTTTTATAATTTTTTATCTTTTAATATTCATACTAGCTTATTTAAGTGGTTGACCATCAATCCTTACTATATATTTGCCTTTCCTAGTGGGATTTTTTGTTTTCTATATTTTATTTCTTTTCCACTTAGAGAATACATTTCAACATTTCTTTTAGGGTAAGTTAGGTGTTGAATGGGCTCCCCAGGTGGCACTAGTGGTAAAGACCCTGCCTGTCAATACAGGAGACGTAAGAGACATAGGCTTGATCCCTGTGATAAGAAGATCCCCTGGAGGAGGGCATGGTAACCCACTTCAGTATTCTTGCCTGGAGAATCCCATGGGCGGAGGAGCCTGGCAGGCTGAAGTCCATAGGTCGCACAAAGTCTGATACAGCTGAAGCAACTTCACATGCATGTATGCATATGGGTATTAAACTCTTCTCATTTTTGCTTCTCTGAGTTTTCTCTCTCTCCTTTGATTCTAAATGATAGTCTTTCTGGGTAGAGAATCCCAGGTTGTGGGTTTTTCTCTTTCAGCAATTTGAATATACCATGCCACTCCCTTCTGGCCTGCAATATTTTGGCAGGAAAACCAGCTGATAGCTTTATGGAGATTCCCTTGTATAGGTGCTTTTCTCTCGTTGCTTTTAGAATTCTCTAACTTTTGCCATTCTGATTCATGGTATGTCTTGGTGTGGGTCTTGGTTTGGGTTCATCTTATTGGGAAACCTCTTTGTTTCTCTGGACCTGGATATGTTTCCTCCTTCAGGTCTGGGGAGTTTTAAGCCATGATTTCTTCAGATACATTTTCAATCCCCTTCTCCCTTTTTTCCTTCTGGAACCCCTATAACATGTGTGTTGTTATGGTTGATGTTGTCAAAGATAATAATGATCTCTTAAACTGTTTTCATTTAGAGGTTTTTGTTTTTGTTTTGTTTTGTTTTTTTTGCTATTCTCACTGGGTGTGCATTCTAGAAGTTCTTGTAGATCTTCATAGAGCCATTCAACTTCAGCATCTTCAGCATTACTGGTTGGGGCATAGACTTGGATTACTATGATATTGAATGGTTTGCCTTTGAAACGAACAGAGATAATTCTGTTACTTTTGAGATTGAACCCAAATACTGCATTTCAGACTCTTGTTGACTATAAGGGCTACTCCATTTCTTCTACACGATTCTGGCCCACAGTAGTAGATATAACAGTCATTTGAATTAAATTCACCCATTCCAGTAAATTTTAGGTGACTGATTCCTAAAATGTTGATGTTTACTCTTGCCATCTCCTGTTTAAATACTTCTAATTTACCTTGATTCATGGACCTAACATTCCAGGTTCCTACGCAATATTGCTTTTTACAGCATCAGACTTTACTTCTATCACCAGTCACATTCACAACTGGGCATTGTTTTTGCTTTGGCTCAGTCTCTTCATTCTTTCTGGAGTTATTTCTCCACTCTTCTCCAGTAGCATATCGGGCACCTACTGACCTGGGGAGTTCATCTCTCAGGGTCATATCTTTTTGCCTTTTCATACAGCCCATGGGGTTCTCAAGGCAAAAATACTGAAGTGGTTTGCCATTTCCTTCTCCAGTGGGCCACATTTTGTCAGAACACTCCACCATGACCCGTCTGTCTTGGGTGACCCTACATGGCATGGCTCATAGTTTTATTGAGTTAGACAAGGCTCTGGTCCATGTAATCAGTTTGATTAGTTTTCTGTGATTGTGGTCTTCATTCTAGCTGCCCTCTGTCAGATAAGGACAAGAGACTTATGGAAGCTTACAGATGGGAGAGACTGACTGAGGGGGAAACTAGGTCTTGTTCTGATGGGTGGGGCCATGCTCAGTAAATCTTTAATCCAATTTTCTGTTGATGGGCGGGGCTCTGTTTCCTCCCTGTTGTTTGGCCTGAGATCAAATTATGGTGGATGTAATGAAGATAATGGTGATCTCCTTCAAAACATCCCATGCATGCACTGCTGCACTCAATGTCCCTGACCCTACAGCAGGCCACCACCAACCCACGTCTCCACTGGAGACCACTAGACACTCATAGGCAAGTCCGGGTCAGTCTCTTGTGGGGTCACTGCACCTTTCTCCCGGGTTCTGGTGTGCACAAGGTTTTGTTTGTGCCCTCCAAGAGTCTGTTTCCCCAGTCCTGTGTAAGTTCTATAATCAAATCCCACTGGCCTCCAAAGTCAAATTCCCTGGAGTTCTCAGACCCTTTTCCAGATCCCCAGATTGGGAAATCTGTTGTGGGTCCTAGAACTTTCTTAACAGTGTGAGAATGTCTTTGGTATAATTGTCATGAAGTTTGTGAAAAAAAATTTTGACTGTGTGGATCACAATAAACTGTGGAAAATCTTCAAGAGATAGCAGAAGGAAAGAAATCTTAAAAATTAGGGCAGAAATAAATGCAAAAGAAACTAAAGAGACCATAGCAAAAATCAACAAAGCTAAAAGCTGGTTTTTTGAAAAAATAGACAAAATGGACAAACCATTAGCAAGACTCATTAAGAAACAAAGAGAGAAGAACCAAATTAACAAAATTAGAAATGAAAATGGAGAGATCACAACAGACAACACTGAAATACAAAGGATCATAAGAGACTACTACCAGCAGCTCTATGCCAATAAAATGGACAACTTGGATGAAATGGACAAATTCTTAGAAAAGTATAACTTTCCAAAACTGAACCAGGAAGAAATAGAAGATCTTAACAGACCCATCACAAGCAAGGAAATTGAAACTGTAATCAAAACTCTTCCAGCAAACAAAAGCCCAGGACCAGATGGCTTCACAGCTGAATTCTACCAAAAATTCAGAGAAGAGCTAACACCTATCTTACTCAAACTCTTCCAGAAAATTGCAGAAGAAGGTAAACTTCCAAACTCATTCTATGAGGCCACCATCACCCTAATTCCAAAACCAGACAAAGATGCCACAAAAAAAGAAAACTACAGGCCAATTTCACTGATGAACATAGATGCAAAAATCCTTAACAAAATTCTAGCAAACAGAATCCAACAACATATTAAAAAAATCATACACCATGACCAAGTGGGCTTTATCCCAGGAATGCAAGGATTCTTTAATATCCACAAATCAATCAATGTAATACACCACATTAACAAATTGAAAGATAAAAACCATATGATTATCTCAATAGATGCAGAGAAAGCCTTTGACAAAATTCAACACTCATTTATGATTAAAACTCTCCAAAAAGCAGGAATAGAAGGAACATACCTCAACATAATAAAAGCTATATATGACAAACCCACAGCAAGCATCACCCTCAATGGTGAAAAATTGAAAGCATTTCCCCTGAAATCAGGAACAAGACAAGGGTGCCCACTCTCACCACTACTATTCAACATAGTGTTGGAAGTTTTGGCCACAGCAATCAGAGCAGAAAAAGAAGTAAAAGGAATCCAGATAGGAAAAGAAGAAGTGAAACTCTCACTGTTTGCAGATGACATGATCCTCTACATAGAAAACCCTAAAGACTCTACCAGAAAATTACTAGAGCTAATCAATGAATATAGTAAAGTTGCAGGATATAAAATTAACACACAGAAATCCCTTGCATTCCTATATACTAACAATGAAAAAACAGAAAGAGAAATTAAGGAAACAATACCATTCACCATTGCAACAAAAAGAATAAAATACTTAGGAGTATATCTACCTAAAGAAACAAAAGACCTATACATAGAAAACTATAAAACACTGATGAAAGAAATCAAAGAGGACACAAACAGATGGAGAAACATACCGTGTTCATGGATTGGAAGAATCAATATTGTCAAAATGGCTATTCTACCCAAAGCAATCTATAGATTCAATGCAATCCCTATCAAGCTACCAACGGTATTTTTCACAGAACTAGAACAAAGAATTTCACAATTTGTATGGAAATACAAAAAACCTCGAATAGCCAAAGTAATCTTGAGAAAGAAGAATGGAACTGGAGGAATCAACCTGCCTGACTTCAGACTCTACTACAAAGCCACAGTCATCAAGACAGTATGGTACTGGCACAAAGACAGAAATATAGATCAATGGAACAGAATAGAAAGCCCAGAGATAAATCCACGAACCTATGGACACCTTATCTTTGACAAAGGAGGCAAGGATATACAATGGAAAAAAGACAACCTCTTTAACAAGTGGTGCTGGGAAAACTGGTCAACCACTTGTAAAAGAATGAAACTAGAACACTTTCTAACACCATACACAAAAATAAACTCAAAATGGATTAAAGATCTAAATGTAAGACCAGAAACTATAAAACTCCTAGAGGAGAACATAGGCAAAACACTCTCTGACATAAATCACAGCAAGATCGTCTATGATCCACCTCCCAGAATATTGGAAATAGAAGCAAAACTAAACAAATGGGACCTAATGAACCTTAAAAGCTTTTGCACTACAAAGGAAACTATAAGTAAGGTGAAAAGACAGCCCTCAGATTGGGAGAAAATAATAGCAAATGAAGAAACAGACAAAGGATTAATCTCAAAAATATACAAGCAACTCCTGCAGCTCAATTCCAGAAAAATAAATGACCCAATCAAAAAATGGGCCAAAGAACTAAACAGACATTTCTCCAAAGAAGACATACAGATGGCTAACAAACACATGAAAAGATGCTCAACATCACTCATTATCAGAGAAATGCAAATCAAAACCACAATGAGGTACCATTACACGCCAGTCAGGATGGCTGCTATCCAAAAGTCTACAAGCAATAAATGCTGGAGAGGGTGTGGAGAAAAGGGAACCCTCTTACACTGTTGGTGGGAATGCAAACTAGTACAGCCACTATGGAAAACAGTGTGGAGATTTCTTAAAAAACTGGAAATAGAACTGCCATATGACCCAGCAATCCCACTTCTGGGCACACACACTGAGGAAACCAGATCTGAAAGAGACACGTGCACCCCAATGTTCATCGCAGCACTGTTTATAATAGCCAGGACATGGAAGCAACCTAGATGCCCATCAGCAGATGAATGGATAAGGAAGCTGTGGTACATATACACCATGGAATATTACTCAGCCATTAAAAAGAATTCATTTGAATCAGTTCTAATGAGATGGATTAGAACCATTATACAGGAACCCATTATACAGAGTGAAGTAAGCCAGAAAGATAAAGAACATTACAGCATACTAACACATATATATGGAATTTAGAAAGATGGTAATGATAACCCTATATGCAAAACAGAAAAAGAGACACAGAAGTACAGAACAGACTTTTGACCTCTGTGGGAGAAGGTGAGGGTGGGATGTTTAGAAAGAACAGCATGTATATTATCTATGGTGAAACAGATCACCAGCCCAGGTGGGATG
This sequence comes from Cervus canadensis, assembly GCF_019320065.1. Classification (NCBI taxonomy): domain Eukaryota; kingdom Metazoa; phylum Chordata; class Mammalia; order Artiodactyla; family Cervidae; genus Cervus; species Cervus canadensis. Next base: position 23,104,142 of record NC_057394.1, read on the forward strand.
CATGAGACGAGTGCTCTGGCCTGGTGCACTGGGAAGACCCAGAGGAATCGGGTGGAGAGGGAGGTGGGAGGGGGGATTGGGATGGGGTATACGTGTAACTCTATGGCTGATTCATATCAATGTATGACAAAACCCACTGAAATGTTGTGAAGTAATTAGCCTCCAAGTAATAAAAAAAAAAAAATAATAAAGGCAAAAAAAAAAAAAAGGAAAGCAGATCACCTTACTTACCTTCTGAGAAATCTATGCAAGTCAAGAAGCAACAATTAGAACCAAATATGAAACAACAGACTGGTTCCAAATTGGGAAAGGAGTACATCAAGGCTGAATATTGTCTCCCTGCTTATTTGACTGATACGCAGAGTACATCATGAGAAACACTGAGGTGGAGGAAGCACAAGCTGGAATCAAGATTGCCAGGAGAAATATCAATAACCTCAGATATGAAGATGACAACACATTTATGGAAGAAAGTGAAGAAGAACTAAGAGCCTCTTGATGAAAGTGAAAGAGGAGAGTGAAAAAGTAGCTTAAAACTCAACATTCAGAAAACTAAGATAATGGCAAATGGTGCCATCACTTCATGGCAAATAGATGGGGAAACAATGGAAACAGTGAGAGACTTTATTTTCTTGGGCTCCAAAATCACTGCTTGCTCCTTGGAAGAAAAGCTATGACCAACCTAGACAGCATATTAAAAAGCAGAGACATTACTTTGCCAACAAAGATCTGTCTAGTCAAAGCTATGGTTTTTCTAGTAGTCATGTATGGATGTAAGAGTTGGACTATAAAGAAAGGTGAGCACCGAAGAATTGATGCTTTTGAACTGTGGTGTTGGAGAAGACTCTTGAGACTCACTTGGACTGCAAGGAGATCAAACCAGTTAAATCTAAAGGAAATCTAAAAGAAATCTAAAGGAAATATCCCAATCTGAATATTCATTGGAAGGACTGATGCTGAAGCTGAAACCCCAATACTTTGGCCACCTGATACAGAGAACTGACTCAATGGAAAAGATCCTGATTCTGGGAAAGATTGAAGGCAGGAGGAGAAAGGGACGACAGAGGATGAAATGGTTGGATAGCATCACCGACTTCATGGACATGAGTTTGAGTAAGCTCTGGGAGTTGGTGATGGACAGTGAGGCCTGGCATGCTGCAGTCCATGGGTTCGCAAAGTGTTGGACATGACTGAACTACTGAACTGACTGATTCTCACTGGATGATTTCCACTATTCTATCCTTCAGATGATTTATGTGTCTGTATCACTTAGTCTGCTATTTATTCCTTCTAATGTGCTTTTTAGTGATTGAATTCATTTGATATTTTCTAGATCCTTGTTAAAATTATTGTTCATTTGTTTTCCATAGTTCAGTTATATTTATTACTAATATTTTGAATTCTGTAAATAGTTTATCTATTTCATTATTTTTGTCAGTGTTTTCCTCTCTTTCAACTGAGACCAGTTCCTCTGTCCTCTCACTGGGCTTAATTTTCTCTATATGAATTTAGGTGAAACAGTTACCTACTGCAATCTTGAATGAATGTCCTTATGTGTGAACATCCATTTATGAATTGTGTGTGCTGGGTTCCTTAGGTTGGAGAGCTAGATTTGACATGGACACCAGCCATGTCTTTCCTCAGGTTTGCTGACCTCTATCGCCATGGTGAAAGTGTGCAAGTATTAGTCACTGAGTTGTATCCAACTCTTTGTGACCCCATGGACTGTAGCCCACCAGGCTTCTCTATCCATGAAATTCTCCAGGAAAGAATATTGGAGTTGGTTCCACTTCCTCCTCCAGGGGATCTTACAGACCCAGGGACTGAACCCAGTTCTCCCACATTGCAGGCAGAATCTTTGCATTTGAGCCGCCACCATGGTAGTATATGGGGCTGGAGATTTAGGCTCAAGGGCTGGAGTTGTGTGTGAGGCAGGGCTTCCCCTCTACTTGTTGGCCATCACTGCCCTATCATGGGCAAGGGCAAATCTCAAGTTGCCGAGGCAGAAGCCTTGAGGGTTGGATGCCAGCTGACTCTCTTCTGTTTATGTGTGCACACATTCCAGCACTGGGACTCTAGCCTGCAGAGAGGAGCAGTGCTGAAGCCAGAGGGGGCTGTGTGGGCTCTTTGCTAAAGATGGAGCATGTGCTATGGTGAGTCAGCTGCAGAGAGAGGTCCAAGCTGCCTTCGATGTGCTGCCTGTGCGGGTCCCATCAACTATTGCCCTTGGCCTGCTCAGACACAACCCCAGGGTCATATCCCCTTTGTCCCTCACAGTCTAACAGTACCCCCAGCCTCCACCAACTCCACTCTGTTGTGGAGCCATAACACAGGACAGGTGGGGTCCAAGTGGGCTCACACCTCGTATCTGACAACAGACTTTTGTACAACAGCCACTGTCGGAGCTTCAAGCTGCTGCCATCACACTGCCCGACCACTCACCGACGACCACCACTCCCACCCTGCTTAGGGGCCACCTCATGTCCAAATCACTGCAATATGCACCAGCAAAGCTCTCTCCTCTGTTGAGGCAGCCCTAGGTCCAGTGCATAGCTGTGATGTGGACTAAGTGGGGCTGGAGAGTTCAGCTCAGCTCAGGCTGTGGCACGTGCCAAGACAGTGGTGGGAAACCCAGCAGCTACTGGAATAGTCTTCCATCTACCAATGAACCTTATGGGCAGAGTGGAGTCTAGGCTTTCTCTTGCACTCATGCTAGCTCCAGCAAGTCTCTAACTAGCCAAGGGGCTCCTCTTCCTAGGTAGGACCCAATACTTGGCTTTCACCACTCACTCCCCAGCTTGGGTTTTCACCTATGTATCTTCCTTTTTTGAGTCTCCTGCCCAGGGGCACAGATTTTAACTCAATCACTTATCTTCCCTTCTGACCAGTTCCCTGTGGATCTTGCTTATAGACTTGTTTGCTTAGGAGTCTTTCCACAGTTTCCAGTTAGTTTTCACTGAGGATTGTTCCACACGTAGATATATTTCTTTATGTTTTTGTATGTGTGTGTGTGTGTGTGTGTGCGTGTGTGTGTGTGCATGCATGTGTAGGGGGTTAGTTCCACACCCTTCATACTACTTACAAAGATGTAGCTTTTTATAGCCTTGGATGCTTACCCCTCCTTTCTCTGGTGTCTCAGACAGTAAAGACTCTGCCTGCAATACGAAAGACCTGGGTTCAATCCCTGGGTCAGGAAGACCCTTTGGAGAAAGGAATGGCTGCCCACTCCACCATTCTTGCCTAGATAATTCATGATTGAGCAATGCTTTCACTTTCATATGCACATATACTTCTGTTTTTATAATGGTTAGCTCATAATATTATTTCAATTGTGACAGCTAAGAAGATTTTTAAGTAGGAGACATTTTATTGAACTCCTCTTATTCATCAGCTTAGCTTTCACCATAATTCATCACTAATTGTCCCACTTTCTGAAAGAACTATGGAACATATCCATCCTGTCAAACATGTCATTTTTTCCTCGATGTCCCTTCTTCCTATTCTAATCTGGACGGATTGTTCCATAGGCATCCTGCCCTGCTTTCGTCCTGCAGATTCTTTTAGCCTTACACATGGTTTAGATCTCCTCAATTCTCTTTCTGGGCACATGCCTCCATTTTGGTGTAGATCACCTCAAGTAATAGCGTGAGTAATTGGGAGGTACTTTGGGTGAATTTGTGAGTCTGAAAATATTTATCCATCCAAATTTTTCATTAATAATGAGATTGGGTAATTCTTTTAATTTTCTTGTAAACATCTTCCCAGAGACGTCCAACTTCTGTTACTCCTTGAAATATCCATGCTTTTCTGGTTCTTAATTCTTTGTATAGCAACTTTTTCTTTCAACTTAAGACCTTGTTTGTTTTCTGGTTCCATGTTCATAGTAATGTTTTGGTGTGGTATTTTCTTTGTTTTACTGGGGACTAGTGGATCCTTTCCAAGTAGAATAGGTTATCCTTAAGTTCTAGAAAAAACTTTATGCATGCATGCTTAGTCACTCAGTCATGTCCCACTCTTTGTGATCCCATGAACGGTAGCCCACCAAGCTCCTCTGTCCATGGAATTCTCCAGTCAAGAATACTGGAGTGGGTAGCCATTTCTTTCTCCAAGGATCTTCCTGACCCAGAGATCGAATCCAGGTCTCCTGCATTGCAGGCAGATATTTTACCATCTGTCACCAGGAAAGTACAGAAAAGACTTTGTACTATTTCTTAATTTTCTGTCCTATAGTTTCACATGTTTTTAGTAATTCTTATTAGCTTGATACAAATTTCCTTTATTGACCTCCAGTCTTGTTATTTCTTCTCTTCAATTTATTTATCTTTTAATTTTCTGAGCATTGTTAGCATGCTGTTTTCTAAGCATCTACTTTTTTTTTTTTACAATCCTTCTATTATTTTTTCATGCTACTATTACATTTTCAATTTAAGTGATTTTTTCCCAACAATATTTTGTCTATTTTCACACTATATTTTTGCATATGTAAACATTTTTCTACTTCAGGGACATTAATGATAATTTTCTTCTGTTGCTTTGTTTCAGGTTCCATTTATTTCTGATGACTATTTATCCTCTGGCTTTTATGACCCCAAACTGATGATCACTTGATGGAGAACCTACACTGAAAGTGGGAAAGTCTTAGAAGGACTGAATTTGGGTGGGGGAAGATTATGAATTTGGATTTGGCTACATTTGAGATAGCATCCTGAGACCTACAGTCTGCTTTACAAGGATGACTGTAAGCGCTGAGAGCCAATTGTATCCACAGCAGATGATCTGGTGCACAGCTTTCTACCTGGAGCTGCCAGATAATCCCGTGGTTCACGAGGTGGATGAGAATGCTTAAAATCTATTCTTTTGGAAAATTTCAAGTGCATATTATTAACTATAGTTACCATTTTGTACATTAGATCTCTAGAACTTATTCATCTCATTGATAGCTTGCACACTTTGACTAGCATCTCCCTATTTCTGTCAGACCCCCACAACTCCCATACTGCCCCTCCTCTAAGGTCAACTTTGCTATATTCTATTTATTAGTAATATTGCACATTATTTATCTGCATCTGGTTTATCTTACCTCGTGTAATACATCTAAATTCATTCACATGATCACAAATGACATTTTCTTTAAGGATGAAAATAATGAAATATGTGCACACATATTTCACTATGTGTGCATATATATGTGTATAAATGTACATATATATGTATGTGTTTGTACATATATATATATATATATGTATTTCTTTATTCTTTTAACCTTTGCACACTTAGATTATTTCCATATCTTGGCTATTGTGAATAATGCTGTAATGTACATTGGAGTACAAATATCTCACATATCCCATTTCCATTTCCTTTGAATATATACCCAGCAGTGAGACTTATGGATCATACGATAGTTCTATTTTTAATTTTTGAGGATACTTCATACTGTTTTTCATGATAGCTATATCAATTTACATTTCCACCAACAGGGTACAAAGGTTCCCTTTCTCCCACACCCTCTCCATCTTAAGTGTTCTTACCACATACCCTCAAATTAGTAACTCTTTAAGGTGATGTGTATGTTAATTTACTTGATTGTGGTCATCACTGCACAGGTATACTTAACACTACATTGTATACCTTACATATATAATTTTTAATTTGATATTTATACCTTAATAAAGCTGGAGTAAATAAGACTAATTTAAAAAAAAGACGAGGTAATTGAGAGGATAGTGCATCAAAATTTCTCATAATTATTCTTAAGCATGCAGGTTAATGTATCCCTGATGGTTTCCTTATTTTAAACGTTAAAAGTTAGTTGGGTTTTTCTTTTTTTAATCTATGAGTCCAGGCACAGAAGTCAACAGTTGAGATGCACATTTTATTTTCTCTCACCTTGTGAATTCTGTTAAAACAACATGAGGTTGTTTGCAGCTTTTATTGATCTTCCCCTAGACTCTGACCCTCAGAGACCACCAATATCTAAGTTGTTTGGTGTCAATGGAGACCAGGCAGAAAATGATTCCTATAAAGACCTTAATATTCTCAAGAGCTTCAGAGTCAATAGCAACTATCTTCTGGCAGGCCAAATAACAAATCTGAGAGGACAAATATGTTTTTTTAAACTCATGACTTCATGAATTTCATAACTTTAAGTTATTTTGATCTGTATATTGTTATAAACACATAAAATGCATGTGGCTATAAAATGCATACATATGTGTATATGCACATTTTCCTATTTTCAAAGTTGACAAAAGAGAAATATATATATAGTTTTATGCTTTTGCCATTTTTAAAATTTAAAATGGTCTCAATTGTTGATTCTAGTCTTTATTTATAGAAACAGTGGTTCATAATAAAATGTTCTAAAATTTTTGAACACAGTCCTCCAAAAGTTAAATGGTTATTAAAATTATAATATATTGCATCAACCAATTTACTTAATGTATGGTTGTATACACATACACAGATATATGGTTGTCTTTGATTTGTGGAGTCTTTACTGAATCTTTTTATTTCATGGTTATATTAAGCAATTACAATCACCTGTTTTTAAAATTTTAAAGAACTAAACTTGTGCCCAGATTTTATGGCATGGACTCATGGTACTTTTATGATCCATGCATTTGTAAAGTAATGAATATTTGATATATTTTCTAATGAAACTCTTAACTTGAAATAATGCAAGGTTCTTATTTACTCAAATATCCTTGTTAGTTCCAAAATATTTTTTCTAATTATCAATCCAAGTCTCTACTCTATTTAAATTTAAAATGTGCATGTTTACTCTTAATCAGCAAAATGGAATCTCTGCACTCTTGTTTATTGCAGTTGAGTATGATCTCAAAGCCCCTGGTTGACATTTATTGTCAAAAACTGGTATCTGTGAAATAAGGATATGGTCACTCTTTCTACATATCAGTGTTTATCAAGTGTTAACAGAAATAATTTATTTTAAAAAATTAGGGGCTCCGTTCTAACCCAACAAATCAGGGACTCTAGGATCAAAGCCTTGGAAATATCTCTTCTTATAATCACTTCATGTAACTCTTATGCATACTAAATTTTAGAAGTTCCTGCCTTAGGTAATCCAAATTTTGCCCTTAGATCAAATTAGATGATGAGAAAGCTACACACTGGGATTGCTCTTTTTAGTCTTCATGTTATTTCTGCTGGGCTGAATGCAGATAATTGACAAGGTATCATCTGCTTCTATTGAGGGGGATAAAACACCACCTTATGAAATTCACTATTAAAATTAACCTGGGGACATTGACTCTTTATGCAGTTCCTGAGAAAAAATTTTTCTTCGGTCTCATAAGATTTAAGAAGGCTGGGATAATTTTCTACACTTTTCAGACTTGGTGCATAACATTTAGTCATTCGTTCCACAAAACTTTTCTAAATATATATTGTGGCCAGGTGCAGTGTTACATGAAACTTAAAATACTTAACGTTGTCACAGACTATAATTAAAATGAGTAATAACTGATTCCATCCCGCCTTTACCCCACAATCTTGGAAAGAAGGGTTCTGGTGCATCACTACCAATTCTGGAGTTTTTTTCAACACTGAGGTGAAGCAAACATTTGGAATTTCATATACTATTTAGCCCTATGATGAAGTATCACATTGGGATCAGAGTTGATGGGGCATTTTATTGAAAATTTTTCATAGCACTATGTGTTTTCCCTCATTTTTAAATGAGTAAAAGCTATACAGACAAAAATGGATTAAGTTGGCTTTTTTTTTTTTTTTTGGTCTTAACCATGGGTGGTGTGGTTGGTTAAGAAGTTTCTTTAGTGTGATTGTCAGGGAGGAAAAGATCAGACCTGGAGAAAGTTGTTTCTATCAACCTGTAAATAACTATATGTACATCAGGATGCACGCACATTAATGCACAAATGCATAATCATGCATATGTGTTTTCTATGCTTATTTTACAGATCAGAGTAATGCATTTTTAAGGATAAAGTATAAATCAGATCTCATTCAATGGGAAAAAACAAATCCCAATCATGCCTGATGTTTCCAGGTTTGAATCTGAGACTTAACAAAAGAAAGTACATGACTAGAATTTTAAAAACTTGAAATCCAGGTAATTTTTCAACAGGAAATCTGGAATTTTCCACACTTTATCAAAAATCATATGGTGGTGAAGAATAATCATTTATCAACTATTACTGAGTTTCTCTTTGCATACTTCTTGAGTCTTTAAATGGTAACTCCTTTTCACTTTTTGCATATTATTTTCCACCTTATGAGAATTTTCATTGTTTTTCCTGAGGTTTTAAAAAGATTTATGGTGTTTTCTACTATCTTGAAACAAAACTCAACCATGATCACTCCATCAACTTCATGGAAACAGAGTCAGGAAAGAAATGTCTTCAGTTTCCACACATGATGTCTCTTTCATTTTTCATACATATGTATATGTCTGTGTGTATCTATCTATCTATCTATCTATCTATAGCTAGATAGATAGGCTTCCTAGGTGGCTCAGTGGTAAAGAATCCACCTGCCAATTCATGAAACACAAGAGTCATGGGTTTGACCCTGGGTCAGGAAAATCCTCTGGAGTAAGAAACGGCAACACACATCAATATTTTTGCCTGGAAAATTCCATGGACAGAGGAGCCTGGTAGGCTACATTCCATGGAGTTGCAAAGAGTTGGACATGACTGTGCATGTATGTATACATATAGAGAGAGACAGATATAGATATAGGCATGACTTTTTTTGGCAGCTCCATAACCTAAAGGCTATTTTTTAAAAGTAAGCCTTAATTATAAGAACTTTCACATTTTAGTGGAAGGTAAGAGCTCATATAATTACCAAATAAGAGTTTCATAGCTGATTTATCTTTTTCTGAGAGATACATCCAAAAAAATAAAGGCTCAAGATTCACATAGATCTTAGAGCTCTAACATAAAAAGTCTACAGAGAAGCACTACTTTTTTTTTTTTTTTTAATTTTTTTATTAGTTGGAGGCTAATTACTTCACAACATTTCAGTGGGTTTTGTCATACATTGATATGAATCAGCCATAGATTTACACTTATTCCCCATCCCGATCCCCCCTCCCACCTCCCTCTCCACCCGATTCCTCTGGGTCTTCCCAGTGCACCAGGCCCGAGCACTTGTCTCATGCATCCCACCTGGGCTGGTGATCTGTTTCACCATAGATAGTATACATGCTGTTCTTTTGAAACATCCCACCCTCACCTTCTCCCACAGAGTTCAAAAGTCTGTTCTGTATTTCTGTGTCTCTTTTTCTGCATATAGGGTTATCGTTACCATCTTTCTAAATTCCATATATATGTGTTAGTATGCTGTAATGTTCTTTATCTTTCTGGCTTACTTCACTCTGTATAAGGGGCTCCAGTTTCATCCATCTCATTAGGACTGGTTCAAATGAATTCTTTTTGACGGCTGAGTAAAATTCCATGGTGTATATGTACCACAGCTTCCTTATCCATTCATCTGCTGATGGGCATCTAGGTTGCTTCCATGTCCTGGCTATTATAAACAGGAAGCACTACTTTTTAAAGATATTCACACTTAAGAAAAACAGAAAATACAGCTTTCTTATAGAATGCATTTGTATATTTGCCTCATATGTGAAAATACTTTGGTCTTATGAATTTAGGTTCTCTGAGGGTGCCATTTGCATCTCTTTGAAATTATGTACAACTTGTACAGATAGTAGCATTTTATACTCAAATTGAAATATATAATACAAACTTAACACATATGTCAGGTTCTAAATAAACAAGCCATTTTCAGTTTATTATCTGGCTTTTGCAGGCCCTCTTTCTTTTAAAGGTTCCCAGAACAATTTGCTTAATCTTATATATAATATTGTAGGCAAGTCTGAATATATATTATTTTTAAGATAGATTTTAAATTTTTCTAAAGTTTTGCTTTATTTATCTTTGTGGGTTCAATACAGCCTGGGCCCCTGCATGATACTTTGGACTATTTAACTTAGGATTGTTCCTTGTTAGAGACAAGAGGGGAGTAACCATACCAGTGATAGAAAGATTTCATCCATTCATTTACTCAGGGGTCCTCCTACCAGTTTCTGAGCATGCTCAGCATGCTGCAGGTTGTTCTGGTTGCCAAATGAGTAAGGAATGTTAGAGAAATCTCTACCATTTCTCTTATGTTACAGAAATCCCTGCTGTGTTAGAGAAATCTCGTCTAGGAGTCTGTGATTGGGACTGCTGGGAACTTGTCAAATATTCATTATCCCTCCTGGCTTCCCTGGTAGCTCAGATGGTAAAGAGTCTGCCTGCAATGCAGGAGACCTGGGTTTGATCCCTGGGTTGGGAAGATCCCCTGGAAAAGGAAATGGCAATCCACTCCAGTGTTCTTGCTTGGAAAATCTCATGGACAGAGGAGCCTGGCGGGCTAAGGTCCAGGGGTTCGCAAAGAGTCAGACACGACTGAGCCGCTAACACTTTCACTACTGGCTTACTATCAGAATCCTGATTTTCCTCAGGACAACAGTGCATTCAGGTTAAAACACCATATTTCACACCCTTATTTGTAACTGGGAATGACCAATTTGATGTAAGCAGAAGTCGAAGGATCAGGGATGCAGGCAATGGCTTTAAGAAGCTGACTTAAAGGGGAAGACATCATTTCTTCTGTGCAATCCCCTTTCCTCTCCTGTGGAATACAGTGCATGGAAATAGACTGCAATATTCATCTTGTTACCTTCAGGATGAAAGCTATGTTCCCAATAACTGAATGTATATGGAAACAATTTAATGACTTGTGGATACATAGCAAAAGCACTGAACAGAAAACCCTTGGACTGCCTCACATTTTTGTACGAGAAAAGAAGCCCTCATCTGGTTAAGATGCTACAGCAGATCTTTGTTAGTTGCACTCTAACACAATTACTAAGGGGTACAGTGGTTGAAATGTAAATGAGCACATCAATATGGAACAGGTTTGCTACTACTTTAAAAGTACATACTAAATTTATTCACTGCATTTATTATGCCACAATACATATTGCACAGGATAGATTGTGATTATTTGCTGTATTATTTATTGCTTGTATTCTTCTTGTACCCTCCCCCCCCCACCCCCTGGAATATAAGTGTTATGAAGGAATAGAAATTTGATTTCCTTTGCTAACACATCTCCAGTACCTAGAAAAATGCCTGGCATATAGCCAGAATTTAGTGAATATTCGTTGAATGGATGACTTACAATGAATCTTTTGGTGAACTTATGAATGAAGCTTGTTCAGAAGATACAGCGTTACTTTTATCTGTCAAGGGAATAAGTGATATCAGAGAAAGATCTTTCTACGCTTGGATAAATTTTGATAGGAGAAAATTTTGGACTTCTAAATAGATGTTTCTCTGGTATTCCAACCAAGAGTTATACTTCTTGCATATTTTATAAGTCAAAGAATTCATTCAAACAACCAAACTCTGGGATAGTTGCACACTTGTAAGTCACTTAGCAGTTAGATTTGGCAAGACAACAGCCAAGTGTTGTCTGTTGGGAGAAGCAGGCTACATATAAATGTATGTACCACATAAGAATGTTTATAACCACTAGAAAATGTATATGTATCTTTTATATGTATCTAAGTATCATTTCACTAGTCATCCTTTTATAACACAGATATTTCTAAGAATGCTAAATAAGTGTTTGTATACAGTTCTCCACATACATATACAACAAGGTATATTAATGACAACAACAACAAAAAAGAATGCTCCTTGCTTGGTACATTGAGAACAGTGTTATATCAGTGAATGGAAGCTTTACAAATTCTGCAGTGTATGTAGAGAAGTATATAAGGAACACCTGTAATAAAGATGTACCTAAGAACGACAGTTGCTTATTACTTTGAGAACCATATTGTATTAATTATTCAGTTTTTACTAAAGACAAAATCTTGTCTTTTAACCATAAGTGCTTAAAAGTAGTGTTGATTATACTCTAAAACCTCTTTTATGTCATCATTTATTGAATACCATACAAACCTACTAGTCAGATTTTTGTGTGTGTGGGGGGGCTGATTTCTCAGATAGTCCCTGTAAATGTTTCTTGACGTCTCTACACTTGTACCTGAGCCCCATTTCTCTAGTGTTACCCTAAGTACCACCATCACTGGGGTTCACGGTGCTGCTACCCCTGGATGTTGCCCTGGTTGTTACATCCAGACCAGTCACTTTATGTTTTCACACTTGGTCATAATACTGCTCTCCAAATTTGGGGGGACCTTAAGACAGCAATAGCTTATTAATCTTTTAAACTTTAAATGTAGTATGGAACATTAACAAGGGTCAAGGCAACAGTAAACCATCAAGGAAAGAATTTTCTTTTTTTCCAGAGAATAACTCTTAATTTGAGCTTCCTTCTAGGAGTTTCTGTTCCCACTGATCTACAATCTTAATCAGAAAGGATTATCTTCTGGGAAAAACAACTGTGAGGATGATCAGCCTCTCTGAAAAATCCAGTTTTTTCTCCATCATCTTTTGCCTCCTCTTAAACTTTTGTATATTTGTTTAAATTGTATTTACATTCCTACTTACTCCCTTTTCCCATGATAACAAAACATAGTAATTATTATTAAGAAATCTTGGCTAGTATTTCAAAATCTTAGTTTTTCCAGCTATTAGGTGTATGTAATTCTTCTGGTATGTATATTAAAGGAATGTTCATGTGTATGAATTTGGCTTATTGTAATCATATGTAACTTCATAGTGTTGATTCATGAAAACTTACTACCATTGTAGCATAGTTTGAAATCTAATTTTTACACTGAATTTAATAATTTTCCATTAGTGAAATAATTACCTAATTTTCCTACCAAATATCACATATTTATGTCAATTATCTATCTTTGCCAAGAATAAACTTTAGTTGCTGAAATATGGAATTTTGAAAGTACAAAAATTGTCCAAGCAAATAGAACTTACTACTTGTAGCCTAAAACATAATTTTTTATAAAATATGTATTGGAGGAGTGGTTCTTAACCAGGGGCAATTTTGCTCACCAGGGGACATTTGGCAAGATCTGGACACAATTTTATTTTGCTACTCTGTGTGTATGTGTGTGTGTGTACATGCATGCACATATGTGTATGGATATGCTACTGACATCTAGTCCACAGATGCCAGTGATACTGTTGAATATATAGAATATACAGGTCTGCTCCTCCCAACAAACTATTTGCTCCCAAAAGTTACAGTGCTGAGGGTGTAAAACCTTATATTAGTGTGAATGGACATCAAATAAAATTTGATTAAGAATTATAAATATGTATCAAATTTTACCAAAAATATTTAAGATGTGATTTTGTTGTGGCATGAAAAATTTTGCCAAGACCCAAATTTTTTCTTTATATCCATAACAGGAATTTATATCCAAAAATAAAACAATGATAAATCAACAGGATGCACTCTGTAAAAATTGTCAGACTAGCTTGACTCGGGAACTTGGTTGGTATAAAAGAAAGACATTCCCTTTCCTGGTTAATACAGAAAGAGAAGTCCCCTCCCCATATACCAAAAAGTTATCAAAGTAAAAGTCATTGCATATTTCCCTTTGTGTCCTAAGAGATTACTCCATCAAGTTGTTATTTGGTAAAACCTATTATTTTAATTAAAATCATCTTTACATAATATCAGGGGGTAAAATCTCAACTTACAAAGCAGATATCCTAAATTAATAAAGTTTAAGAAATGTTTAAAATTATCTGGGATAATTTGACAATAACTCTGACAATGAGAGAGGAAGAAAGCATTTATTTAGTCTATTTCTTCATGGAACTTAGGAATTAAGTGATCACTGTTGCTTAATAGAAAATGTTAAATCTGGGGGGAAAGCAGGGAGGGAAGTTCAAACTACTTTTCTATTAGTGATTTTTAATAATTTTTAAATTAAATACTATGAAATTCAAACTCCACATTTTTAATCACTAATATCAAATAAAAATAGTAGCATAGAAACAATTGCTCTGTAGTTAGTGAGTTGCAACCAAGTAACATGTAATAGTTTTACCTCCAAGAAAGTCTGATATTTGATTTTCTTAAGAAATTTATCCATTTATTTATGTGGCTGCCTCAAGTCTTAGTTGTAACATGCGGGATCTTTTGTTATGTCTTGTTGGCTCTGGAGCATGGCCTTAGAAGTTGCGGTGCACAGGTTTAGTTGTTCTGCAGCATGTGGGATCCCAACCACAGACTGAACCCACGTCCCTGTATCGCTAGGTAGATTCTTAAGCACCGGACCACCAGGGAAGTACCTAGTATGATTTTCATCATCCACATTTTCCCAATTTAAGAACTATTCATTATTAATTAATTATCATTAACTATTGTTAATTCTTAACTATTATAACAGTCACAGAATATTGTTGCAGTATAATTATGATATTAATATTTATATCTTCATCACAATTATATACTCAGCTTCACAAGATTGTACATTTCAATATTTCAGAAGGGAGAATATATCTTATCAGTGAATATGAGATAATCAAGAATACTGTCATGATTATGTCTTTTCTCTAAAAGGAATCAAAATCTAAAATGTGATGTTTTTGCCAAAGAATATGAGTATAATTTCATACTAACACCAAGAATCATTTCTCTTAAGTAACTGGATTAATATGCTTCCTTCAAAGGAAGATATGCAGTGATTTGTACACTAAAATATATTTTATTCTTTCTTGTTCTATTTTCATTTAGTATGACAGAGAAAACAATATGAGTATTTCATTCCTAGACAGCATATTAAGAAACAGAGATATTACTTTGCCAACAAAGGTCTGTATAGTCAAACTATGGTTTTTCCAGTAGTCATGTATGGATGTGAGAGCTGGACCATAAAGAAGGCTGACCATCGAAGGATTGATGCTTTTGAACTGTGGTGTTGGAGAAGACTCTTGAGAGTCACTTGGACTACAAGGAGATCCAACCAGTCCATCCTAAAGGAAATCAATGCTGAATATTCACTGAAAGGACTGATGCTGAAGCTGACATTCCAGTACTTTGGCCACCTGATGCGAACAGCCAACTCATTAGAAAAGACCCCGATGCTGGGAAAGATTGAAGGCAGGAGGAGAAGGGGACAACAGAGTATGAGATAGTTGGATGCTATCACCAACTCACCGGACGTGAGTTTGAGCAAGCTCCTGGAGATGGTGAAGGACAGGGAAGCCTGACGTGCTGCAGTCCATGTGGTCACAAAGACTCGGACACGACTGAGTGACTGAACAACAACAGCACTGCAGTGTAATAATTTGTATACCTCCATTCCCCGGTAGCTCAGAGGGTAAAGCGTCTGCCTGCAACAAGGGAGACCTGCGTTCGATCCCTGGGCCGGGAAGATCCCCTGGAGAAGGAAATGGCAACCCACTCCAGTAATCTCGCCTGGAGAATCCCATGGACAGAGGAGCCTGGTGGGCTACAGTCCACGGGTCGCAAAGAGTGGGATAGACTGAGCGACTTCACTTTCACTTTCATTGCCAGACCCTGTTATCAGAGTAAACTTTGTCTTAATGCTATTTACCTAAGAAACATAATTGAAAAAAAATGTAAATTTCTATTGAGAACCAGCACTACAACACTATCCAGTTGACAGTGATCTGAAACTGTAGCAAAGCTGAGTGTGAAATTCTATTTAATTGGAAAGAAATCCTGCTTCCTTTTGGCATTGTAAAACACTTAACCAGTGTTTTTTCACTTTTTATCTTGAAAGCAGAGGGACTTTATCAGACGCAATTCTCTTGAAAGCTCAGTGTACAGTCTGGGTGATGAGACATGCTGCTGTAGAAATAAAGTTTTTAACATCCACCAGATTCATCTTTCTCAACCCTCTCTCCTCCAATCAGAGGCTCTGAGATTCTACACAGGTACACAAAGTATGGCTTGAGAGTTTAACTGCTCTCAACCAGTTTCTGGCTTCTCTGCTAACTCAGATGGTATAGAATCCATCTGCAGTGCAGAGACCCAGGTTCGATCCCTGGGTTGGGAAGATCCCTTGGAGGAAGAAATGCCAACCCATTCCAGTATTCTTGACCGGAAAATCCCATGGACTGAGGAGACTGGTGAATTATAGTTCACGGGGTCACACAGAGTCAGACACATCCAGAGTGACTTAGCACCCACATGCAAACCTGTATCAGATAACTGGGACAAAATGAACTGTCCTCATAAGAGTTTCTAAGATAAATACAGAGCTACAGAGTACACCTAGAGAATATTTGTTTCAGGTCTATGTGTCATATTTTCTTTATATTTCTTTAACTTACTGAATTTATGTAATTACGTTATATCAAACTGTTGTAAAATTTTTCTAGTAGAAGACAATTGTTGGGTTAAGATGACAACATTTGAGATCACTATATCACTTCCATGTTAAATAGCCTTTCAGTTCAGTTCAGTTCAGTCGCTCAGTCGTGTCTGACTCTTTGTGACCCCATGGGCTGTTGCCTGCCAGGCTACTTTGTCTATGGGGATTCTCCAGGCAAGAATACTGGAGTGGGCTGCCAGGCCCTCCTCTAGAGGATCTTCCCAACCCAAGGGTTGAACCCAGATCTCCCACATTGCAGGCAAATTCTTTCCCATCTGAGCCACCAGGGAAGCCTATTATAACTTTGGTCTTTGAGTTAGAGTATTTGACTCTCGGAGGTTGTGTAACAATCCATTTGGGTTCTTAGTCTTAAATTTCTATTTCTATGTATTTTTATAACAGCCTTTAAAACTTTAGATTTGTTTCACTATAAACATGCATATTTTGTATTCATGTATGAGTGCATGTTTATAACGAATAAATATACACATATGGGGGTATGCTCAATGGGACATGATAATCTTGGAATGCTGATAAATATTCAAATCCAGACACTTAAGTTTAAATTCAAATTATACATGAAGTAACCACAAGCCCTCTTTCCAGTCTTATCTCTCAGTACTCTCCTGAATAAATTCCCTGCATCTCTCAACACATGTCACATTTGAAAACTTCCATGTCAACTTAAAGCTGTTCCCTTGACTTGACTTGCCTCCACTTCCATCTTTTCATGCCAATTTTTCCTATCCATTTTTCAAAATTCACCTCATACCATATGTAATTCCTTTGAGGAAGCTGAAATAGCCTTAGAGAACCTTGGTAAAAATACACACTTTCACACAAACATCTTATGCAAGTCACATCTCACTGTGATTAGCTAAAGGAACTGACTTTCAGCAGCGGGCATTGGAAGATATCTGGCAAGGGCAAGTTTAGTGCTGCATCTTCTTGAATCTCCCTAGTTCTGGGCTAGACACATTCTTAAATTTGTTGGCTATGAATTCTGCCTTTCCCAGATGAGAACCTGCCAACTTGAGTAATCTGAGTGGGCACACAATTAGACTTTCCAAGCATTTCTTAAATATATCTTATAGAGGCACATCAATGCTGAGTTCTAGGCTTCATTTCTTACCTCATCATCAGCAGTGATTTGTGCTACTGAAGTCAAAATAAAACTCCAGATACAATATGGGTCTATAAGCACACCCTTTTTTTCCTTTTAGCTTTAGACTGAAGTTGGATTAACTCTATAATGTTCCTTTTAAAGTGAAAATATTAATACTTAGGAAATAAGGTGTCCTTTAACAGTATAATTTTTTCTACTTTTCTTATTGATTCCATATCTGAGACTTCCCTGGTGGCTCAGTGGTAAAGAGTCTGCCTGCCAATACAGAAATGCAGGAGATGCAGGTTCAATCCCTGGAATGGGAAGATCCCCTGGAAAAGGAAATGGCAACCCACTCCAGTATTCTTGCCTGGAAAATCTCATGTGTAGAGGAGCCTGGTGGGTTACAGTCCATGGGATTGCAAAGAGTCAGACATGACTTAGTGACTAAACAAAACCAACAACATACATAAGACAGCAGTGTTCATACAGTCATTCCCTGGTACACACGGGGAAGAAGCTCTAGGACCTGCCACAGACACCAAAATATCAGTATATTCAAGTGTCAGAGTCAGCCTTCCATATCTGCTGGTTTGCACCAGCATATTCAACCAAGTTTGGGTCATGTATTAAGCTTGCATCTGAGGTTGGTTGAATTCCTGGATGTGGAGCCTTCAGATAGGAAGGGTGGGTAGTAGTTTACTGAAAAAAATCCATGTATAAGTGGGTCAGCACCATTCAAACCTGTGTTTTTCAAGGGTCAACTGTATATATTATGATAACAATTATAAAAATTAATTTTAAACCCTGAAAATAGGAAAATATGTAATATTTAATATTTTCCATATGTTTCCTTTAGAATAACCTGTTCAAGTAAGTTAGAATATCACATATGTTACAGGGGCTGAGACAAAAATGTTATTTTTATATAAGAGAAAAATTATGAAATTTTAAAATCTGAGATTATCAATTTTAATGCCATTAAATTGTTTACATTTCAGTATTTATTAGAACACTGACTCTACAGAATTACAGGCTTTTGTTTTTGGTATGACTCTTTCATATCTCTGAGTTCAATTCCTGGGTTGGAAAGATCCCCTGGAGTAGGAAATGGCAACCCATTCCAGTATTCTTGCCTGGAAAATTTCATGGACAGAGGAGCCTGGTGGGATAGAGTTCATGGGATCACAAAGAGTTGGATACGACTAAGCATGCATGTATTCATATCACTGATAAATCACTATTTATTTTCTAAATAGACCTAGCTTTGAGTTTACAGAAACAAGAAAATCAAAACCTTAAACACTTTCATATTCTGCAAAAGCAAATAAAGGCAAACTATGGAAAACAGTCTAACTTTGAAAAAGTCTTATTTTATTAGTAACAGAATGAATTACAGACCAAATTTTAATGCTTTCAGGTTCTATAATTAAAACTAGACTAAAAGGCTATTGAGTAAACCTGGGAGGAAAGATTAAATAAGAAAGTTTTAAATGAGCCTATCATTGTTTATATGTAAATAGATCATAAAGTAAATCCAGCTGTTCTCTTGAGTAAATATGTGTATTCAGGAGTATTTGCATTTTATCAGATTTTATTTTGAGCCTCAGATGCAGAGTATTTAATCAAAACCTTCAGTCCATGTCACATTATTCATTATGATCATCAACCCATGAAATGTTTCTCGAATACCCCAACCCTATTCCATTCTACCTCATAGGCATCTACTGTTTTTTTTTTTTTTCCATTTAATCTTCACAATATGGTCTTATTACTGAATTTAATTTTTTCTTAGAAAAACATAAAAATATTTATAAGTGATAAGGCAAGAAAGAAAAATCCCCATCCCCACATTGCATCTCCATGGAATCGAAGTTATCTGTGACTCTACAGTAAACGCTAAGTTTCTAAGGAAAATCCAAGGACTTACCATGTGTCTCAGTGGTAAAATATGACTGTCAATGCAGGAGACCTAAGAGGTGTGGGTTTGACCCCTCGGTCAGGAAGATCCCCTGGTGAAGGAAATGGCAACCCACTCCAGTATTCTTGCCTGGAAAATTCCATGGATAAAGTAGCCTGGCAGGCTACAGTCCTTGGGGTTGCAAAGAGTAGATTACTCTTTGAGCATACATAGCACAAACAGAGAAAATTCATATGTATCAGCTGATCTGTTGTCATATGTATGATTTATATAAGTTTTGATATAAATCTTGTTTTCTATTCCATTGTTCAATAATATAGTTTTAAGATATAGTCATATTTCTTTATGCACATTTGGGCCATTCTTTCCAATTATTCAATATATTGAAATATGCATCTATCTTATCCAATCTTTAGTGATGGCAATTTGTGTCTCCAGGCTGTTTCTACCATAAATGCTGCTGAAATGAATGTCCTTACATGTGGTCTTCTTGTCCTTAGTGAGAGCTGAGCTCTGTAGTTATATAGGGAGAGGGACAGCTGGGTCACATGGCCTTCATATGCCTAATTTTAGTAAATATAGAGATTATTCTGCAGAAAGAGTATTAAAATACAAACTCCCACCATTACTTATCTATATGATACTCTCACTATCTGATTTTCTCTTCAGATATATTTCAACATTGCTTGATACTAGCTCCTATGATTCATCTCAGAATTACATTAATAGTGCCATTAAAAAAATAAAGAGACACATTATTCAGAGGTCTACTAGGGAAATACAGTTTAGTTGTGGGACAAATAGTAAAACAGAAGCACCTTCGCTTTCTAAGTATTTCTCACTTATTTTTTGCCTTTTCATTCTTAAAATTCTTGAAGAGACAGGAATACCAGACCGTCTTGTCTGACTGAGAAAGCTGTATGCAAGTCAAGAAGCAACAGTTAGAACTGGATCCGGAACAACTGACTGGTTCCAAATTGGGAAAGACATACGACAAGGCTGTATATTGTCACCCTGCGTATTTAACTTATATGCAGAGTACATCATTTGAAATGCCAGGCTGGATGAATCACAAGCTGGAATCAAGATTGCAGGGAGAAATATCAACAACCTCAGATATGCAAATGATACCACTCTAATGGCAGAAAATGAAGAGGAACTACAGAGGCTCATGATGAGGGTGAAAGAGGAGAAAAAAAAAGCTGGCTTAACTCCAACATTCAGAAAACTAAGATTATGGCATTCAGTCCTATCACTTCATGGCAAATAGAAGGGAAAAGTGGAAGCAGTGATAGATTTCATTTTCTTGGACTCCAAAATCATCACAGCCACAAAATTAATGCTTACTCTTTGGAAGGAAAGCTGTGACAAACCTAGACAGTGTATTAAAAAGCAAAGGCATGACTTTGCTGACAAAGGTCCATATAGTCAAAGCTATGGTTTTTTCAGTAGTCATGTATAGATGTGAGAGGTGGACCATACAGAAGGCTGAGGGCCGAATAATTGATGCTTTTGAATTGTGCTGCTGGAGAAGATTCTTGCGAGTCCTCTGGGCAGCAAGGAGATCCAGTCAACCCTAAATGAATCAACACTGAATATTCATTGGAAGGACTGATGCTCAAGCTTAAGCTCCAATAGTTTGGCTACCTGATAAAGAGCCACCTCATTGGAAGGGACCCTCATGCTGGGAAAGATTGAAGGCAGGAGGAGAAGAGGAAGACAGAGGATGAGATGGTTAGATAGCATCACTGACTCAATGAACATAAATTTGAGCAAAGCCCAGGAGATAGTGAAGGACAGAGAAGCGTGGCGTGCTACATTCCATGGGGTTGCAAAAGAGTCAGACATGACTTAGCGACTGAACTGCAACAACAACCACTTATTTATGATCTGAAATTCACAAGCTTACATTTTTCTAGTATAATCACCAGGGTTGCCTTCTAAAGAGAGAACCTGAATTCTGTTAATAGTTTTGTATCTTCTAGGAACAACCACAGATTTTTTTCTAAAGCCTGACCACTGTCAAAGAAACAAACATTTAAACAATAATTAAATAATTAAATTTTTCCATGAAACTCTAGTAACAGCAGCCTTAGTCTTGATTTACTTTTTCAATTGAATGTGGTAAAATGAAAAAAAAAAAGAATATGATAAAGTGGAAAGCTTAGAGATCTAATTAAACAATCAGCTGTCCTTTGTTATAAGCTGAATGTGCTTCATCTCAAATTATCTAAAAAAATACTCAAAAACTGAAATAAACTTTTCCCATACATATTAACCATACTTTGATAAAGTTATCAAACTGAGATGTTCTGACTAAAATAGGTATATACATGAATTAAAGGCATGGTACAGAGAAGCATTATTTGAAGTAATAGAAATATGTAAAGCTTCATACCTTTTAGATAATACATACTTGATATACAATTAGTTGGAATATTAATTTTGTAGTTTTCCATTGGTACCTTTATATATAAATGTAGGTAACTGAATCTGAATCATACTATTTTTTTTTTTTTTTCTTACATTCGTGTTTCTTCACTTTTTTTTTTTTTTTAATTAGCTGGAGGCTAATTACTTCACAACATTTCAGTGGGTTTTGTCATACATTGATATGAATCAGCCATAGATTTACACGTATTCCCCATCCCGATCCCCCCTCCCACCTCCCTCTCCACCCGATTCCTCTGGGTCTTCCCAGTGTACCAGGCCCGAGCACTTCTCTCATGCATCCCACCTGGGCTGGTGATCTGTTTCACCATAGATAGTATACATGCTGTTCTTTTGAAACATCCCACCCTCACCTTCTCCCACATAGTTCAAAAGTCTGTTCTGTATTTCTGTGTCTCTTTTTCTGTTTTGCATATAGGGTTATCGTTATCACCTTTCTAAATTCCATATATATGTGTTAGTATGCTGTAATGTTCTTTATCTTTCTGGCTTACTTCACTCTGTATAATGGGCTCCAGTTTCATCCATCTCATTAGAACTGTGAATCATACTATTTTTTAAAGGCACTCATTTCAGATTTTTGTGTGTGTCCTTTGACTATCAACTACTTAAAGGTGTCAATTTATTAAATAGGTAAAGAATTGTTCATGTGTCTAACTTCATACATTTAGTGTGGAATAAGTTTGTTCAAGAAATCACATAGCAAATCTAAAGGATTTTAAAAAACACTTGAAAAGTTATAACTCTCTTTTTAAAGTAGGACAAGAAGCTATTTAAATAGGATGGGAGGCCTTAGGGGCAGTGAACATTTTAATTGCATATTTAATTAGAAATATGCTAGAGAAGTAGTGTTTAGTTTAGCTGAAGCTCATGGGCCTTGGCAAAACATTTTTTCTAGCTAATATTTTCTTTTACCTTTTCGAAAATTAGATCAAGCTGAATAGAATTTAATTTTGTTGCTATTCATTTTGAAAGGATTAGAACCTTTTATTTTCCTATGGAAAATAAGTTGATAGGTTTATTTTAAAGGCTTTCTTTTCTTTTTTAATTATCTTTGAAACTTTGTACCTGAACATTTGTTTGCTTGACAGTTTAGTGAAGATTGAAATAGCATCTAATTTATATAAAATCCAATGTCTTTTACATGTTTTGCCACTTAATCCAGAGCTTCTATGTCTGGGTGGCTATTGCTATTAAAAGTTTAGAAATGAGATATAAGGTATGAAGTCTATAAAAAAATTAGCTGGGTTGTGTTGTTTTATGAGAGGGAGCTGTTATAATTTTAGCAAAGGAAAAGATTCATATGTGGATATTATTCTGCTGTCCTTGAGAAGTTTTGTCCTGTGATAATATGTTTAGAGATAGGTTGTACAAACTGCAGAATAGAAGGGTTGCACTTTTAGGGTTTTGGTAACACAAGTGTCACAAAGGCAGGAAACAGTGTTTATGTGGTGAGGAGGAGTTGAAGTAGAGTCCATCTCTGACTGCAGAGGTTTTACTATTATTCCATTTTCCATTATGGGCAGAATAAGTTGACAGCATAAAATTACTCATGGAGCTTGATATCATAACCTGCTGTACATTCTTTATGGTATCCACAGACTTAATCATTCACTGAGGCACCTGTGAGCATCAATGTCTATCATGATGGTCTTTCAGGAGTTGTTATCTCTTCAGATGCATTTCTCATTGTCATGAGATACTGATAGGAGGGTGAGTAGATGAGAGGATACACTTTGCTTTCATCATTATTGGCATTCCTCTGTCTCTAGAAATGATAAATGTATGGCTGGAAGGTAAAGCAAGCTACATGGAAGTGGGAAGCATCAGAAAGGAAATGCAATAGTAGTAGGCACAGCCATGGCAGAACTTAACATTTTGGCTCATTTTAATGAATTAATATACAGGGGATCTTCTGAGTTGCTGAGAATGTATGTTTATAAGAAGCATGTTGATTACAATTAAGTGATGTATTATTAATAGTTTTCTACTGCTGCACAGTTAGCAACTTAAAACCCACGTTTACGGGATGATAATTCTGTAGATCAAAAGTCCAGGTATGGTGTGCTGGTACTTGCTCAGTCTTGTCCAACTCCTTGTGACCCCATGGACTGTAACCCGCCAGATTCCTCTATCCATGGAATTTTCCAGGTAAGAATATTGGAGTGGGTTGCCATTCCCTTCTCCAGGGGACCTTCCCCACCCAGGGATTGAACCTGGGTCTTTTGAATTATGGGCAGATTCTTTACTGCTGAGCCACCAGGGAAGTGTTTGGGTTATTTGCCTCGGGTCTCTCACTTCCGTGGTGGCTCAGACGGTAAAGCGTCTGCCTATAATGCAGGGAAACCCGGGTTCAGTCCCTGGATTAGGAGGATCCCCTGGAGAAGGAAATGGCAACCCACTCCAGTATTCTTGCCTGGAAAATCCCATGGATGGGGGACCCTGGTAGACTACAGTACATGGGGTCACAAAGAGGGTCTCTCAAAGCAAGAAACCAGTGCATCAGCTGGATTGCATTCTCATTTACCAGCCAAAAGATGACAACTGGCTGAGGGCTCAGATGATGGTTAGTACTTCTTAGCAATAAAATAATTTTAAATTGAGGTATACACATTTGTTTTTGAGATACAAAGCCATTGCACAATTAATACACTAAAATATAGTATAAACATAACTTGTATATACACTGGGAAACCAAAAAATTCATGTGACTCACTTTACTGTGATATTCATTTTACTTTGGTGGTCTGAAAACAAACCTGAAATCTCTCTGAGATGTACCTACATTTCATTAAAAAATGCTAAGATTGTTTTTATAAGAACTAAAACCATACTCCAACAAAAGTCATATCGAACCAAGCCTTAAGGCTCTTTAAACTTTATACACAAAAGTCAATGTCAAATTTTGGTCATAGTTCTGTGTACAAATCCTTAGGAGATTTATTAATTACAGTAATGACTAATAATTATGAAACAATTATAAGATGCAATTCGCTGTTCAGTGTTCTTTACAAATATATTTTTTGAATCCTTGCAGTTACACCAGAGGAACACCTATTATCATTTCCATTATACAATAGAGATTAAGAAACTGAGACAGAGAAGTTAAGCACTTAATTCAAGTTTATGAGCCCATTAAGCAGAGGAGCCAAGATTTTCATATTTTAGTGTTTTTTTTTTTGCTAATTGATAAATATATTAGTTGAAAGAAATAAGATATTTTTGTTTTCAAGGAGATGGCTTCGTTTGACAGTCACAGACTGAAGCTTAGAGAATGAATCCATAAATATGACTCAAACATTAGAAAATCTTAATTATAATAATTCAGTCCTTTTTTGGCCTAGCCCCAGGGGAGGGTAGTGCCTAGTCTTCCCTGACAAGAGACAGAGCTGGCATAATCAGTTGCTCTGTTCACTGTTATATTCCTCTTTTCCTTCGCCAAAGGAAGGGGCCTGCCGTGTAATCAAGGTCTGATTGAGGAAGATCTATGGGCGCCAATATCAGAGCATAATAGCCATAGAGATTCTGTCACAGAATAACTTGCCTTCTGGGCTGTATTAAACACACACACAGACAGTAATGTACTCATCACTTTGTTTTTTTTTTGTTTTTTTTTCATTTCTCAAAGCAGCCATCCAGCCTGAGGGAAACTTATCCTGGCGCAGAACAACTTCTGCACACAAAGCCCAGCTATATCTGAAGGGTGGAGAAAGCCCCCATTTTAAAGTTTTCACTTAAAAGCAAAGGAGATAGTATACTGGTTTCAATGCTGTTCTCTCTGAACATCCCACCCTCGCCTTCTCCCACAGAGTCTAAAAGTCTGTTCTGTACATCTGTGTCTCTTTTTCTGTTTTGCATATAGGGTTATCGTTATCAAGGGTGAAACAGATCACCAGCCCAGGTTGGATGCATGAGACAGGTGCTCAGGGCTGGTGCACTGGGAAGACCCAGAGGGATGGGATGGAGAGGGAGGCGGGAGGGGGGATCGGGATGCGGAACACATGTAAATCCATGGCTGATTCACATCAATGTATGGCAAAAACCACTACAATATTGTAATTAGCCTCCAACGAATAAAAATAAGTGGGAAAAAAAAGCAAAGGAGAAAAAAGCATGAAAACCTACATGCTAGCTTTGGCAGTTTAGATCAGCGTTTTCATTGTCACCTATAATAACAAGTGTCAGCTGGTCACCATCCCCAAAACACGCGTTGATACATTTTCTCCTAAAAATTTAAAAGCCATATTCTTACCATTTTCCTGAGGTTATTATAGATCAAATACAGAAATGAAAGTCAAAATAAACCTCATGATATATCTGTTGTCACCCAGCATTTTAAGCAGAATGTACATAAGATATTTTTTGAAAAAAATGGAGGAATGACAGCTTGTAAAATTCTGAAAATAGGAAAAGAGTAACTGATGCCAAATAATGACTATCTGCTATAAGAAGTTTAAGACTGTCACTGTTCTCACTTTCATAGTTCATATTACCATTGGTAAATTTCCCATTATCTTTCAGTTCTTTCTAATTCAAGCTAAAAGAATACCTTTCTATTTTCATTTCAAAGTTTGGAGCTTCAAAAATACCAGTTTCTTATTTGAAGGCAAGAGAGTTTTTATATTCAAAATCTATAATTTAGGTCTCCAACAGACTCCAGGCAATAAACATGCTATTCTTTTCTCTGAACTCTTTGTCCCAAATTTGGCTTTAGAAAGTTCAGTTCGCCAGTAATGTAGACTGCCCCAGAGAACTTTAAAGGAGTACTTCTCTCAGGAAACTCTGAGTGACTAAGAGAAAACCAGACCGCTACCTTCTTGCATCCATTCATTGGGTTTCCAAGACATGTCAGGCCCCGTGTCATTCTAAATCTATACCATTACTGTGCTTCTAAATAGGCTTTGTCCTTTGACGCACTCCAGTCAGTTATGAAGTGAAAAACATTATGTGGTCCTCTCTCTTGGTCTCCAGTTCAGGACTGCAACTTCTAAATTGTTATTATTCTTGCATGCCTTGAAGTACAGATGAAAGTCCTTGGGCCATTCTCATTTCCAAACTACACACCGAGTTCACTCACTCAGATTAAGCCTAAAATGATGATTTCCTTCAGGCAATTATTAGAGGATTTTGTATCCTGAATAAATAATGATAAAATGCAGCATTTCCAAAACTGGAATTGATTTTTTTTTTTTAACAAAGATAGAATTTACAATAAGCGTGGAATGGTATTAAATGGCATTTTATAAAACCCACCGGGTGTTTGTTAGAAGGATAAAGAAATGTTTATATGCAACAATATGCAAAGGAGAGCAGCTAACACACAGGCTAAAGTCCTTTAACTTGCCTTTCAAAGTTGCAGTGTTGCTGTCCTATGATGTTGTACAGTTATCAGACCACAGCTCTTTTGATAAATTCTCCTGCTGAGAGAATCAATATTTAGATAGCTAACGGAAGTTACTAGTTGCTAAACTAGCAGAAACAGAAGCTCTCCTTTTAAACCAAACTAATCAGCTACCAACTGTTTATAAGGTGTGTTGTGTTGGTTTCTCAGTCATGTCAGACTCTTTGCAGCCCCATGGACTGTAGCCTGCCAGGCTCCTCTGTCTATGGGGTTTCCCAGGCAGGAATACTGGAGTGGGTTGCCGTTTCCTTCTCCAGGGGATCTTTCTGACCAGGAATTGAACCCAGGCCTCCTGCATTGCAGGCAGACTCTTTACCATCTGAGCCACAAGGGAAGATAGTGAGACAAACCAAACCCCAAATAGCATATGTTGCTATAGTTAAGCTAGTATGTTGTATGTAAAAACCTTCTATTGACTGTGAAGTCACGGGAAGGAGTACTCTGTGACAGTTCTGTGAGGAAGTATAAGAGAACCTGGATTAAATCAATCCTTAGGTTGTGAGTGTACCAAGAAAACCTTTTCTTTATTCCAAACACAAAACAGGATGTAAAGTAAATCTTTAGCAATATTTTGATCAATTTTTTTCAACGCAACAAAAAGTCCATTACTTAAATAACAGGTTCAGATAATAACACTGACTATATAGTATTTAACATATAGTTTTGAGGAGAAAGATTGCAATAGATGAGGACAAAAATATAAAAGTGTGGCTCATACATTGTCTGTGTTGGTGATGAAAGTGAAAGTGTTAGTGGCTGAGTCGTGTCTGACTCTTTGCGACCCCATGGACTGTAGCCTGCCCGGTTCCTCTATCCATGGAATTCTCCAGGCAAGAATACTGGAGTGGGTTGCCATTCCCTTCTCCAGGGGATTTTCCCAGCCAGTGATCGAACCCAGGGCTCCTGCATTGCAGACAGATTTTTTTTTACTGTCTGTGCCACCAGGGAAGCTCAGGTAATGATACCCATCCTTTAAAAGCTCTGACTGGGTTAAACGTTATCTTCCTATTAACTTTAATTCTAGGACATGTAAGGCACTTTATATAACATCCAACTATATGTCTAGCACTAAGGTTTTATCTTATTTTTAGAATTTTGTTAAACTGTAAGAATTAAACATTTAACCTGAATTACTTTTATGCCTCGCACTGATAAAGAAATACATGAAATGTGTTATGCCAACAGCTTTGAAACTTTTCTCATGTCAGTGTTCATGTATTCTCAATGATGGTGGAGACTTTCTGCTCAGGTCTGTATAGAGGAAAAAAGTCTCTGGCTTGAAGATCTTTCCAGCAGAAGAGATTTAGCATCATTATTTCTGAAAAATGACCTTCCCCAGCAGCATTTCTAATTATACTCCTAAATTAGAATGAACACACTCTGAAGACCAGACATCACTGTGACTTAACATTATTCAGTTCTGAGGAAAAGCAGCCATTTATTGCAGCAAAAATGGTGTTTAAAAATTACAGGATTGAAAAAAGGTAGTCTTTTTGTTGTTGTTCAGTCATTCAGTTGTTTCTGACTCATTGTGACCCCATGGCCTGCAGCACGCCTGGCTTCCCTGTCCTTCACCATCTCCCACAGCTTGCTCAAACTCAGGTCCATGGAGTTGGTGATACCATCTAACCATCTCATCCTCTCTCATCCCCTTCTCCTCCTGCCTTCAATCTTTCTCAGCATCGGGGTCTTTTCCAATGAGTCAGCTCTTTGCATCATGTGGCCAAAGAATTGGAGCTTCAGCTTCAGTATCAGTCCTTCCAATGAATATTCAAGGTTGATTTCCTTTAACCAATTTCCCTTGTTAGTAAATAAAAGCAGCAGCAATTATGGACCATATGAGGTCCACTCTCACACACACGCTTAATAGAAAAAAAAAAAAGAAAAAGAACCACCATCAACACTTCTGGACTTGGTTATACTCTCTTTAGCATTGGGAGAATGAGTTTGAACAAAATTCATCTATAGAAGCAGAGCATATGTTTAATACGTTTCAAGCTGCTGTATAGCTTTTCCAGCTAGCTTTTTCTGCGAGGAAAATGAAGGACACCATCGCTGAACTATTTACATCTGTTTTTTAAATTGGCAGTCCTTGGTAGCAAACATTTGAAAGGAGATGAATATTAACTGAAAGACAGCACACAAATGGCCTTTAGAGTTTTGGCATTTACAAATTCTCTCAGTATTATCCCAGGGAATTTGAATTTTTAATTTCTGATGCTTTAAAAGTTTAACTTATCTCTTTTCAAGCCTTTCTTACTTCCTTTAATTCCAATTCCTTTAATTCACCATACAGTTATTTTCTTTCTAAGTAATTTTCACACAGATAGGTATTTACTCAGATAATTTACATCTTGGAGAAAAATATCCGTGTCATAAGAAAACAAAACAAAGGGAAAGGAAAAATCTAGGGTTCTCTTTGGAGGAAATTCTCTGTGCTTCTATGAACTGTGTGGCTAGACTTCATTCTAATGGTCTCTGATTTACAATTGTGACCTCATCAGATGGGGTCAGTGCTCAGAATGTTATTTCATCATGTTGACACACAGAACTCACGTTTTGGAGTAATAGAGGTAGATGAGTAACTTCCCTTCTAATATGTCATCCCCTTAGGGTTAATATGTATTTTCAGAATAGTGATAGTGACACAGATAACAGTTGACACTTACTTAGCACTTCCTATATACTCATTAAATGTTCACAGCCCCATAAGGTAGGTAGAATTGTTATTGTCATTTTTCAGATGAAGTAAGTCACAAAAAAGGTAAAAATGTTGCTAAAGACCAAGCAGCATTATCATCAGAAGTTGAATATTTAAAGCCTTTGTACCTGTATTTTGAACCTCCTCAGATCATGCAAATAATATCTTGCTTGCCTTTGGAACTGCCTTCCTACCCTTCTTTTATGACAAATATTCAAGAAGAGCCATTTAGTCAAAACTGGAAAACATGTTCATTCTGGATGTGATTTGAGCTACTCAACCTTAGGACCTTGACTTCATTCAAGATTCTGATATGCAGCAGCTACTCTGTTGGACATAGTGGGTGTGGTGGTAAACTAAAGAGAGACAGCTCTCGTCCCCTTATAGATCTTGTCTCAAAGACTGTACATCAGATTCTCAGCTTTATCTACCACATATCAGAAGCATCTGGGAAGCTCTTAAATATGTGTCAGGCCTAGACTACATCCCAAGTTAAATTTGAATCTCTAAGAGTGAGGTCTTTGACACTGATACTTTTTTAAAAGGCTCCAATTTCATGTGCAGTCGAGATTGAGAACTACTGACTTTCAATTTATTGGAAATGTAGACAATAAGATATAATCACACACACACAAAATAGATCCAAAACTTTTATGAGCTATAAAAGTTAGGAAAGAGTGTGATGAGAGATTATAATAGGTTTGGGATGGATGTCAAAGATATCTCTGGAGAAGCATCAATTAAGCTAATGCCAAAATAATGAAGAGAATTGAGTAAGATGAAGTCACTCTTGTGAGCAATTCCTGGAAGAGGGGGCACGTGGATGCTCAGGACGTGTTGTGTTCCAAGAACAGACAAGGGCATTGCTGCTAGAGTGTACTGCATGAGGTCTCAGGTTATGTGAAATGAGTCTGGATAAGTTTTCCTGGTGCCTGTTTTAGTCTCTGGCCGTACACTGGGTGCTCAATGGATTTGTTATAAGATGTGTGAAGAATATCAACTTTAGTGTCCTTCTGATATTTTTAATTCTCTGCTTTCCTATAAACTCTGGCTAGGCCTTGTCCTTCTATGTGCTAAAGGTGGATGTGATATCAATCAGTCCTCCAGATTGGAGAGCATTTCACTGATTCTACTTTCTGGGAAGCGCAGAAGAGGTATCACAATGGATTGCTGAAGGAGAAAGACTGCAGCAGTTTAGGGGCTGCTTGAGGGGGTGTATGGTGAATGGTATAGGGTTTGGTATCAAACAGCCCCCATGTGGACTTGTGTTTCTGTTCTAGTTTTAGTCTTAAGAACCATTTCTATTTATTTAAAATCCTTTTCTTGGTAATAGTCTTCAATCTTATTGCTTGATTCTGATGTTGTCATCACTGCCCTCTATCCTTTAAAGAAAAAAAAGGATTCTTTCCAATAATGATTAAGTCCTTCCTCTAGAGTTTACTCCCAGTCGGCTGACTGGTGCTAGACTCAGTCTCCTCTGCATTTTGACTATTATGTGACAGAAGACCCCATTCATCCCTTAACATCAGGAAAAACACATTGCAGAGAGTCACTGGCATCTTATAATTGCCTAAACTTTGCTCTAATACATGGTGGGCTTCCCTAGTGGCTCAGGTGGTAAACAGTCTGCCTGCAATGCGGGAGATCCAGGTTCGATCCCTGGGTTGGGAATATCCCTTGGAGAAGGGAATGGCTGCCCACACCAGTATTCTCACCTGGAGAATTCCATGGACAGAGAAGCCTGGAGGGCTACAGTCCATGGGGTCACAAAGAGTTGAACATGACTGAGCAACTAACATTAGGTGGGCAATTTTAAGTCTTCTTGATGCAGTATCACCTTTAAACATACATGATATGAATCATGTAAAAATCTGGTATTAAAATCTTTAAATTAGAAGTTACCTCAACATTCCTTACTATCTCATGACTAAATATACTATACATATAAATGTGTGGGTATAGAAAGAGAGAAAGGAAGAGAGGCAAATTCAGCTATTTATGAAGTGATATGAAGATACAAACAAGTTTTATTTTCTAAATTATTTAACAGAAAGGAATTAAGTATCAACTCAGTGTAGAATTGACCACCTTCTGTGAACTCCCCAGAGATGTCATGCAGCAGTTTATTCAGAAACTGGGCACTGAGTGGACTGGACACATCCTGTTTTGCACCCTCCCCTGCTCTGCTCCTCTCCAACCAGCATATCTGTCAATCAGACTTTATAGAATTTGCAAATGGAACTTTGCATGCAGTCAACACATAGTGTGAACATAAGGACTGGGTTCTGAGTATTTGGGGATGATTTGAAGTCTGGCTGAGAGACTTCAGAATGTGATCCTTTTGGCTATACATCTAATCTCCATTCTGGAATCTTGTCTACTTTCTTGTTTATCTGATGTGGTCTCCTTATTGGAGAGGTGCTTTAGATCATGAATAGCTATATCTCCTCAGAGGTTTCAAAGACCTCAGGGAATAGACATGGGATTCAACTTAAGAGTCATCCAAAGAAACTGCCATTTATTTTAGCTCAAACAGGATCAAATGACAGTTTCATAACTTCCAATCTATAAATTGCAAAGTAGGAAAATACAGGATTCTTGAAGTTGTCTTCTAGGTTTTGTGGTCCATTTGCCAATATTCAAAATTCATGGGATTCAGAATAACATCTTTCTGTGTCCCTCCTGAAAGCCTAATGAGCTCTGGTCAGCGCACCCTGAGCAAAAGATTAAGACCATTGGCCAAAGTCCATTTTTTTGTTGTTGTTGTTTACTAACCATAAATGTTTTAAATAAATACTGAACATGTTTACTTGTTTACCATTTCTTGTAGAGGTGTTACAACAACTTGAATTTTCAATGATCCTTTTCAGATTGCTATCATTGTTTTTATTTTAGCAATAAAATAAGACATTAAATCAGTTAAAATTGTCGAGAAAAGCTTTATCTGTCTAATTGTAACCTGCATGATCTACTTTTAATATCTCTAGAACAGTGCCTGGAAACAAGAGTCATTTGATATACACTTATGAATACTGGTCTGCTATTCAGAATTATTAAAAAAGAATTTATGCTTGAACATTATGCAAGTGATTCAGAGGTTCTGGGCTCATTTTATCTGTAGGAAATATGCATTAAGTAGACTCCCCACTTCACCTCTTCCACCTACGCTTCTGGTTTGTTGTCTGGCTTGTGCTCAGTCACTTCAGTCTTAGCAGATATTAAAAAGCTTTCTAATTATTTCTTTTGGCTTTTTTTTAAAGAGGATATTAAGTCTTTAAAATTCTTTATAGTCAAATGAATGGCCTCACCATCTCATATTTTTTATGGATATTATTCATACATTTGTTTGCTTTGAATTTTAAACACCTTAAATAAAGATCATCCTTTAGCATAATTCAATAGTCATAAATTATTTGTTGAAAAAAGTGACTTTAGATTAAAAATATAGTTTGTGATGTCCAAATAGAGAAAATACATCCACCATTTAACATAATGTGAACTTGCTGTTTTAACATTTAATATTAATTGTAACTTGAGGATACAGACAGACATACATAATGTACATTCTCCAGAAAAATGTTTATTCTAATGACAAGCAGTATTCTGAGTTGTAATAGGAGTATATACACAGATTTATTGTATAAAAACCTACTTAGTAAGAATATGGTTAAAATGTGATATTTCAATATAAACAAGATATTTTCAAGAAGAAAAAGCAAAATGTGGGCCCCCCTGGTGACTCAGTGATAAAGAACCCATCTGCCAATGCAGGGGCTGTGGGTTTGATCCCTGGGTCAGGAAGATCTCCTGGAGAAGGAAATGACAACCCATTTCAGTATTCTTGCCTGGGTTATCTTTTGGATGGAGGAGCCTAGCAGGCTACAGTCCATGGGGTCACAAAAGAGTCAGACATGACTTAGCAACCAAACAAAAGCAAAATGTTCTTTATAAAACAAGAACCAACATGCATTGTTTGAACTGTAGATTAGCATGATGCTTTATTATTTCTTCACTGTTATGACACTAACTCCATTTCCTAATCACTTATTTATTTTTGAATTTATAAAAAAATATCTTGGGGATTTTATTTTTGTTTATTTCTAGTCTCGGAAGACAAGAATCTAAGTTTTACTTACCAAATTTGAGTTGGTAAAACAATGCTTCTCCAGTTACCCAAGTTGTTGACATATTTGTTTTCTTAGCTCGGAAACAGTTCTCTTTTACACATTGATAAAATTTGTCATTGTCATGAAAGGTATGTACCTAAATTCATCAGGAAAATGTTCAATGGGGGCAAAAGCTTCACAAAATATTTTAAAATTATTTGCTGTTATTCATGATCTATATAATATTGCATTAATTTATTGATAGCAAACAAGCAAGTCAAGCTTTGGAAATGCTTAAAGAGACCAAAATTTCCTATGTAAAGATATCTAGAGCTTTCATGCATTGTTTCTGACACTGAAAGAATGGTATATGCATGTAGTTTACGACCTTGACATTACTGCTAATGATATGGCATAGACGTATTCTGCTATATAACTCAAACTGGTTATGATAACAGTCTGCTTGATACTACTTTAATTTGGTTTACTTGAAATACTCATATTTCAATTGCATTTGTTATAAATAAGTATTAAGGAATACATACTCATGCACCTATCATAAAATTCCTGGATGACATAGTGATATAGGGCCTTACTCCTAGAATTATGGTCCATGATTAGCAGCAGCATTGTCTAGGAGACTGACAAAATTCAGAGTTTGAGACACCATCCCTGACCTTGGTTTTCTAAAACATTGAGGTGACTTGTACATGAATTAAAGCTTAAGAAGCACAAACATCAAATTCAATAGCAAAAGACTTAAACCTTTACCTCTAAGACAAGAACAAGACACTCTCAATACTGCTGTTCAGTATAGGATTGGAAGTCCTAGCCAGAACAATCAGGCAAGGAATAAAAAGGCTTCAAAATTGGAAAAGAAGTTAAATAAACTCTGTGTGCTGATGACGTTATATATAGAAAATCTCAAGAACACAAGATAACCTGTTAGATCTAATTAATAAATTCAACAAGATTTCAGGATATGAAATTAACATACAAAGATCAACAGTGCTTCCATATACTAATGACCTATTGGAAAAAGAAATAAAGTGATCTCATTTACAATAGCATCAAAATAATAAAAAAAAATATTTAGAGATAAATTTAACCAAGAGGAGAATGATCCGTGTGTTGAAAACTACAAGATACTGAAAGAAATTGAAGACATAAATAAAAAGGTACCTGGTATCTGTGAGCTGGAAGAATATTTGTAAAATGTCCATACTACCCAACTGCATCTATAGATTCCATATAATCCCTATCAAGAGTCCAATGACTTTTTAGAAACAGAAGTAGAAAAAACAATCTTAGAATTTATGTGGGGCCAATAAAAGGTTTTGAATAGCCAAAGCAATGTCCAAAAAAACCAAAGTGGAAGGCATCAAATTTCTGATTTCAAACTCTATTATAAAGCTATAATAATCAAAGCACAGAACTACCATATGATCCAACAATTCCACTTCTGAGAATATATATCCAAAGGAAATAAAAACACTAACTCAGAAAGATATCTTTACCCCCATGTTCACAGCAGCATTATTTACAATAGCCAAGACATGGAAACAATTTAAATGCCCACTCATAGATGAATGGATAAATGTGTAAGATTTTATGTATACATATCTATATGACTGAAAATTTTTCCAATATATACATATATTTCAGACATAAAAAATAGAAATTCTTTCATTTGCAACCACACGGATGGACTGTGAAGGTTTTGTGCTAAGTGAACAAAGTCAGACAATGATAAATGCAGTTTGATAAAACAATTTTTTAAAAAGCAAATTCATAGTAAAAGATCAGATTTGTGGTTATCAGAAGGGAGTAGAGAGGGGGAAATGTTGAAAGTTATGAACTTAAAAGGTAGATAAATACTTAGGATATAGTATACAACATGGACACTACAGTTAACACTGCTATATGGTATATTTGAAAGTTGAAAGTCCAAAGAGTTCCTGTCACAAGCAAATACACTTTTCTTTTTCTCTACCTATGAGAAGGTGGATGTTTATTTATTATGGTAATCATTTCACAGTACATATAAATCAAATCATTCTACTATACACCTCAAACTTATGGTGCTGTACATTAATTATATCCCAATAAAACTTAAAAATAAGTAGCTTGAGAAGCACTGGCTTAGAACCTGGGCTCTGGAGTCAGACTTGGATTTCTAAACTCCGATTGCCTTATTTGTAAAGGGAGACTAATGATATGTTCCAGTGATTTTTTTTTTTTCTCCTGTTTTGGAGATCAAATGAGATTACATGGACAAATCGATACAGCGTGACTGAGTGCTTGAAGATAGCAGTCAATGCAGAGTAGTATTTGTATTGGTTCTTGGTAGGTCAGGTAGCATGACAGCCTCACAGGCCTGCAGGACAAATGTGCTTTAATTATTAAGGAGTCCATAAATATTGAAAAAAGACTCAATTGATAGTATCTATGTTCTAGGCATTACTTGATCAATGACCACCCACAGATGAAATACATTTTCTACTTTATCTTATTCACCTCTTGAAAATGAAAAATACTTGCATATTCTCTAAATTTGGCCTTCACGAATCTAAGACTTTTTTATATAGAATCTTAGCCTTTGTTCTCTTCATTTTAATAATCTATACTATTAAATATGTTGTGTCTGTCATATTTTCTTTGATTTAATTGAGGGTAAATCAAAGCAGTACTGTGTGAAATGCACTGTTTAAAACAATATAGGATAACACTTTCCATCATTCTATTGTCGGATTCTATGGGATGTGGCAGGAAAAAAAAAGATACACTCATTCAGTAAATTAACACTACCTGCATATCTACCATGTTCCAAGCACTTACGTAAACAATGCAGCTATAATATGGAATAAAACCATGAAATATCTTCCTACATACTGGCTACATTCTAGTGTGTGAATTGACATGCTAAATCTGGCTGCTGCTGCTGCTGCTGCTAAGTCGCTTCAGTCGCGTCCGACTCTGTGCGACCCCATAGACGGCAGCCCACCAGTCTCCTCCATCCCTGGGATTCTCCAGGCAAGAACACCGGAGTGAGTTGCCGTTTCCTTCTCCAATGCATGAAAGTGAAAAGTGAAAGTGAAGTCACTCAGTCACATCCGACTCTTCGCGACCCCATGGACTGCAGCCCACCAGGCTCCTCTGTCCACAGGATTTTCCAGGCAAGAGTACTAGAGTGGAGGGCCATTGCCTTCTCCAGCTGAATCTGGCTAAATCTAATAAATTATATAGGTATACGTATAATTTCACATACAATCTTGCACAGATGATTTTATATATACATCCTAGCCTATGGTGTCTTCAGATTTTTTTATTACTCATTGCTAAACTTTAGAAGCACTGTTTGGTTGTAAGATGAACAGTAGGCTGTGCCTTTTGGTTAAATTGATAGTGTAAAATATAGCACACAGGTAAGTCATGCAGTCTTTTTGCCAGTTTTTTTCTGTTATGCCTATCTTTATAGGCCATAATCTAACCTGATAAAAGGGCAGTATAGGATGGTATCAAACTCTTCTGAGTATCTATAAAAAGACTCATTTAATATTATAATTCTTGTCTTTACCACTTCGTAGCTTTTTAACCTTAAGCAATTTAGTTGTCTTAGACTTTGTGTCAATTTTTTTTCATGTGTCTCTAAAATTGAGGAAATAGTACTTATTATGACTTTTGAGAGTATTAAATGACAATACTTGTATAGTACTTAGAGTACCTATAATATTGACACAAAATAAATATTGCTTAAAATTGTTAATTTAAATATATAATGGTAGTGAGAACGATAAATATTCTATTGACCTGTATTCTTCAAACTTCATCATATTTCATGTCATACATTGATTTATACTTTATTAGTTCTACAAAATGATCCTACTCTGTATGTGGACTCGATCTGATAAATGATACTGCTTTATGAACAGGTTATTCATCATTCACATATGTACACACTCAATTGATTTCCTGTCCTTTCACAGTCCCTCTTCCAGAGTGCTAGTTTCTAACAGTAAATTCATGGGGAGGAGGTTTGGATTGAATAACATACAAAGTCAAATCGTACAATCTGTAGCAAAAGGCAAGTGTCCAATAAACTTCATTGTTTTGAATGCCCTATAACAATTTGGATTTTAACCTCAGGTAATATGGCATCACTGAATGTGTATGGATTTGGAGGTAACATTAATAAATTGCCTTTTAAGCACCATCAAATGTCAAGTGAGAAATGTCTCTTATTTTCTAAATTTTCCATTCTTGCTTTATTCTGGGGTGAATCATACTTTATTTCTCACTATTTCTCTAGAACTGAATATACAACTTATTAATTCTTGAGGCGTTTACTGTCCTCTAGATACAGAATGCCTTGGTGTCACTCTTGATTGAACCACTAACTTGTATGACTTTGGTAAGTTGTCTCAGTTTTCATCTTTAAAATATGGATGATATATATTTGTAGTGTATGTTGTATGTATTGTATAATGTACTGACAATATACCTGAACACATACTCATGTTATTTATTATACAGTATAATGTTTTCTTATCTTTATCAATATTACTATATTTATGGTAATTATTACAGTCAGAAAAAGATATAAGATGCCTACCTGGAAAATGAAATAGCAAAAGGATAAATTGTGGCATATCTGGTAAGAAATTCTAGTAATAACCATTAATAAGTAGATGCTTGAAGCAACTTATGTATAGTGTTAAAGTTGTAATAGCCTAGTAGAGCTACCATAAAAGTAATGAATTTAATTAATGTTCTTAATGGGTGAGATACATGAATAAAAGTCATTAGTATAAGCAAGTACTGGTTCTATATTGTTTGTGTTTATATATTACATATCAACTTAAAATTCTTGCAGCAATAAGTAACAGATATCTTTGGTTATTTTGAAAAATCAAGAGTTTGAGTTAAAGTGCATTTGAATAAGTAAAAATCCATGCACTAATTTCAAAAATACATGGAAAGTACCTGTAATTTCTAATTTTATAAGGGACATTTTAACAATGATTACAAAAATACATCCAGTATATTTTGGATGTGAGGAATAGAGAGACCAAATACAAGTGAAGTTAGAGAGGGTTTGTTAGAGATGATCTGGCAGCTGCCAACGTAGCAGTAGAAGTGAGATGGAGAGAAAAGTAGAATCAAGAGTCAAAGCCTGACATGATAAAGGTATGGTTTGGACAGTAACCTAAAAGAAATTCAGGGTTTTAAGGCTCTAAATGTGACTAGGAGGATAAAACACTAGACTTATAATATTCTCTTTTCTGGTTCACTAGAAAGAGTTTGTACTTTAGACAAGCTTGTTCAAAACTGCATAGTGAAAGGAATGGAAGATGAGAAAGAAACTCAGTAAAAAGAGAGTTCCTAGGATATGTGAAGTAAATAAGTAAGTAAGTAAGCGAAGTCGCTTAGTTGTGTCTGACTCTGTGACCCCATGGACTGTAGTCTGGCAGGCTCTTCCATCCTTGGGATTCTCCAAGCAAGAACACTGGAGTGGGTTGACATTTCCTTCTCCAGGGGAACTTCCCGACCCAGGAATCAAATCTGGGTCTCCTGCTTTGTAAGCAGACTTTTTACCATCTGAGCCACCAGGGAAGCTCAGGACATGTGAAACTGTTGCCAAACTTTTAAAACTTTTGAGAAGAGGATTGGGAAATAATTATTTGCACACTACATATCCATTGCTCCATTATTGCCAAATAAATTCAACCCCAAGTTTGTTCAGGTGGCAATATATTCAGGAGAGGCAGTTTTCTCTAGTGTGCCAGGGAATGAATTACAATTAGTCAAAACTGATTAAAGCACTAGAACTTAAACTGATTACTTCTGGTAACTAGCTGTTCTCGTCACTCAGTTGTGTCTGACTCTTTGCAGCCCCATGGACTGTAGCCCACCAGGCTTCTCTTTGATGGAATTTCCCAGGCAAGAATACTGAATGGGTTGCCATTTCCTACTCCAGGGGATCTTCCCGACCCAGGGATCAAACCCAAGTCTCCTTTATTGGCAGGCAGATTTTTTACCACTAGTGCCAGTAAGGTATATGATCCTGTCCTATAGCCAAGGAAACCAAAGGGCAGTTCTGCTGGGAGGATGGAGGACATGGCTTCCATGAAAGGTTTTCCTTGGATAAGGAGACAAACACAAAGATAAACCATATCTTCTTCTCTAAGATGGTGTCATGAAAGAATGTGATGACTAGAGACGCTGTAGTCTTCCTGTGACCAAGAGCTAAACCGAAAACTTTGGCCATGACCCTGAGTGAAACAGAGTCCCACTGTTCATCAGTGCTGGGCTATTCCACTTTCAACAAGGTTGTATAGAGTTCCTGACAGGCTATCCTGGAAGAAGGTAAGGCATTCCTCAAGACCTTTCATGCCAAATTAAAAAGTTGGAACATTCTATTGTAACCACATGGGAATTATGAACAGCTATAATATGTGAAGTGATGTGGTCAGATTGCCTTTTAGATAGGACAAGTGGTGACTAGATTTGAGGGAGACAAGATTTGTGACAAGGAGCATACAAAGTCATTATAGTCATTTCAGAACATGGTAAGAGACGGGGTGAGAACACGGAAATCAATTTTATAAAATATTTTAATAGCTTCAATAAAAAGCTATTTGTGTTTCTCTTTAACAACTAGAGACCTTATTTTCAGAGTTAAAAATAACATTTTCTTCCTCATATTTAAATACTCTGAATTATTTTCTGGGAGTACTTAGAAAGATTGCCATTTTTTAAAACTTGAACTAGTGATAGTGTTAAGATACACACTAAATTATACATGCCAAAATTTTTTTAAAAATCACTGTTTTAAGAGATGCATTTTTACCAAGAAATCACAGCATGCTATAACTGAATGCCTAAACACAAACAAAAGTTTTGTGGAATGAATTTGCTATTCTTTTCTATGTAGACTGTAGAAGAAGTCGCTTTCTTAAAATTACTTATATTGAAATAGACTTTTAAAATATTGACATTTAATTAGTTAAAGCATCTAGATTTATGCTCTGATTACAATATCTAAAATTCATCCCAATAGAATCCCATTACAGTATTTAGTGATGATATTGAGACAATTTTGTTTACTTCAAAGTGCTCTCCCTTTTAATGTGAAAAATGCTTTATTTCACTTATCTTTATACTTTCTTTTCTTTCTTTTCTTTTTTTCACCATAGGCTAGGATAAAGACGTTCTTCAAGCCAAAATACTGGAGTGGGTAGCCTTTCCCTTCTCCAGGGGATCTCCCCAACCCAGGGATCGAACTCAGGTCTCCCGCATTGCAGGTGGATTCTCTATCAGCTGAGCCACAAGGGAAGCCCAGGAATACTGGAGTGGGTAGCCTATCCCTTCTCCAGTGGATCTTCCCAACTTGGGAATTGAACCAAGGTCTCCTGTATTGCAAGCAGATTCTTGACCAACTGAGCTATCCGGGAAGCCTTTCTTTAGTAAGCTGTGAACAGTTCTATTTATGCTATTATAAGAAAAAATTGTACTTTAATATTAAATGAAAAAGTTGGATTTTAAAATTTCTACTGGATTAGGCATCAAAGATATTAATGTTTAAAATTAAGTAAACACAGCCCTTTAAGAAAAATTACTTTAAAACTTTCTTTTAAAAGTATCATATAGAAATTCAGTAAGACATATTTACATATCGATACAGAGGAACTTACAAGAGGTGGAGAGAAACCCAACGCTGTGCTTGCAATTAGAAGATCCTGAGGGATCTTGAATAAAGATAGAGAATCAATTTTCAGGCTACAAGATGTTGAACACAGTCATTGAAAATTGGGAGCAACCTTTATTAAGTTGATTTTCTCATGTCAGTTTGAGGAAATGTCCCATTAACTGCTAATACCCAATTAAGGTTTGTCTCTCTTTATCTTCTAGTTGAATGTTTTATCTACAACAAAACCATGCCCTCGAAGAATATAAATTTACTGGATGGTGTAAGCACCCATGTGTTTGAGCATGTATGTGGTTGCGTGTGCATGTATTCATGGATGCTTTCATGTATTATGTGTGTGGGGGGGAGTAGACATTCCTGTCCTTGGTGTTGTGCTAACAATGAGGGGTTTCAAACAAGGTAGACATGGCCCCTGCCCCCAGAATGCTTCGAGTCGACTGGGAAATACTGACACAAGTAATAAAGTTCGAGTTACTAATAATGATGGGGTTATAGAAACTGAAGAGTCTCCAGAAAAATTCCTACATGAAAGTGTTGGAGATAGGACAGAGAGTTGCACATGAAGGGCATAGCACTGTCGTGAAAGAGAGCAGCAACTTTGAGGAATAGAAAGTATTTGCAAACTGGTGGCTTAGCAGTAAAGAATCTGTCTGCAATGCAAGAGATGTAGGAGACTGGGGTTCGATTCCTGGGTTGGGAAGATCCCCTGGAGAAGGAAATGGCAGCCAACCCACTCCAGTATTCTTGCCAGGAAAATCCCATTGTCAGAGGAGCCTGGCGGGATACGGTCCGTGGGGTTGCAAAGAGCCGGACGTGGCGGAAGCAACTGAGCACACAGCATATCATTTAGATTGAATATTTAGATTCTGGACAGATGATGATGGAGAGGTCTGCAGGAGCCAGGCCCAGTATGCTAAGTCCACTGTGGACTTAGCAAATAAGATGCAATTCCATCTTATTTGAAGGATATTGGACGATTTTTGAATGGGTTTTCTGTAGGAAGAGATAAAATCATATTTACTTCTTAAACAATGTTGGTTGTGATGTAGAGAGTAGACTGGTAAGGAAGAATACTGGGTAAAGGGGCATTAGTTAAGAGGATAAAAGATCAAAAGGAAGATAAGATAAAAGGAAGATGTTGACTTGGATTCCATTGCTGACAGTGGCATGGATTAAAAAGAATGGATTCAAGAAAGACTTACAGAATCAAAAGATTTTTCAAGTTAACATAGTGATTAGTCTCTAAGAGATAAAATCTTAGTGACTGTTTTTATCTGGCTTTACTATTTTCTAGCTATGAGAGGACAGACAAGTTGTTTTGTTTCTTTACCTGAAAAACAGTGCCTAATAATTCTGCTGTAAACCTCAAAGTTGATCAATGCAAAT
Source organism: Cervus canadensis (assembly GCF_019320065.1). NCBI lineage: Eukaryota > Metazoa > Chordata > Mammalia > Artiodactyla > Cervidae > Cervus > Cervus canadensis. The sequence continues at coordinate 23,147,251 of NC_057394.1, forward strand.
AATTTAGGGCAGTCCCAAATATGTAGTAAGTGCTTTAATTATTAGCAATTTCTATACGTCATTGGTTATACTTCAGAAGATAAGGAAAGAGCAACATATAGACCTTAGATTCCTGGATCAGTCATTGTATGGAAGATTTTATTATACGTTCAAATGGTAAATATTAATAATAGGGAAATGGTTTTTTGGGGAAAATATAAATAATCAGAGAATAAGTAATGATACATATTAGGTAGAACAACCAGTCTGTAGGACATATTTATAAACCAGACCAGAAATCAGCAATATATGCACATAGGATTTGCAAGTTGATAAATGCCTATTATGCAGAAAGGCAAGAGGGCATGTATTAATACATTAGAATCAGACAGACCTGGATATAAATCTCAGCTCTGTTACTTCTTAGTTGTCCTGGGAAACCCTGAGGCTCAGTTTTCTCATTCTCAGTGTGTCATTAGAGTAGTTTCAAATGATATAAAGTACTTGAAATGGTATGTACCAATTAATCAGAAGTGATCTCTTTCCAGGAACTTTGTTTGTAGTTGAAGTAGTAGCTTCTGCAATCACTAACACTGCACTTATACCAGCCAGTGACTTCAAGCAGAGCCTAACAGTGTTTTTCTTTATGTCTCAATTATGCACCCTTGCTTCCTACCCTAGAGTTACTGAAGTATTGAGAGATAGCAAGAATTGTCTGCACATCCAACTAGAAAGTGCAAGGAAATTAGATTTTCCTTTCTTCCTTCTCCGGATAAACAGCTACTTCTCAGGAGAGTTTCTCTTCTCATAGAACAATCTGGTGACACCAAGCAGTCATGCTTGATATCCAACAGCAGCCAGTTAAATAACATTACATCAGATTTGCTTCCCCTCCCACCTGGCCTCAGTCCCCATTTTGCATGCTTGCTTTCTGCAATCACACTGAGTAATAAATTTGAAGCACATAAAACTTTTCCTCAGGTTCATAGTTTCTGGGAAATCTAGGCACAGTAATTTTTTTCCCTTATTGTATGGATCAAATGGAGCAATGCCACTAGATGACTCACTAGTCCAATGGCAATCAGGACGCTTTTGCTTGTATTAAGTGAGAGTTGATAACTGTAGTGACACCATATCACTGACTTCTACCAGAGATGATTCCAGTTCAAGATATTCAAGATAATGACATAGGAAGTCATCTCTTAAGTCATTCTGAAGTCACTTCTTCCCACAGACACACGAAGCCTACAGCTACTATGGAATAATTTCCTCTGAAAGAAACCCCAAAACTAACTGAGCAACTGTTATAAATAGTCAAACAAGAAAAATCTTGCATTTAAGTGCATTCAACCGAAAAGCACCCAGGTGTTTGGTGAAAGATGCTATCTTGTTTCTCTTAAAGCTTTGGCCCAAGCAGCAGTCATCTAATAAATTAAAATACATCCAGGTGACTACTGGAATCCTCCACAGAGGGCAGGCATTATGATCACAGCCATTATAACCACAGTCACCCTCATAATCACAGCCTTCTCCAAGTCACCAGTTATCTCCTGACAAGGTACGCATCTGGTGCCTGGTTTTTACAGCTGCTATCTTATAGACACTCTTTGATTGCCTGGTTCTGTGGCTAGTGGGACTTACAGTCCTTATAGACTGTAGTAAATGGAGAAAGAATTCTTAACTACCAACCCAAAGGCACAGCATAGAGACAGGAGAATGAAGTACAGCTCAGTCTGTTAAAGAGACCTGTTTAATTCACAGCTGTGGCCCGAAGGGCAGGCTCCTTGGTAAACATGTAGCTAAGGACAGACGACAGCCCTCTCCGGAGACTGGAGAGACTGGTGTGTGCCATATTCACTTTCTCCCACTTCTCTGCTGCAGGTTGACCTCTGAGAAAGGAGCATGTGGACACATCAGGCGCCTTGGCTTTGTGGCTGTCACTCAGAAGACACACCCACTGGTAGCCTGGGTCTGCGAGCATATTCATATAAGTTGAATATGTGTTCACAAGTTCAATAGGATGGTAGCAAACAAACAGCTCTCAACTATCACACCAGGATTCAGGGCAGAGACAGATAGAAATATCATCTCCCAGTCTTCCCCTGAAAGAGGTTTGCATACTTTAAGATCCGCTGCCTGAGTGTCTGATTTCTAATCCGCCTGAATCTAGACTAAGATCCTCCCTTTTAGGACAGTGACAGGCCTGGGAACACATTCAGCTACTATAATGTAGCCTGCCTGGGTAATCAGAAAGGTTTCTGAGACCGTCAAGAGCTAGGGAAGGGTTAAACATAAGCTTCATCTGCTACCTGCGGCCACTCTTTCAAGACAGGGAGTGGTTGCTATTTTACCTAATTCATATAAACTGACACAGAGAGTGAAGCAAATTGAAGAAACAGAGGAGTATGCTCCAAATAAAGGAACAAGATATAAAACCTAAGAAAAAGACCTTAATGGAGATATTTATCAATAACTAAAAAAGAGTTCAAAACGATAGTCATAGACATGAACCAAACCCAGGAGAAGAACAGATAAACAAAGTGAGAATTTCAAGGATATAAGACGATGCCAAATAGAAATTCCAGAACTGAAAAACACAGTAACTAAACTGAAATATACAACAGAGGGGTTGAACAATAGACTAGATACAGCAGAATAGAGAAGTCAATGAACTCAAAGATAGGGCAGTGGAAATATCCAACAAGAATAGTAAAAAGGAAAAACATTAAGTGAAGACAGCATAAGGAATGTATGCGGCGACATCAAGAAAACCAATATTCACATTATCAGGACACCAAAGAGAGAAGAAAGAGAGGCAGGAAAGCTATTTTAGGAAATCATATCTGAAAACTTATGTAACCTTGGAAAGGAAAGAAATGAAAATCCAGGAAACACAGAAATTTCTAGATAAGAGAAATCCAAAGAGAATCACACCAAAATTCATTATAATTAAAGTGTCAAAATTAAAGAGAATCTTAAAAGTAGCAAGAGGAAAAAAAAGTAGCAAGAGAAAAACAATTTGTCATGTAGAAAGGAACCCCAAGGAGTTTGTCAGATTTTTCAGTAGGAAATTTGTAGGTAGGAAGGGAGAATAATGATATATTCAAAATGCTGAAAGAAACTGCCAACCAAGAATACTCTAACTGGTAAAGTTATCCTACCAAATTGAATGAGAGGTAAAGAGCTTTCCAGACAAGTAGAAAAGCTAAAGGAGTTTATCACCACTAGACCAGCCTTTTAATAAATGTTAAGGAAACTTAAGGTGAAAAGGAAGGGTGCTACTTAGTGACAAAACTAGTTTCACTGGTAAATGTACATGTAGTAAAATATAGAATAATATAATGTTGAAAAGAGGTTTTGGCAATAACTTACAAAGCACGAAGGTTAAAAGACAAAAGTAGTAAAAGTAACTATAGGTGCAATAATTTGTTAGCATATATACAAGATGCATATACAATGTAAATTGTATATGTAAAATGTAAATGGTGACATCAAAAACAATGTGAAAGAGAGAGTGGTAAAAATGTAGAGCTTTAGAATGTATTCAAATGTAAGGTATCAACCTAAAATTCACTATTATAAACACAAGTTGTTTTATGTGTAAGAGTGACATCAAATACAAAACAAAACCTATAGTATACACACAAAAGATAAAAGAATCAAAGTATATCACTACAAAAAAAGCATACAGATGGCCAACAGGTACATGGAGAGGTGCTCAACATCACTAATCAGGGTATCAAAAATCAAAACCACAATGAGACATTGTTTACACATGTCAGAATAGCTATTATCGAAGTGACAACAAATAAACATTGGCGGGGATATGGAGAAAAGGGAACTCTTGTGCACTTGTTGCTGGGAATGTAAGTTGGTACAGCCACTGGGGGAAACTGAATGGAGGTTTCACTAAAAAAAAATGGAAAAAAATAAACAAACTACCCAAGGTTCATTTATCCACTTCTGGGTATTTTTCTGAAGGAAACAAAAGTACTTAAATGGAAAAGTTATACACTCATTTCATTTCAGTTTAGTTCAGTCCGTCAGTCATGTCCGACTCTTTGCAACCCCAAGGACTGCAGCATACCAGGCTTCCCTGTCCATCACCAATTCCCAGATTTCAGCCAAACCCATGTCCATTGAGTCAGTGATGCCATCCATCCATCTCATCCTCTGTCATCCCCTTCTCCTTCTACTTTCAATCCCTTCCAGCATGAGGGTCTCTTCAAATGAGTCAGCTCTTCGTATCAAGTGGTCAAAGTATTGGAGTTTCAGCTTCAACATCAGTCCTTCCAATGAACACCCAGGACTGATCTCCTTTAGGATGGACTGGTTGGATCTCCTTGCAGTCCAAGGGACTCTCAAGAGTCTTTTCCAACAACACAGTTTAAAAGCATCAATTCTTTGGTGCTCAGTTTTCTTTATAGTCCAACTCTTACATCCTTATATGACTACTGCATAAACCATAGCCTTGACTAGACAGACCTTTGTTGGCAAAGTAATGTCTCTGCTTTTTGATATGCTGTCAATGTTGGTCATAACTTTCCTTCCAAGGAGTAAGCATCTTTTAATTTCATGGCTGCAATCACCATCTGCAGTGATTTTGGAGCCCAAAAATAGTCTGCCACTGTTTCCCCACCTATTTGCCATGAAGTGATGGGACCAGATGCCATGATATTAGTTTTCTGAATGTTGAGCTTCAAACCAACTTTTTCACTCTCCTCTTTCCCTTTCCTCAAGAGGCTCTTTAGTTCTTCACTTTCTGCCATAAGGGTGGGGTTATCTGTGGTTATTGATATTTCTCCTGGCAATCTTGATTCCAGCTTGTGCTTCATCCAGCCCAGCATTTCTCATGATGTGCTCTGCATATAAGTTAAATAAGCAGGGAGACAATATATAACCTTGACATACTCCTTTTCCTATTTGGAACCAGTCTGTTGTTCCATGTCCAGTTCTAACTGTTGCTTCCTGACCTGCATACAGGTTTCTCAAGCGGCAGGTCAGGTGGTCTGGCATTCCCATCTCTTTCAGAATTTTCCACAGTTTATTGTGATCCACACAGCTAAAGGCTTTGGCATAGTCAATAAAGCAGAAATAGATGTTTTTCTGGAACTCTCTTGCTTTTTTGATGATCCAGCAGATGTTGACAATTTAACCTCTGGTTCCTTTTCCTTTTCAAAAACCAGCTTGAACATCTGGAAGTTCATGGTTCATGTATTGTTGAAGTCTGGCTTGGAGAATTTAGAGCATTACTTTACTAGCATGTGAGATGAGTGCAACTGTGTGGTACTTTGGGCATTCTTTGGCATTGCCTTTCTTTGGGGTTGGAATGAAAACTGACCTTTTCCAGTCCTGTGGCCACTGCTACATTTTCCAAATTTGCTGGCATATTGAGTGCAGCACTTTCACTGCATCATCTTTTAGTATTTGAAATAGCTCAACTGGAATTCCATCACCTCCACTAGCTTTGTTTGTAGTGATGCTTCCTAAGGCCCACTTGACTTCACATTCCAGGATGTCTCGCTTTAGGTAAGTGATTACACCACCCTGATTATCTGGGTCGTGAAGATCTTTTTCGTACAGTTCTGTGTATTCTTTTCCAAGTCTTCTTAATACCTTCTGCTTCTGTTAGGTCCATACCATTTCTGTCCTTTATTGAGCCCATCTTTGCATGAAATGTTCCCTTGGTGTGTCTAATTTTCTTGAAGAGATCTCTAGTCTTTCCCATTCTATTGTTTTCCTCTATTTCTTTGCACTGATCACTGATCAAGGCTATCTTATCTCTCCTTGTTATTCTTTGGAACTCTGCATACAGATGGGTATATCTTTCCTTTTTTCCTTTGCTTTTTGCTTCTCTTATTTTAGCAACTATTTGTAAGGCCTCTTCAGACCGCCATTTTGCTTTTTTGCATTTCTTTTTCTTGGGGATGGTCTTGGTCCCTGTCTCTTGTACAAGTCACTCTTTCATTTATTGTAGCTTTACTTATAATAGCCAAGACGTGAAAGCAACCTAAGTGGCCTGTGATGGATGAACGTATGAATATGGTTTATGTACAATGGAATATTGTCATTGTTACTTAGTCAGTAAGTGGTGTTCAATTCTTTTGCAACTACATGGACTGTAGCCCACCAGGTTCTTCTTTCTATGGGATTTCCCAGAGTAGAATACTGAAGTGAGTTGCCATTTCCTTCTCCAGGGGATCTTCCTGACCCAGAGATGAAACCTGCATCTCCTTTATTGGCAGGTGGATTCTTTACCAATGGAGTAGTAATGGACTATTATTCGGCAATTAAAGAAGGAAATCCTACCATTTACAATATGAATGGACCTTTAGGGCATGGAGCTAGGTGAAATAAATCAGAAAGATAAATACTCTAAGATCTCACTTACATGTAGAACTTCATTGAAAAAAAAGGGGGGAGGGCTCATAGATACAGAGAATGGATTGGTGGCTGTTGGGGCTAGAGTTGGGGGTTGGGGAGTTGAATGTGGCAGAAAAATAAGTAAAATCTTAGTTATAAACAAATCCTGAAGATGTACTGTATGAGTATCCTTAGCACTGTCTTGTATAATAAATTACAATATAGTAAATTTTATAATTCTTGTAAGAAAAAGATATTTAACCGTATGTGGTGATAGATGGTAACTAGACTTACTACAGCATTCACTTGGCAGTATATACAACTATCCAGTACCTGCAACCTGAAACTAACACAATGCCATGTGTCAGTAATATATCAAATAAAGAACTGCAAAACATTCCTGTGTGGTAAAACATGCCACAGCCAGGAAAACCAACACAAAACGACCACGCAGCTATGTTTAGGTAGTGACATTTTGACTGTATCGAAAGGAACAAGCCAAATTTATATTTTGTTGGTTATATTCTGACCCCACCTTCATTCTAAACCTAGCATGGAAAACCCTTTATGAGGGGCATGGGACTTTCATGCTGTTATTGAGATGGCTTTAAATCACATTTAAAAGATGTGATTCTCAGCATTATTTTCATCCAAAGTGAACATAAAAGACTAAAATCCAAAGTAGGTAAGGACCCTTTATTTTGGTAATTCAGTACTATTGATAATAGCTGTCTATATCTTTCTTTCCCCAAATCAGACTAGATACTTCTCTGAGAATGTTAGTCTGGTTTGCCATTATATTGAGCTTCCAGGAAGCTTCTTACATGTCTTTAATCTTCTCATACATATGTGATTAGTTTATTTTTATTTTGAAAAAGGAAACTAAATGTATCAAGAGCCTTTCATTTCACATTTATATGTTGTCAACCAAAATAATAAATCAACGTTCCTAATTCATTTGGGGATGGAAATTCAATCAGAATGATACAGTAAAACATATTTTATTTTAACAAAATTGAAAGTTTCTAAACAATGTTACTCATCAAGTTAACATTTAACCTTCCACAACCACTTTGGATTTTGTATTCCAAAAATTTGTATTGGATTTTGGAAATTTGTATTTCCTTTTGTCTCTTATTTTCATTTATTTGATTTTATTTGTACTTCCTTTGTTTGGTTTCACTTTTCAGAATATAATTTAAATATTTTCAAAAGCCACACAGCTTATTTACAAACATCAAAATATCAAATCATACACACCTTTCATAAGCACAAAATCTGTAACTTACTAATAAGCTATTTAACTTTTTGTATTTAGAAATATTAATATTTTGCAAAATAAAATATTATATTTTATCATATTAAAACCAAATAAGTAGATAAGAGATCTAACTGATATATTGCTTTCACACATATGAGCCGTACAGGTTAATAGTTAAGTCACTGCTCTAAACGAAGTTTATGTTTCCTATTGAACATGTTCATGCTATTTACATTCCAAAATACTGTGGAATTTTCTTGGTCATACAAAAGATGATTTTCATTGTAGACTTGTAGCAGTATAGCATACTACTCTTTTTAAATTACACAAGCATAATAGCAAACGACTCTCTTTGAATTAAAAGAATGTTGGGCAGAAGCCAAATCACAAAAATCCAAAATGGTTTTATACAGATCCAAGTGTAGATGTTTGATATGAATTTTAGCAGCATTTCTGTTATTCAATGCCTTTAGCATGTACCCCTCCCCCAAAGTATTCCTGTTAATGAGTTGGTAATTTTATAACCTCCTCCCATTTGGCAGGCATATAATTAGGGTGATTTTTCACATAGAGATAAGATGATTGTCCTTGTAAAAGCTATTTGGAAGACTCAGTCACTCAAGAACTATTCCTTTTGATGCTTTTAGCTGTTACTAATACTCTTCTGAATATGTTTCATTTCTTTGGACATTGTTTAGAGTTATAATATCCATGCTAGCATCTATAGTGCCTTTCTGAGAATTAGGAAAATTACTTCTGTCCTTGGATCTTGGACTTGATGAAAAGATTTAAAACACACAGTATCAATTATCGCTGTTATACAAACCACTCAAAAGCTTATGGCTTAAAACAATACCGATTTATATTTCCCCCTGGTTCTGTGGGTTGGCTGGGAAATTCCTCAGCTGGTTTACCTGGATTTCCTTTTGAGAAATCGTTTACTGGCACACCAGCTGAGGTTGAAAGTTCCAGATGATCTCTCTCCCTTGTCTAGTAGAAGGCTGAAGTGCTACAGTCCATAGGGTTGCAAAGAGTCAGCCACATCTGAGTACACATACATGTGGTCGACGGCCCCTTGCTTCATCTTTCATGTAGCCTCTCTTTCTCCAATAGCCTAGGCAGCTTTCTTCATTGGTGTCTTAAGAGTAGTGATTCAAGAGGGCTAAGTAAAAAGCACACAAAACCTACCAGGGCCAATTCTATAACTCAAAACATGGCATTTCTGTCACATCCTAAACTGGTCAAAGCAATAAACAAGACCAGTGAAGATTTAAGGTTAGGGAAATAGACTCCACCTTTGGAAGACAGCAACTGAAAAATTATGTTGCCCCATTTTAGAATTAAAATGCTCCTTTGGGTTATAGCATTGTGGATGATTGCTCATTTCAAAGAAAATTCTTCCTCCTCAAATGGACCCAGCTATACAGCAGGATACAAGACTGAAAAGTAGAGTAGGGATAAGCAGTCATGACTATCCTCTTGGCTGAACATCTTTGTTCAATGTACAATTTGAACAAGTCTGATGACTCAGCATGTCCCCTTATATTAATTCCCAAAAGTTGATGGCTAGTATTCAATAAAGACATTTTTAATGAGAAGAATATGTAGTTAACTAGATAACTCTAATGTAGAGCATCTGGGTACAAGTGAGATGATAAATTAGTTTTATTTTGTGCTGATCAAATATTTTGAATACTTTTTATATTAATATCTATAAGTGTCAACTATTTCTTTACACAGTTGAAGCAGAGTAATGAAAAGGGCATTAAAACTATGATATATGATGAACAACTGAAAAAAACTGAATGTTGTTTACAATCTTATAAAAACTCAATTGGCTCTGTACTATATGGCTTTACTTATATGAGATTTGACCATTAGGGGAAGTTATTAGACTAACCTGCAGTACACAGATTACTACAAAATTCAAGTGCATGTAGATATAGTATTCATGGTACTGGATGCAGGGTAAGTGCTAAATGAGGACTTAAGGACTAAAAAAAAGAATTAATGAGAAATTCCTTAGGAACACTGATTTTGATTCAGCATTACATGAGTTAAGCTTTGTGAAGATTAATTATTTGACAATGATTTGGGGAAGGTAGTAGTTTCCCAAAGCTATCACAGGAATGGATTCAAACAATAAAGCCACTTTCAATAAGGAAGAGAAGACAACTTATAGTAAACTTATTTTTTTCTTCAAACAATAAGCTTCTCTAGAAGAATAAACATGAATCTGTTAGCTGTTAAAGTACAGAGGGAAATATGTGTCTGAGGGAAAAGGGAGAAATGTTGAAATAGTTTTCATGTATACCCTTCAGAAAATTTTGAATTTTGTACCATAAGCATGTATTATATAACAAATTATATATACAAATTTATCAAAGCAGTGAGATTACACTGTAAGCAGTGTACACTTACTGAGATTACGAAGTGGGGAGAAAAATAATACACAATTGCACTGAATTTTTCAAGTATGTCAGCTCTTACATTTCCCATTGTATGCTATTGTCAACTCACAAGTAGACCATATGACCTCTGCAAACACTCCCTTTACTTAAAAAAAAAAAAAAAAAAAACGATCAAGTTAACCAATATGGAAAAGGACATGAACTTGAAATGCCCCCTGTTTCAGCTAATGATAGAAAGTTTCTGCTGAGTCATTGCACTCTCCAAATCTATCATACACATTTTGGCCTAGGTAGAAACCCAAGGGGGAGTCATGGGATAATATATTTCAATGCATAAAGCTAATTGGCATGTATGTGGCTTTACTCTGTGACCCTGGCCCTCATTAGACTCAATCTCTAATTACCTTAGAGACTTGGTTACTGCTTATCAAGTGGAGTTCTGTCTTTTAATACAGAGAGGCAAAGTAACAAAAATTAGAGTTCTTAACTTTGATGGGAGGAATGGCAATAAGAATAGATTTCCCAATTTAAAAAAATTTCCCCATCATTAGCTCAATCACATAGTGAAAGAAGAAAACTCAAATCTCTAAAAGGCTACCCAGGAGGAATTCAGTATTCTCTAGTTAGTACCCACCCCACTGATAAATTAGGCTACTTTATTAATCCAGATTTACTCTTTGATTTTAATCAGCTAGGTCAATATCTGCTTTCTGGTTAAATAGATGTTATAAACAAACTACCGACAGACCACAATAGGGATAAAATGTCAAGCTAACAAATTACATAACCTACTGTGAATGTTGATAACCACATATCACCAGCCTTTCTAAATGGACAAAGTGTTTTTGCAAAGGCTGAACCAACTCACACACGCATACTACAAATTCTACAGAATAAGTATCATTTGTCATGTTTATCATAGCCAATATAGAAAGCTTTGTGAAGATCAGAATTCAGAAAGACCATCTTTTCTATAGTTGGACAAAATTCAAACCCACTATGAAAGGATGAGAGCTATAATGTAGAACATTGAAGAGTTATAGTGATAGTATTTGGGAGTATTTTATCTAGTCATTTTTCTGACGGTGCATGTACATATGTAGGCAGTAGTAGTGGGTGGTGGTAGTGGTTGTGATGGGAGCGGTAGTAGCAATTCTGGGTGTGTGTTATTTTGGCAACACTCACTTATAATTCTACCCAATAGTAATAAGTACCTTATTTTCACCACTCACAGTGCTAAGTGTGAAGAGAAATATGTAGCAGCGGGTAATTTAGCTACATCATTTGTCATTGCGGAGATTACAAAATAGTCACTTACTGTAACAGGAAATTCTTAGAAGAGATATCTCTGTGATGATCACATTAAACTCTAAGCCCAGAAGCAGGAAATAAAGATATCAGGACAGGCAACAGCCTAGAGCTTTCAGGCAACAGCCTAGAGCTTTACATCATACCATGTCAATTATAACATAACCTCGGGTTTGAGTATTATTTCTGCCCTTTACCAGCTGTGTGATCTTGAAGCCCTTTCTTCTGTAAACCTTGGTTATATAATGTGACTAACGGTTTCTTTCAAAAGATTGTTGAGCTAATTAAATGAGATAAAATGATAAAATATCAAATGCTTGCAGTAGTTTCTGACTCAATAAATATTAGACTCTTTTTATCTTATTGCATAGTAATGATAAAGATCATTATAAAAGCTGAAATGAATATTTTATTAAATATAACAGTATGAGGGTTCTTATTTGTCCATACCCTTGGCAAGATTCTATAGAGCTTTCTGAACATTGCAAAATAGATATGAAGTTGGTTTTAATTTCCATTTTTCCTATTACTTGTGAAATTCAGTATTGTTTTATATTTTTCTGATCCATTTAGGATTTGACTGTGAATCAATTTTTCATACCTGTTACCTGTTTTTCTGATTTATTCTTCTTTTCTTATTGACTCCAGGATACCCTGATATGTTTTAAATATTGAATTCTTACTACTTTCAGATACTGAATGCTTTTTCATTCTCAGGTTAAATTTCAAAACATGCTAGATTGAAAATAGAACTTTCTTGTAATCACATTTCCTGTAATCAATTATTTGCTTTTATAATATGTGCTTGTGTGTGTGCTCAGTCACTAAGTCATATCTGACTCTTTGCCACACCTCGGACTATAGCCCACCGGACTCCTCTGTCACGGGGTTTCCCAGGCAAGGATACTGGAGTGGGTTGCCAATTCCTTCTCCAGCAGAACTTCCGAACCCAGGCATGGAATCAATGTCTCCTGCGTTGCAGGCAGGTTCTGTACCTCGCTGAGCCACAAGGAAGCCCTTTATAATAAAATTGTTTTAGAAGATACCTCTCATCTGTTTGTTTATGTATATTGTCCAATTTGTGGTTTCAGCTGTTATATGTAGGTTGTGAGTTCATTTTAGAACTTTTCAGACCTTTCCTCCATAAAGCGAAGTGAAGTCGCTCAGTTGTGTCCAACTCTTAGCGACCCCTTGGACTGCAGCCTACCAGGCTCCTCCGTCCATGGGATTTTCCAGGCAAGAGTACTGGAGTGGGTTGCCATTTCCGTCTCCAAAGATGGAGCCAAATTTCTCATCATTATCCACTAATCTGTTCTTGGCCCACAATCATTAACAATGCTACTCCTCTCATATAACAATACCCATGCATATACATCTGTACTAGGATTAATTTTTTTTAGCTCCACTGTTAGTTTCTTCTGTATTTACATGTCACCATTTTTATTCCACAGGTGCAAATAGCATATTTGGAGGACATATTCTTTTCTGTTTGTGTTATAAAATTTAGATGCAGTTTAACAAGGTTTCTAAAAAGTACTTGCTAAAATTTCAAATACAATTTGAATTTAAATATATTGTTTATATATATTTATATAAATGTTTATATATTCATATAAATAATTTATATATATTATTTATATATAATTTATAGTTAATTTATATATATAATTTATAATATATATAATAATTTATATATATTATATTATTTATATATAATTTATAGTTAAAGTAGAAAAAAATAGCATCTTAAACTTAATACCATGTAATAGTGACATTCCTTTATTCTCTTAGGTCTCTTATAAGAAAGAGTTTTAAATGTTCCTTAAAGGGCTTGTATCTTGGGTACAAGGATATCTATTACCTATTTAAGATTAAAGGATATCTTAAAGTATCCATAAAATAACCACTGAGTGGTATTTTATATTTTATAATATTAATGGTTTATAAAATCCATCAATTATATAATTTAATCTTTATCTAGAAAGCTTCCTGAACTGACTTATTTGAAATATTTGTGTCAAATCTACTGGATCTTCTGTGTGGGGGTGACTATCACTTTTAAAAACACTTTGGCTCTTTCCTATAACCTTCCCTGGGTTAATCCAGGATAATAATTGTCATAATTTTAATGTACTTTATCAATATTTCATTTAGAATTTTCATCTCTAGTTAATAGGGCAAAGACCAAACTTTATTAAAATATCCTTATCTAGCGTTAGAATTACTATCACATAAAATGAAAATGACAGTGGCTTAGTTTGGGTCTCTCCTCCTGAAAAAAGCCTGAAAATGTAGGTTTAGGTAGTATATTTGGGAAGTGATCCAAGAGTATGGGGAAAGAGAGAAGGAAAAGCAAAGCAAACAAAAAAAGTTCTGTTTCAAGGCTACTGCTGTGGGAGAGACCCCTCTACTCACGTTCTACTCACGACACCTGAGAAGTGTACAGGACGTCCTCCAGAAATATCTGTAACACAGTCAGGTGAAGGGTCTGCCAGATCCCTTCTCTGGTAGATCCAATTTTGACTTCAACAGTGTTAAGTACTACCCTTGCAGGCTTCATTTGCCTCAGAATCAGGATCCAGCAGACATTTAATGCTTAGGTGTAAGTCCGAGGCTAGAAAGTATAAAGTTGGCTGGCAAGCGAAGAGGCTGGTGGGTCTGAGCTTAAATATCTGGTACAGATACTAGAAATGGGCTGAGTGGAAGGGACACAGGATTACCAAAAACCTTTGCTATCATCTGCTACTTTTCTACTCTGATCCACTTGTGTTCACTTTGATGTGTTTTGTCACTGAGTCTTTAAGCTTGAAGCCTGAATATGTATTAAAGCCAAAATGCAAGCCCCTTTGTAACAAGCTACAGTCAATACTTCTGCAACTGACAATAATTAATTAAGCCTATTAATTATATCAGTCATCTTTTTCTACTACCCTTTTTAGACTTCACCATCACTGGCGCTTCTGTTTGTCCTGCTAACTTCCCATGTTGGGGCTGTCTTGATCTTCAACCCTGGCATCTGAACCCTCTCTGATCAATCCATGATTTCTGTAATTGCCTATATCCATCATTACCACCAGGTACAAAAGCATCAGAAGCTGCTCCAGACTTTCCTTACTAAAACAGAGTATAAAGGTATTTACAAAGTAAAACAAAATGTCTATATTATCAGATAATTAGTGTTGTGAATATTTATGCTAAATATACTATTTTCTTATGATTCTACTTAAAGTATCATGAGAAAGTTGTTAATGTTTAGGTAACATTTAGAGAGCAATGCTATTGTTTTCTAAACTTGTTTAGAAATTAGATTTAATGTCTGCTTATCATTTGTGGTTCATACAGTTTAATGACTTGAAAATATCCTTAGATATTTAAACAATTTTTATTATATATGTTTTGTTAGTGTTTTGTATATATTTATTAAAATATTTTATCATAGAAGTACTAGGTCAAAGAGAAAGACCTTACATGATTTCTGATACATGCTGTTTATTGCAAATACACATTCTTCAAGGTTTTATGAAAGACCTCTTGATATTTGAGTCCTTCAAAATATAACACAATATAAATAAGTCGATAAGTTAGAACAAAGAAAAGTAGTACACACTGTGAAAATTTTAAAATAAGCCAGTTTCCTTATGGAAACTTGTAGTATATAAAATAAGCCAGCTTTTTCTTTCTTTTCGGAGCAGGAGGTGGACCCAAAACTCAGTGCAGACAACTAGTAAGATCTTACTCTAGTCAGTCCCTGACTTGGCACCAGCATGAATCTTTGCTGATGAACATCAATGCATTAACCTGGTATTGAGGTTTATTTTGCTCCTTTCTGGAGAAGGGAATGGCTACCCACTCCAGTATTCTGGCCTGGAGAATTCCATGGACTACAGTTCATGGGGTTGCAAAGAGTCAGACATGACTGAATGACTTTCACTTACTCTTTTACCACTTTCCATGATTTTCTTGTAAAAGAAAACTTAGAATGATAAGAATTTTATAATAGCTTGCCTTATTAAATTTCCAGGTCTGAGAGTTATTTCCTGTTATTTTTCTAAGTTTAGATCCATTTTATGGATGTAAAGAAAACATTACAAAGAAAACAAAGTACTGATAATGGAGAATTCTCTTAGAATGGTCAGTGTTCCTGTTTGCATCCTTTCCAATTAACTAGCTAAGATAGTGCCTATTACATATTCAAATAAACCATGACAAAAATGAGTGACTCAAATGTTTCCAAATATTTTTACTTATTTTTTACCATTTTATTGGAGCATTTTGGAATTTTAGAGCCACACACACTACAAAAACAGAATTAGTTCTGTTGTCAGTCTAAATTTTAATACTATTTTGAAAAATGTCCCCTTGACGTAATGTTTCAACCAATAACAATTTAAGATAAATCTTCCTAGTTCTTCTCAAAATAGCTAATGGCTCCTTTCTGTTTCATTCAGTAAATCAATACATATTGTCAGGTGTAAGACATAAGGCATTTTAAAAAGTGCTTTCCCAGTATTTACGAAAAATTGCTAGTCAAGAAAAAGTTTGAGACATACCTATTTTTATGAAGCTGGGTAGATGCTGAAACAAGACTAAAAATGTGATCTTATCTTCCATATTTTCCAGAAAACTGTTAAATTTCAAAGGAATACTGTGGTACAGCTATTACAAATATCCCTGTCCTTAGGCATTCTTTGTGACCCCATGAACCATAGGCTGTCAGGCTCCTCTGTCCATGGGATTTTCCTGGCAGGAATACTTGAGTGGGTTGCCATTTCCTTCTCTAGGGGACCTTCCCAACCCAGGGATCAAACCTGCATCTCCTGTGTCTCCTGCATTGTAGGAGAATTCTTTACCCACTGAGCCATCAGGGAAGCAGTTTGTTCAATGTATGGCAAAAACCGCTACAATATTGTAAAGTAATTAGCCTCCAACTAATAAAAATAAAAGAAGAAAAACAAATGATGCTTGAGACAATCTATAGGGCATAAAATTTACTTCTCTCAGATTTTCTGAAATTTTAAGCACACCACATTTTTATCAGAAAAGTTATATTTACTATCTAAGTTTAAAATTCACTGACAATTTACATATTTGAAGGTTGATTACTAGTAAGCTCAACTTTCCTGAAGATCTTTATAAAAAATCATGTCAGTAGTATTTTACATATTTCAGATCTACTGGTGATGAGAGTAATTCTACATGTTTTTATGGATTAACACGACAAATTCCATGAAGACTGTAATGAAGTATTAACCTTCAAAATACATTAAATCTTCTAATTAACAGATATTCTAAAGGCCATTAATATTCCTTTTTCTTGACTTCTAGGAAGCAATAGGAACTATCCCTTAGCCCTCTTCTCCAATACCCAAGTGTCCAAATACAAATTTTCCTCAACTACAGGGGTCAGGCTATGGCTCTCAAGTCGTATCTACCCTTCTGTTTTATAAAGAAAGTTTTATTGAAAACCAACCGTGTCCTTTTATGTACTGTAAATGGCCATTTTAGTGATACCATCATAGAGTAGAATACCTGAGACAGACCACATGGCTTGAAAAGCAAAATATGTTTACTTTTCATCCTCTTATAGAAAAAGTTCATGACCACTGCATTTTATTGTATAGCACAGGGAACTCTGCTCCATATTCTGCAATAACCTAAATGAGAAAGTAATTTGAAAAAGAAAAGATATGTGTATATGTGCAACTGAATCTCTCCTGGACACCTGAAGTTAACCCCAGGGATTGAACCTGGGTCTCCTGCATTGTAGGCAGATTCTTTACATTTGAGCCACCAGGGAAGCCCCAATCGATTACATACTCCAATATAAAAATTGAAGAAAAATAGTAGATTAACTACTGAGTTTCTGAAAACTACTGTTTTACTGTTTCTGATTGAAAGAACCAGTGAAATATATCCAGACACTGAGATTTATTGCAGTTTCCTGATAAGCCTGAGGGACCATCTTCATTGATGCTTCAGAATAAGGAATCATTATTGACTTTTGCTTTCCTATTGGCTGTTTAAACCCCTGATCTATATATTCAAATATCTAGAATATAGCAAATATATAGACTATACAGAGTAGCTTCTATTCTCCTAAACTGATTTTTAGTAACAGCCCTGTGTCTAGGAAAAAAGAAATGCAGGAATGAACACTGGAAGTCATTTTGCTGATTTGATTAAATTTGAAGTTAATCATGACCTCACAGCCAGTACAAGATAGGTCACTGGGGGGCTCGTGGTTTGTAGTAGCAATCAGTAATTAAATGATCACTCAATGTTGCCTGAGCACAAATGCATAAAGAAATGATTTGGGAGGCTAAGCAACTACTGAAATAGTATAATGGGCATAAAACATTCAAGACTACTGTCTGGTGTGGGCCTTCTATAGTAGAACTTGAACAAATGACAATATCTGGGCTTTAAATTCCTAGTTCCATTCACAAGTAGGAAACTCAAGAACGTCTATGATTGAAAAAAAAGTTTTATTTCATATGACTAAGGTTCAACATTTTTTTAAAAAACAAAATAAGATTATTTTTCAGGTGGCTGAATTGCAACACAGCCACAGCTTTGCCAGTCTACTTTAGCATTAATATGTTATTGAGGAAACAGTGGACTCATATGAATTGGAAGCAGGCAATTGAGGCATATTCCAATGAATTTGGGTACTCTGAACCCTCAAACATGGATAAGCTATCACTGCCTATAGAAACAAACTCTCCCCTTCCAAGGAAGTTGGCCACCCCTTTGCCAGAGTACTGGATGATGGCTTCTTGGCTTAGTTGATGCTCATGGTTAAATACCCACATGAGATCCTCTTCCTTTTTAAGGTGCTTAGCTAAACTCAGAGATCAAGCTGTTTTGAGGTACACATCTGATCTAGGAAGATATTCATTATCTAGGAGGATATTTTGATCTAGGAGGTTTTGCTATTACAGATCAGCAGAAACTGTTGTGGAAGATGAGTGTGGGAATGGATTTTATGGGAACTAGATTAAAGAAGAAGGGTCATAATGCATAGCAGCATTTGGCCCAGGCCTACTGGCACACAAAATAGAATTCTGGACTCAACTTTAGCTCAAGTACCCAGAAGTGGCTTCTAAAGTGCTTGCTTCACTGAAACCTCTTCTCAATAGTGAACTATCTTAGAAGTTGAAGGTAACAGGAGGTAGTAAAATGTAGAGTTAGGAATCAAAAATCTCAGGAAAACAGAACTATCAAACTTGATTTACTAAAGATATGCTTAAATAATTATGTTTCCTATAACACTGAGAGGACACTTGCCGGGAGCCAGCACACGAGAGCCCATCCATGACAAGGTCGTGAGGAGGAGACCTGACAAGCAAGGCAGATCAGGACTTCAGGGATTTCGAAAAGCTGCCCCGGCGCTCACCTTAAAGATGATCTCTGTCTTTCTGATGCTTGCTGTATTAGACTACTCCCTCATTTCTGTGACATGGGTAGAAGGCCTTCCCCGATCTCTTTCCAAACAGAATCAACTTAGAACTTTAATTAATATGTCCGCCAGACTGTGGTATCCTATAAGATTATCCAGGATGAAAGGAGTGTTTCAATTTTGACCCCTTTGCTGGCATTCTAGCCTGCTTGGCAAACGCGTACTAATGCCCATGACTGCTCACAACACCTTAATCATGAACAGCATAAAGAACCTGATCACATAAAGGCCCTAATAGGCACAGAGCCCTTCGGGGGTGAGGAAGCCTTATTAGAGAACATAAAAATATTATTCTAAAAGCGGTTATAGTTAAAGATTTAGAAAAATAAGTTTAGAATTGTTAATTTTAACCAGGAATGCTAAACAGGGGCTGCCTCACCAGAGCCGCAGAGTCTTTGTGTGGTAAACCTTTTAGATAAATTTAACTGATAACTTCTGCAAAAGGACTGACCTTTGTGTTCATTAAAGAATAGACCACGGAAAACAGCTTTGCATTCACCTAGGTCATAAAATGTCAATAGGACCCAAGGCCAGAAGATAATGTGCAAGACTCTCACAAAGAAATATGCAGAAAACACCCTGATTTTGTGAAGGATGAGCCGATGTAATATTAAACTATCTTCCCCTTAAAAATGTACTAACTTAGAATATAAAAGCTACGGTAAAAAAAAAAAGATAAAGATTTGCCAGACTCTGCTGCACCCCCCGTCTGGTCACTCTCTCTCTCTCTCTCTTTCTCTTTCTCTCTCTCTCCCTCGCAGACTTGGCCCCATCAAGGCTGGTCTCATGTGTCTTCTCTCGCTGACGCCGTTCATCCTGAGGGTACCCCCTGGATCCTGCCGAGGCTGGACCCCGGCAGACACTCTCTCCATCAAGATCCTGAACAATACATTAGAAATGAGAACATCAGCATGCTTAAATCTCTCACGTGTGACTACCCTCCCAGGCCAAGGATGACTACTGGAAATGTCAGCTTTGAAAGTCTTGTGGAATTCAATCTTGGTAATGGGATCCTAGTATTGTAGAGGCCAAGGGGTGACACTTAGCAGCCAGAGGCATGGTAGTCATGGTTACCACAGTGGGCCATGGGGCTGCAGCAGTAATCACACAAAACTGATCACACTGCTGTCCGGTTGTGGCGAGTTGATCATGGTCCCTCTGAGTGACAGTTAATTAGGAATCTAAACTTCCTGACTGATCAGTCTAAGTAGAAAAATTATTCAGTCTTGAATTGCAAAGACTCATATTCCTGATATGCACACTCCTGAATACCAAAAGATATCAATATAAAGTGGCAAAATGTATTTATAGACAGTTCACAACAAAAGAAATGCATTTACAAGTTGCCTTGTAGATTATCACCAACTTTCTTTTAGAGCTATAAGGGTTTCATAATATTTTATTTCAATTGTAAATGAGAATTACATTCAACCAATTTTATGATTTTTCACATATTGATCAGTATTTTGATGAAATTCTAGAAATAGACTATACTCACAATTCAAATTATGCTTGCATTCATTTGTATGGAAATATTTGTTCTAATAATGAGTTCTACTTAACTGAAATCATGTTGCTCCTTGGAGTTATAGAACTTAGAAGTCAGGGTGAAGACAGCAATCAATAAGTCATTGCTTCTCTAATAAGTAATTTTCAGTGAATCATGTTGAAGTTGTTTTTGTTTTGTTTTGTTTTTATTGGCTGTGCTGGGTCCTTGTTGCTGTGAGCTTTCCTCTGGTTGCAGAGAGTGGGGTTACTCTTCACTGCGGTGCGCAGCTCTCTCTTATTGTGGTGGCTTCTCTTGTGGCGGCTCGGGCTCCAGGATGTGCTGGCTTCAGTAGTTGCTGTACATGAGCTCAAAAATCACGGTCCCTGGACTCAAGAGCACAGGCTCAGTAGTTGCAGCACATGGGCTTAGTCGCTCTGTGACATGTGGAATTTCCCTGGATGAGGGACAAACTCCTGTCTCCTGCATTGGCTGGTGGATTCTTTACCACTGAGCCACCAGGGAAGCCCATGTTGAATTGTTAAGGGAAACTCAGTGACAACTTTACCCATGTTTGGAAGAAATAATGCCAGAAGAGTGCTATGAGGAGGCCAACATACCATGAATACTCAAGAATGGGACAGAAAATATAGCAATCTGTGAAAGAATGACTGAATTTCAGAATCAGAGACTCAACCATCTAGTTCTAATGTGGCTGTGACTGTAACATGCCTCTTCACATGGAAAAGAACCTGATCCTCGACCTATAGAAAGGAAGATAGTGGGCTAAAGAAGAATCCTAGATGAAATGAATGTGTGTATGTGTGCTCAGTCAGTCCAATTCTTTGTGACTCCATGAACTGTGGCCCACCAGCCTCCTCTGTCCGTGGGATTTTTCAGGCAAAAATTCTGGAGCAGCTTGCCATTTCCTCCTCCAGGGGATCTTCCCAAATCAAGAATCAATCCCACGTCTCCTGTATATGCAACAAGTTCTTTACCACTGAGCTCCCTGGGAAGCCCCTTGCTTCTGCCTTCTAAATTTATTACTGAAATAAGTCACTTTTGGAGAAATGTCTATTAAGATCTTCATTCATTTTTTGATTGGATCACTTTTTTGATGTTGCATGGTATGTGCTGTTTGTACATTTTGGACATTAACCCCTTGCTAATGGCTATCATCAAAAGTCTGCAAAGAATAAATGCTGGAGTGAGTGGGGAAAAATCCTCCTACATTGTTGGTGAGAATGCGAATTGGTACAACCACTGTGTAAAATAGTATGGAGATTCCTTAAAAAAACTAAAATATAGAACTACCATATGACCCAGCAATTCCACTCCTGGTTATATATCCAGTAAAACAGCTAAAGTGACACCAGATGGCCTCTTTTTAGAGAGTCCAAATGATGAACTGACCCCATTTTCATCTAACTTAGAAAAGTCAAATTCCTAAAGGTGCTATCTCAGGTTAAATTATGTTTCCCTAACATCCAGCTGCTGCTGCTGCTAAGTCGCTTCAGTCATGTCCAACTCTGTGCGACACCACAGACAGCAGCCCACCAGGCTCCTCTGTCCCTGGGATTCTCCAGGCAAGAACACTGGAGTGGGTTGCCATTTCCTTCTACAATGCTAAGTCGCTTCAGTCATGTCCAACTCTGTGTGACCCTATGGACAGCAGCCCACCAGGCTCCTCCGTCCACAGGATTTTCCAGGCAAGAACACTGGAGTGGGTTGCCATTTCCTTCTCCAGCACACTGTCCCAAAGACATGGCCGCATTCAGCAGAAGAGAGAAAGTCAGCTTGTTTCTAATCTTGTTGGGATGCCTCTCAGTCTAGGTATGCAGAATTAACTCAAAAAGGAGATTCTTTGTAAGAAAGTACCTTGGCATAACTCAATATCATTATTTTGGGGGTGAGGAGATCGAGGTATGATAAGCAATATACCCACATCAACTCTCTTTTCTTTCACTAAATGGCATTTTAAACTATTTCCTTCTTGGAATGTTTATAGATTCATAGACGGGAGCCCCCAGCCCCCAGGACTTGAGGTTACTCTTTCTCCATCTATGCTATCCAAAACATCTTGTTTCTGTCATTTAAGGTTTTGCTTCTGGTGCGCAGGAAGTGTCCTGTCTAGTCAAACAGCCTTCACAATATCTTGGATTAGAACTAGTAAGGTTAAGACCACTGGAAAGTCACCTGAGGCACTTAAAAAACGAACCCCAGGTTCTAAATATAGAGATTCCTATTTAGTTGGATTGGTTTAGCACCTGGGCAGCTCCTTGGATGATTTTAGTAGGTAAACATATTTGAAAACCACAGGTTTAGTTTCTTAAAACCTGGCTGCTATTGTCCATCGATTCAAATGCCTGGAAGAATTAACTGGAATGACTTCAACTGGAAATAAAAGTCACCTCTGCATGGATTCCTGAGATGATGTTGCTGCTACTTCTGAAATTGGTTTCTCAGACCAGTGTGGTTCAATATTTCAGCTCCCCAAGGCAATCTTTTTCCTCTCCATTTTTTTTTTTTTTTGGTAGCAGCAAGCTTTTTATTTAATGAGCTTTGTTGACTGAAAATAAATGCAAAATGTGAAGAGTTGTGTTTTATTTGGGGCAAAATGAGAACTATATTCAGGAAGAAAGCCTCTCAGTAATTCTGAGGAACTGCCCCAAAGAGACTGGGATGAGATCAGCATGTATGTGATTTTGGAGAAAGGGGTACGCACAGTCAAGAACACATTTTGGCTGAAGTGATACCGACCAGGGTTCTTAGCCTTCCAAGAAGAAATTGTCTAGAGGCCAGACAAGAAAGGCCAGACAAGAAATTCAGGCAAGGCTTCACTAGGGCCCCTGCTGTAGCAGAGGAAGCAAGAATAAGTAGCGAGTTCCCTTGCTCACTGGCTTGGTGATGGGGGGTGAACTTGTTCCTTCTGTGGGGTGAGTAGAAGGGTGTATCCAGGGGTCAGGTCAGAGGAGTGGCTAGGTGGCTTGTCTATACCTTTGGTGGTGTTGAATGCAGGGGGCATGCTCAGTAGCCTGTTTTTGTTCTCAACACCCAGTTTTTGCTCCAGGTTTCCATACATTTTTAGTTACATTTGTTCAAGACACAGGAAATGCAGCTTTTATATGTGAGTGTATAGGTATCACATTGAACCTCAAAATTACTCACCGTTTTCACTTTCAGACTCCATTCTCCTGCCGTGTAATCCATAGTTCACCACAGATTGCTTCTCTGGCTTTAAGGTCTAAAGTTGAGGGGTAGCTGATTTTGTCTTCTCTGTAGGTCTCAAACTAATGGTTTATAGCTAGAACTCCCTAGTGTTGGGTAACAGATACCATCTTGGCAGCCTAGCAACAAGTGGCAAAATATTTTTCTACTTATCTTTCCTAAAAGATCTATGGGCTGTTATATTTCTCCTCTAAGAAAGGTTTCAATTTAGTCTGCACATTCATATTATCTGAAGCACTTTAAGTGTCTTCATGCCAGGTCACACTTCAACCAATTAAGTCAACCTCTGGAAGCTGGAAGAGGTTTCTAAAAGCCCAAATACCCTCTAAAGATCTGGAAAGCTGTGGCTGCTTATCAAAGCCAAAGATGCTCTTCTGGCCTCAGGCTAAGCCCTCCTGCAGCCTGTGTTTACTTAGGAGGCTACAAGCAGTCAGTATAGCACATTATGAAAACAGCTCTGTGGGCAAACAGGAAACCCCATGAGCTTTGGCCAGTTGCAGAGTTACACTATTGCCCATGGCAGGCCTAAGGATTAGTGCAGTAGTTTCCAACCATTGCTATAATGAGTTATCTGAAAATTAGTAGTTTATAACACATTAAACTTATTTTCTTACAGTTCCAGAGATCAAAACCCAAAAATGGGTCTCCCTGGGCTAAAATCAAGGTGTTGGCAGGGCTGTGTTCCTTCCAGAAGCTCTATGAGAGAACTTCTTTCATCTTTCAGCTTTCCGAGGCCAACTGCATTTCTTGGCCTGTGGGGTTCCCACCACTTTATTTATTAATTTATTTATTTCCATTTATTTTTATTAGTTGGAGGTTAATTACTTTACAATATTGTAGTGGTTTATGTCATACATTGACATGAATCAGCCATGGATTTACATGTATTCCCCATCCCGATCCCCCCCTCCCACCTCCCTCTCTACCCGATCCCTCTGGGTCTTCCCAGTGCACCAGGCCCGAGTACTTGTCTCATGCATCCAACCTGGGCTGATGATCTGATTCACCCTAGATAATATACATGTTTTGATGCTGTTCTCTCGAAACATCCCACCCTCACCTTCTCCCACAGAGTCCAAAATTCTGTTCTGTACATCTGTGTCTCTTTTTCTGTTTTGCATATAGGGTTATCATTACCATCTTTCTAAATTCCATATATATGCATTAGTATACTGTATTTGGTGTTTATCTTTCTGGCTTACTTCACTCTGTATAATGGGCTCCAGTTTCATCCATCTCATTAGAACTGATATAAATCAAAGCAAGATCCTCTATGACCCACCTCCCAGAATATTGGAAATAAAAGCAAAAATAAACAAATGGGACCTAATTAAACTTAAAAGCTTTTGCACAACAAAGGAAACTATAAGCAAGGTGAAAAGACAGCCCTCAGATTGGGAGAAAATAATAGCAAACAAAGCAACAGACAAAGGATTAATCTCAAAAATATACAAGCAACTCCTGAAGCTCAATTCCAGAAAAATAAATGACCCAATCAAAAAATGGGCCAAAGAACTAAACAGACGTTTCTCCAAAGAAGACATACAGATGGCTAACAAACACATGAAAACATGCTCAACATCACTCATTATCAGAGAAATGCAAATCAAAACCACAATGAGGTACCATTACACGCCAGTCAGGATGGCTGCTATCCAAAAGTCTACAAGCAATAAATGCTGGAGAGGGTGTGGAGAAAAGGGAACCCTCTTACACTGTTGGTGGGAATGCAAACTAGTACAGCCGCTATGGAAAACAGTGTGGAGATTTCTTAAAAAACTGGAAATAGAACTGCCATATGACCCAGCAATCCCACTTCTGGGCATACACACTGAGGAAACCAGATCTGAAAGAGACACATGCACCCCAATGTTCATTGCAGCACTGTTTATAATAGCCAGGACATGGAAGCAACCTAGATGCCCATCAGCAGATGAATGGATAAGGAAGTTGTGGTATATATACACCATGGATTATTACTCAGCCATTAAAAAGAATTCATTTGAATCAGTTCTAATGAGATGGATGAAACTGGATCCCACCAACTCTAAAACCAGCAATTGCATCACTCTGACCTGTTTCCAGCTTTCAGCCCTCCCTCTTTAATTTAGAGGGATGCTTGTGATTACTAACATTGGGCCCACCTGGCTAATCCAGGATACTCTCTCCAATGAGACACCACCTTATACCTCTTAGAATGGCTATTACTAAAAAGACAAGAAACAACAAGTGTTGACAAGGATGTAGAGAAAATAGAACCATACACTGTTGGTGGGAATGTAAATTGGTGCAGCCATTTACCAATTTACCTCCATAGAAAACAGTATGGAGTTTCTTTTATCTCTTCAATTATTTAAAATATTACTGTAGTGCACTATGCTTTAGGTTGTTTTATTATTTTATCCTTTGGATATTATCCATCCTGAATGTGGTTCCTACTGACCTATCTCATGGGACATGCTGCTTGATGTGGATTTTATATTTTATTGTAGGTTCATTTTTAATGTCCTACCATTCATCATACACACATTTGGAGTGCTAGGAAATTAAGAGAAAACACTGCACTTATTTCTATTAGGATTTCTAACAAAATTACTGAAACAGGGACAGTCATTATATTAATTTTTGGATTTGGTATTTACTTTAACATGTGAGGAGTTAAAATTTGTAGTTCACATTCATGCCTGGAGGAAGCTTGAGATTTATATATAGCATAGAAGACTTTTCCCTATTTTCCAATCAGTCACAGGGAGAGACAAGCTGCATTGTTTTATTTGAGTCAATAAGTAGAATATTTTAGTTTTCTTTTCTGAGACCACATGCTTTTCAAAATGACAGCTCCAACTTTTGTTTCTTATAGTAGAAACTCAGGTGCCCTGCACAGATTCCCTTCAGCACACCAGGATATCAATTCCCCAGTATGCTGATACCTGATACCTGCCTCTTTTCCAGAAATTGCCTCTGGCTAAGGAGAGCCATTCAATCTGAAAATTTATCTACCTACATCGTGGGCTGCAATAGATGACCCACTGAAGCCAGACTGCAAAAGCATAAACCCTTATTCTCTGCTATGGGGTAGATTATTCTGCTATGCTTTATGTGCTAGAATCGTGGTTTGTATCAGGGCTTTCCCTTTCCTAACCTGCTTTATTTGTTCTTTTATAGGATTTTCATTAAGAACTTTCCTGAATAAATATTTGCACATGAATCCCTGACTCCAGCTCTGTTTCTGGGGAATCCAGAACACAGTCCCATTTCCAAGAAAAATTCTTACTTATCCCTTTCTCTATCTAAAGTTATGGTGGTAGCTAATTAGTAGTTTTTGCAAAATGGAAATTGTTCTTTATTTCAAGCTCAAGATTGAATTTAATTTTATTGTTGTTGTTACATTTTTATTTAGCTGCTTGGAATAGGCAAGGAGTTTCGTATGAACTCATCCTGCCATGGTGCAATTTAAATAATAAAAAAAAAATTCTCTATATCTAACTTCATTCTTAGTTTCTCTGGATAATATAGTTATATTTGACCTGTGTAGTTCAAGCCATCTGTAAATTAGGATTGAAACTATAGCATCATGTAAAAGTTTTCTTACACTTAGTGTGAATCTTAGAGCATGGATTGGAGTTATTTGACCACATAAATCACTTCAGATTGAGATAAGGGGACAGAAAAGGAAGCATAATCACCTCCGTACTGGTAATGGAAATTAGCACAGCTTTTTTGGAAAGCAATTTGGCACTATGTACCATGGATATTAAAAATACTCACACAATCGGACTCAATTCTACTTCTTTACTAAGGAAACTTTTTAAGGAAAAAAAATAGAAGGAAAGTATGCATAAAATGGCAATGATATTTAGTGTTACCATAGAGAGTAATTAAAAACAACCTAAATGCTACCCCCAAAAGATGAGTGTAAAATAAATATAAAAATGCATAGCTGAAAATTCCAACTGAGTTCTCTAAATAATTTATCAGATTTAAATAAATCTCTGAGTTAGGCAGGCTCTGCTCTATGCTCAGACACAGAAACAGGTTAAATTTTTTTTTTTATAATCAACCTAGTAAACAAATTGAATGAGTAACATTATGGTTGAAGGCAGCCAAAGGCACTTGAGCAAACGACTTTGATCAGCGTTATAAACATATCCACTGAATTGAACTTTTAGATTGATAAAAGCTGCTATTAATATAGTGTTATAAATATCTTTTGAAATTATTGTTTCCTTTTTCTTCAGATTAATACCCAGGGGTGGGTATTTCTGATGGATAAGTGTAAAATTTTTTATTTATCCATTAGGGAAGATACCTGTGAATGTTATTGATCAAATTTTCTAAATCATTACTCTTTTTAAACAAGATCCCTAACAAGTATCAATAGAGACATGTAACTTTCTCACACTCTAAATTAGGATTTGTAAAACCATACTTGTAATTCTGACAATTACTATTTAAAAAGCTATTTTGCTAAATTATGTATGATAATATTTTTCTGTCTTCTTTGAGAATTGTTTCTGTTTACATTATTTTCAGCTGTGCCTGAGATTTTCTACATAAGTAATCATGTCGTATGAAAATGGGAATAGTTTAACCATTTCCAGTATTTTTGCCTGTTATATGTTTTATTTGCTTTTCTTACATTATTGCACTGGCAAGGCATTCCAATAAGATGTTCAGTAAGAGTGGTAACCGTGAATATCTTTGACTTGGTCATAATGTTACAGGGAAAACATTCATTCTTTTACTACTAAGAGGACTATTAGCTGCAGTGTTTCTAATGTTCTCCTAATTGATTTCAGGAAATTTCCATCCATTTCTATTCACTGAGAGGTTTTCTAGCATGAGTAAATGTTCAATTTTGTTAAATGTCAAGTACCCTCTACTGTCTTAAATTATTTTCTATGTTAAATTACACTGAAGGGTTTTTGAACATTAAACCATGCTTATATTTTTTGGATAAACTCCATTGACATTGCTGTATTTTCATTTTCTTATATTGTTGGATCCAGTTTGTCAACAATTTGGTGGTTTGTGTCTTTATTTATACATATATTTTTTATAGTTTGTATAATATTGGTATCATTTCTTAAATTTTGGTATAACTTAGTAAAGCCCTTAGGTCTGAAGTTTTTTTTTTTACTGAATGTTTTCAACTATACTTGGGGTTTCATTAAAAGTTATAGCATTGTTCAGGTTATCATTTCTTGAGTAGATTTAATGTTTGTATATTTCAAAGTACTTGGCCAATATATCTAAGTTTTCAAACGTATGGCCATATAATAGTCTGTAATATTCCACTACCACCTTTTAAATGTCACTAAGTCTGTAGTGATGATATAACTGTCTTTTCAGATACTTGTTTTCAGCATGTTTTCACTTTTTTCTTCATTATTCTAGCTGGAAGTTAAATCAATTGAGCTATGTTTCCATCAAGTTCAAAATGAAATAAAGTGTGTATTTATTCATATCCTTTAACAATAAAGCCAGATTGGCAGATGGTTTTGGAAGCCTTAGGTAATTCTCTTGGTCTTTAATTGGTCTTTAGTTAAAGACCTGGTCTTTAGTTATGAATCTGAAGCTTGAAAGTGTTAATGTGCTACAGTTGATAATTGCATCTTAAAAGAGCACTGTTTTTCCATTTTAATGCCTGACGATTCAGTTTGCAGAGAACAGAATAATACTTGAAAATACTAATGGCAGTAGAGAACCTGCATTAATTCCATTGAGATAGTTTATGTTCTCCAGTCATTTCTGATGAGCCAAGAGGAAATGTAAAATACCTATATTTATAGCAAACAATTTAGCTTTCTGATTATTGTGCTCTGCATTCTATTTACATATTTGCTTTTCAGGGTTAAATTGATACCAACATTAACTATACAAGGATTTCTGTTAATTAAGTTAAAAATAATTAGTCCATTTCCTATTATCCAATGTGTTAGTATGTATTCTTCCTTTCAGGCTGGGGATACAGCACATTTTATAGCTTCTAATACTGTATCTGCATCAGTACACTCTCAATGAAGGCTATGATAGGGAAAAAAAAAAGAAAAAAAGCATGTCCTTGATCCTCAGCAGAGAGCAAACATATCTGGTTAGAAAACAGTTTCATATACAATGGCAATTTCTCTCTACTGTATTATATTATTTTATGATCAAACAGTCTATGTTTGTTTCATGTACATGAAAATTCAATAACATGGTAAACCCGTTCTTGAAGGTTTAGTAGCATATCAAAGTCAAAACCCTAGAGAAGAGAGGACCCTTCAGAGAAATGTGTCCAGCCCAGTCCACCCACACATCCAAGCAAAACTCATATCCTCAGGTTTGGTGTTGGTCACATCCTCACACCCTGTCACATAGCCTGTGCTTATTAAATTTTTTGAACTTAATGGAAGGGATTATCCACCTCCGAAGTCTCCTTCTAATAAGATTACTGTCACATGTATCTGATTTTGAACCTGACTATCATAAAATGCATCATTCTTTACACTGAACTTAAATTTGTTTCCTCATAACCTTGACCGTTCTGTGCTATTTCTGCCTCCTAAAGATGAGCAAAGTCATTCTAATCCCTTTCCAAATCATACACACACACACACACAGGCTCAATGTATCCAAAAACAGTTACCAAACGACTTCTCTTCTTTCACTCATTGATTCCTCAGATTTTTCTCCAGATATGATGCTTTCAAGACAGCTCATTATTTGACTTTTTTCAGTTATACTGGAAGTTTTCATTATTCTTCTTTAGTTGTGATTATATTGTTGTTGTTGTATAGTTGCTAAGTTGTGTCTGACTCTTTTGTGACCCCATGGACTGTAGCCCACCAGGCTCCTCTGTCCATGGGATTTCCCAGGCAAGAATACTGGAGTGGGTTTCCATTTCCTTCTCCAGGGGATCTTCACAACCTAGGGATCAAACCAGCATCTCTTGCTCTGGCAGGTGGATTCCTTACCACTGAGCAACCAGGGAAGCCCTGTGGTTCTGTCTGTCTGTCTTATCTATCTGCAGTAGCCACTCCCAAAGTATTATGGTCCGTTCCTGAAAACTCCTCTGAAAGCATGTTATGAACACACATGGCTATGTGATTAAGTAAAAAGGATAGGCAGGATTTAAATGATTTTAAAATGACCTTTTATCCAACCCAGAGCAACTTTATTCCAGTGGTTGCATTTTGTAACTCATCCAGAATCATTTATCACCAAAGACTACAGAGGATGTTTCCTTTAAGCAGTTTTCCCCCAAATTGGAATCTGTTATGAATTGAATCATGTCCCTTGAAAACAGATATGTTAAAATCTGAAAACTGGCACCTATAAATTTGAACTTATTTGGAAACAGGGTCTTTGCAGATGTAATTGAAATTTTAATGAGATCGTTTTGGAGAGGAGGAGCTAATTTAGCATGACTGGTATTAAGAAGAGGGAAAGTTGCTCACACGCATACAAGGAAAACATCATGTGAAGACAGAGAAAGAAACTGGAGAGAGGCATCTATAGCCAAGAAGCTCCCAGGGTTACCAGAAGCTGGAAGAAGTAAGGAAAAAACCCAAATACTCTTAAGAGGAAGCAGGGGTCTGATGACACCTTGATTTCAGATATCTAGCCTGCATAACTGGAGAAAATAAATTTCTGTTTCAAGCCACCTGGTCTTTGGTCATTTGCTATGACAGCCCTGGGAAACTAACAAGGGGTCAAAGGTATTACATATTACCAGTAAAACAACTCAATTGCTATAGTAACTTGGTTTCTTGTCTTTAAATTAGATTTATGTTGTACTCTGATTCTGGCATCTTCTTGAAGTTACTAAGGACATATTCCAACTGGAGGCTTTCCTCTTTTCTAAAGTTGGCCATAAATGGCTGTGTCAAATACTGAGGGCAAGACAAGCCTTCAGAGAAGAAATCTGGATGATGGAAGGCAGAGTTGATACTCAAAGAGACAGTGTTTCTGTAGGTTTCCATCTCTTTGGACTGACAAACTAGGGATATAACCATGGTTGATGGTAATTCCATTATTTAGGATTAACTATCTCTTTCTGCTTTTCTAGGCTATATTTGTTGGTTCAAGAGTAATATTTAAAAGGTAGCAAAAAGAAGAACATTGCATAAAATAATGATTTTTTAAAAATTAGGAGATACTCCTTTGGCCATGGATCACAGGATAGAGGAGAGTAAAGAGATGCTGGAATCAAGGAAATGAACTCTGAGATTGTTGTTGCAAGAATCTAATTGTGTAAAGTGAGAAACATAATCTGTAGGAAGGAAACTATATGCTATTTAATTTCTAGAGAATAAACTTAGTACTGGAGGATCCATGAAATACTTTCAATGTATTAAGGAAAAAAAGAGAGAAGCTTAACCTTTACTCATAATAAAACATGCACAGTTTAAAATTTTTCAGGTTCATGTGGTTTTGTCTTAAATAAACTTAGTTTTTAAACTTTGCATAACTAGTGGGAAAAAATAAATTTTTTAATGCCAATTCATTTTTAACAAGCAAAATAGTGTGTTAGGGGAAAATTACAACAATGGTTTTGATGCTGGCAGCTCAGGGTCATTGCCTTAGGCTTCGTTCTCCGCAGTATGCTCTCATAGGTGGCTTGATATGCTGCTGTCTGCTCATTCAGCAATTTCAATTAGAGAGATAAACAGAACCAAGGTTATTTCTTCTTGTTTTAGAATTGAGAACAATTTTCTTTTCAGAGAAATATAAAACTGCTACTCTCAGTTTCATGAGGTTATGTGCATATGAGTTAAAAGAATTCCAAAAGTGATGTACTCTATTTATTGCCAAAATATGAAGCTAATTTATATTCATTTATACTGAAAGTAGGGCACACTTGACAGCTATTAATCCATACAGTAATTAACATTAGCTTTGCAAGCTGAAGATAATATAAAAAGCTTATGCTGAGATATAAAATGTTTCAATGGATCATAATTAACACACAACTTCAGTTTCTGATTAATCATTTTTTCTTACATTGTTTTATAGGTTATGCCTAATTAATGAAAATGAATATAAAATTTTGGTACTATACTCAGGAAGTCCAATAAAGAATCATTTCACTTTGCTGTTATTCTTCATGTATTGATTAAGGTTTGACTGGTTTCATATGAAATTATTATTACACAAAGTCTTAAAATCATTAAAAAATACAAAGTTTTTATTCTCTTCCTAGAACTCTAAAGAACATATTAAGTGTGTTGCTATAAGGAAATTATATTTTAAATCATACTTATTAGCAATTACATTGTGCAGGATTGCCATTCTCTGATTACTTTTTATACATAATATTTGAATTTGTTATATTCTCTGTCAAAACCTACAGCAATATTTTAAAAGAAGTTTACAAATTTAGCGACATTGAAAATCATGTCATAATATATTAAACTGAAATCATTAGTAACTGGTTATTTCCTAAATGAAAGATATTTGCTAATGTATTATTGCTAATATTGCTAAAATATCACTCTTGTCTTCAGCATGCTCCTTTCTAATTATTTTAATTGAGGTATTATGAAATAGTGATAATACTGTCTTTGAAAAAGTAACTCCAGTCCCTTTTACTTGTGGCTCCACAAGTGATAATTAGCCAAGGTCTGGATTCCTTTCCACCTCAGATAGATAATGTTATCCTGTTTTATGAGGACAGATTACATTCCTGGTCTATTTAACCACATCAAATGAATACCACTCTTTCAAAGAAGAATTTATATAAGGTCAAAAACTGTTACTGCAAAACAACTCAAAACCCTAATGATTAGTAATGAATTTGAGGTTTTGCATATATTTTCCTCTTTTTAATCAAACTAATTTTCAAAGTCCTCAATGATCTATTCATAGCTCTTCGACTATCATCACACTGAGATACTCAACTGTACCTTGGAGTTAATAAATTCCTTAAAGACTCACATGAACATCTGTAGGTCAGTTCAGTTCAGTTGCTCAGTCATGTGACTCTTTTTGACCCCATGGACTGCAGCACGCCAGGCTTCCCTGTCCATCACCAACTCCCGGAGCTTACTCAAACTCATGTCCATTGAGTCGGTGATGTCATCCAACCATCTCATCCTCTGTCGTCCTCTTCTCCTCCGGCCTAAATCTTTCCCAGCATCAGGGTCTTTTCCAATGAGTCAGTTCTTTGCATCAGGTGGCCAAAGTATGGGAGTTTCAGCTTCAGCATCAGTCCTTCCAACGAATATTCAGGACTGATCTCCTTTAGGATGGACTGGTTGGATCTCCTTGCAGTCCAAGGGACTCTCAAGAGTCTTCTTCAACACCACAGTTCAAAGCGTCAATTCTTCAGCGCTCAGCTTTCTTTATAGTCCAACTGTCACATCCATACATGACTACGGGAAAAACCACGGCTTTGACTAGACGGACCTATGTTGGCAAAGCAATGATCTGTAGGTCAACAGGCCATTAAATTCATTTTAGCTTGGAGTAAAGGACTACTGCTAAAAGGACATAATACCTTCTTTTGTTCAAATTTATATCCAGATTTAAACAACCATGAACATGCAATTTTCTCAAAAGCAATCTTGCTTGAGTAAAAATATCTGTACATCAACTTATTGGTAAAATATTTGTAATGGTATTATTCATACAAATTCAGCAAGTGCCAGGATTTATTGGCCATCTCAGTGTGAAATGAAAATCACAAGTATACAAAGGACTATGGCATTCTTTTACTATTAGTGAGGATTATGTTGCTGGAAATCACAAGAGAACTCATCATTGAAACATGAAAATAAGCTCATTCATTCCAGTTAACCATATGAACAAGCAGTCTTCCTGTCCAAATTTGGGGACATGGAAATAAGACATGCTCTCAGGCAGCAGTGTGTCCCCTCAAGAAAACTTTCTTACATTAGTTGAGTAACTTTATTTGGTTCTCTGGTTTAAAGAAACCCTACTGAAATATCTGCCTCTTTCCCATTCCCGCCACACCTTGGATCTTGATAATCTTCACAGTTACACTGTAGGACCAGTAAACAAGTGAAGTTGCTCAGTTGTGTCTGACTCTTTGTGATCCCATGGACTGTAGCCTACCAGGCTCCATCATCCATGGAAATTTCCAGGCAAGAGTACTGGAGTGGGTTGTCATTTCCTTCTCCAGGGGATCTTCCCAACCCAGAGATTGAACCCAGGTCTCCCGCATTGCAGGCAGATGCTTTACCGTCTGAACCACAAGGGAAGCCCTACATTGTGGGAGATAAGCTAAATCTATCCTTTCTCTCATTGACTTTGACCTTGGGATACACCTAACCTGGTTACACACGATTTCCCAAAGGGTCCACAAGAACTCTTTCTCATTGATTCCTTCTGCCACCCCCCCATTCTCAATTACAGTTTCTCACTCTACAAAAGAAGTTCAAACCTCTCAGTCTTTCTTCTAAGGGGAATAGGTATAATATACTTCCAGGAAACAAAAAATGTGATTGAGTGTAATAAATGGGAAGGAAAACTTTTTACCTTCTATAATAAAATTGAAAGTAGTGGCAAATGAAATTATCACACAATAAACCAA
Organism: Cervus canadensis; assembly: GCF_019320065.1. Classification (NCBI taxonomy): domain Eukaryota; kingdom Metazoa; phylum Chordata; class Mammalia; order Artiodactyla; family Cervidae; genus Cervus; species Cervus canadensis. The sequence continues at coordinate 23,182,285 of NC_057394.1, forward strand.
AAAATTAACTTGTAATGATGATCACTGATTTCTAGCCTATAAAATAATTCAAATCATTGAATGAAATTATGAAATGCCTTCCATTATCATTCAGATAGACAAGTTTTCTCAGGACTGGCATTTAAAAACATATATTGCTGTAAAATTTATTATATACTTGACTCCCTGTCATTAAGGAAAACATTTTCAATAATCAGTCATTAGCAAAATTTATAGCTAATACATTATATTATTAATAAACAATAATTAAAATTAATAATTAAAATGAAAACTCCATCTGGATCATTTTCTTTAAACCTGGAGACTTTCAATCATACAAATAAAAATTGCATTTCAAGGGTGATATACAGTATGTATGAAGGGTAATTAATTTTAGGATATATGATACAATGGTTAGTCAAAGATGCTGCCATAAATTTCTGTAGGGGAAACTGAGTGGTAGTAGAGGTTTTAAACAAAAAAGAGACATAAAATTACCACCTGTTAAAGAAGTGCATGGTCACTTATTTTTAAATGGATGGTGATTATTATTATCAAATTATCACTGTCATTTTATTACATTGTAGACATGTAAAAGCTAACTGCAATTTTTAAATAGCAATACTATGATATGTAGGGGATTACATACTTTGCAACTATCTAAACTCATGATTAAACTTTTTAGGTGACAGTCTACAATGTTTAACGTTATGCATATATATATATATATATTTTTTTTTTCATTCTTTTAGTTCCTATCAAGAAAGATTTCTTGTCAACCACTGTGGTATTTCACCTATTAGCTCTGTTGGTGAAGGAAGAACAATAATTATTCTGGATGGCCCATTCTGCCCTCCTTCTGAATCTTCTTCCCTTCCTCATTCCCTTTAGTTCCTCATTTCCTTCTTGTTTTTGCTTTCTTTCACCATAGCCTACTATATCTTGTAAAAATCAAAATCAGACATGGAAATTGCAAGAATCTGTTTCTGACAAACAGCTATTGTAGGATCTACATGAAAGTCTCATTCCACCATAGCTCCAGTGTAATATTTAACTTATTATGATGTAGAACACCCATCTCTTTCCTGACTTTAAGTTGAATTACAAAACCAATTCTAATTTACTCTTAGGAAATGTTATAAAATTTACCAAGCCACTCTTTCTCCCTTCTTTAGGTTTTACTTGCCATTCCCTATACCTTCAATTTTTTTCTATATTTTATTGAGATATAATTGACATAGAACATTATGCTAGTTTTAGGTGTACAACATAATGATTCAGTATTTGTATGTTTTGTGAAATGATTACCACAATAAGCAGAGTTAGCATCTATCACTAGTTTTAGTTAAATTTTTTTTCTTGTGATGAGAACTTTTAAGACCTATCTTAGTATCTTTCAAATAGGCAATACAGTATTATTATTAACTTTAGTACCTCCCCAAGACATTTATTTTATAACTGAAGTTTGTTCCTTAGACCTCCTTCAACCATTTTGCCCACCCCACCCCTCGCCTCTGGCAACCACCAATATACTCTCTGTTCCTGTGAGTTTATTCCTTTGTTTTTTAAGATTACAGTTATAAGGGCAATCATATGGTATTTTCCTCTGTATGACTTATTTGACTCTTCACTGCAAAAGAACAGAGGAGGTTCTCTCTCTCTGTTTTCCTCTCTCTTCCCCTCCCTCTTCCTTTGTGAACAGGACTCAGCATAAGGAATGCATATAGAACCTACACACTTCTTTTTTTTTTTTTTAATCTCTACTGTTTCTTGTTACAATTCAGTGCAAGTTGATTAGCCATTTATTAGTCTGGATTTCTTTAATTATACTAATAAAACCAGAATGTACAGCAGAGAGTTATTTCCTGGGGTTCTACTTTATTATGAAAATGTGGGCTTTGCGTGGGGGTTGTTGGATTAAATTTAATTATGATGCTGGATTCTGTCCTTAGGCATTTTCTAAACTCTTTAGAAGAAAAGCTTAATGTTAAAATAAAGTCATAAAGGTAGTAATTATTTGTCCTAAAAGCAGATTTGTGTCTGTATTTTTGTACTTTATCAAAAGAGATTAGCTTGCCAAGGAGACAATTTGTAGGATTATTATATTTTTAATATGCTTTCCTAACCTGGGTTACTGTATGCAAAGGAGGTGTCAGTAATGAAGCAATAGATAGGACCCTTCATATTTATAATCATTGCTTATTTTGTAAATTTAGAATTAATTTAGGGGCCACATTAGGATAATTCATTTAATAGAACCACTTAATAAGTACAATTTACATGCCCATTGCCCTGTTTTATAATTAAGATTTAAACCTTAAATGCTGTATTATTGCTTTCACCTTGATGTTCTTCTGTGTGATCAATAAGTAGATACAGAAAGTTTTAATTTTTATCAAAATTTTTAATACTTTCATTTTCATGTAGCAGTCAAAATAATGAAAAATAAGAATAGTTAAAATTTTTGAAATAATTATCCTCATCATACTGAACAGAACACTTCATTCTCAGAAGGCTATTATTTTCTGTTTTCATACTATCAGTTGATTTTACTCAATGGAAAAAAAAAATCAAATAGTATAGAAAACTTTAGTTCTTTTTCCTGCTTCAAAAACAAACCATAAACTGAGTCTTTTCACTGTTACACTACGCAATAGTGTTAATCTTATTCTTAGTTTTTGTTGTTGGTTGGTTGCTCAGTCGCGTCTGACTCTTAGCAACACCATGGACTGTAACCTGCCAGGCATCACTGTCCATGGGATTTTCTAGGCAAGAGTACTGACGTGGGTTGCCATTTCCTTCTCCATGGGATCGGCCTGACCCAGGGATTGAACCCAGGTCTCCAGCATTGCAGGCAGACTCTTGACCGTCAGAGCCACCAGAGCCTCTTGCAAGTATCAATGGCATAATTATTAATAATTGTACTCTTCAGGGCCCTGTGGGGCTCCTAGGCACAGGTCTTTCTGTGTACCCCATTTATTTGATTATAGGAAACAGCTTTCATTCAGCTTCTACGACCTTCCCTGAGTTCCAATGGGCAGTTTCAAATAGTTGTTAATTTAGAAAGGGAGGGGATGAAAGACCAGGGAGAAACAAACAGTCAAGAGCAGCCTTGGGACAAAGTCCTATTTCCCCACCAAAGGATATGTACATGTGTGCATGCTCAGTCATGTCCAACTCTTTGTAACACTATGGACTTGTATACAGCAGGCTTCTCTGTTCATCGAATTATCCAGGCAAGACTAACGGAGTAGGTTACCATTTCCTCCTCTAGAGGATCTCCCTGAATCAGGGATCAAACCTGCCATTTCTAAATAGGCAGGCGGATTCTTTACCACTGAGCCCCCTGGGAAATCCTATCAAATGATATGCACACAATATCTTTGAACTATTTTGCAGATACTGAAACTCCCTCCAGGTGGGAGAAGTTATGTTGTGCTGCTCATAAGCATGCAGACCCCAGACCATTGAAACTTGAAGGTTGATTGATGCTGATGATATTGACTACTACTGACCTCACCATCAATCCATCAGAAGAATGTCCACAAGTTGATCATACCTTCTTTCACTATAAAACTTGTCATTATCTTCCCCAAGCTGGGACGCTTGCTATTGAGGGCATGACCCCACTGTCTCCTCCTTTGCTTGGCAAAGCAGTAAAGCTATCCTTTTCTACTTCACCCAAAACTCTGTCTCTGAGATTTGGTTTGGCACCAGTGTACAGTTAAGCTGAGCTTTCAGCATCAGTAATAATGTTTGCCAAGTGTATGTGTATGATTAAATACTTTATAGACGTTTTTGATGGTTCAGATGATAAAGAATCCACCTGCAATGTGGGAAACCTGGGTTTGATCCCTGGGTTGGGAAGATCCCCTGGAGAAGGGAACGGCTACCCACTCCTATTCTTGCCTTGAGAATTCAATGGACAGAGGAGCCTGGAAGCCTACAGTCTATCGGGTTGAAAAGAGTTGGACACTACTGAGCGATTTTCACTTGTACTTGTCATTTGATCCAAACAGTATTTCATGAGTTTGATTCTCTCATTCTAAATTTAAGTAAATTTAACATTACACCACATGTAAAAGGCTTATTCAAGACATGGAAAAATGCCTGAATGCTCTGAAGAGTAGCTTCCCGGTTTCTACTATAATAATTTGAGTTTCAAAAGTCAGACTTTTAAGGTCATTTATTCATAAATCTAACAATTTATAGATGGGCTGTTTGTAATCTCCTCATATATTTCAATGAACATTAATATGATTCTGTCTTGTCAAGGCTATGGTTCCAGTGGTCATGTATGGATGTGACAGTTGGACTATAAAGAAAGCTGAGCACCGAAGAATTGATGCTTTTGAGCTGTGGTGTTGGAGAAGATGCTTGAGAGTCCCTTGGACTGCAAGGAGATCCAACCAGTCCATCCTAAAGGAGATCAGTCCTGGGTGTTCTTTGGAAGGACTCATGTTGAAGCTGAAACTCCAATACTTTGGCCACCTGATGTGAAGAGCTGACTTATTTGAAAAGACCCTGATGCTGGGAAAGATTGAGGGCAGGAAGAGAAGGGGACAACAGAGGATGAGATGGTTGGATGGCATCACTGACTCGATGGACATGAGTTTGGGTAGACTCTGGCAGTTGGTGGATGGACAGGGAGGCCTGGCGTGCTGCAGTTCATGGGGTCACAAAGAGTTGGACACAACTGGCTGACTGAACTGAACTGAACTGAATATGATTCAGATATTCAGGGATGTAAGACAGACATTTTCCTCTTTTTCTTGCTGTATTATATTCCATAGGGCATTTTTAAAAATCATGGCTGGCTTAAATATATAGAAAATTCTTTAATAAAGTCGTTAATTCTTCCCTTATCACTCCCTTTGTTTTGTTTGGCAAATGCAAACAGTCTTGAACCTTTTTTTTTTCTTCAGATCAGAGAATTTTAAGGAAAGAAGCACTTTTACAACTATCCTACCCCAAACTCCACAACAAAAACCATCATTGCAGCTTGCCTAGGGCTTCTCAGGTGGCACAGGTGGTAAAGAAATCCACCTGCCAATGCAGGAGATGCAAGAGACATGGGTTTGATCCCTGGGTCAGGAAGATCCCCTGGAGAAGAAAATGGCAACCCACTCCAGTATCCTTGCCTGGGAAATCCCATGAAGAGTGGAGCCTGGTAGGCTGCAGTCCATGAGGTTACAAAGAGTCAGTTGTGGCTGAGCACACATACACACAACAATTGCAGTTTATGTGCAGAAATGTCAATATAATTTAATCAATAGAATAGAATAGAATTGGATAGAGATGTTCTTCTTATAGTCACAATATGATTAAAAAAACAAAACAAAACAAAACCTTAATCACTCTGGGAAAATAACCAGCCAAAAATTTTCTTGTTCTCCTTATTTTCCTCTGGATGCACTGATGAACAGAATTCAAATATCACCTGCACTTTGTTCACCCGATGTCCACTAGCGTAGTCCCTGTGGCACAGAGCCAGAATTCTTATTTAATGGCTGAGGGCAGATGACAAATTGTACTGTAGTCTACTGAGGTTAACATGCCAGGATGTGAGAGAGTGTTAATTCTATTTAATTACATTTCGTAGGGCAGAATTTGTGTCTAAGTTGAAATCCAATTACAAGTTTCTTTCTATGTTGGGGAAACAAAAGACACATTTCCTTCCTTTTTGTAGTGGAATGCCAGTGAACAAGGTTCTTAAACAAAAGAAGGCTTATTCAGGGGATTAACAGACGTTATTAATTTGCCTTCAATACAGGTTAACAGAAAATGGCCCAAGGAGCTTGACCAAATCTACTTAATAAAAACAATCTTAAAATAATCTTGAATCTTTAAAAAGAAACCACAATAATTTGAGGAATGAGTTTATTTTCCCATCAGGCCAATCTACCAACTCACGATCTTTTATAGATTTGGGGAATTGTATTATTTATTTATTCATTTATCTAGTTATTATTCATTTTTGCTTTTATTATTATTATTACTCATTTGTAGAATTATTGTGAATAGGAGATCACCTAGAGTGTCAAGTACTGTTGATAATTACCTAGTAAAAATGAAGAAGCAAAGACTGCTGATGATACAAGAGATGAGACAGAAGAAATACAAAATAATAATTTTAGGTATAAAGTCCTCAAGGAGGCCAGAGTGGATGAAATACAGTAGTACAAAAAGTGGGTTGGTCCCTTGGTTGGTAGACCTAGGCAGTAGATAAAAGATTTAAGGGTTGGTGTGATATTTGAACTGAGCCTGATAAAATTATCTCACTCATCAGATCATATCCTAAATCAATAACAAAATATTGTGATTAAAAATGTATGACTGTCCAATAAAAGTATATGCTTTTAAACATATTAGTTTAGAAGGTTTTCTTTTCTGGTTAGGACTCTTCACAATATTGAAAAGCAGAATAAGAAAAGAAGGTATCACTGTTAATACAATGAAATATATGTTTTACTAAGTGAATTTTCATTCACTTTAAAAGCTAAATTACTTAATTTTACAATCTAGGTTATAGTTTTTATACGTTATTTAAAAACATTACATCATTAGTTTTAATTAAAATATATATTATTTGAATATTAGTGTGTTCAGAGATCAAAAATCTGAAACTCTTTACATATCCCTCGAATATAGTTGATCACTGGAATTTCTCTTTTTTGTTTTTGTTACATGTATTTAAATTTATTTCTTCTATTTTGGTAGAAGGTTTGATGTCTTATAATAGTGTTATTAATCCCTGAATTTCTTTTTGTGGTTTTTGGGTTTTTGTAAACACTCCTGATAGTGAGATTCCCTGGTAGCTCAGACGGTAAAGCGTCTGCCTACAATGAGGGAGACCCGGGTTCAATCCCTGGGTCAGGAAGATCCCGTGGGGAAGGAAATGGCAACCCACTCCAGTATTCTTGCCTGGAAAATCCCATGGACTGAGGATCCTGGTAAGCTACTGTCCATGGGGTCACAAAGAGTTGGACATGACTGAGCGACTTCACTCACTAATAACATTCAAACTATATCTAAAAATTACCATCAAGACACTCAGCTGTTCTCTGTATACTGGCAGAGTTGATACATCTCTGAGCTTTCAAGTTTTCAGTCATTCTAATTAGCTCCATTTATGATATTTTATTGTTCCATTGCAAAGACAAAACATACTTACTTGACTGTTAGTTTAAGTGATTAGTGAAATGTGAATGAGCAGAACCCTGATGCATTCATTCATAAGATCAGCTAAATTTCTGAGGGCTTTTATTTTTACAATCCTTTTGTTTCAGTTAATACGAGAACATCTATGACATTCAACTTATCTTCCCCGGATCTGGTATGCTTTCCCTGAAGAGAGTTTTAATAAGTACCTAATAATCCTGGATAGCTATAAAAATGTAATTTAAATGCATTTTTAAATTCTCTGTTTAGGAGTGGAGAGTTTCCTGACACCATAACTTGCACGGCTAAAACTGGATAGTCTTGGGTCACCCGAGATGGATGGTCAATGGATATAGTAATTGTGGGTATTAAGTGTCTTAAAGATGTCTTAGTGGTAATAATCTCAATAATTAATGTATTTGAATTTTACTGGAGTAATAAAGTGTGTTTACAATATGGAAAAGCTATATCTCTCTCTGTGCTGCAGGAGGCAACATCTGATAAGTTTTGGGGTTTGGTTAATATTTTAAAAATTCCATCTAATTGAGGAGTCTTAGCCCTTACCACCAACCCACTCCGGTACTCTTGCCTGGAAAATCCCACGGACGGAGGAGCCTGGTGGGCTGCAGTCCCTGGGATCGCTAAGAGTCGGACACGACTGAGCGACTTCACTTTCACTTTTCACTTTCATGCATTGGAGAAGGAAATGCCAACCCACTCCAGTATTCTTGCCTGGAGAATCCCAGGGACGGGGGAGCGTAGTGGGCTGCCGTCTATGGGGTCGCACAGAGTCAGACACGACTGAAGCAAGTAGCAGCAGCCCTTACCACAGACTCAATGGACATGAATTTGAGCAAGCTCTAGGAGATGAAGGACAGAGGAGCCTGGCATGCTGCAGTCCACGGGGTTGGAAAGAGTCGGACACAACTCAACAATTGAACAACAAGAAGCCCTTACCAAATAGGGCAGTCAAAATTCTAGAGGCCCCATTCCTTGCACTGTGCCTCTTTTCCTAATAAAATTCTACTTTCTTGGGAAATTTCTGATAAGTTTTATAGTTTTTATTCTCTGTTTTTTCTTCATAGTTTACTACCTATGACTGTATTCCTTACAAGATGGTTTAGTTTTGTTGTTTTTGATATCTATATAAATGGAATGTGGTTATTCTTTTTATGAAGATATCTTACCTACTTTGTATTTCTCATTTCATTAAATTAATATATTCATTTATTTACCAAATATACACATTTGCTTTGATTCCTTTCAGGGCTGTTATGAATGCTATAAACATTGTTGTTCAAGTATCTTGGAACATGAACACATGGTTTTCACCTAAGCTATACACCAAGGAATGCAAATATTGAGGCATCATGTTTATACATGTCAAAATTTCCTAGGTAGGGCCAGTTTTCCAAAATCTTTTTATCATTCTCACTTTATCAGTTAAAGTAAAATCTCTTTCCTCTACATCTTTGCAAAGCACTTGGTTTTCTTAGGTTTTTAAATTTTTGCCAGTGGGTTGTATCTCACCATGATTTAAATTTTTCCATTCTCTGATTTTAATGAAGTTGATCACAAGGAATATTGCCATATCAACTCATTGTCTACCCTTCACTGCCTCTAAATCAGTATCTAGAGTCAGGTCTCAGAACAGCGCTGATAGAAACAAGCAAAATCACAAACTTGCTTAAGGAGGAAATACTTCATTCACTACATTAATTTTAGGTTCTGGCTAACATGCATTGGAAGGATAAAAGGACCACACCAAGGGTGGATTCTGAAGGCATTGTACTGGAAGGGTGAGAATAAAAAATGTAAGGCTGACATAGAAGTGTTCTTCAACAACTTGGGGTTTAAGTCCTAGAAAGATATCTGAGCTGGTCCCAACAGTCTCCTGAAATGTCTTCTTGAATGAAGCCCAGATGTTAAACATACTTGGCTGGGAGTCAGAGGGGCAGAGAAGTAGAAATGTAGTGAAGCGATAGAGATACGCCAGATGAATGTGTTTCACACCAGGCTCTGGAGAAAACTCCCTTATATATATAATAAGAAAAGTGTTGATGGAACACTTCTTATTTTTCTTCTCTATTCACATTGTATCTTTAGGTGATTTCACTACAGACCAATATGGCCTGAGATACTATTTGTGTACTGGTGAGCTTGTACTTTTAGCCTGGATTTATATACTGAACTCTGGATTCACATACTCCACTTCCTGTTTGGTATTGTCTGTATGGAGGTCCAGTCATCAACCTCAATTAAATATGACCAAAACAAAGCAGTTATCTCCTACAGTCTGTCCCCATCTAGTTAAATGGCACTCCTATGCATAAATCACCCCGGGCCAAATACAGGTGATACACTCGATTCTTTCCCTCCAACTCAATATCCAATTCTTCAGTATGTTCCATTAGCACAATTTCTAAAATAATACATAAAAATCATCAAAAAAAATAAAAAAATAAAAAAAAATAAAATAAAATAATACATAAAAATCAATATTTCATCACCATCCATCTTCCTATACCCTTGATCCAAGGTCACACATTTTCTTGCCTAGATTACAATAGCAGTCCCTAAATAATTTCTTTATTACTATTTTTCTCTTTCTTTCTGTAGCTCTATCTATGTAATATTTTAAAAGTATTATTGGATCATATGTCACTTCTGCTTTAAAATCCAAGCTTGTCATTAACCTTAGAATAAAAATCACATTCTGACCATTGTCTACAACAGTATATATTATTCCCGCCTACCTATCTCTTCAGCTTATCCCTCTTCACGATACTCTTTTTTTTTTTTTTTTTGTCTGCTTGAAATGTCTCATTCTTTTCCTGGTCTTTATGCACAAGTAGCTGGTTTTCATCTCATTTCTCTGATTCTTGCTGTTCCTTCTACTTGGAACAACATTTTCCTGAACTTCGCATGCCTGCCTCTTTTTCAGTCAGATGAAAAGCCTGTTGTCAATATCCTAGAGCTCTTTCCTGAAAATTTTAGCATGATTGGTATGCTCCTTAATACCAGTAGCTCTATGTCATGTTATATTAGTTTTACCTTCTACGTGGTCCTTTTTGATACCTACAGTTGCCATAATCATTTATTCATTTGAGTGATTATTGCCTGCATGCCATTAGAACGTTAGGTTTTGGAGAGCAGGTACCCTGTCTGTTCTATACACTGCTGTACTTGCCTCCATAACAATGTTTGTTACATAGCAGATACTCAGTGGTGACTGAAATCTCTAATGTGAGCTGCTCAGTGGAGTGGACAATGAAATTATTATTCCTCTAGACGTGCAGACTATATTTTTCTATGTATAGTAGTAATGTTGTGTGCTTGTGTGAGTGTATCCACGTGTTCTGAAAAAGTTTATGATGCTCTGAAGGTCAGTCATTCATCAGCCTCTTTTAATGAAATTTTCACATGAATGACTCCTTTCCAGAAAAGTGTATTTGGTAGTTCTTTCAACTTGTGTGGAATCCAATCTTGGCCTCAGCTGATGTGGCAGAAGTGGACTTCTTCTTCAGTGGAAGATAATCTATAACCTAGATTATCTATCTGCTTTGTGCCTTATGATGTGACCTGGCTCAAAAACTAAAAATGTTATATGGACAGTCCTTCTAGATGATGCTCGAGAGAAATGACCTTGTCTTTTCTGCTATCAAGGAGGTGATCAGTTGCTAAGGGGATCAACAGAAAATAAACCAGAAAAATTTAGAATGAAACCCACAATATGGTGTGAAACTTCCGGCCTCAACAAATATAAAATAGAAAGCATATAAAATGATACACTATAACAAAAAGTAGGATATTACACTTTTAAATGGAAGAAAATACAGTTTTGAACAAAACATAAAGGTTGATTTTCAGAAGGAATCACAATGCTTTGTGACCCTGTGTATATAGTCACTTTAGAAAAAAATCTAAATTATCACAGAAACATGAAGTAAACATCAACATATCAAACTAATGCTTTATCAAATCTGGCTAGTACATTTTTTTCTTATTTATGTTGTATGTGTAGATCTCACATGTAAGATGCTTTGCAAGGAAAGCGATTCCATTAAATTCTACATGTAATCAAATTACATTTTAAAGGATGAAATTTGATTATCTATTACTGGTCACACATTTTGTCAGCTTTATACAAATACATTTTGCTGGTTATTGGATGAATGTTTAATTCATTTAACCTCCAAAGTAAATTAACTCTACCTCCCAAAGGGTATATCTCCAAATATACACTAAGACTTCAACGTATGAATTCTGGGAGGATGCAAACAGTCAGTCCGTAACAATTCCTTTCCTGGGCACCACGGTGAGCAACCTCTCCAAATCCACAAGGATATCCCCTTTCCATTTCAGATGTGCCAACAGAATATACATTACATCACAAAAATAATATGCCACTTCTTAACACATTGAAAAAAATTATAATTCTATTATTTTATGTTAAAATCAGGCCTTAAAAGAACCAACAAATCTCTTGTGGTGGAAATTAAAAGCAAAGATTTCACTTTAAAATACCTTTATAAAATCCTTTATAATATGCCACAATTCATCACAGTAAAGAAGGGTGAGAATTCTCACATACTGAAGGCTGGGATCACATTCCAGTTCCTTTCTACAACCTAAATCTCTCTTTATCCCCTTCTGATACCCAAGATAATCTAAAAAGAGTGCTGATGAAATGCATTAGGAAAAGCTTACAATATTTGGCCAAATGGAATTTTTTTTATCAACATATATTGCCATCTTATTAGGGAGATATTGATTTCTTCTTCATTTTCTTCCCTTTGTGGTTATAACCTCACAAAATAACATATTATTCTATTTTAAAAGTGCTTCCCAAAAATAATTGTTAATGCAGCAACCACTGATAAGACATGCAAAATAATTCAAAACTACAGGAGAGATAAGAACAGTTTTTCATGTCTTTACCACGAGTCCTGTGAGTAGTTTGTGTACATGTTCCTACAATCTCCAGAGACTTCATCCTGGTCTTCAATTTGTTGTAGATTATACAGGGTAATCATTTCCTCTGTGGTTTAAATCTTCCACAAGATGATAACTTTTACATTCATATTGCAAGTCTGATTTTTCCATTCATTTCATACGAAATGTATGTTTAATTACCTAAATATATCTTTCAAATTAAAGTTACGATACTCTCATTCTAAAAGGCCCAAATCCTATAAGAAATACAAGCATAAAAAATCAGCAAATATAAAAAACTTTCTTCTTAACACAAAAATAGTAATACTATGGGCTTGGTTCTCATAAACACTTCTCTGCTTAGCCCTAAATCCTCTCATGTTTAAAAAATGCTTATCCATTAAGGAAGAAATTTATTACCATCCCAGAGAATTGAAGGCACTTACTGTAAGACATTTAGGTTACATGTAGGAACTGGATTGGTCACTTTAAACGATAAGTTTCAGTGATTATGTGAATGATTCCATTACTTCAGGAAGTAGACAATCATTTAGCATATGTCATTGGATCTAAGTTACACTCATTTCTTAATCATCTGTCTATTTATGGAAATTTCTGCTCCCACTCTGCTGGAAAAATTGTTATGTAAATGTCCTTCTACTAATTCTGAAGACTTTAAAACTTAATAGATTCCTTAGCTATATAGATTTAATAGAAAAACTTTTAAGCTTAATGAGTTCTTGCATCCTTTCATATTCTTTGGCTCATGGAACACTTAAAGAAAATTAAAATGATAGTCAATTGATTTTCAGAGGTATTGCATGATTTTATTTGACTTACTATTACAACAAATGTTGTTATTAAACTGATATCCTTTCTTGAAGCAGAGATATTATCACAACTTATGTTTATAGTTAATTAATTTTTATTATTTAATTAATAAAACAAATATGTCAGAAATACTAGTTGAATAAGAGGGCTCAAATAATCATGTTTTTCTTATACTAATCTCCTCTTAAAATACTTTATGTTGATTTACCCCTTAATTGATTGTTATGAACTCTTCATTGATCTAATGTATTTTAATTAAATAATAGCCATTGGCCACTACTTTTTCCCACCTTCTTTCATACTAGATAACTTGATTCCTAAAGACAACAGCAGTTACTTGTTTGCTTTATGTGAGAAGGAAATAAAAGACAACAGTTCAGTATTGCTGTGAGTAATGATACCACTGAATAAAATTCAGTATTCTAACTGCATTTTCTTTGGTTCTTTGATGTACCTGACTATGTATGTATACAGCTAATTTATTTTTTCTAACATGTCTCATTAACCATCAGTTTGTGGGACTCTATGATTACTTATCTGACAGACCATTTAGTCAATCATTTTTTTCTTTCCATTTGATGGCATTGTTATTACAATACAGTGCTACAATGCAATACAATACAATACAATACAGCGCTAAGTCCTAACTTGGCAGAGAATCAAAGACAATTGGTCTTTTTTGGTGATCATAAGCAGCAACTGGAGGAAAAAAAGGGCCCGCCTTCTAGTCTATGGTGAGACAATGAGGGAGTTTCAACATGTTAATTTCTAAAGTTCTGTATAACAATATCATTTGATAGCCATCTGGTTTATCTATATTATGACTTGTTACTGAGGTATAAATACTTACATATGTAAGTTCTAATTAGATAAAGTTATATCTGTGCTCTAGTTAGACAAATGATTTCTGTGCATTACTATTTAATATTTAGCAATGTATGGCATTACAAATGTCATGTTTTCAACTAAATTTTTATTTAATCAAATTCTACTTTGAGTTAAAGCTGTTTGTCTTACTCTTTTTTCTCCTTTTTAAGCTTTTCTTCCTTTTGTGTAATCCCTTATCTATAATCCCTATTGAGTGTAATGTATTATTCAGTGTTGTGGCAGTAATAACAAGATTTATATTATGTTAGCACATTTAATTTTCTTAATCATAATAGCTTATACAGTATCAATTTAAATCTTACTTTTATTGTGTAAATAAGAGGTTAAATTCATTTTCTAGTATTTTGATATCCTATATTATTATCTGAGAAAAACACATAGACACAGGTTTTGTGGTTTTGTATCAAATTCTTTTCTGACTTACAAGTAAAAATAATACTTCATTTTATACAATTATTTGTAGTATTTTCATTTTGTACATTCAGACAATCTTAGTGTTAACTCTCAATTTCTAAGAGATGTTTGATTAATACAATCCATCACTTCATTGCCATGGTGTGTAAATTCTCCAAAATCTCACTGAGGATGCTTTAAGTAATCAGAGTATGTGAAAATATTATTTTAATCATCAATAATTATCATAAAAATAAGACATTCCATGTTTATTTTATCTAGAAAGTTCAAGTCACAATTTTTTGTTTTTATTAACATATCTGATATTTTAGGCCTTTACAAAATCAAATTTATACATATCAGATTTACCAATACTAGCATACTTCTTTTTAATAAATTTTTGAAATCCAGTTTACCTTGCATTTTCATTAAGCTGTAAATATTTAGGTTTGGGTAGAATTTCAGTACCTTTTATGAATTTAAATATATGGTTTATCAAGCTTTTAAAAACTCACATAGTTACACTAAAACTTCAACATCATCATCCACTTTAAAGTAAAACATTAAATTTACCAATTTTATTCTATGGCAATATTTTCACTAACTTTTGAAGCTTTAAAGGATGCCTATTAAGAAATTCCCCATTTTGTAGTAAATGCCTCAGGAAAACAGCAAAATTCATGCTAAAAGAAGAAAGATTGGAGACTATTTGTTTAGCAAGAAGATTGGAGACGATTTGTTCAAATCCAACCACCTAGAACCAGGACTTTAAGACCTTAATATTAAGGATATATCTTTTTTTCTATCCCATGGCCAGTGACTTGTTTTTATCTGCACATGTTTAAATTTCTCTCTCTCTAGGTTAACTAACAAAGTGCTCTTTAACTTGTTAAACCCTGTTTTTCCACTGAAAATCCTCCTACATAGTCAAAATATTTTTTGAATAAAGTATTCTAATTGAATTCTTCATGTTTTGCCTAACTGATATGTTCTGTTAATATTTTTCTTGGAGGTAGTGAAGGAGGTTTGTTTCAATCCTCTCCCAGGATATTATCTTAGAAGAACTTGATGAGATGTTACAACCTCTCCTTGGTTTCTTTAAGGAAGGCAATTATGGACTTAGTCTTTCTTTTACAGTCCTCATCTTCCCACAGTATCTTGCTTCCATCTGGAATTCTATTTCTATCAGATATTCCAGGACATCATGAGCTGAGGATTCATCAGAGAAAGTAATCATTTGGGGTTGCTCAGGTGGTAAAGAATCCACCTGCAATGCAGGAGACACAGAAGCTTTGGGTTCCATCCCTGGGTTGGGAAGATCCCTGGAGGAGGAAATGGCAAGCCACTCCAATATTCTTGCCTGAAAAATCCCATGGACAGAAGAGCCTGATGGGCTACAGCCCATGGGGTCCCAAAGAGCTGGGCAGGACTGCTGTGCACACACAACACCCATGGTATGAAAAGGTGTTTGACTTCTGTAATTAAAGGAAAGTAAACTAAAACCACAGCGAGTCACCGATTTACATTTGGGAAATCAGATACTACCAAGGATCTGAGAAGTGGGTCGGTGGGAACTGGGAATACCAGACCACCTGACCTGCCTCTTGAGAAAACTGTATGCAGGTCAGGAAGCAACAGTTAGAACTGAACATGGAACAACAAGTTGGTTCCAAATCAGGAAAGGAGTACGTCAAGGCTGTATATTGTCACCCTGCTTGTTTAACTTATATGCAGAGTACATCATGAGAAATGCTGGGCTGGAAGAAGCACAAGTTGGAATCAAGATTGCCAGGAGAAATATCTATAACCTTAGATATGCAGATGACACCACGTTTATGCAGAAAGTGAAGAGGAACTAAAGAGCCTCTTGATGAACGTGAAAGAGGAGAGTGAAAAAGTTGGCTTAAAGCTCAACATTCAGAAAACTAAGATCATGGCATCTGGTCCCATCACTTCATGGCAAATAGTTGGGGAAACAGTGGAAACAGTGTCAGACTTTATATTTTTGGGCTCCAAAATCACTGCAGATGGTGATTGCAGCCATGAAATTAAAAGATGCTTATTCCTTGGAAGGTAAGTTATGACCAACCATGACAGCATATTAAAAAGAAGAGACATTACTTTGTCAACAAAGGTCTGTCTAGTCAAGGTTATGGTTTTTCCAGTAGTCATGAATGGATGTGACAGTTGGACTATAAAGAAAGTTGAGCACCGAAGAATTGATGCTTTTGAACTGTGGTGTTGGAGAATACGCTTGAGAGTCCCTTGGACTGCAAGGAGATCCAACCAGTCCATCCTAAAGGAGATCAGTCCTGGGTGTTCATTGGAAGGACTGATGTTGAAGCTGACACTCCAATACTTTGGCCACCTGATGCGAAGAGCTGACTCATTTGAAAAGACCCTGATACTGGGAAAGATTGAGGGTAGGAGGAGAAGGGGATGACAGAGGATGAGATGGTTGGATGGCATCACTGATTCAATGGACATGAGTTTAGGTAGATTTCGGGAGTTGGTGATGGACAGGGAGCCCTGGCGTTCTGCGGTTCACAGGGTTGCAAAGAGTCGGACACGACTGAGGAACTGAACTGAAATGAACTGAACTGGAAATTTAAATGGATACTGTTGCTTTGGAAATGTGTTGCATGTTCTTATATATTAGACTGTTTTCATACCTTATCCCATAGCAGTTCAATCCTTAGATGCATAGCTACATGGTACAACTGTTAAAATGAACAGCTACAAGCATGGCCTGATCCTATCCAGGAAGGAAGGTTTAAATTTTGCCACACAGCCAGCTCCTGTCATTAACACCAACATGTAAGTTTGCTTTTGGAGCAGCAGCAAGTCTGGAGTTGACACTGAACACAAAATCAATGTTATATATGTCCAAATTTCCTGGTAAGTATAATTAGTGAGCTGCAGCAGAGTGTAAATATGGGCCAATGTGAACTAGAGGGCCAGGAAGGAAGGCAAAGACTCAGAGTTCATCACACTTAGGTTTGGAAATGAAGATACCAAGGGTCAGGAATTCTTTTTACAGCAACTAGGCAGTAAGATGACATTCAACTTTATTAAAACATTTGAAGACCTAAACTTAGGTCCTCGTAATGGCATGGGACACAAGAACCAAGAATGGAAAAGGAAAAGTGTCCTTTCATACTAATAAACACTCCACTTATGTGTGGAAGGAGAGTAAAGAGATAGCACGGAGGCTGCTCTTGATAGCTGTTGAGGTATAATGGAATGCTGCTCTGACTGAACACTGTCAATCTCTGTTACCTACATAAACTGCTGCTTGCCGTCAGTATTTAAAAATTGTTTATTTACAGAGAACAAAATTAAGTTGTATTCTAAAAGTCAAAGTTGAGGATGAACTGTTTTACCAGGCAATCTATTTAACTATTAAATTGCAATACTCTGTATCCCAGAGATTGATGCCATATAATCACTGATGAAAGACTGAATGTCAAACTCCCTGATATCATAAATCAGCTTTTAGACTACAAGTCTCATTCAGATGTGCTTTCAATCTAAATTTAGTGACTGCGTTTAATAGTGTGTGAAGAAAAGCAAAGACAAATCCTTTTTCACAGAACCATATTATATTTTCTTTTGCACAATATGAAAATAATGCTTTTTGTTTATACCAACAAACATGGTTTCTCTCAAACAAAATTAAAGCTAATAATTCAAAGCAAATTTATTCTCTTCATTCAACTAATGACCATAAAAAGAATATGCCTGGGAATTTTAGAAAAAGAAAGCAGCTTTAACTCCTTAATTTACAACATAGTATTTCTTTTATTCTCAGAATTGGATTAGCAGTTTCAATCCATATTCAAAAAATTTTTTAGAAATCACTAAAATAGTGAGTATTCAAGAGTTTTAGCAGTAATACTAGATGGCCAAATGGTACTATATTAAAGTTTTGAGTGACTATAAACCATAATTCTAGTATTCTATTCATACTTAGTCAAACAATTGGAAACAAAAAGTCATAAATTTTTTAGCTAAGTAAAAATTCATGTTCCTAAAATATATATATGTATATATATTACATATATGTAGAGAAAAGCTTTTCTATTCTACTTGATAAAGGCTTGAGAAAGAACAGCAAACAAAGAGACAGAAAAATTGAAAAACACAAGCTAAATGAAATAGGAGCACTGAATATGAAATAGAAAGTGTGAAACAAACTAGATAAAAGTAAAAGATCATTATATAGTCTAATTGCTTTTAAACATTGCTGCTCCTAAGAATCACACCTGGAGATTTGGAGAAAAAATATCTGGGCATTTGTATGTTTAAAAAAAATTCCAAGATAAGAAGGACTTTAAAAAGTGATTGCAGGTTTGTTTTTTTTTTATTAAATCGTAGTTTCAATGATACAGAATTCTATTATTTTCTGTTAAGCAATCATGATACAATGGCATTAGAATGAATAATAGTTACATAATCACAATAGTAAAAGATGTTTATCAGTTTTCACAATCAATAGCAAGACAAAAAATGAGAGATGACTACAATCACAAGGCATAATGGAAGCATGATTAACCTAACAATATAAACGAATCACACACAGTTTGGGAGGTTAAGTAGTGTGATGTGGTAAGGGGAAGTGCATACATGCATATGTTTTCATTGCTCACAGCAATAATTCAGTCAATGCTGAATTAATTAAATCAAGAAATTAGGAAGGTACTTTCTAAAGAATTAAAAGTTTAGAGTTATAAAGACAGTTACTAAAGGAATAAAAATATTAGCAAAACCCAGCAGAATGAAGAGGGGGAGGAATTTGTTTTAATAAAAATGAATATCATCAAGCTTGTCATCAATAGCATAAAACTAAAAATAGCATTTAGAAGCAAATCATGCAAGATTATATTACTAAAGCATAAGTGAGAAAAGGGAAAATATCCTCAGCTGTTCTATAAGACAATGAACAACTAGAGGCTTAAAGTGATGTTCATAAAATTTTACAGTATAAGTAATGCTAGAAAGAAATTCAGTAGATAATTGTGGTAGCACTTGTGATACTAATCAAGATGAGTAACAGAACAGATATCTCTTCCTAACCGAAACAATTAAAAAAACTCTAAAGTATAGATGGAATTGTTCTCATACATTGGACAGCAGACGGTGTAAGACCCATGATACCTGAGGAAGGAAAGCACAGAAGATGAGCTGGAAGACTGCCATGGTTCACTTCCTCCTGGAGAGGAGTAAGCCTGGCTTCCTGCTAATTTAGGAGTTAGAATATGGTCTCTCCCTGAGTTGAGAGATTTGGAGGGGGGGAGTGGCTCTAAGAGAAAACAAGATGACAAGATTACTGTCTAGGACAGAGCTCCCCAGAAAAAGCACTCTGATTATCTATAGGCATATTCCTCTTGAGTTTTCTGCTGAGCACTGATCAGTGAATGTATGTAAGGAAACTAGCCAAGGCTCAGGTATGAAAACCTTGAAAGAATTTAAGGTAATAAACCCGCACATTCATATGTGACCAAGAATAGTTTTTATTTTCAATAGCCAGAGCATAAAAATCCTTTCAATTCATTGCGTATAATACCAAGAAGGGCATTGCCTTGATGGTAGGGCAGACTTGGACCTAGATTAATGGCCTCTATTATACTGCCTAACAAAGCTTAAAAGCAAGACTCAAAAGGATGAAACTGTTCCCAAGTAATTTAGATGTGTTCCAGTACAACACTCAGGAATATTTAAAGGGATACAAAAGTATCTACCACTTCCAAGTTAAAAATCACAAGACTAAGTATCTATCAGAAAAGCAGCTTTTTTTTTTTGCTTTTGCAAAAAGCAAAATTATATATATATATGTATGGGGGCTTCCCAGGTGGCGTTATTGGTAAAGAATCCGCCTCACCTTCCAACGCAGGAGACATAAGAACCATGAGTTCAATCCCTGGGTCGGGACGAAACAGTCCAACATGACTGAAGCAACTTAGCACCTACGCAACTCCCAAGTGTGATTTTTGCTCCAGATCTCCCCATGGGATCAAGCTGAGGCTCATTTTCACTTGAAATCATATCCTTGCTTAGTTTTCCTTTCCTGTCCTTTTTCCTGATTTCCTCATTTTGCATGAGATCACTTCTCAAATAAATTGCTGGCTCAAGAACCCCCATCTCTGCTTCTAGGAAACCTACTCTAAGATAGTGAGTACCAGGAATTGTTCTAAGAAGCAGCATCTAAAGATGGTATTCTGGAGAGGAATCATGGGCTGGCCAGATGGTAAAAAGCATTCTTTCACGGTGGGGAAATGGAGCATCAATAATCCATAGCATGCTGTAGCAATGTAGTTGATTATTGTTGCTATTTAGTCACTCAGTCATATCCAACTCTTTGCCATCCCATGGACCATAGCCCACCAGGTTCCTCTCTCCATATATATCCCAGGCAAGAATACCAGAGCGGATTGTCATTTTCTTCTCCAGGGGGTCTTCCCAACCCAGGGATCGACACTGTGGTGGATTCCTTACTGCTGAACCACCAGGAAAGCCCATGTATATGTGTATATATCTTGTGCTGTGCTATGCTAAGACATTTCAGTCATGTCTGACTCTGTGCGACCCTATGGACTGCGGCCCACCATGCTCCTCTGCCCATGGGATTCTCCAGGAAAGCATAGTGGAGTGGATTGCCATCACCTCTTCCAGGGGATCTTCCAGACCAAGGGATCAAACCTGGGTCTCTTGAATTGCAGGCAGATTCTTTACTATCCGAGCCACCAGGGAAGCCCTATATAATCTTATAAATTCAGATATTTGAATTCTAATTCATCTGAATTGTTCGTATATATGTGAGTTATATATTTATTGATATAGATAACCTATAAACTATAAAACTTTGGAATATAAAAATTCATTATATAAGATGAAAAAATATGTGGACGTGATTAATTGAGCATTAGATGGTACAGAAAAAGAGATTGGTAAACTTGAATACATAGCAGTAGAAACTATCCAAAATTAAATGCAGATTAAAAATTATAGAAAGAAAATAACCAGGAAAAAAGATCAAATTCAAATGCTTTCAATGTATATATAATTGAAGCCCCTAAAAGAAAGGAAGATAAGGGGAAAATATTATGAAAAAATAATGGTGAAACTTTTCACCAACGTCTGCTCTATAGAGGTCCATTATGAAGATAGACAGAGAGGCCTGGCGAGCTGCAGTCCATGGGGTGGCAGAGTTGGACACGATTGAGCAATTGAACTGAACTGAACTGATGAAGAGTTACATGAGAACATTATATTTGTATTGAGCACACGAAACTCAAAGCTGTTGATTTAAACCTTGAATGGAGGCTAAATGTGAGGGGAGAGTTTTCTAGTCATGACCTTGCCACTTCTCAGTTTTATATTGCTTTGTTACTATTACACACATCAAAACCCCAAAGCAGTATATTAAACAACTATTTAATCACAAATCTCCTACTTCTTTTCCTCTTTATGCCTCTTTCCTTGGAGATGCCAAAGGAATAGATAAAATGCAAAAAATAGAGAAATTTTCTATCTAAATGAGATGATGGATGATTATCAAACTTGTGGGAATCCTTTCATAATTTATGAGAGTAAAATTATTTTGTTGTACACTTAACACTTACACTGTGCTGTTTGTCAATTATATCACAATAGAACTGGAAGATAAAAAACAAAAGAAAAAAAGAAAATAGATGTAGATAACAGACCCAGATATCTTACTGAGACAGAGAAACACATTCATATTACTGATAAAAATAAAGAAAAAATATTAAAAGAGAGAGAAGGCTTTAAAAAGATTAAATTATTTTAAAATTTATTTATTTATTTTAAAAATAAAGGAGAAGAAAGAAGATAACAGGTACCATAAGTAACATGGAGATTAGTGAACATTTTTAGACAAATTTTCAAGGGAAAGTGTAATGTTTTAGGGACAGCTGTTAGGTGAGGAAAATTTTATGGAAACATTTGTTAACCTGTATAATTCTTCAGTGTTCTCAATTTTTTTTGTTGTTGTTGCTAAATAGTCTACATAGTCTATTGTAGTCTACATAGTCTGTTGTTGTTGCTAAATCTACATAGTCCAAAAACTTTTGAGAGCTGAATTAATGTAAATGCTACAGTATATGAGGCAGTACCTGAAGTCAAGTAAAATAAGGTCAGTTTTTTTCTGGGTTTGTGTTTCCCTGATAGCTCAGTTGGTAAAGAATCCACCTGCAATGAAGGAGACCCCAGTTTGATCCCCTGGAGAGGGGAAAGGCTACCGACGCCAGTATTCTGGCCTGGAGAATTCCATGGACTGTACAGTCCATGGGGTTGCAAAGAGTCAGACATGACTGAGCGACTTTCACTTTCTGTTATTTTGTTGACTTCCTTTGATTATTTAACATGGAAGCCATTCAGCACTAGTAGACTTTTTTGAGAAAAATGTTAAGACTTAGTTTTATCCCTTTATCTTCTGTCAGTCTTCTACTTCTCACACTGAGTTGGTTTCCACTTTTGTGGAAACTTTTCCACAAAGTTTTTTTGACTTTTTTCTAAGAGGATAATTTTTTTTAGACCTTTTTTTTTTAAGAGACTCTAGGCACGAACTCCACACCCTGGTGTTACCTCTAGAATATTAATCCTTTTCTAGTCATAGTTCTATGACTAAGTTGCCAGCCAGCATTACTGCCATCTATTTACAAGCATAATACACAACTTTAGATCTGTTCATTAATAGCTAACCTTCACATTTTCTCTAAGACAGAGCTATTTTATAAGTTTAACAAGTTATTCATTTGCAACAACAACAAAAAAATTTTTTCCCTCATTTAAAAAATAACAACAGTTTTTTTGTACTTTCAACCATACAGATAATAACAGTACCACAGGGCAGTGATCTTTTATTCATTTAATGGACACACAAATCATTTAAGAGATATTACTAAAATGCATATTTTTATTTTGTAGGTCTGAAGGGGCAGATATTCCTTATTTCTATCAACCTCCCAAATGATATTAATGGAGATGGCTCACAGGTTGTACTTTCAGTAGCATGGAGCAAGACTGTAGTGTAAAAATGACTG
This sequence comes from Cervus canadensis, assembly GCF_019320065.1. NCBI lineage: Eukaryota > Metazoa > Chordata > Mammalia > Artiodactyla > Cervidae > Cervus > Cervus canadensis. The sequence continues at coordinate 23,205,537 of NC_057394.1, forward strand.
AAGAAATCTGTTTCCCAGTGTATAAATATATAGCAAAATTATTTCACTGTCCTGGATCACTCATCTGACAATTGTTAAATGAAAGAGAAATTTATAGACATTTAAAACACTGCCTTTTTGGTGTTCTCCTTGCTATAGCTATTTTGTTGCTGTTAAGTTACTAAGTAGTGTCTGACTCTTTAGCTATTAGAGTTAACCTTAACAAATACACATGACTTCATTTCTAAAGTGTCTTCATGAAGCAGAATACGTCATGTCTGTATTCTATATTGGAATCAGGAGTCAGGGAAGCAAAGTGGGTGTCTGTTTCCAAGGAGACTTCTGGGAAGTCCCACATACTATTCTCTGTATTTTATTGTCCAGAGCTTTGTCACATGCACTTATTTATCTGAAAGAGAGGCTAAGAAATTAAGTTTTGATTCTGATCAACCATGGTTTTATTACAAATAGGTTGATCACAGAGTTTACTGTAGAACTAGCATATATTGATGGTGAAATTGGGTACTACAAAGAATTACCTTGGAACAACATATTTAACCCAACGCAGTTCAGGCAGGCTGGAATATATGCCCATCTTTCTTATAAAGTAGCAAAGAAAGAATGTTCGGGTTGAAAACTACTCAACACGGAGTGCTCCCCAAGACTCATCTGGAGAGAGAATGTGAAAGGAATGAGACATGATACACAAACCAGAGACCTTAATAGAACTTTCTTTAAAATGCTGACTTAACTCCTAGAGGGTTTCATTATACATTTTATTTATAAAGTTCCTTTTTGAGTGCAAAGCTTCTTTTGAATGATCAAAGATTAACTATATAGTAGGGCAGACCCTTAGAGAAACTGTGCTTTTTATAACTGAGAGATGGTGTTATGGAGAGCTGGGGCTAGTTCCAGGAAGTGCTACTTATTCATGGTTAGGGAGCACTTCTGAGATGCTGCCAGAATGGCAAGTATCAGAGACTGAAATGTGATAGAGGCTGGTGATGTGCTAAAAGCCCAGCCTGTGAGATTATCTGAGTCCTTTACAAAAATAGCCCTATAATGACTGAATCAAAATGTCCAAATATTCATGGGCAGGGAGGATGCAGGGAAATCTAAAGCAGTAAAGTGTGAATAGTTGTCATTGTTTTAGTTGCTAAGTCATGTCTGGCTCTTTTGTGATCCCAGGGACTGTAGCTCACAAGGCTCCCCTGTCCATGGGATTTCCCAGGAAAGAATACTGCAGTGGGTTGCCATTTCCTTATCCAGGGGTCTTCCTGACCCAGGGATCGAACCCACATCTCCTGCATCAGCAGGCAGACTCTTTATCACTGAACTGTGAGGGAGGCCCGTGGATATGTACCAAAAAGCTTAAGGCAGATGTCATATATATCGTGTGGCTGGAGACTGTGGCTCAGGGGTCTCTGACCAAACGGCTTTGAATTCTCAAATAGGCCAACTTGATATAGTTTCAGGTAGGCCTTAATAATTAAGCAAAACCTTTCATTCTGAGCTTACTTGATACAGTGTGACTACTCACAAATATTTTTCCTAGTTATTTAGACTAATTGGGCACATGGAAGAATGGCTAGCTCTCACTTTTTAGAGAGGGGAACACCTAACTTGGAAAAAGGCCCACTGATGGTTGCAGCACAGATCCTGACAGCAGTAAGGAAGAGCAGAAAATATAAAAGCTAAATTATTTAAAGACATGCCAGCTTAGTTTTGTGAATTTGGGTTACTGATGCTCTTACTTAAGCTTCCCAATGCTGTCTAAAAATATAAGAGAAAATGAGTAAACCAAAAGTACTCACCAACTTAACCTCTTAAAGAAAAGACAGGGGAATGTGATAAGAAATTATCTCTATCTTAAGGACTGCAGGCATGAACCTAGAGCCTGTTACACAGAGTGAAGTAAGTCGGAAAGAAAAAAACAAATATCATGTATTAATGCATATATATGGAGTCTAGAAAGATGGTACTGATGAACCTATTTGCAGGGAAACAGTGGAGATGCAGACATAGAGAGCAGACTTATGGACACAGTGCGAGAAGGGGAGGATGAAATGAATCGAGAGAGTAGTATGGAAGCATATACATTACCATATGTAAAAGAGATAGCCAGTGGGAATTTGCTGTTATTTGCAGTGAGCTCAAATCCAGTGCTCTGTGACAACCTAGAGGGGTGGGATGGGGTGGGAGGTGGGAGGGAGATTTCTTAAGGAAGGGACATAATACTTACAGTTGATTATGTTGATGTATGGCAGAAACCAACACAATATTGTAAAGCAATCACCTTCCAATTAAAAATAAATTTTAAAAATATGCTGCAAACAGAAAGTATTCTGAAGATGGGGGGAACCTTTCCTCTGTCTTCCTGGAACAGTTTCATTTCAGGTCACTCCTCTGATAGTTTCCATTCTCCTCAAAAGAGACAGGGCCTAAAGAGGAGTTGGAGACTGAAGGATTTTGAAAAGCAGTCATCCTAGATAGTGCACTACAGATTATCACTATGTTCCAATGATTCTAGACACATATATAGACTAAATCATACTGTAAAATAGCTGTCCCCCGTGGCTCATCTAAACCTATTCATAAATGGTTGATGCAATCACCCACACAACTATTTCCTGAAAAGGGAAGGAGCAAGATTTGGTTCAGTTGAAAGGAAGCACATCTGTATTTTGATCACATCCTAGAGATCTGCAGGGTGTGCAGTATAGAATAGATTGTAACTTCTCAAGGCAGCATGCCCGCATCAGATACTTATATGCCTTTCCTTTCATGTTATATGTACAGTTTTTAGACTAACCCAAAATGAAATAAAAGTTGGAAATATTTGTCCCTGGTTCTATTCTGAGGCTGTATGTATTGGATCCGGTCTTCAAATCTTCCCAAATGAAAAAGTTGAGAGCTTTCATTTTTGCAAAGAGAAATTGAGAAGAAACTCTAAGCCAAGAACAATATTTATTTCATCCATGAATGAGGGGTAGCCTGAGTTTATAAAATGAACAACAGGAAAAACTGAATGATGCCCTGAGTATTTTGAAAAATCAAGTATGATTGTATAATATGAAATCATGAATTTGACTTTTGAGTGTCAAATTCAAAAATTGTTTTTGATTTTGAAGAATACTGAATATTTAATAATTAATGGTATAATCTCTGTGTCTCATTCCCATCCCAATGGTTCAGTCACTTAGTTGTGTCCAACTCTTTCTGACCCCCTGGACTGCAGCATGCCAGGATTCACTGTCCATCACCAACTCCCAGAATTTGCTCAAACTCTTGTCTATCGAGTCGGTGATGCCATCCAACCGTCTTATCTTCTGTTGTCCCCTTCCCCTCCTGCCTTCAATTTTCCCCATAATCAGGGTCTTTTCCAGTGAGTAGGTTCTTCTCATCAGGTGGCCAAAGTACTGGAGTTTCAACTTCAACATCAGTTCTTCCAATGAACACCCAGGACTGATCTCCTTTAGGACGGACTGGTGGGATTTCCTTGCAGTCCGAGGGACTCTCTTTATGATCCAACCCTTACAACCATACATGACTACTGGCAAAACCATACCTTTGACTAGATGGACTTTTTTTGGCAAAGTAATGTTCTGCTTTTTAATATGCTGTCTTGGGTCATCATAGCTTTTCTTCCAAGGAGCAAGTGTCTTTTAATTTCATGGCTGCAATCACCATCTGCAGTGATTTTGGAGTCCAAAAAATAATGTCTGTCACTCTTTCCATTGTTTCCCCATCTTTTTGCCATGAAGTGATGGGGCCAGATGCCATGATTTTCATTTTTTGAATGTTGAATTTTAAGCCAGCTTTTTCACTCTCCTCTTTCACTTTCATCAAGAGGCTCTTTAGTTCTTTGCTTTCTGCCATGAGGGTGGTGTCATTTGCATATCTGAAGTTATTGATATTTCTCCCGACAATTTTGATTCCAGCTTGTGCTTCATACAGCCTGGCATTTCACATGATGTACTGTGGATGTAAGTTAAATAAGCAGGGTGACAATATACAGCCTTGATGTACTCCTTTCACAATTTGGAACCAGTCCATTGTTCCATGTCCAGTTCTAACTGTTGCTTCTTGACCTACATACAGGTTTCTCAAGAGGCAGGTAAGGTGGTCTGGTATTCCTCTCTGTTGCAGAATTTTTCACTATTTTCTGTGATCCACACAGTCAATGGCTTTGGCTTAATGAATGAAGCAGAAGTAGATGTTTTTCTGAAATTCTTTTGCTTTTTCTATGATCCAGCAGATGTTGGCAATTTGAACTCTGGTTCCTGTGTTTTTCTAATTCCAGCTTGAGCATCTGGAAGTTCTCAATTCAACTACTGCTGAAGGTCAGCTTGGAGAAGTTTCAGCATTACTTTACCAACATATGAGATGACTGCAATTGTGTGGTAGTTTGAACATTCTTTAGCATTGCCTTTCTTTGGGTTTGGAATGAAAACTAACTTTTTCCAGTCCTGTGGTCACTGCTGAGTTTTCCAAATTTGCTGGCGTATTGAATGCGGCACTTTCACAGCATCATCTTTTAGGATTTGTAATATCCCAATGGTAGTTATTAATAAATTAGACCAAATGGAAGTAGGTAACTGAGTGGCTATATGAAACATATATGGCTAGTTTCACTAATTTTAGATTGTCCATAGGAAACTAGTGATATTTAGTACTTTCATGAAGAAGGGATATTAGGAAAGACTTGTCACTGTCTTAGCATATTCTGACTGTTCTTTCTTTTAGAATGCATATCACAAGCTACCTGCTGGTCCCTGCTACATTTTAGCATTTAATACAGAAATCTATCTGGAAATATGAATTATCAAGATCTGCTTGTTTATTCAAAATACATAAATGTGCTAGGAAGAACGTTGGAAGAATATGAACAAAAAACATGGTGAAATAATACTGAATCAAGTAGGCCTAGTGCTCCCAAAATTTTTTTCAGTGGTCATAAAATAATTTTTTTTACTGGATCACCCTTAGTAAATTTAGAAATCACAGAGGATTATAGGAACTCATGCCAGCTTAATCTTCACAATCTTTTGAGAAGTTTTGAAGAGGAGACCTAGGAGAATGAGTAGTACTCTTGACTGTTCTTGTTTGTCTCTACTGAATTCCTGTATCCATGTAGCTGTAGTGGTCTACAGGTTATAATATCATGTTATATGGCTTTATATATATAAATACACATATATATATGTTATATGTATCATATCAAGGAGGCTATAACTGGCCAATAGTTTTTACCAAACAGTACCTACTGGAAAAGGTCTGTTTTCATTCCAATCCCTAAGAAAGGCAAACCCAAAGAATGCTTGAACTACCGCACAATTGCACTCATCTCACATGCTAGGAAAGTAATGCTCAAAATTCTCCAAGCCAGGCTTCAGCTATACATGAACCGAGAACTTCCAGATGTTCAAGCTGGTTGTTGGAAAGGCACAGGAATCAGAGATCAAACTGCCAATATCCTCTGGATCATTGAAAAAGCAAGAGAGTTCCAGAAAAACATCTATTTCTGCTTTATTGACTACACCAAAGCCTTCAACTGTGTGGATCATGATAAACTGTGGAAAATTCTGAAGGAGATGGGAATACCAGACCACCTGACCTGCCTCTTGAGAAACCTGTATGCAGGTCAGAAAGCAACAGTTAGAACTGGACATGGGACAACAGACTGGTTCCAAATAGGAAAAGGAGTACATCAAGGTTGTATATTGTCACCCTGCTTATATAACTTATATGCAGAGTACATCATGAGAAATGCTGGTCTGGAAGAAGCACAAGCTGGAACCAAGATTTCTGGGAGAAATATCAATAACCTCAGATATGCAGATGACACCACCCTTATGGCAGAGAGTGAAGAGGAACTGAAGAGCCTCTTGATGAAAGTGAAAGAGGAGAGTGAAAAAGTTGGCTTAAAGCTTAACATTCAGAAAACTAAGATCATGGCATCTGGTCCCATCACCTCCTGGGAAATAGATGGGGAGACAGTGGAAACAGTGTCAGACTTTATTTTTTTGGTTCCAAAATCACTGCAGATGGTGACTGCAGCCATGAAATTAAAAGATGCTTACTCCTTGGAAGGAAAGTTATGACCAACCTAGATACCATATTAAAAAGCAGAGACATTACTTTGTCAACAAAGGTCCATCTAATGAAGGCTATGGTTTTTCCAGTGGTCATGCATGGATGTGAGAGTTGGACGGTGAAGAAAGCTGAGCACCGAAAAATTGATGCTTTTGAACCATGGTGTTGGAGAAGACTCTGGAGAGTCCCTTGGACTGCAAGGAGATCCAACCAGTCCATCCTAAAGGAGATAAGTCCTGGGTGTTCACTGGAAGGACTGATGCTGAAGCTGAAACTCCAATACTTTGGCCACCTGATGCGAAGAGCTGACTCATTTGAAAAGACCCTGATACTGAGATGTATTGGGGGCAGGAGGAGAAGGGGATGACAGAGGATGACATGGCTGAATGGCATCACCGACTCGATGGGCATGAGTTTGAGTAGACTCCGGGAGTTGGTGATGGACAGGGAGGGCTGGCGTGCTGTGATTCATGGGGTCTCAAAGAGTCGGACACGACTGAGCGACTGAATTGAACTGAGCTACTGAATAATGAATCTAAAAAATATCCTAATCTTAAATGAGAATTTCCAGTATCTGTTGATATGATGTACAGAAAGATGTTTTAGAAGTTGTTTGAAGACTAATTCATGACCAAAGTGTTATAAACTGATTTAGTTACTTTCTTACTATTGGGCAACTGTTTCAGGTGTATTACAGAACAGGTCTTAGCAATAAGGATATAATTGTCCTTTACAAATGGACCCATTTCCATGCCCCTCAAATGGATGTGTATTAGGGGAACAGAATCATTTGATACTAGAAACTGGAGGGGTAAAATATGATGCTGAGAGAGTTTTGCTCCTTCTTCTCACAACAGGATAGCAGTAGAGTCAATTACCTCTGTTGTGATGAAAAGAAAAAAAGGAATGGAAGAGGCATAATGGACAGACTTTGAGGTGGGAGGAAGATTAAAGAAAAAAAAAATAAAACAACAGACTATTCTGGGCCAAAGGTATAGACTATTCACCAAAGAAGATTAAATTTTGCCAAATTACAAAGCAAGTAAAGCTCACTAATGCGATGCTATGCTAATTAGTAACCTGCAGTTCGTCTTACTAATGGAGTACTATTTTAATTTGTATCTGCAGAAATAGAGAAATAATTGATGTTTCCCAATGAATTCCAATGACTGACTTTCAAGGCATCACATAACCAATTTGATCTGATTAAAACAGAAATGATTCTAAAACTGATATGGATCCAGCTTGTCTGGTCTCAGATGGCATAAGATGTCAGACCTAAATTTGAGACTCTTTTCTGCAGTAACAGCTTTTTTGTTGTATTGTTCAGTCACTCACTCATGTCTGACTCTTTGTGACCCTGGGAACGGCTTGTGCTGCGCTGTGTTTAGTCACTCAGTGGTGTCTGACTCTTTGTGATCCCATGGACTGTAGCCTTCCAGGCTCCTCTTTCCAAGGGGATTCTCCAGCAAGAATATTGGAGTGGGTTGCCAGGCCCTCCTCCAGGGGATCTTCCCAACCTAGGAATGGAACTGGGGTCTCCTGCTTTGTAGGCAGATTCTTTACCAGCTGAGCTACCAGGCAAGCCCCAGTAACAGCTGACGTTGATGCTCTTTGGAAGTTCCTGGAATTTAAAATATATGGAAAACCTGTGTTAGAACCCTATAGTCAGAATACAGGAATTATTGTGCTGATATTCAATAATTTCCCCTTATACTCGGCCTTGATTCATCAGGAACAAAATGCTATGGCAGCTACCCATTTGCTTGGGGAAATAGAGAATGCACATCACCTTCTCACATACCTCTAATGCTACCAGAAGTGATGTCACTGACATTTTTAACTTGTTCTTAGGAATTTGAAAAGGAACCAAAAGAAATAAACTCATCTGTCCATTGATGTCCTCTTGCAGATAGATGTATCCCAGAAGTGAGGTAAGGCATTGAGGAAATTATATGGTGAATTCTGGGAATTCAACCAGTGAAAGGTGCTGAATTGAACAAATTCCAGAGCCCTTAACTAGGAGAATGCTGAGTCACACCTTGTTGTTTAGAATTTAGAGATTTCACCAAATGTTTTTTTTTTTTTTTATTAGTTGGAGGCTAATTACTTCACAACATTTCAGTGGGTTTTGTCATACATTGATATGAATCAGCCATAGATTTACACGTATTCCCCATCCCGATCCCCCCTCCCACCTCCCTCTCCACCCGATTCCTCTGGGTCTTCCCAGTGCACCAGGCCCGAGCACTTGTCTCATGCATCCCACCTGGGCTGGTGATCTGTTTCACCATAGATAGTATACATGCTGTTCTTTGAAACATCCCACCCTCACCTTCTCCCACAGAGTTCAAAAGTCTGTTCTGTACTTCTGTGTCTCTTTTTCTGTTTTGCATATAGGGTTATCATTACCATCTTTCTAAATTCCATATATATGTGTTAGTATGCTGTAATGTTCTTTGTCTTTCTGGCTTACTTCACTCTGTATAAGGGGCTCCAGTTTCATCCATCTCATTAGGATGGTTCAAATGAATTCTTTTTAATGGCTGAGTAATATTCCATGGTGTATATGTACCACAGCTTCCTTATTAGGGAACAGATTATGCAATAGAAAACATTATCTATTAATGTGCTATATTTTTTTGTTACTTAAGGTTTTCCATCATTTTTATTCAAAAGTTTGCCAATAATTCTTCTCATGTAGATATTGATATATTATTTTTTCAATATTTAATTTCCCTAGGGAAAAGAAACTACAGACATAGTAAGTTATATGTGCATTTGGATGAGTGTGAACAGTTATACATATGTACGTATATATATACACACACACACACACAATTCTAATCTCTAGCTTTAAAAGACACAATACTCTTAACTTTTTTTTTAATAGTATACTTGTGGATCTTCTAATATAAAACTTTTACTTCAAAGGGCATGTTATTATTTGCATGTTTTACTATTTTACTTGTAACTGAAAATATACAACAGAACAAGGTACATTTTTTACACAGGGATACTACAGAACGATTTATGAAATTACTAGGGAAATGTTTGTAAGTAAATTAAGTAATCTCAGTGTGTTATATTTATGTGGCTGTGGCAGAAGTTTTGCTTTTCCAAATCTCCTCTTGAAAAATTACCCTATTTTATATTAAACCTTTGGATAGCTGGCAAAATAAAGTATAGGAGAGCAAAACTTGCCACCCCAAATTGTGTCTCTTTGGTATGAGGATAAATTTAGGCTAATTATTATCAAGGCCCCAAAGACTCCAATTTTCTCTCTGGCTGCATAAAAGAAAGTATGTAGATAGAGGACTCTATTCCAGGTAAGGAGCCATCACCAGCAATAACTGATTCATATACAGTACTATCTAAGTGTGGTAGAAGGGGAAGAACCTAGGAAAGTTTATTTATTAAAATTTCTTTCTGTGCCCATCTCCTCTGCATGACTGAAAACATTTGTTTACCAAATACTTCCTTTTCCAGCTCTATGTAAATTGCCTTCTTCCCCTTTAAAGTCCCAAACCACTAACTATAGCTTCTTCTTGGTATTTAAGGTGAGGACTTCAGCCATTTGGGGAAGTTAGTTTTCCTGGCTCTCTCCCATGTACACATGTTATTAAACTTTGGCTTGATTTTTTCCTATTAATTTGCCTCATGTCAACTTAATTCTTGGCTTCCCTGGTGGCTCAGTGGTTACCACAAGCCAACGTAGACTTGGGTTTGATCCCTGGTTTGGGAAGATCTCCTGGAGAAGGAAATGGCAAGCCACTCCAGTATTCTTGCCTGGTTAATTCCATGGACAGAGGACTCTGGCAAGTTACAGTCCACAGGGTCGCAATGAGTCAGACAGGACTGAGCCTGCATGTGTGTGCGTGCGTGCGCACGCACACACACACACACCAACAACAAATTACGAATAACGCAGGTGCACACTGTCTTTAAATATAGTGTGAATCAATATCTTCAAGAACTACTATTCAACAGAAAGAAATCTACATTGATATGTGCTGCTGAAGAACTCTGCCTGTGAAAGTGTTAGCTGCTCAGTCGTGTCTGCCTGTTTGCGACCCCATGGACTGTAGCCTGCCAGGTTTCCCTGTCCATGGAATTCATCAGGCAAGAATACTGGAGTGGGTTGCTACTTCCTACTCCAGGGGATCTTCCTGACTGAGGGATCAAACCTGGGTCTTCCACATTACAGACACATTCTTTATCGTCTGAGCCACCAGAGAAGCCCTAGAAACCTGCCTACCTGCTCATAATTGTCTAAAAATCCTGTTCCAATTCCTTTCTCACTTATTTTCTAGAGACCAACCTGAAAAGATGTTTTTGACCTTCCAAAGTTCAGCAGTTTTCTACAGCTACTAAAATTCTGCATTAAAAATCAAAACAAAAATCTTATCATAAACAGAATAAAGCTGTGACCTCTAAATAACATAAATTATTTTACAGACCTCTAGTATAAACTTTCCAGAGAAGGCAATGGCACCCCACTCCAGTACTCTTGCCTGGAAAATCCCATGGACGGAGGAGCCTGGTAGGCTGCAGTCCATGGTGTCTCGAAGAGTCGGACACGACTGAGCGACTTCACTTTCACTTTTCACTTTTACGCATTGGAGAAGGAAATGGCAACCCACTCCAGTGTTCTTGCCTGGAGAATCCCAGGGATGGGGTCGCACAGAGTTGGACACGACTGAAGTGACTTAGCAGTAGTAGTAGCAGTATAAACTTTCATAGCTGCTTTGGCATTTATTTGATAAAAACTTGTTTATTTGCTCTACTTCATTTACATCCAAAATAATTAAAATCTAAAGTACAAACTTCAAGTGCTGTACTAGGGGTAGGCATGGAGTATTATGTGAGTAAAGTGGAGTAGTAACTCTGTATGAGATAATTGTGGAAATCTTACAGAGGTGATATGAATCATTTTAGTAGAATTTCCTTCCCTTCTGAATTATTTTTCATGTTTATCAACAGCAACTTTAGGAAAATGTTGAGTCAACAAAAAGTCAAGGCATAACAAATAACAACAACAAAAGCAAAAGATACATGTGTTTATTAACTAACATTTTGTCATGGCTTGTAGCCAGTCAAGTAGAGTAAAAACAACAAGGATGTTGAAAGAAGTCCCTTATAATTTCTGCTAAAGAATGAAGCATAATTGACTATGATGATCTGAAATTCTGGCTAAAAATATAGTGTATAGAAGTTTCATTAACCTAATTTCTAACAAGTAGAAATTTAGTAGCATGCTTATCTTAGATAAAATATTTAATTTTATTGGTTTTTTTGCATGGGTCAGGGAGGGAAAAATTATCCTCTACTCTGCTCGGTTCTTCTGATTGGTCAAAGAATTAACCTGACATGACACAGATTAAGAGGTGAAAATCAAAACAAAGTTTAATAATGTGTACATGGGAGAGACCCAGAAAAATTAACTCACTAAAATGGCTGAAGCCTTTCCCTTAAACACAATGTATAAACAAAGGCAAAAGAAGATGCCAGAGGTAGTGGTTTGGAACTTCAAAAGGGAGAAAGGCAATTTATATGAAGACGGAAAAGCAAGTGTTTGGTAAACAAATATAGCTGGGCCATACAGAGACAATGGGACTCTGATCTTTAGGCTCCACCAAGCCAAGTATCCCCTTCAGGAAACCTAGCCCATAATCTTTGCAGATACCTATGCTGATAACTCTTTTCCTTGAACAGACCCTATGTTTACAGTCTTCAGTAGTGCGGTGGTAAAGAACCTGCCTGGCAATGCAATCCCTGGGTCACAGAGACGCCCTGGAGTAGGAAATGACAACCCACCCCAGTATTCTTGCCTGGAAAATTCCATGGACAGAGTTGCATGGTGGACTACAGTCCGTGGGGTTGCACAGAATTGGACGCGACTGGGCACGCATGCTACATTCTTTTAGACAGCTAGGGGAAGGTCAAAGTTCCTTCCTTTTTTCTTGTAAATTAAGATGACTTTGAAATTTTTGATTACCAATTCGTAGTTAATAGGTAATCAAAAAACATGAAGCTTTAAGAAAACAAGGTGATGCTTTAAGATAGTTAGCGATATATAAAACTATTGCAAAGCAGACAAAATAAGCCTACAGGAGCCACAGTAACTGCCTATTATATAACTAAGTTACATGATTTTTATGAAAATATGTAAAAAGAAAAGCATTTAAAATTCTTAAGTCACTTTTGGAAGACAGATTGATTTAAATAGATCATGTGTTTCTTCCCTTAAATTACTAAAATACACCAAGGGCTTTGGAACTAAAGAGCATATTATTGGCAGTATTGATACATAATATTTAATGATAAATATATTCTATGCTATATATGCTTATATCCTATTAAGTGGTATATCTGTTTTGTTTAATATCTTTAATATTTTCAATAACATCTTACAGTTTTCTCCATAAAATTTATGAAAATCTTCTGTTATATTTAAGCCCAGGTACTTTGAAATGCTATTTTTAAAGTAATTATTTTAATACTTATATATAGACATCGACTTGAGTTTTACATATCATTTTAAAAAAATGAAACAACCTTGCTATACTTATTAATTAGGTCCTCCGGGATTTTCCATGTTGACAAGCATTAACTGCATATAACATTTTTTGTATCTTTCCTTCTAATTTATGTCTTTGACTTCCCCTTTTTGCATTATTCAGCTTTGTTGTCTGGAAGATGTACAGAAGGCTTTGTCATGTAGTTGATCTTAAGCAGATTATATTAACCATTAATGAAAATTACAGTATAATTTTTATAAAAAGTTAAAAATCTACCTTCTATTTCTATTATGATGGCAGATTTTTGAAAATATATAATTAGTATATTTTATCAAATACTTTATCCTTAGTAATTAAAATTATTAATATTATTTTTATAATTGTGATTATGCTGAATATATTTATTGGTTTTTCTAATATAAAATCAAATTTTATTTTTTGAATAAATATTATTTTATCAACAGAAAACAGTATCATTCACAATAACTTCAAAAAATGAAATACCACTTGGGAATGAATTTAACAAAATTTGTACAGGATTGACATGCTCAAAACACTTTTAGAAAAAATTAAAAGGTTCATGAATTGAAAGATCACAGACATTAATTCTCTCTCAGTTGATCTGCAGATTGAACATAAATCCAAAATACAATCAGTAAAGCTTGTACAGACAAGCTGATTGTAAAATTTGTATGGAAAAGTAAAAGAATTGAAGTAGTGAAAACATCATGAAGTTTCCTTAAAAAACTAAAAACAGAGTTATTATATGATCCAGGGATCTCACATCTGGGCATTCAGCCAGGAAAAACTACAATTCAAAAGATACATGCATCCCAGTGTTAATTGTAGCTAGTGTCTTCCATAGCCAAGAAGTGGAAGCAACCTAAAAGTTTATTGATAGTGGAATGGATAAAGAATTTGTGATACATGTATACAATGCAATACTACTCAGTCATATAGAAGAAGTAAATAATGTCATTTACAACAACATGGATGGACCTAAAGATTAGGTCCATGGATGAACTAAGTGAAGTAAGCCAGACAAAGAAAGACAAATATCAAAAAAAAAAAAAAAAGAAAGACAAATATCATATGACATCACTTATATGTGGAATCTTTAAAAAATGCAAATGGTTCTATTTTATAAAACAGAAATAATCCAGTGAGAAACATACGATGATTTCTCTGAATTAAATGTTTCTCGGGGGGCAGGGGGAGGGGAGAGGAAAGAAAGAAAAAAAAAAATAGAAATAGACCCAAGGACATAGAAAACAAATTTATCGTGACCAAAGGGGAAGGTGGGGATAGGGATAAATTAGGAGGATGGGATTAACATATACATTCTACTATATATAGCTTTCCAGATGAAGATAGTGGTAAACATGCAGGATATGTAAGAAACGTGGGTTTGATCCCTGGGTCAGGGAATCCGCTAAAGGAGGGCACAGCAACCCACTCCAGTATTCTTGCCTGAAGAATCCCATGGATGAAAGAGCCTGGAAGGCTACTGTCCATAGGGTTGCAGAGAGTTGGACATGACTGAAGCGACTCAGTATGCACACAGATATATAAAACAGATAACCAACAAGGATCTATGGTATAGTAAAGGGAATTCTGATGGCTCAGTGGTAAGAGGAGAAGGCAATGGCACCCCACTCCAGTACTCTTGCCTGGAAAATCCCATGGACGGAGGAGCCTGGTGGGCTGCAGTCCATGGGGTCGCGAAGAGTTGGACACGACTGAGCGACTTCACTTTCACTTTTCACTTTCATGCATTGGAGAAGGAAATGGCAACCCACTCCATTGTTCTTTCGTGGAGAATCCCAGGGAAGGCGGAGCCTGGTGGGCTGCCATCTATGGGGTCGCGCAGAGTCGGACGCGATTGAAGCGACCTAGCAGCAGCAGCAGCCGCCGTGGTAAGAATGTGCCTGTAATGCAGGAGACACAGGAGACACTCAAACCTTCCAAACCCAGGTTTGAGTCCTGGGTGAGGAAGATCCTCTGGAGGAGGAAATGAAAACCCACTCCAGTAAACTTGCTTGGAAAATTCCATGGGTAGAGGAGCTTGATGGTCTACAGTCCATGGGGTTGCAAAGAGTCAAAACAGGTCTGAGCACCACACAGCCACACTAGGAACTATACTCAATATTTTGCAATACCTTATATGGGAAAAAAAATCTGAAAAATATGAATGTACAACTGAATCACTATGGTGCATACCTTAACTAACATGATGCTGTAAATCAGTTTTATCTCAATCTAATTATTTTTAAATTAAAAAAAATTTTAAAGATGATGAAAATACAAGGCAAAGATTTGGTATGATAGTTTCAATTTAAATGTCCAAATGGTCTTACTTCTAGATATATAAAAAATTATCTATACTCAATAAGAAAACAACATATTTAAAAATGGTAAATGGGCAAAATATCCGAAAATGCATTTCACAAATAAACATGAAAAGATCCTAGACTATTGACAACATTAATAAACTGATAAACTGCTTTTCTTTCTTTCTCTCTCATTTCCTTTTGTCTATATCTTTAACTCATTCTTTCTATGTAATTTTCATGTCTGGCTTGGTCTTTCTTGACAGAAAAATGATTTAATGCATTTTGAATTAATTGAAACCCTTTGAATAGAAATATCTACAGAAGGAAATAATTTTTAATAGCAATACTTATGCAAATAAAAGAATTACAGCCCTTCAAAAGTGAGTTCATATTTATGTAAGAACTGGTAAAAGACTAATACAAGTTACTGATCTTTCTCAATTGACACTTTGCTCTAAATATTTCTCAAGTTCTCATTTCATCTCAAGTAATTAAAAGTTATCTCACCTATTTCATATTTGCTTATCTTCCATCTCTCCTCAACCAGATCCTTCTAGGTGTCCTCTCTCCCAAAGGTAGTAAACATATTCTTCGTGAAAAAAATCAAAACATAGCAAAGCAAACTCCATTCTAATTCTTACACTATGTAACTAACCCACATGGCTCACTGATAAAGATTTTGTCTGCAATGCAGGAGACATGGGTTTGAATACTGAGTCAGGAAGATCTGTTGGGAAAGGAAATGGCAATCCATTCCAGTACTAACTCAGTGAAACTAAGCCATGTGGCGTGGGGCCTACCCAGGCAGTAGGGTCATGGTGGAGAGGTCTGACAGAATGTGGTCCACTGGAGAAGGGAACAGTAAACCACTTCAGTATTCTTGCTTTGAGAATCCCATGAACAGTATGCAAAGGCAAAAAGATAGGACACTGAAAGATGAACTCCCCAGGTCGGTAGATGTCATATGCTATGGGAGATAGTGGAGAAACAACTCCAGAAAGAATGAAGGAATGGAGCCAAAGCAAAAACAACACCCAGTTGTGGATGTGACATGATAGAAGCAAGGTCCAATGCTGTAAAGAGCAATATTGCATAGGAACCTGGAATGTTGGGTCCATGAATCAAGGCAAATTGAAAGTGGTCAAACAGGAGATGGAAAGAGTGAATGTTGATATTCTAGGAATCAGTAAACTAAAATGGACTGGAATGGGTAAATTTAACTCAGATGACCATTATATCTACTATTGTGGGCAGGAACCCCTTAAAAGAAATGGAGTCACCATTATGGTCAACAAAAGAGTCTGAAATGCAGTACTTGGATATATCTCCAAAACAACAAAATGATCTCTGTTCGATTCCAAGGAAAACCATTCAATATCATGGTAATTCAAGTCTATGCCTTAACCAGTAAAGCTGAAGAAGCTGAAGTTGAACGTTTTTATGAAGGCCATAAAGACCTTTTTCTTTTTTTTCATTTATTTTTATTAGTTGGAGGCTAATTACTTTACAATATTGTAGTGGTTTTTGCCATACATTGACATGAATCAGCCATGGATTTACATGTGTTCCCCATCCCGATGCCCCCTCTCCCCTCCCTCCCCATCCCATCCCTCTGGGTCTTCCCAGTGCACCAGCCCTGAGCACTCGTCTCATGCATCCAACCTGGGTTGGTGGTCTGTTTCACCCCTGATAGTATACTTGTTTCAATGTTATTCTCTCAGAACATCCCACCCTCGCCTTCTCCCACAGAGTCTAAAAGTCTGTTCTGTACATCTGTGTCTCTTTTTCTGTTTTGCATATTGGGTTATCATTACTATCTCTTTAAATTCCATATATATGCATTAGTATACTGTGTTGGTCTTTATCTTTCTGGCTTACATCACTCTGTATAATGGGCTCCAGTTTCATCCATCTCATTAGAACTGATTCAAATGAATTCTTTTTTAATGGCTGAGTAATATTCCATAGTGTATATGTACCACAGCTTCCTTATCCATTCATCTGCTGATGGGCATCTAGGTTGCTTCCATGTCCTGGCTATTATAAACAGTGCTGCAATGAACATTGGGGTGCACGTGTCTCTTTCAGATCTAGTTTCCTCAGTGTGTATGTCCAGGAGTGGTATTGCTAAGTCATATGGCAGTTCTATTTCCAGTTTTTAAAGAAATCTCCACACTGTTCTCCATAGTGGCTGTATGAGTTTGCATTCCCGCCAACAGTGTAAGAGGGTTCCCTTTTCTCCACACCCTCTCCAGCATTTATTGCTTGTAGACTTTTGGATAGCAGCCATCCTGACTGGTGTGTAATGGTACCTCATTGTGGTTTTGATTTGCATTTCTCTGATAATGAGTGATGTTGAGCATCTTTTCATGTGTTTGTTAGCCATCTGTATGTCTTCTTTGGAGAAATGTCTGTTTAGATCTTTGGCCCATTTTTTGATTGGGTCATTTATTTTTCTGGAATTGAGCTTCAGGAGTTGCTTGTATATTTTTGAGATTAATCCTGTTGCTTTGTTTGCTTGTATATTTTTGAGATTAATCCTGTTGCTTTGTTTGCTATTATTTTCTCCCATTCTGAGGGCTATCTTTTCACCTTACTTATAGTTTCCTTTGTTGTGCAAAAGCTTTTAAGTTTAATTAGGTCCCATTTGTTTATTTTTGCTTTTATTTCCAACATTCTTGGAGGTGGGTCATAGAGGATCCTGCTGTGATTTATGTCAGAGAGTGTTTTGCCTATGTTCTCCTCTAGGAGTTTTATAGTTTCTGGTCTTACATTTAGATCTTTAATCCATTTTGAGTTTATTTTTGTGTATGGTGTTAGAAAGTGTTCTAGTTTCATTCTTTTACAAGTGGTTGACCAGTTTTCCCAGCACCACTTGTTAAAGAGGTTGTCTTTTTTCCATTGTATATCCTTGCCTCCTTTGTCAAAGATAAGGTGTCCATAGGTACATGGATTTATCTTGGGCTTTCAATTCTGTTCCATTGATCTATATTTCTGTCTTTGTGCCAGTACCATACTGTCTTGATGACTGTGGCTTTGTAGTAGAGTCTGAAGTCAGGCAAGTTGATTCCTCCAGTTCCATTCTTCTTTCTCAAGATTACTTTGGCTATTTGAGGTTTTTTGTATTTCCATACAAATTGTGAAATTATTTGTTCTAGTTCTGTGAAAAATACCGTTGGTAGCTTGATAGGGATTGCATTGAATCTATAGATTGCTTTGGGTAGTATAGCCATTTTGACAATATTGATTCTTCCAATCCATGAACACGGTATATTTCTCCATCTGTTTGTGTCCTCTTTGATTTCTTTCATCAGCGTTTCATAGTTTTCTATATATAGGTCTTTCATTTCTTTAGGTAGATATACTCCTAAGTATTTTATTCTTTTTGTTGCAATGGTGAATGGTATTGTCTCCTTAATTTCTCTTTCTGTTTTCTCATTGTTAGCATATAGGAATGCAAGGGATTTCTGTGTGTTAATTTTATATTCTGCAACATTACTGTATTCATTGATTAGCTCTAGTAATTTTCTGGTAGAGTCTTTAGGGTTTTCTATGTAGAGGATCATGTCGTCTGCAAACAGTGAGAGTTTTACTTCTTCTTTTCCTATCTGGATTCCTTTTATTTCTTTTTCTGCTCTGATTGCTGTGGTCAAAACTTCCAAAACTATGTTGAATAGTAGTGGTGAGAGTGGGCACACTTGTCTTGTTCCTGACTTTAAGGGAAATGCTTTCAATTTTTCACCATTGAGAATAATGTTTGCTGTGGGTTTGTCATATATAGCTTTTATCATGTTGAGGTATGTTCCTTCTATGCCTGCTTTCTGGAGAGTTTTTATCATAAATGGATGTTGAATTTTGTCAAAGGCTTTTTCAGCATCTATTGAGATAATCATATGGTTTTTATCTTTCAATTTGTTAATGTGGTGTATTGCATTGATTGATTTGTGGATATTAAAGAATCCTTGCATTCCTGGGATAAAGCCCACTTGGTCATGATGCATGATTTTTTTAATATGTTGTTGGATTCTGTTTGCTAGAATTTTGTGAAGGATTTTTGCATCTATGTTCATCAGTGATATTGGCCTGTAGTTTTCTTTTTTTTTGTGGCATCTTTGGTTTTGGTATTAGGGTGATGGTGGCCTCATAGAATGAGTTTGGAAGTTTGCCTTCTGCAATTTTCTGGAAGAGTTTGAGTAAGAGAGGTGTTAGCTCTTCTCTAAATTTTGGTAGAATTCAGCGTGAAGCCATCTGGTCCTGGGCTTTTGTTTGCTGGAAGATTTCTGATTACAGTTTCAATTTCCGTGCTTGTGATGGGTCTGTTAAGATCTTCTATTTCTTCCTGGTTCAGTTTTAGAAAGTTATACTTTTATAAGAATTTGTCCATTTCTTCCAAGTTGTCCATTTTATTGGCATAGAGCTGCTGGTAGTAGTCTCTTATGATCCTTTGTATTTCAGAGTTGTCTGTTGTGATCTCTCCATTTTCATTTCTAATTTTGTCGATTTGGTTCTTCTCCCTTTGTTTCTTGATGAGTCTGGCTAACGGATTGTCAATTTTATTTACCTTTTCAAAAAACCAACTTTTAGCTTTGTTGATTTTTGCTATGGTCTCTTTTGTTTCTTTTGCATTTACTTCTGCCCTAATTTTTAAGATTTCTTTCCTTCTACTAACCCTGGGGTTCTTCATTTCTTCCTTGTCTAGTTGCTTTAGGTGTAGAGTTAGGTTATTTATTTGACTTTTTTCTTGTTTCTTGAGGTAAGCCTGTAATGCTATGAACCTTCCCCTTAGCACTGCTTTTACAGTGTCCCATAGGTTTTGGGTTGTTGTGTTTTCATTTTCATTCTTTTCTATGCATATTTTTATTTCTTTTTTTATTTCTTCTATGATTTGTTCATTATTCAGAAGCATGTTATTTAGCCTCCATATGTTGGGATTTTTAATAGTTTTTTTCCTGTAATTGAGATCTAATCTTATTGCATTGTGGTCAGAAAAGATGACTGGAAAGATTTCAATCTTTTTGACTTTACCAAGGCTAGATTTATGGCCCAGAATGTGATGTCTTCTGGAGAAGGTTCCATGTGCACTTGAAAAAAAGGTGAAATTGATTGTTTTGGGGTGAAATGTCCTATAGATATCAATTAGGTCTAGCTGGACCATTGTGTCATTTAAAGTTTGTGTTTCCTTGTTAATTTTCTGTTTATTTGATCTGTGCATAGGTGTGAGTGGGGTATTAAAGTCTCCCACTATTATTGTGTTATTGTTAATTTCCCCCTTCATTCTTGTTAGCATTTGCCTTACATTTGGGGTGCTCCTATGTTGGGTGCATATATATTTATAATTGTTATATCTTCTTCTTGGATTGATCCTTTGATCATTATGTAGTGCCCTTCTTTGTCTCTTTTCACAGCCTTTATTTTGAAGTCTGTTTTATCTGATATAAGTATTGCGACTTCTGCTTACTTTTGGTCTCCGTTTGCATGGAATATTTTTTTTCAGCCCTTCACTTTCAGTTTGTATGTGTCCCTTGCTTTGAGGTGGGTCTCTTGTAGACAGCATATATAGGGGTCTTGCTTTTGTATCCATTCAGCCAGTCTTTGTCTTTTGGTTGGGGCATTCAACCCATTTACATTTAGGGTAATTATTGATAGGTGTGGTCCCGTTGCCATTTACTTTGTTGTTTTGGGTTCATGTTTATACAACCTTTCTGTGTTTCCTGTCTAGAGAAGATCTTTTAGCATTTGTTGAAGAGCTGGTTTGGTGGTACTGAATTCTCTCAGCTTTTGCTTGTCTGTAAAGCTTTTAAATTCTTTTTCATATCTGAATGAAATCCTTGCTAGGTACAGTAATCTGGGTTGTAGGTTATTCTCTTTCATAACTTTAAGTATGTCCTGCCACCCCCTTCTGGCCTGAAGAGTTTCTATTGAAAGATCAGCTGTTATCCTTATGGGAATCCCCTTGTGTGTTATTTGTTGTTTCTCCCTTGCTGCTTTTAATATTTGTTCTTTGTGTTTGATCTTTGTTAATTTGACTAATGTGTCTTGGGGTGTTTCGCCTTGGGTTTATCCTGATTGGGACTCTCTGGGTTTCTTGGACTTGCCTCACTATTTCCTTCACCATTTTGGGGAAGTTTTCAGCTATTATCTCCTTGAGTATTTTCTCATGGACTTTCTTTTTGTCTTCTTCTTCTGGGACTCATGATTCAAATGTTGTGGCATTTCACATTGTCCCAGAGGTCCCTGAGGTTGTCCTCATTTCTTTTAATTCTTTTTTCTTTTTTCCTCTCTGCTTCATTTATTTCCACCACTTTATCTTCTACCTCACTTATCCTATCTTCTACCTCTGTTATTCTACTGTTGGTTCCCTCCAGAGTGTTTTTGATCTCATTTATTGCATTATTCATTTTTATTTGGTTCTTTTTTATTTCTTCTAGGTCCTTGTTAAACATTTCTTGCATCTTCTCAATCCTTGTCTCCAGGTTATTTATCTGTAACTCCATTTTGTTTTCAAGATTTTGGATCATTTTTATTATCATTATTCTAAATTCTTTTTCAGGTAGATTCCTTATCTCCTCCTCTTTTGTTAGGCTTGGTGAGCATTTTTCATGTTCCTTTACCTGCTGGGTATTTCTCTGCCTTTTCATCTTATTTAGATTGCTGGGTTTGGGGTGACATTTTTGTATTCTGGTAGTCTGTGGTTCCTTTTTATTGTGGAGGTTTCTCCCAGTGGGTGGGGCTGGGTGTTTGGCTTGTCGAGGTTTGCTGGTTAGAGAAGCTTGTGTCAGTGTTCTGGTGGGTGGAGCTGGATTTCTTCTCTCTGGAGTGCAATGGAGTGTCCAGTAGTGAGTTTTGAAATGGGCCTATGGGTTTGGTGTGACTTTGGGCAGCCTGGATATTGACACTCAGGGCTATGTTCCTGCGTTGCTGCAGAATTTGCATGGTATGTCTTGCTCTGGAACTTATTGGCTCTTGGGTGGTGGTTAGTTTCAGTGTAGGTATGGAGGCTTTTGGACGGTCTCTTATTACTTAATGTTCCGTGTAGTCAGGAGTTCTCTTGTGTTCTCAGGTTTTGGGCTTAAGCCTCTTGCCTCTGGATTTCAGTATTATTCTTTCAGTAGCCTCAAGACTTCTCCATCCATACAGCACTGATAATAAAACTTCTAGGTTAATGGTGAAAGGATTCTCCACAGTGAGGGACACCCAGAGAGGTTTACAGAGTTACATGAAGAAGAGGAGAGGGAGGAAGGAGATAGAAGTGAGCAGGAGGAGAAAAAGGGGGATTCAAGAGAGGAGAGACAGATCGAGGTTGTACTCTGTTCCCTAAGTGTTCTCCGCAGCCCAGAATACCCACAGAGATTCACAGAATTGGATTGAGAAGAGAAGGGAGAGGGAGGACATAGAGGTGATCTGGGGGAGAAAAAGGAGAATCAAAAGGGGGAGAGAGTGATCAAACCAGTAATCACAATCCTGAGTAAAAATGGGTATTGAAGGTTGGATTCTTAAATGTGCAAAATTGATA
Source organism: Cervus canadensis (assembly GCF_019320065.1). Lineage (NCBI taxonomy): Eukaryota > Metazoa > Chordata > Mammalia > Artiodactyla > Cervidae > Cervus > Cervus canadensis. Next base: position 23,227,979 of record NC_057394.1, read on the forward strand.
TCAAATACTGAAAAACAAAGATTAAAAATCTAGAGTAGAGGTTAGACTCTTAAAAATACAATAGTAAAAATACCACAAAAACACAAAAAAATTTAAGAAATATATATGGAGTTCGCTTTAAAAATAGGGTCTTTTTTTTTTTTTTTCCAGGTTACAGTGGGTTATAAAAATGAAAATTAAGGAGTAATAGAGGACTTTTTAAAAAAAGAAAGAGAAAAAGTAAAAAAAGAAAGAAAAAAATTTTTTTAATTAAAAAAAATAGTAGTAAAAATATATCTAGGAATTTCTCTGGAGCTCTTGCGGGCAGTGTGGGTTCGGTTCAGTTTCAGATAGCTCCTTGTTCGAGCTTACACTTCTCGCTATCTATAGGCCCCTTCCAGTGTAGTCGGTGTTAACTACAGGGATTTTCATCTGTTGCACCTGTCACTTCTGAAGCGGTTCCCTTTGTTTCTTTGGCTTCTGTTTGCAGGTCTCTTCAGTGTCTAATTTCTGCTGTGACACGGGCGGGCAGAGGTGGTCTCTTGTTTAGGTTCTCTTGTTCAGTCGTGCTGTGGGGAGGAGGGGCGCTGCAGACAAATGTCCCTGCAGTGTGTGGGGAGCACTCGCAGTGTTCCAGCCACACTTGGTTTGCCCTCGCTCAGGGCGGGTGTGTGTGCTTTCCCCGTCTACACTGCTCAGGCTCCAGGCTGCTCTCCAGGGAGCGGGCCCTGTGTGGTGTGGACTTCCCAGGCCTAAGCCGCTCAGACTCAGGTTTTCAGGTATTCCATAAAAGCTTGGACTCGGTTGAGCCTGCGTTTTGTGCCTTCCCTGGTTGGAGCAGCTCAGGCAGCCAGGAGCTTGATGAGCGCACTCCCCCCGGGTGCAGGGCGCCTTATCCCCTCCGCGGTCCCAGCCTCAGTTTCCACGCGCACCGGTTGGGTGCACCTTGTGTCAGTTCTGGGAAGCTGATTTCTGGCTGCGACCCTTCTAGCAGATGTCAACCACCCAGAATCTCAAGGAAGTCTTTGGTTAGAAGCTGGAAGCCTGTTTGCAGTTTGGTAGGGGATGCTGTCTCTGGGGCCGAGTTTGCCCCTTTCCCCTCCCCCCTGCCTCCTGCCTCCAGCGGGCATGGGCCGGTGCACCACCGGCTAGCTCTTCTCTGGTATTTGCTCAGTCCTTCGTTCTGGGAACAGGCGGGTAGTGCCTAAGTTTAGGGCTTTTCCCAACTTAATTCTCTTTCTCTTGCTATCCCCCAATTTAAGTTGCTATCTCACGTTAGTTCCCTCCGATTGCCCTCAGGGCATTCAGGCCAGGTCCTTACCCTAAGCAATGCTGCCCACTCCTCTCCGTTCTGCCCCCACTTGCTGGTGGTGGATGCGAGTGTCTGGGGTACTTTTCTGCTGGGAGTTGCTTTTAGGCATGTAATCTGTGGGTTTTATTTATTTTTCCTCCCAGTTAGGTTGCCCTCCGAGATTCGAAAACTTCCCCCAGACCCGCCAGTGAGAGGGTTTCCTGGTGTCTGGAAACTTCTTCTATTAAGACTCCCTTCCCCGGACCGATCTCCATCCCTAACTCTATTGTCTCTCTTTTTATCTTTTATATTTTGTCCTACCTCCTTTTGAAGACAGTGGGCTGCTTTTCTGGGTGTCTGATGTCCTCTGTTAGCGATCAGAAGTTGTTTTGTGGAGTTTGCTCAGCGTTCAAATGTTCTTTCGATGAATTTGTAGGGGACAGAGTGGTCTCCCCGTCCTATTCCTCCACCATCTTAGTTCCCTTCTCCACATAAGACCTTTTAGAACTAACACCCAGAAAAGACGTCCTTTACATTATAGGGGACTGGAATGTAAAAGTAGGAAGTCAAGAAACACCTGGAGTAACAGGCAAATTTGGCCTTGGAATACAGAATGAAGCAGGGAGAAGGCTCATAGAGTTTTGCCAAGAGAACACACTGGTCACAGCAAACATCCTCTTCCAACAGCACAAGAGAAGACTCTACACATGAACATCACCAGATGGTCAACACCAAAATCAGATTGATTATATTCTTTGCAGCCAAAGATGGAGAAGCTCTATACAGTCAGCAAAAACAAGACCAGGAGCTGGCTGTGGCTCAGATCGTGAATTCCTTATTGCCAAACTCAGACTTAAATTGAAGAAAGTGGGGAAAATCACTAGACCATTCAGGTATGACCTAAATCAAATCCCTTATACAGTGGAAGTGAGAAATAGATTTAAGGGACTAGATCTGATTGAGTATCTGATGAACTATGGAAGGAGGATCATGACATTGTACAGGAGACAGGAGCAAGACCATCCCCAAGAAAAAGAAATGCCAAAAAGCAAAATGGCTGTCTGAGGAGGGCTTACAAATAGTTGTGAAATGAAGAGACGTGAAAAGCAATGGAGAAAAGGAAAGATATACCCATCTGAATGCAGAGTTCTAAAGAATAGCAAGGAGAGTTAAGAAAGCCTTCCTCAGCAATCATTGCAAAGAAATAGAGGAGGACAATAGCATGGGAAAGACTAGAGATCTCTTCAAGAAAATTAGAGATACCAAGGGAACATTTCATGAAAGATGGGCACAATAAAGGACAGAAATTGTAGGGACCTAATTGAAGCAGAATATATCAAAAAGAGGTGGCAAGAATACACAGAAGAACTGTACAAAAAGGATCTTCATGACCCAGATAATCACGATGATGTGATCACTCACCTAGAGCCAGACATCCTGGAACATGAAGTCAAGTGGGACTTAGAAAATATCACTATGAACAAAGCTAGTGGAGGTGATGGAATTCCAGTTGAGCTATTTCACATCCTGAAAGATGATGCTGTGAAAGTGCTGCATTCAATATGTGTAGCAAATTTGGAAACCTCAGGAGTGGGCACAGGACTGGAAAAGGTCAGTTTTCATTCCAACCCCAATGCCAAAGAATGCTCAAACTACTGCAGAATCACACTCATCTCACATGCTAGTAAAGTAATGCTCAAAATTCTCGAAGCCAGGCTTCAGCAATATGTGAACAGTGAACTTCCATATGTTCAAGTTAGTTTTAGAAAAGGCAGAGGAACCAGAGATCAAATTGCCAACATCCGCTGGATCATCGAAAAAGCAAGGGAGTTCAGAAAAACTTCTATTTCTGCTTTATTGACTATGCCAAAGCCTTTGACTATGTGGACCACAACAAACTGTGGAAAAGTCTTAAAGAAATGGGCATACCAGACCACCTGACCTGCCTCTTGAGAAACCTGTATGCAGGTCAGGAAGCAACAGCTAGAACTGGACATGGAACAACAGACTGGTTCCAAATCGGGAAAAGGGTACTTCAAGGCTGTATAGTGTCACCCTGCTTATTTAACTTACATGCAGAGTATATCATGAGAAACGCTGGGCTGGAAGAAGCACAAGCTGGAATCAAGATTGCCTGGAGAAATATCAATAACCTCAGATATGCAGATGTCACCACCCTTATGGCAGAAAGTGAAGAAGAACTAAAGATCCTCTTGATGAACGTGAAAGAGGAGAGTGAAAATGTTGGCTTAAAGCTCAACATTCAGAAAACTAAGATCATGGCATCCGATCCCGTCACTCATGGCAAATAGATGGGGAAACAGTGGAAACGGTGGCTGACTTTTTTTTGTTGTTGTTCCAAAATCACTGCAGATTGTGATTGCAGCCATGAAATTAAAAGATGCTTATTCCTTGGAAGGAAAGTTACAACCCACCTAGTAGCATATTAAAAAGTAGAGACATTACATTGTCAACAAAGGTCTATCTAGTCAAGGCTGTGGTTTTTCTAGTAGTCATGTATGGATGTGAGAGTTGGACTATAGAGAAAGCTGAGCACCGAATAATGATGCTTTTGAACTGTGTTGTTGGAGAAGACTCTTGAGAGTCCCTTGGCCTGCAAGGAGATCCAACCAGTCCATCCTAAAGGAGGTCAGTCCTGGGTGTTCATTGGAAGGACTGATGTTGAAGCTGACACTCTTTGGCCATACTTTTGACACTCTTTGACATACTTTGGCCACCTGATGAGACGATCTGACTCATTTGAAAAGACCCTGATGTGTGGAAAGATTGAGGGCAGGAGGAGAAGAGGACGACAGAGGATGAGATGGTTGGATGGTGTCACCAATCAGTGGACATGAGCTTGAGAAAACTCCGGCAGTTGGTGATGGACACAGAGTCCTGGTGTGTGCAGTTCATGGGGTCTCAAAGAGTTGAACACGACTGAGCGACTGAGCTGAACTGAACTGAACTGAACTTTGGCCTGGGAAATCCCATGGATAGAGGTGTTTGGTGTGCCTACATTCCACGGGGTAGCAAAAGAATTGGACATGGCTTAGTGACTAAACAACAACAAACAACAATGTTTTCAAAGTCATTTAACTCTCTGTTCTTTAGCTTTCAACTCTTCCTTCCCCTACTCTCATGCCTTCTCTACAGGCAGTTTAGTAACCATAGAGTCCCAGATTTTCATATAAGCTCTTCTTTTTCCAATGGTTTGGCCTTCAAAAAATGGTTTTAATGCCTATAGTCTTGATTTTTTCATTTATAAATTGTCAAAATAACACTTTCTTAAAATGGAATTCATTGAGCTAAAGCATAAACACATTTAGTGATAGTGTACAGGTTAGATATGGGTTAAGTGCTCATTCCAAGTAATTGTTTTACTATGTAATAAGCAATAAAACATAATGATAAAATAATGATAAATAAATAATAACAATAATATCAATATTCCTATACATACTTTTAGGTTAATATTCAATTAAAGAAAATTCAAAGTGATTTGAAAACACGGGTTTTTTTTTTTTTTTTTTTTTTTGGTCCCTGTTTCTCCTAATTCTCTCAGGTTTCTCTAGACACTACCCTCAGACAAAAATTCTTTTGCTTTGAAGTTCATTTCAATTGACTACACCTCCTGGTTTCGTTAGTGTGGCCTATCAATGTTTTGATCATTCCCTTTCTATTTCTTAAGGCCTTTTCTATAAGACATTCTTTCTTTTCCCCAAATTCTTTCCAGAATTTCTAACATCTGCAGAATGCACCAGGCTAACCCATATTTCCCTATGGTTTCCAAGTAGCACTATTTCCAACAGTTCTCTTCCTCTGTAGTGGCATCAACTCTTTTTCCCACTTAGCTTTTGTCATAAACATTTATTAATACTTAAGTCTCTTTCATCTTAAAAACTAAACAAAAGATATAACTATCAAGCGCTTCACTGAGAGTTAAATTCTAGGCCACAATGCATTTTTCTTCTAATTTTACAAGTAAAGTTTCTAGAAACAATATTTTATGCTCAACAACTTTACTTTCTCACTCTTTGTATCATCCATCTGGCTTCAACATTTATTTTACTCTGAAATGGCTCTTATATAGGCCAACAGGCCAGATGGTCCTGAAAACATATACTCTGAGCTGGTAATGCTGAGAAAAATCTGAGATCTTTTACATTTTTAAGAGAGGTGTGAAGACTATCAGAATCAGAAACATGATATAAGATCACTTTCTGTTTAACAGACAAGATTCTGGCAAAATCAAACTCTCCAATACATGTCAGTTTCATATATCCAGTGGCGATTCCATACTATCTTTTGTTTGTTTTCGTACATCTGGCTACATGATTGAAAACTCCTTTCCTTTATATTATTTCAATGAAAGACAGGAAGAGACAGAGCTAACATAAAGCATCAGGTAATATAATCAACAACATTATAAATGACCATAACTTCCTGAATTCTATGGAAGTCATGCTTATATCACTCCAAATAGCACATGTGTGTAGGTCTGATTTTGATACTGGCACATAGATGTATGATTGTATTTAACTCTATTTACACTTATGTTTAGAAATATTTTAAGGATAACTATACAAATATATAGAAATAGAACACTTATACATTTTTAAAGGAAAAATAATTTGGTACTGCATTTATTTAAAGAAATTCTGTCAATAATTATCAACTTTTCTACAATTTAGCTTCAATTTTAATAGACTATTAATTTTGGGAGGTATTTTCTATAATAGTGAAAATTGAAAACAGTATAAAAATCCATCAGTAGGTAGTACACTAAGTATATGTACATACATACATCAGCATAATTGTAAGCCCCATTAAATATTCTAGAGCTTCCCAGGTGTCAGAGTGGTAAAGAATATGCTTTACCAATGCAGGAGACTCAAGAGAAATAAGTTTGATCTTACTATTACACGGTAGAGGCAGAATACCATCTTAAACAGGAAAGATACAAAAATACATTTCTTGTAGATTTTCAACTACAATTTATTTTTAGCTTTCTTCAGAAATTCCCTTCTGTTTTGTCTTTATATTGTGCTTATAAAAGTTACTTCCTTTAACATAGCTGCTTCCTTATCCATTAGTATTCTATAATATTTTTTGTTTTAATTTTGATGATGAAAACAAGGAAAGAAGGCCTACTTTTAAGTGTGTAATTAACCTAAAATAACCAGTCTCTTAAACGTCTATTAATTCATGATGTATATAAACAATTTCTTGCATATTTATCTCTAAGGCACCATTGAATTGACTCAGTGAAAATACTTTTTGTATCTATTGTTGCAATATAAATATTTCCCTAGTATAGAATTAAGAAGATAAGCTTTAGATAGATTCAGATTAAGGAAAATTCAATTAAGACACAACCAATTTTTAGCAAAATTCATAAGATAGACTTTTCTTAATGTTTTCAAAATATGGCACTATATCCACTTGCTTTGTATTTAACCATTTTAACTAATTAGTTGTGCTGATACTTAACTTTGTCAATGCTGGGGTCAGCATTCAGAGTCATTCTCAACTTTAAATTAGTATTTTGATGCCGATATTTATGATCTATGTAAAGTGTCAGGAATAAAAGAATATATAATTCTAATGTTTCTAAAACTTTGCTGTAGCTAAAGTTCTGATAGATACATTGTATCTATTGTGTTTATTCTTTGTCATAGAAATTCCTCAGAATAGCACCCATAAAAACATTATTATCACAAATTTTAGACAATCTAATTTTGTTCTAGAAGTCAGTTTTGCAGATTAAAATTGAAAGAATAAGTGAGGATTGAATTAAAGTCAGAGAGGTTGGATAATATCCATTACTTCTTTTATGTCGTGTTTTCTTTGGGATATGTATCCTAAGAAGGTAAATTCAATTCCAGAGGCATTCCACACTTTTGAATGTTAAAGAAATCTTAACTTACTCAAATTTAATAATTTTTTTTCTAATTTCAATTGGATACAACTGAATGGCATAGTCAATATTATCAATTTTATTTTGTCATTTTAATAATTTTAACAGTGTATCTAAAATATTGGCAGAAATCTGAATTCTAGGTATATGAAGAAATTATCAATTTTAAGTAGAAAAATACATTGAAGAGTTGCTGTTGTTGTTCAGCTGCCATGTCATGTCTGACTCTTCATGACCCCATGGACTGCAGCACACCAGGCTTCCCTGTCCCTCACCATCTCCTGCAGTTTGCTCAAGTTCATTTCCATTGCATTGGTGATGCCATCCAACCATCTCATCCTCTATCACCTTCTTCTCCTTCTGCCTTCACTCTTTCCCCGTATCAAGGTCTCTTCCAATGAGCTGGCTGTTTGCATCAGTTGACCACAGTATTGGAGCTTCAGCTTCAGCTTCATCATTTTCCTTTCAATGTGTATTCAGGGTTGATTTTCTTTAAGATCTACTGGTTTGATCTCCTTGCTGTCCAAGGGACTCTTAAGAGTCTTCTTCAGTACCACAGTTCAAAACGGTCAATTCTTTACTGCTCTGCCTTCTTTATGGTCCAGCTCTCACAGCCATACACGACTGCTGGAAAGACCATAACTTTGACTATATGAAGTTTGTTGGCAAAGTGATATGTTTGCTTTTAAACATACAGTCTAAGTTTGTCATAGCTTTTCTGCCACGAAGCAAACATCTTCTAATTTCATGGCTGCACTTAAGAGAAATCATTTTTTTTTTTATTTAAGTGAAAATACTTAGCCTACTCAAGATTCCAGTGACCAAACCTGAAAGTGAAGTAATGTAATATTATCAAGTTGTCAAACAAGTTCAGATCTTCATTATTTTTACATTTGACCTTCCCGTTTAAATAGTAGGATGACACTCAATTTTGAGAAAGATGAGAGAATAGATAGATTCATGGAAAAGAGCAAGGACTCATTCACATACTCTGCTAATTTAGAATTAAAACACTAACAATTGAAATGATCTAATACTTTACAATAAAGTTCAGCATCTTCAGTGGGAAAACTTTCAAGTTCTGTGTTAACAGCTTGTCTTGTTTCTAAAATTAATTCTCTTCAGCTGTATTAACAATAGAGAATGATCAAGTAACATGAAAGCTATGGACAGATCGATAACAAAGGCATCCTAATTTATCTCTTGTTCACCACCATCACCACAAGATTAATAAATTTCAAAAGGGCCAAATGAACGAAGTCTTTAGTGTAAAATTGCTACTACAGAGCACAAAGCAGCTCCTCAGAGTTGCCAAATGAATCAGCAAACCTAACACAGAAATCAACACTAGGGGGAAGGGTCATTTGAAAATACTGACACATGTCTTATGCATCTGCTATAAAATGCTATAATACATATGAGGCAGAACTATCTTTTGCATATGAAAAAGACAAGGGTAGAGAAAATAGTGAAATGCATGATTCAATGGCCAAAAGGTCTTTTTGCATAAAGAGCCATGCTGATTTACTTTCATTTTTCTGTCTTTTTCATGTAGTCTTTGTAGTCTGAGTTAGTAAGGACAAATGCTATATAAAAGGTTTGATGATGCAAATGATACATTGAAACAATTCAATTAAGTTACATATAGAGTATTCTACCAAGCTGTCTATATCCATTACACACAAATATATATGCTTATGAAAGCTGTGTAAATAAAACATGTCTGATAAAGTATGGCTTAGATATGCTCCGAGTATACAAGTGTGTTCAGTTGTGTCCGACTGTTTGTTACCCTATGGACTGTAGCCTGACTGGCTCCTCTGTCCATGGAATCTTCCAGGCAAGAATACTGGAGTGGGTTGCCATTTTCTCCTCCAGGGTATCTTCCTGACCCAGGAATCGAACCCATATCTCCTTCATTACAGGTGGATTCTTTATCACTGGGCTACCTGGGAAGGCCATGGCTTAGGCATATCTGTTTTAAAAGAAAAATTGCTGCACTTTTTAGAGTCCAGGAGAGCTATTTCTGTAGTCCTACCTTTGCCTAAAATGTTTTCTCATCTTGGGTAGAGAATTTGTGCTATATAATTTTTATGGTTAAAATCCTTAATTTTATGTTTCTACCTATAATCTGGTCAGAGAATAGGAAGGAAAGCAGACCAATGACAACTGGGTGATTGTTCCAGCATATTCAAGAAAGGACCAAGATCAGATATACTGTTTATTTCTCTCTGCAAATATTTGACAATTTAAATCTAATATACATTGTGTGTAATCATATATACACACATATATATACACACATATATATACAAGGAGAGAAATTTATTTTTATTTTAATATGAACATAATTTATTCTGTACAATAAACACTTCTAAAATTATTCTATTTCTTCATTATAAAAGAAATCACACATACAATCAGAATAGACATTGTTTTTGAGAATTTTAGAATATATTATTAAATTTAGCCTTGCTTTATTAGAATATTTTCCATGGTAATTCATTTTAATTATTCTAAAAATAAAATTTTCTTATATATAAAATGAGATTTTATTGAATTTAGTATTCCAATACTAAATTGGATTTAGAATGCAAAGATTCTAAAAATGGTATATGGTCAAAAATAATTAGATATAAAAAAGTAGAATTAGAAACACTTCATTTAAAAAATAGCTACAGATTATCTTTTATTTCTAATATTGTTTAGCTCCCTTGTAGTTACCAAAATTATTTTTATGTAATTTTGGCTTCCCTGGTGGCTCAGATAGTAAAGAATCTGCTCACAATGAAGAATATCAAAGTTTGATCCCTGGGATAGGTAGATCCCCTGGAGAAGGAAATGGCTACCCACTACAGTATTCTTGCCTGGAGAATTCCAAGGAAAGAGAAGCCTGGCAGGCTACAGTCTTTGTTTATGTAATTGACTGCATTATCTCATCTAGATAGAATCCCCCTATATAATTGCCAATATATTATTAGGCAAGTGAACATAAAGTAAGTAATAAAAATTGAATTTATGATTATTCCTTAGAAATGCTGAAATATAAATATACTGATATATTGATTTCAACTTAAAAGACACACATAAAAAAAACTTTCAGGAAGATTTACAGAAAACTGGTAATTATTAATATCAGGATGTACTAAAAGGTATTACTATAATGTCTTCTTAAGAACACCACCTAGAGGCAAATTCATATTAAAATTTATAGAGGTTTGTCTATAATCCAATTGTTCACATAGTTACATTAGCCACTCTTATCATGGATACTTCCAACAGCCATCATAGTGCTATTAAATGACTTTTTAAAAATGTCAATGCTAGGCAAATGATCAAATGAGGAAAGACTGACTTTGACACCCTTCTGCTTCTCCTTCACATCATATAATACTAGGAGAATGGGAACAGACATTCAGGGGAGATTGCTGATAAGCAAAGCCAAGTAAGCCTTTGTGGCTGAATTGGAAGGACAATTCTGTCAAACAAAAATTCAGTTGAGTCATCTGAAGCAATTCCTTTTTTCCCTTCCACATGATTTAAACCTTACAATAAATTCCATCATCCTAGGTCCAACCAGGGGGCCATTTTCTCCTTCTGTATATTGTTCTCTGCCCCCAATGCCTTTCTTTGAAACATTTACCAGGAGTGCCATTCCCCTGATAGACCATGTTAATACTGAGACTTTTAGTACCTAGAAAGTAACAATACACATATAACTTATTCAAATCATTTTTTGAAAGGCTTCTACCTTTTGTTAAAAGTCAGTTGCTCAGTCGTGTCTGACTCTCTGGCTCCATGGACTGTAGCCCACCAGGCTGCTCTGCCCATGGAATTTTCCAGGCAAGAATATTGGAATGGGTTGCCATTTCCTACTCCAGGTGGTCTTGCCGACTCAGTGTTCAAACTCGTGTCCCCTGTGCCTCCTGTTTTGCAGGCAGATTCTTTACCACTAAGGCCACTTAGGGAGCCCTCTACCTAAATATAGGCCCTATGATGCATTATTTTTATTACACAGTTCTTAATGTATGACCAACACCCAATAGAGAAGTCTCAGTATATATTGCTACTTATGTTCAGTTCAGTTCATTTCAGTCGCTCCGTCGTGTCTGACTCTTTGCGACCCCATGAACTGCACCACGCCAGGCCTCCCTGTCTATCACAAACTCCTGGAGTTAACTCAAACTCATGCCCATCGAGTCGGTGATGCCATCCAGCCATCTCATCCTCTGTCGTCCCCTTCTCCTCCTGCCCCCAATCCCTCCCAGCATCAGGGTCTTTTCCAACATGTCAACTCTTCACATGAGATGGCCAAAGTATTGGAGTTTCAGCTTCAGCATCAGTCCTTCCAATGAACACCCAGGACTTATCTGCTTTAGGATGGACTGGTTGGATCTCCTTGAAGTCCAAGGGACTCTCAAGAGTCTTCTCCAACACCACAGTTCAAAAGAATCAATTTTTCGTCACTCAGCTTTCTTCACAGCTACTTATGCTAATGATATCTAAATTTCTCTTGGATGATGAAGCAAGGTGCCACAGCAGATACTGAAAGTCTGATTGATCTAAATCAGGCAGGTCTGTGGAACTATTCATCAAGAGTTGTAGTGAATGTGGCATAGCACAAAGCACATAGTCATTTGTTAAAGTCAGCTCTTTTTGAAAAGATAACAGCAGCTTTTCATCATGAAGAGTATTTTCTGAAAAAGTAACTTTTAACTATATGGATAAGTAGAAGTTATTATGATGAAAATTAGAAAAAAAAATCAGGGACAAAAAGGAAAATAAAATGAACAGAAAGTATTCATTTTCCTTTAGTCTGCTGGCCAATTTGACCAGCTTGATCAGTTCCTGTATTAAGTTACTGGTCCTTGTCTCATTTTGGGGCACTTTGACCATTTCAGTTTCTCTTCTTGGTTGTCAGGTTGCCCCTTAACCTGTCTGCCTCTCTGTAGCCATTATTTAGAGTCACAGTACATCCTTTCAGCTTCAAATCACATTTCTATATAAATACAGATTTTATGTTTGTGACTATATTATGTATTGTCTCTCTAAATACCCTTGCCTTTTTCATTGTTTTTAATATTTAAGACCTTCACAACTCAGTGCTTTGGCCTCTCTCCCTTCTCAACTGTAAGAATGACCCATAAGTACTGACTTAGCCAGCAAAGTCTATATAAAAGAAATTGTTTTTTCAAAGAAATCTGAATATCAAATATTTTTCACATAAAAAGTCTGTATAACCAGTTTTTTTAAGTGTCCTTGTAATAGTAACTCTAGGTCAGCTTTCATGCAAGTTAGCAGCATCTGCTTTTTCTGGTTGGGATGTGTGCTTGCCTGTTGCCCCAGTCTCCACCACTCCCTGTTACTTAACATCCTTGGAGGCTCTGGTCATTTTCTTTATTGACTGCTCCTTGGAGGCATTTGATATTGTATTCTTGCTTTAAGCACAAAGAACTGTTAAACTGTAAATAGGCGAATGAGCTGACAGTCAGTGAATAAGTAACCTTTTGGGTAATTGCAATAGAAATTGGCCAGGTATTCACCAATATCTTTGATTTCTCTTCTTTGACACACTTCTAGCCTATGTTTCCAAGCTCCTCTGCAGTTAGGTAGGGCCATGTGATTGAGTCCTCACCAAGGATGTTCAAAAGGAAATGACTGAACCCTTTCCAGGCTGTAAGTCCCTGGTAGCTCAGTTGGTAAAGAATCTGCCTGCAGTGCAGGAGACCCAGGTTCGATCCCTGGGTTGTGAAAATCCCCTGGAGAAGGAAATGGCAACCCACACCAGTATTCTTGCCTGGAAGTTTCCATGGACAGAACAGACTGGCAGGCTACAGTCCATGGGGTGGCAAGAGTTGGACGTAACTTAGCAACTAACTACCACCACCATCTTCTAGGCTTGGCCCCCAATACCCACCTAAAATTTTTTAAGCTCTCCCTTCCCTTATCTGAATGTAAACAATTAAGCAGATAATTCTGAAACCCTAAACATGGCAGTGTTATGAGACAAAAGAGGCTACAGTCTTTGATTGACAGCATGGAACTACTTACCTGCATTTTAATATGACTTAGTTCAGTTCAGTTCAGTCGCTCAGTCGTGTCCAACTCTTTGCGACCCCATGAATCGCAGCAAGCCAGGCCTCCCTGTCCATCACCAACTCCCGGAGTTTACTCAAACTGATGCCCACAAGTTGGTGATGCCATCCAGCCATCTCATCCTCTGTTGTCCCTTTCTCCTCCTGCCCCCAATCCCTCCCAGCATTAGGGTCTTAAGAGAGGCTCAAATCTTTATAGTATTAACCCATTGGTAAGGAATTTGTACAACATATGGTTAGATTATCCTAATTAATATACGTGCACTTCATGGAAATTCTTATTTGTAACAACTGCTATTGTATTAGACATGAGTTTTTACTTATAATTAATATTTATCACAGATTAATGGCAAGAGATTTTTTTTTAAGGTCTCTTGGAAATCTTATTTTCCCAAATTTATCTTGTTTCTGTATCTTCAAATCAAGGAGTGGTATTTTGACGTGTTATAGTGAAAGTGAAAGTCACTCAGTCGTGTCTGACTCTTTCCAACCCCATGGACTATTCAGTCCATGGAATTCTCCAGGCCACAATACTGGAGTGGATAGCCTTTCCCTTCTCCAGGGGATCTTCCCAACCCAGGGATCGAACCCAGGTCTCCTTCTTTGCAGGTGGATTCTTTACCAGCTGAGCCACAAGGGAAGCCCTTGATATGTTATGACATTCATTAAATTAAATGTACATATATCTATACATATTATTAATAAGCTGACCTTGTAATTTATTATTCAAACAAGGACTCTTTTGAAAGTAAAAAGTTTTGCTAAAAAAACTGAAATTATGTAATCTTTGAAATATTTTGACTAACAAATTGTTTTATTAAACTAGTATTTTTAAACCTCTTCAAATAAATTAAATATTACAGCCCAATGAACAGCTACTGTCTTTTGCCTATGAATTCTGGAGTGTCTTTCTTTGATTAGTATTTAAATAAGAAAAAGCCATCCTATTAGCTCTTCATTTCAAAAAAAAAAAAAATTAAGTAACTGCACTACTACACTAAAAGCTTAAAAGAATTAGATTTTAGTGCTCCATTCAATGAAAATTTTAATTAAAACTTCTGATATCAAATGCACTTCAACAAAATATGAAGTAGTGTTTTAAAAATACTGAATATCAGATTGTATTCTATAGGTTGAGTTGTAAAATCATTTTTTTAAGGGTCAGACATTTCTAAAATACAACTGATCCTGGGTATTAGAAGAAACACAGATGACATCATGCAGAGTTTTATTTTTTCAGTCAGGAGATGCATAACTAAAATTTTGTAATTCAGTTACATTCAATCTTGCATGAGTGCTTGTGCCAACATATATGTGTATGCATATGTGTTTATTTATGTATATATATATGTAAATTTTGACAGGTAAAATTTCCATATAGATTTCTGGAATATAAAAATTTATTCAAATGTAATTATAAATTATATCCATGCCTTAAGACCAATTTCAAGTATACTTTTTTCTTGTATGTTAAAACTTATTAAAGTTCTTTTTTGATCCTGATACTGTGCTCCACCAAACTTTGTCTTCAATATTGAGTTTACAACAGCATTCAGAGTAATGTTTGATGTTTAATTTTTGTCAGAATGAACTTTTAATACTTCCCCTCAGATTTCATAAACTGGATGAAAAGATGCAACCTATATGGGTACCTAACTAATCAGCTTGTTATTTGAGGTATCTGATGACATTGACATAAAAGTGGAACAATTTCATTATCTATGGAGGTCTTCTGATAATGTAACACATTGACACTTACTTTATTTTCCATAGTGCATAAGAAAATCTGACAATGAAAATACAAAAAAAAAAACAAAAAAAAGATTAAAAAAGCATGTTTTGAGTAAATATTTGTTTTTCATAATGATGTGTAAAACCAATTTCTACAGCTTCACTTACTAAATCCTTATGTTTGTATACTTCTTCACACATCAACTAGCCTTACACTAATTTTTCCTCTACAGATTTGATCTCTTAGACCGCCTGTATTCAATCTTGTTACCATTTGTTGTTGTTTAGTTGCCCAGTCATGTGAGACTCTTTGTGACCCCATGGACAGCAACATGCCAGGCCTCCCTGTCCCTCACCATCTCCTAGAGTTTGCCCAAGTTCATGTTCATCGCATCAGTGATTCTATCCAGCCATCTCATTCTCTGACACCTTCTTCTCTTTCTGCTCTCAATCTTTCCCAGCATCAGGGAATTTTCCAGTGGACCAGCTGATTGCATCAGATGACGAAAATACTGAAGCTTCAGCCTCAGCATAAGTCTTTCCAGTGAATATTCAGGATTGATCTCCCTTAAGATTGACTGGTTTGATGGCCTTGCCACCTGTCTCCAAGTCTCCAAGGAACTGTCAGGAGTCTTCTCCAGCACCACAGTTCTAAGGCATCAATTTTTTGGTGGTCTGCCTTCTTTATGGTCCAGCTCACACAACCATACATAACCACTAGGAAGTCCATAGCTTTGACCATACAGACCTTTGTCAGCAGAGTAATGTCTCTGCTTTTCAACACTGTCTAGGTTTGCCATCACTTTTTGCCAAGAAGCAATGGTCTTTTGATCTCATGACTGCAGTCACCATCCGCAGTGATTTTGGAGTCCAAGAAGAGGAAATCTGTCACTGCTTCTACCTTTTCCCCTTCTATTTCCCATGAAGTAATGGGGCTGGATGCCATGATCTTATTATTACTATTTAATATTTAATCTTAAGCCAGCTCTTTCATTTTCCTCCTTCACCCTCATCAAGAGACTCTTTAGTTCCTCTTCACTTTCTGCCATTAGAGTGGTGTCATCTGCACTACTGATGTTGTTGATGTTTCTCCCACCTATCTTAATTCCAGCTTGTGACTCACCCAGCCCAGCATTTCTCATGATGTGATCAGAGTATAGGTTAAACAAACAGGGTGACAGCAGACTGCCCTGTAGTACTCCTTTCTTGATCTTGAACCAGTCAGTTGTTCCATACAGGGTTCTAACGGTTGCTTCTTGACCCACATACAGGTTTCTCAGGAGACAGGTAAGATAGTCTGGTATTGCCATCTCTCTAAGAGCTTTCCACAGTTTGTCAGCATGGACAGTAAATGTGAATCAATATTTTGTGTACCTGCATTATTAATGTCAACTTTAACAACAGAAATTCAGAACTTAATTTTATATAATATATACAAATTATTAATTATACATAATTTATTATATATATTTATAAATTATATATGTATATATATATATAATTTTATATTATATAGATATAGGCTTTCCAGGTGGCTCAGTGGTAAAGAATTTGCCTGCTAATGCAGGAGATGTGGGTTTGATTCCTGGGTCAGGAAGTTCCCCTGGAGATGAAAATAGCAACCGACTCCAGTATTCTTGCCTGGGAAATCCCATAAACAGAGGAGGGCAGGCTACATTCTATAGGGTAGCAAGAATCAGACAGGATATAGTGAATAAACAATAACATATATATATATATATATGTTATATATACATATATGTATATACATACATATGTATATATGTGTATACATGTAGCATATATACATATATATATATTTATATGCACACACGTGCACACACACACAGAGTTGATTGCAACTCAATGGCCTTTTACAATGCAAAACAACCACAACAAAAGCATTAAAGAACAATGAATACAGGATTGCTGCTTTGAACTATAATAACAAAAATAAATCACAGTGTTGAAAGTATTCAACCAATGTGTTTTACCAAAAAGCCCCTCAGTCTCTACATAATACATGTATTTTAAATATAACTAACATATGACTTTTAGAATTTCTCATTCTTAGCTCTATGGCTTTTGGTATCGTCTAAAAAGCTCTATGACTTTTGGTATCTTCTAAGTGCTGTAGCACAACTAGGTGATTATCAAGTGGTCAGCAAGGAAAGCCATGAAGAAGAAAATACTGATACTTAATTTTTTCTTTTCTTTTTTTTTTTTTTTTTTTAGTTAGACTGCCAGGCTCTTAGTTCTCTTGGTCCTGGGAAAGATCAGGAAACAAGAACTGAATTTTTAAATTTTTTTCAGATTTAAATATACTTCACTAGCCATAAGTCTCTCATACACTGATCTAGGACCATGATAGATGAAAGTACAAAGAAGACATATGCCAAACCTATCCTAGGTTAAAGCAACTATTGCTAACAATTTTTAACAATCACAATAAATGAGGATCAAATGCTAAGTTAACCAGATGGGTTTCAGGAACAGTAAGTATAACCTGAGCATCTCCCTAGGGAACCACCTGGTCACACATAATGTTGAAACTTGTTTACCAAAGAGCCACATTTGAAATTGTCACCAAGTGAGAGTTCTGTTGCTTATCCCTATCATATTGGGCAAGTGTCATCATTATCCTTGTAAACTTAGAGCTGACACCAACACTGTACTAACAATGACGTATCAGAAAGATATTCTCTTTCCATGTATATACACAATGAAGATGAATACACAGGGGAAGGCAGTTGTGTACAAATCAGGAAGAGAGAGCTTGCCAGATCCTGAATTGCCCAACTCTTTGATCTTAGACTTTCCAGATCCAAGATCATGAAAAATAAATTTTTATTGTTGAAGTCACCCAGTTGATGGTGTTTTGTTATGGCAGTCTGATCTAAGATATTGTCCATTTTAACTTTCACAACTATTATCTTTTGTGGTGAATGCTCAAATTCAGTGTATTCAATGGAAATAATTTCCAGAAAATAGTCTCCCCCTTAACCTGCATAGGTTTCAATAGGAAACAGAACATAACAGATATCTGTTGCATTTTTATATACTAACAATGAACTATCAAAAAGAGAAATTAAGGAAACAACTCCACTTACCACTGCTTCCAAAAGAATAAACTATCTAGGAATAAACCTACCTAATGAGGTAAAATCCTATACTTGAAAACTACAAGACACTGATGAAAGAAACTGAATATGACACAAACAATGAGATATACCATATACTTGGATTGGAAGAATAAATATTATTAAAATGATGATACTACCCAAGGCAATCTACAGATTCAACACAATTCCTATCAAAATATAAATGGCATTTTTAACTAGAACACATAGTTTTGAAATTTGTATGGAAACACAAAAGATTTTAAATACCCAAAATAATATTGATAAGGAAGATAAGAGTTGGAGGAATCATGCTCTCTGGCTTCAGACCACATTTTGAAGCTATAGTAAATAAAACAATATGGTACTGCCACAAAAACAGACATGTAGATCAATGGAACAGAATAGACAGTCCAGAAATAAACCCATGTACTTACAGTCATCTAATCCATGACAAAGGAGGCAAGAATATACAATGGACTAAAGATAGTTTCTTCAATAAGTGGTGCTGGAAAAACTGGACAGCTAAATGTGAAAAGAATGAAATTAGAACATTCTCTAACATCATATAAAAAAGTAAACTCAAATTGGATTAAAGTCCTAAATATAAGACTGACTATGATAAAACTCGTAGAGGAAAATGTAGGCAGAACACTCTTTAACCTAAATAGAATCAACATTTTGGGGGATCCATATCCTAAAAGAAATAAGAGCAAAAATAAACAAATGGAACCTAATTCAACTTAAAAGCTTTTTTACAAGCAAAGGAAACTATTGACAAAACCAAAAGAAAAATAAAAATGCTGAATGGGAGAAGATAGCTACAAATGATATTACCTACATGAGATTAATATCCAACATATATAAGTGCTCATTCTACTCAACAGCAATAAAACAAACAACCCATTAAAAAATAGGCAGGGTGACAGAATAAGCATATTTTCAAAGAGAAAATGCAGATGGCCAACAAGCACATGTAAATATGTTCTATACCACTAATCATCAGGAAAATGTAAATCAAAATCACGAGATCGCCTCACACTTGTCAGAATGGCTATCATCAAAAACGTTGGTAACTATGTGGAGAAAAGGGAACATTTAGACACTGTTATTTTGTAACTGTAAATAGAGTGTAACTTTTAAAAATTGTATATAAAAAAGCTGATATGAAGATTTAAGTTATGTCTGATAGCTACAAACATTTGAGTGTAAGCATCTAGATGGATTGCCATCACAATAAAAAGTTACTGACTAGCACATGCCAACAGAACAAGGCTGGAATGATGACAGGTCAGTAGTAGAGAAACTGTTGGCATCATAGCTTAAAATTGCAGTTATATTTATGAATGCAGTGTCTGTTTAATAAATTTAATCTGGACTTACAGTCATAAATATTCTTATTATAGCCAATAAAAAATTATTTTCAAAAGCTGAAGATATTTTAAAGAAAGACATTGAAATAAAGAATACTTGAGTATTCAGCTGCATTTTTAGTGAGGGAGATGTGAAAATGAAAACTATAAATAGAAACACAAAGGTCCTGTTGCCATTAAGATCTGTTACAGGCATGATTATTAATATTAAAACCATTTTTCACAGCAGAAATGGCTTCAACTTCCATTTTATATTACAGCAAATAATTTGGGAAATGATTAATGAGATTTTTAATTATACATTGAGTTTATCGTAAAACAATCTGTGCCACTACAGCTGGAAAGGATCAGGCTTTAATTAGATCCAGGGAAAAATTCCACAGAGAAGCAAATCCATCCACTTTAGGTGCCCAGGACTTCGCCATTCCTGGTTCACCTTCACACTTGGCTGCTTAGCTTGTTTCTTAGCACACAGTGCTAATGAGGCCACAGTCATGTTTTCACTCCCCGTATGTGCCAGCTAGCTTCACTATGCTCCAGTATTACAGACTGTTTTCTTAAATTTGGCCTGCCAACTCAAAGATTGCTCCACTCATTCACCAGGGAAATGTGGCAAAAAAGCAGGGAAGATTCATCATAAAATTAAAACTACTGCTGATCACATGGGGATGGGGGCAAGAAGGCTTCTTGGAAAAATCAGTCATCATATTTTTCAGGTTTTTCAGACTCCCTCCAGCTTGACTGCGTTTAGTTTAACATTAAAAAATTCAATCATAAATGTGGCTCACTTTCCAAAATCATCAGTGTCCCACTGGATTCCCAATCTCCAACACATTCTATCCTGGATTTGTTCACCATGGTTACTGACACAGGAAAAGCACTGAATAGTGCATGCCAACAGAACAAGGCTGGAATGATGACAGGTTAGTAGTAGAGAAACTGTTTGCATATTACTTTAAAACTGCGGGCAGAGCCATGTGCCACCCCCTTGAACCTTCCCTAGGGCTTCATACTTCAAAACACACTGCATTTTCCAGCAATTTTTACTGAGTATTAACTAACCACAGGGGCTTCCCTGGGGGCTCAGAAAGTAAAGAATCTGCCTGCAATGCGGGAGACCTGGGTTTGATCCCTGGGTCAGGAAGATCCCCTGGAGAAAGGCATTGCAACCCATTCTAGTATTCCTTCCTGGAGAATCCCCCATGGACAGAGGAGCCTGGTGGGCTACAGTCCATGGAGTCGAACAGAGCCAGACACGACTGAGCAGCTAAGCACAGCATGAGAACACAGCAACTAACTATGTGTGATGAAAAGAAATATGTGGCAAGTGTTCAAGAAACTTAGGTTGGATTCATTTTTTAAATAAAGCCTCATAATTTGACCAAGTGGAATAAGTTCCACTGGCATTGACAAAAAAAGAAGTAAAAAAAGGAGCCAAGAGTCATTAGGCAACTCAGCCTGGTCAAAATTCTATGAAAGACTTAGATGATGTTATAAAGGCCATGCTTATCAAGTTAAACATGACATGAGGATGGGAGGAATAATGAAACAGTACATTGAAGGAAGGGCTGGAGATCTAAAAAGAACTTCACAATTTATAATGTTGGACAGAATCTATCAAAAATTGTATCAAGATTTATTCTGATCACTCTCTTGAAGTAGCTGTATGACCTTGAACTGCCATCTAATTAACTTGTGCTCAGTATCCTTATCTGAAAAGTCTGAGTCTTGCCTCAGATAATTTTGCCTACCAGGCAAGCCGTAAAAGTTCATAATTCTGTGAATCAAGACGTTAGACATTGGAAGCTTTACTGGGCATGAGTCTGGAAGCTGGGAAAGGGAACTGATTCGTCTTAAAAATTCAAACTGTGTCTCTGGCAGATGGTTGTCAGTTGTTAGTTGTCAGGATCTCTCGTTGAGCAAAAGTGTGCTCCCATTGACTTACAGGTGCTTCTGTTTTGTAGCTCTGTTTTTACAGTTTGGTTGCTTGTAGGAATCGTGCAACATCAGGCATCAGACCAGGGGGAGAAATACATAATGCGAGTCTTGATGAATTTGCTCACTCTCTTCTGTTTATCTCAGCAGACTTCTGCTCCAGGCTTGGAATGAACACATTCTTCCCGTCAAGTCCTAGGAATCATTTTTCACCATAAGCACACAGAGTCCTCTTCAGCTCTGTGTCACTGAGTAGCTGTCAGAAGACAAGTGCCATGACAAGAAATGTCCCTCCTTAAAATGGCTTATTTATTTTTACCCAGAGACATCTTGTTGAGAGAAGAGGTTTGTGAAGTCTTTATGCTTCATGTAAAAGCATCATATAAAAACAACAACCACACACAAACAACAAGCAATGTTCTTGTTTACTGATCTAAAGAAGAATAAAACTGTCTTACACAAAAGTGTCTATCATAAGCTTCCCTGTGCCTCAGTGGTAAGAAATCTGCCTGCAATGCAGGAGCCACAGGAGATGCTCGTTTTATCCCTGAATTTGGAAGATCCCCTGGAGGAGGGCATAACAACCCACTCCAGTATTCTTGCCTGGAGAATCCCATGGACAGAGGAGCCTGGTGGGCTACAGTCCAGAGGGTCTTGAAGAGTCGGATACGACTGAAGTGACTTAGCACGCACGCATGTCTATGATAAGGGTTTAGTTTTAAAAACTATGGGTTGAATAAAAATTGTAACTAAGGCAACTCATGTGAGGAATATACATTATTATACCTAATAAGAAACAGTACCCACCTTTATTTTATGCACAGTAACTATTATTGGCAGGGGATAGATTGGTGATGTTTTTTACTTATGAATGAATGAGTTTTCAAAGGTTTGGTGTCTGTGGGACGTAACTTTGAATACTGTTCCATAGATACATAATATGAATACAAATACACTTGCTTTCATTTACATATACATGCACACTCATGGAACATTAGTGGTCATTTGCTTCATTCTTTTATTTCATTCCAGTTATTCTTGCTCCCTCTGTACATATGAACAACAGGAGGCTTCATACCACGGTCCTTCTGATTCTAAAACCTCTGCTATTCTCTGTATTTCAATATGGTTCTCTGTGTGCGAGGGGAATAAATAAAGTCTGTCACCAGAACTTTTACAAGGATCTAGCATACTTGTTTTATATAAAGTTAGGCAGAATGTGGTAAAATGCTTAAAGGAGAAAAAACCCCTTTGATGAAAAAAAGTGTTCATGTCCAACTGGGGAAAAAATGCAGACCAGACCACTTCAATATATTTTTGCCATTGCTATTGAAATTAACTATGTACAATATTGTGCTAGGAAACTAATTTTGTATTTACAGGAAACAGAGAACTGTTATTTTTAATTGAGGATAATTCTTTACATTTTTTTGTTGATATGGGAATTAGAGGTCATTAAATTACTGTTTGTCTTGTTTACATAGAATTTAACTGAGTAGGAGAAAAAAGAGCTAAAACTTTTGTAGTAGTAGCTACTGAAAGTGAATTAGAAATATAAATACACTCAGATTTTGAAAGAAAATAGGTTTTGGAGAAAGTACAAATTCTCAGCAGGGAATCACTTAAAAAGGAATATTGAGACTTCCCCACCCTCTCATCACAATTTCACCTCAGTTCCCACTTCATGGTGTTGCAAATTGATAAAGAAAATATTTCTGAGAACTATCTCCAGTCAGAATCAAAGTGTAATACTAAAACAATGAAAGGACTCTATTTAGGGTTGGGAGACAGACAAGAATGCTTAAAATCACCCTATTATTGCCATTGTTCTGGAACTAAGGGAAAATTACCTTAGAGCCAAGAAATAAGTAATAGATGTAAATATGAAAAAAGGCAGAGCTGAGTTTATTATTCTCAGTTGAATTGATTATGTATATGGAAATTTTAAAAATTAGATCAATAATCAAATTAAATAAGATAGACTATAAATTAATAATCAGGACTTTTAATATACAAATGATTATAAGTAATACTTTGGAAGAAAATATCCTATTTTGATAGCAAATAAAAATGCTATAAAAATAGCAGTTTTTCCTCAATGTATCTGTCCAAAATAATAACAAATCACTGAAAGCATGCTTTTTGGAAACTGGCAAAATATGCTAACTTTCCTATGAAAACTGAATTAGCTTGCCATGACAATCTGAAAAATAAGAATGGTAAAGCAATGAAACTATCAGGTAACAAAATATATTTTGAAGAAGTAATGTGTAGGACGTATTTTCATTGATTTATGGACTTTCATTTTTGTATTTATTTTTTAAATAACAATCTGACAATAGAACATGTTTAGATTATAAGATATTTTTATGTTTTGGGTATTAACATCTGAATATTAAACAAAAAATTGTTATTTTAAAATCTTTATGTTACCAGGTTAGGAAAATCATAGCATGTGAAGCAACAACTTGCTTGAGATCACACTTAGGGACTTTTAGGGACATACACCAGAAAAGGCAATGGCACACCACTCCAGTACTCTTGTCTGGAAAATCCCATGGACAGAGGAGCCTGGTAGGCTGCAGTCCATGGGGTCGCGAAGAGTTGGACATGGCTGAGCGACTTCACTTTTCACTTTTATGCATTGGAGAAGGAAATGGCAACCCACTCCAGTGTTCTTGCCTGGAGAATCCCAGGGATGGGGTCGCACAGAGTCAGACACGACTGAAGTGACTTAGCAGTAGCAGTAGCAGGGACATACACATTGTATGTCTTTTCTTTGGCCTGTAGCCAGTCATGTCATGAAATTAAGAAATGGATTTAAATAATTACAAAAGACTATTCTAAAATTATATCATTACTGTATACCTTGGAAATTCAGCACATACTTTGTTGCACAGTTAGTGGAGATTTAGTTTATTTGCCACATTTCTTGAAGCAGATGCTTGCTAACAATCTTACATTGTGTTTTCTTTTTCTGTTAAATAGTAATTTAGTGCAGATGAATTAGAACATACTTGAAAAGGTTCTGTGCTGACATAAGTCACTCCTCTCCTGCCACCTAGGCCTTCTGAGTCACTGTAAGGCAGGCAGCACCAATGGCAGAAGATAAATGGATATTAAGGATGAACCGTCTTTACTAACACCCAACAGTTCACCTTGTCCTTGATATTTGGAGAAATAAACACAGTCCTAAATATCTGTATAAACAATCACATGTGCTTCCCAAAAAGTGTGTTAGAAGTAATGTACTTTAAAATTAATTCAGTTAACGAGCAATTTGATGGGTTTAAAACCAAAATTAGAGAAATGGAAGGAAGAGTAAAACTATTGGAAAAACACAGTAGGGAATGTAAATAGAGTGTGAAAACTGCTGCGGAACAGATTGCTGTTATAATTAGAGACAGCATTTCACTCTCCTTTAAATATGAGTCCCTGGAAATTGCTGAGTGGAAGAGAGGGAGACACAGCTGTTTTAGCATTCAGCTGGTGGGAATCACAAGAACCATAGTTAGATGTAAACTAGCTAGCTAAATAAACTAGCTAACCAAGTAACTAAGGCTTCAACCTTAGATACAAATATATAATGTTATTAAAAATAAAGTATAGTTAGCTCATCAGAGAGTATTGAGGGAGAATAAGAAAGTACTCACCTGGTACAAAATATATTGTATGCATACTATGATTTCTTTAAGTCTTCAGTATATAAGGGCTCCATGGTGGCTCAGATGGTAAAGAATCTGTCTGCCATGTGGGAGACCTGGGTTTGATCCCTGGGTGGGGAAGACCCCATGGAGTAGGAAATGTCAACCTACTCCAGGATTCTTGCCTGGAAAATTAGTATATAAAGAAAAGACAGAATCTCTAAAGAAAGAGATATTTGAACATTGATTAATATGGTTAATTGTAGCTTTCACATTAAATTGTGTCCTTTGTTTTATATAAATCTAGAGGAGAAGTAACTGAATACTTGGTAATGAATCAAGATTCTCTCTCTCACACCCCCTCCCCCACATAGTCAAAAGAACATTTAATGAATGTCCAGGAAGGACATGTCACACACCCGATTACCATCTCACCAGATTTCTGTGTACTCTCTGGAGAACCATATAGTCTCAACTTTTCTCTTACTTTGTCTTAGTAAAAAACAAATTTAAAAAAGTTCCAGACAGATAAAAAATAAAGACTACATACTCTTCTGACTTAGAGTTGACCCCAAGCTCAGAAAGAGCAGGATCGAGCATTTTGTCCTCTCATCTTTTAGTGTTATCAAATACTGACATATATATTATTTTCTTTCCTTTTTTTAGCAGCATACAGAGACCTGTTCTTACTAGTACATAAGTTGCACAGTTGGACAAGAAGAGCTATCCTCTAGATTTTCTTAGAAAGGCTGCTATGATATTTTTTAAAAAATAAATTATCTCATGAGTGAGAGGATTATTGGAAGCACATCAGTGACTCTGTGAACTGGACTATAAGAATTCTCAGGCTGTATGTGTTTGCCCTTCTCCCCATCATATTCAGTGCAACCCAGGAAGCCTGGTGGTACTTATCTCTACAATACAGACAGTTTTCAATTTTCTAACCTTTGCTTCGTTCCTCCAGGAAAGAAAGAATGGCAAAAAGGGACAAACTCTCTGGTGGCCATCCAAGCACTATGTCATCATCTCTTGTGTATACTCCAGTCTCTTTGATTCTGTTCCATAGAATTTTTGTACTCCAGCATCAGTTCTGTTCAGTTGCTCAGTCGTGTCCAACTCTTTGTGACCCCATGAACTGCAGCACACCAGGCCTGCCTGTCCATCACCAACTCCCGGAGTCCACCAAAACCCATGTCCATTGAGTTGGTGATGCCATCCAACCATCTCATCCTCTGTCGTCCCCCTCTCCTCCTGCCCCCAATCCCTCCCAGCATCAGGGTCTTTTCCAATGAGTCAGTTCTTCACATGAGGTGGCCAAAGTATTGGAGTTTCAGCTTCAATATCAGTCCTTCCAATGAACACCCAAGACTGATCTCCTTTAGGATGGACTGGTTGGATCTTCTTGCAGTCCAAGGGACTCTCAAGAGTCTTCTCCAACACCACAGTTCAAAAGCATCAATTCTTCTGCGCTCAGAGCTTTCTTAATAGTCCAACTCTCACATTCATACATGACCACTGGAAAAACCATAGCCTTGACTAGATGGACCTTTGTTGACAAAGTAATGTCTCTGCTTTTTAATATGCTGTCTTGGTTGGTCATAACTTTCCTTCCAAGGAGTAAGCATCTTTTAATTTCATGGCTGCAATGTGATTTGCATCTGCAGTGATTTTGGAGCCCCCAAAAATAAAGTCAGCCACTGTTTCCACTGTTTCCCCATCTATTTCCCATGAAGTGATGGGACTGGGTGCCATGATCTTAGTTTTCTGAATGTTGAGCTTTAAGCCAACTTTTTCACTCTCCTCTTTCACGTTCATCAAGAGGCTTTTAGTTCTTCTTCACTTTCTGCCATGATGGTGTCATCTGCATATCTGAGGTTATTGATCATGAACGGACAAAACCTGTTTTTGTATGTTAGAGAAATTTTCGGTCATAATTTACACTGTGTTTTACTGAATTTGGTGTCCTCAGCAATTGTGCATAAAGTTACTGTAGAGAAGTAATGGATGTACTGGGCTTATGCAGATTCAATCTCTGGGTCGAGAAAATCTCCTGGAGAAGGAAACGGCAACCTGCTCTAGTATGCTTGCCTGGGAAATCCCATGGACAGCGGAGCCTGGGGGGCTACATTCCATGGGGCCACAAACCATCAGACACGACTGACACACAACACAACACAACACACGCTCAGAGAATAGAAATTCTCTTTGGTGAAATATTATCAAGAATCCACCTGTGTTTTTACTTTACCTTCCCTTCCTAAGTATTTGTATTTTTTAGGATGGCTTTATAGGTTACCCATGAGTTATTTTCACAGTTATGATGATGGGGATCCAAATACCGACTTTTGTCACCACAGATCTGTCTCCCAACAGACGCAGTCATTCTTTCCATCTCAAACAACCATGGAGAAAATAGGGCTGAGGTGTAATAGAGCTTAAAATCAACTTTATTAAATTGAATTTCTCCAGAATTGAGAGATATCTCACTTCTTCTATAGCCTTCAGGTAAACACTTCCGAAGAGGTATTTTAATAACCATTTAGCACACAAGGACAGCTGTTCAGGTGGTTTCAGAGAGGATGAAGAATTGCATATGTCATCTGCCAGAGCACATACTAAATTACCTTGCCTACAGAAACTTTTTATTGGCCTAGAAGGTATTTATTACCCCACTTGAGTTGTTAGAAAAACAATGTCCTAAACTTCCTATGGCAGAAAATATATCAATGAAAATTCAGCATCACTTTAATCTTTTAATACGTACTCTGTTGTTAGTGGCCTAAATTTCTTTGACAGAACATCAATGAAAACTCTGTTTCACTTTCATCTTTTACTATACTCTGTTACCATATTTCTGTGCTTATTAACAGCATTTGTCAAGGATTTGACCACTTTCTTAATATGCATTATTTAACATTTCATACAACATATTCAAACAAAAGAACACGTAGTTCACATAGATTCAAATTATTTTCAGAGATTTAAGTTGTACATTGCAAGCTACCTTTCTAAATACTGTTTTAGGACATTTCAATATAATCAATATACAGATCTTTGTTACTGTACTTAAAAATAATTAATCAAAGTATTATTTCATTATTATATCTAATACTGAATATTTATATGCTTTTACCTAGAGAAATTTGTGGTAATTTATATAACATGGTAAAAAGAATGAATTCACCAATATAGATATTTTGCTAATTACTAAAATCCTTTTCATTGCTAATTCTTATGTATAATTTCATATATATATCAAATTTCCATTTTACGTAAAAATGTTAATTCATATAGTGACTTTTGAATAAAGAATGAAAAAAACACCTCATACTCATAAGAATGGCAACTGTCAAAACAAAGTTTTGATAAGGATGTGAAGAAACTAGAACACTTGTGCACAGTTGGTGGGAATGTAAAATCGTACAACCACTGTGGAAAACAGTGTGACAGTTCCCCAAAAAATTAAAAATAGAATTACTATAAGAGCCAACAATTTCCCTTCCAGGTATATAACTAAAATAACTGAAAGCAGGGTCTCAAACAGGTACTTGTAAACCCACATTCATAACAGCATTATTCACAACAGTCCAAATTAGTACTTGTAAACAGAATTATGCATAATAATAGAAGCAACCATACTGGCCATCACTGAATGAATGATAAGCAAAAGGTATATTTTATTTATGTATATTAATATACATATATACACACTATGGGATATTATTCAAATTTTAAAAGGAAGGAAATTCTAACCAGTTGCCACAATAAGGATAAAACTTAAAAACATTATGTTAAGTGAATGAAGACAGTTACAAAACTGTCTGAAAAATTTGGCTTGATTACACTTACATGAGGTACACAGTGTAATCAAAATCACAGAGACAGAAGATAGAATAATGGTTGTAAGGAGCAAGGGGAAAGGGAGAATGGAGAGTTACTGTCCAACGTGTACACAGTTTCAGTTTTACAGGATGAAAGGAATTCTAAAGATACCTGATGGCGATGATAGCACAACATGAATGCATTTAATACCTCTAAAGTATACACTAAAAATGGCTAAGACGGTAAATTTTATGTAAAGTTTACCACAATAAAAATAATTGGAAAGAATGAATCTGTACAAAAGATCTCATATGCTTCTAAGAGATAAATCTGATGGAATTGTAAATGCATTGAACAAGGTTTACCATATCAATGTTGGGAAATGACAAGAAAAAGATATTTCTGTCCTCAAATATCTTTATCATGCAGATGAGTTCAGAAACGCATGAGAATATCTATAGTGTGAATATGTGTGTTTGTGTGTTTTAACTTCTACCAAACTTCACTGTGAAATCATAATTTATGATTAAATTTGATAAATAATCTGATAAAAAATTATAGCCATAAGCACTGGACACTCAAATATCAGACTGTTTTGATTGTTAAAAAAGAGGTGCTATTTAAAATACATGTACCTAAGTTATGTTTAGTAAACCAAAATCCACTTGAGAGAAAAAGCAAGCGTTTGTCCAGGGAATTTTTCTTGTGATGAATTCTACTTACTAAGGATGATTAAACTGTTTTAAAATAGGTTGTCATCTTTGTACACCTATGTTCCAAAACCAAGAACTGACAAACTGCCTAATTTGACCATACAAATCACATTAAATCTCTTTATTCAGCAAAAAGTATGTGAAGACTTTGTGTCTCTCTCTGCCTGTATAGACTGCCTTTCAAGAATTTAGGGTAGCTTTGAGCAGATCTGATCCAAACACCACACACAGATTCACTTGTCCCATAATACTTGCACATAAATTACAAATTTTTCAGAGACAACAAGTGATATTTATACAAATAACACAATCAAAAAGTCCATATAAATATTTATAACATGAAATACGTTGAATTCTTTTTTTCCCCAAAAGGAATAAATAAATTGAATCAAGGCCAATAATCCAGGTGAGCTGCTTTATTTTGAATATATACTAAATGAACATGGAAAAGTTATTTACCATATTCTAGGTTCATTAAATGGAAGAATTTGCTAAATTTCTTCTTGGAAAAATATATTTATGTGTCCATAAAATTAATATAACTTAAAAATCAATTGCTTTTTGCACACAGGCTTAAACTATATTATTAGCATTAAATAAAAACATTATTTTTCTAATATATCTAACATTGAATATCTACAAATTTTTAATTTGGGAAATTCCTAGTAATTTGTGGCAATACAGGAAGAAGAATAAGTATAAACTTCTACCTTATTTCACATATCTGTTTCTTCATCTCAATTTCTAACATCTGAATAAGTTATAAACACTTGCAGTTGCTATATCAGAATCATGTTAGGCTGCATGAACAAGTAATTCGATTTCATCAAACAGGGATTTTTTTCTGTTACATAAATAGTGCAAAGAAGGGCTGTTCAGACAAGGAATAGCAGCTCCATCATGTTCCTGGCGATCCTATTTTCAGCCTTCAATTCCACCTTCCTAGTATCCTTACAAAGTGGTTTTCACATCTCTAGCCATCCTGTGTTCCAAAGGGGAAGATGGAGGAAAATGAAAGGTGATAGTCAAAAGGTGCAAATGTATTCTATAGGTCTACCAACTGTAACAAGCTAAAAGAAAGAGATGAAACATTTTAATATGTGAAGATATGCACATACATAATAAATTTTTAAAAACTGTCTTTAAGCATAGGAGATTGGAATTGGAAGTCAGATGGTTCATGGACAGCAACCTGGAAAAATTAAAAGCCTTTTAATTTTAAGTATAAACAGAATAAAATACAAAAGATAAAAAAAAAAACAACTGGGCAGGGCATTTATTATACAGAATCAGAAACAAATGAACCAAAGAATTAGAAGCAAAGATTAAACCAAAAAGAACTGAGATTAGAAGGTTAAACGTGCAGAAATGTAGATTTGGGGAAGTCTAATGTTATCAAGATCGCAGGTGATCTGTGATGGCAACTAAAGAAAACATGACCCAGGAAGGCATCCTTTACAATCTGTATAACTAACTTTTAACTTCCTTTCTGGTTAGAAAGCAGAGGCTAAATATGAGTGATTCGCAACTGTTAAGAGGAAGTGACAGCAATTCATTGCCAATAAGAGGATTACTGTAAAATTTTATTTTCATCTTGGCTGGAGTAAACGTGGGTGTTTTAAAATTACAATATCTATACCAGATACTGCATAGCATTCAAGAGCATTTTTTAGAAAGCGCAGACTTGCTGACAGGGTCCTATGATAAAGGAATTTCACACATGTAAATTCAGTAGGGGGATATTCTGTTGGTCCCACTAATCTACTGAGCTTCCTGCAGTTTCAACCCAACTGTTGCAAGGCTTTTATGGATTAGTATAGACCAAAAGGTTTGACTGAATGAAAATTGCCAAAAGCAAAGCATGTAAAAAAGTTCTAAACATGAAACTGAATTGTGAAAGGTATATACATATGCACATATATAATCTTTAGAAAGAATTAAGCTCTTGTTTAAATTAAGGTTATAGAAAGTATGATCAAAATATGTTTCATAGTAAGCATTTGATAAAAAGTATCTCACATGGAAAAAAATAATAAAAGTCTTTTTCCTGAAACAACAAAATTTATGCATTTATACTAAGAATTATTTCTTATGAGCTTAGTTAAAAGTCATCATTTCATACATCACTGATTTTCAAAATTTGAAGCATCAAAACCTGTTTGTGAAAATAATTTAATGGAGATCTACAATGTCAAAAATGTAGAAGAGTTGCTCTAATTAAAACAGAAGTTATTTAATTTCTACCTCATACCATTAACTGTTTAATGCTCCAAATTTTCAATCTAAACAGCATATATTTTGAAATAGTTTTGAAAAGTAATGCTTTTGAAGTGTATTCCCATAAAAGTTAAAATTTGAAACATGTATTTTGGGCACAAAGTTCCCTATAAAACTGAGTTCAATGTGCAAAATGTTACACTATACCACCTGTCCCCACGCACTCACCAGAATATTACATTTGTTATAATTGATACACCAGCACAGACACATCTCTGTCATCCCAAGTCTACAGTTTCCATTAGGATTTACTCTTCATGTTGCATGTTCTATGGTTTTTGACAAACATATTTGACAGGTATCCACTGTCACAGTTTCATGCAGGGCAGTTTCACCACTCCAGAATACCCTATTCCACTATTCATTCCTCCCTGCAAACCATCTGTGGTAACCATTGATATTTTCTCTGTCTCCATAGTTTTACCTTTTCCAGAATGTCATATAGTTGCAGTCAGATAAGATAGTATGCAGGCTTTTGTGACTGCCTTCTTTTATTTAGTCATATGCATTTAAATTTCCCCCACATCTTTTCGTGGCTTGATAGCTCATTACTTTTTACGCATGAATAATAGTCCACTGCACAGATATCTCATTGTGGCTCAGTGGTAAAGAATCTGCCTGCAATGCAGGAGACCCGGGTTTGATCCCTGCGTCGGGGAAGATTCCCTGGAGTAGGGCATGGCAACCCACACTAGTTTTCTTGACTAGAGAATCCCATGGACAGAGGAGCCTGGAGGGCTGCAGTCCGTGGGGTCACACAGAGTTGGACTCGACTGAAGTGAGTAAGCCGCAGGGGCACTGCAGATACAGCCATCAGGGGAAGCTGGGAAAGAGTGAGGGCGGGAGAAGCGGGCATCAGAGGGTGAGACGGCTGGACGGCATCACAGATGCAATGAACATGAACTCGGGCAAACTCTGGGAGATGGGGAGTGACAGGGCCGCCTGGCTGCTGCAGCCCATGGGGTCACAGAGAGTCGGACGTGACTGGGCAACTGAACAGCAACAGATATAGCCCA
The DNA here is from genome assembly GCF_019320065.1 of Cervus canadensis. Taxonomy (NCBI): domain Eukaryota; kingdom Metazoa; phylum Chordata; class Mammalia; order Artiodactyla; family Cervidae; genus Cervus; species Cervus canadensis. Next base: position 23,260,894 of record NC_057394.1, read on the forward strand.
GCTGATTTATCCACTCACTTACTGAAGGAGATCTTAGTTTCTTTCAAGTTTTGGCAATTATGAATAAACCTGCTATATACATACATGTGCTGGTTTTTACATAGACTTAAGTTTTCAACTCATTTGGGTAATATAAGGAGTCTGATGACTGGCTTGCATGGTAAGACCAAGAGGTGTGGATGCTCTACATCTTCACCAGCATCTGATGTTGTCAGTGTTTGGGATTTTAGCCGTTGTAATATCGTTTGTCTACTTTAAATTATGAAATATGTTTTTCAGATGTCTTGCTATCATGTTCCTGTTATTTTAGTTCACTATTCATATAAAAGATGTCCTATAAATAATACATAATCATAAAAAGTATGATAAAAACCTCATTTTTAATGAACATAGAAAAATTTAACAGGGTCTTGCCCAAGAAATTCCCCAGGGATTATTCCCTTTGGATGGTCTTAATATTCTTATTGGTTTTTTCTCTGAAGAGAGAAATAATTGTGGTTTCCTTCTAATCAAATTTACCGAGAGAAAAAGTACTTTTATTTTCCTCCATCTTATTGAATAATGATTGAATTTATCTTGTAACATTTTAAACATTTTTTTAAGTTTAGGCATCCTATACTTTAGCATTATATTCTTAATAAATATTTGTATAATACTGAATGACTTTTTTTCCATTCATTTCTCCTTTAGCCATTAAGTTAAAAAACAAAATCAGTCTGTTGTTTTCCATTTTTCTGAAAGCTTGTAAGACATATACAAACATAATATATATCCTTTATTTTTCATTTTTAAAATCTTTAATTCAGTATAATTTTGTCTGACAGATTATTTTGTCATCTAATCCTTAATAAGAGAAATCGCTGCTCTTTACAGGTCTTTTCCCTCTTTCATTTTGTTAAGGCTGCATTTATATTCTCTGGTGATCTGTTGGGGTGTGTGTGTGTGTGTGTGTGTGTGTGTGTGTGTGTGTGTGTGCACATGCTCAGTCATTCAGTTGTGTTCAACTCTTTGCGACCCTGAGGACTGTAGTCTGCCAGGTTCCTCTGTTCATGGAATTTTCCAGGCAAGAATAATGAAGTGTGTTGCCATTTCCTACTCCAGGTGATCTTCTCCAGCAATGCAGGAGACAAAGGGATGGAACCCACATCTCCTGCCTCTCTTGCATTGGTAGTGTGATTCTTTACCGCTGAGTCACCTGGGAATCCCCGTTGGTCTATGTCCTCAAATCTGTACTGCCTTCTTTCTCAAACATTTTCAAGTTTGTCATCCAATTTTCTTAGGTCAATCTAATCAAGCTGACCATTTACCATCTGCCAAATCTACCCATGCTGTCTAATACAATTGAGAAAAGATAATGACTCTTACTAGGGATCCCAAACTTCTGATCTCAGCTACCCATTCAGGCTGTACTAGACATTCTGAATGGCATATTCTAGAAGCAATTTCTTTCACTGGCCTCAAGTTTGCTTTCAGTTTCAAGCCAATGATCTTTCTCCATAAACCTTGATTCTTCACCCTTATATTTATCATTGCTGTTTAAATTTGGATAGCTTAAATAACCCATAGATTGTATTATCTAACTTCACTAAATGCTAGGTCAAATGAGGAAAAACTATGGATGCTTATGGATATAATCTGGGGAGAATATTAAATAATCAAATAATGTCCTTAACACTGTGCCTGATAAATTGAGAGTGCTCAGTAAATTTTAGCAATCAATATTATTTAATTGTCATAACCATCAACCCTTCCTAAAATGATTTTATTATTAAATAGCTATTAATAGTATTGGAAAATCCTTATCAAATATTATTAAAACATTAATAGAAATCATAAGGACATGTATTATAAAGTGCATTTTCAGTTCAGTTCAGTTGCTCAGTCATGTCCAACTCTTTGTGACCCCATGAACTGCAGCACACCAGGCTTCCCTGTCCATCACCAACTCCCAGAGCTACTTTCTAGTCACTTAAAATCAGATAAAAGATGGAAATTATTTAGTATTTTCCTAATTATTAATTATTTAGTAATTTCCTAAGATCTAATTTGTTAGTGAAGCTAGAAAGTGTGTGATTTGTCCAAACACCTTCCAACAAAGCCTCATGGCAATACAGTTAAAGGAAAATATATTTGATACATGTTACAATAAATGTCCATGTTTAATCATTGATCATAAGATTATCAGAAATTACAGAATATCAAGCAGTCCCTTATTTCAATGACCCTTTCTGATATTATTTAAGTATACATTTTAAAACTGATTTCAATGCAAGATTCATCATTGATTTATTACTTTTATTTATATTAAAAACAGAGTTCCTAATATGTGATATCACTATGCCAAGCATTTTATAAATAACACTAAACTTAAGCCTTATATAATCCTAGCAAATAGGGACTCCTATAATTCCTGTTTTATAGGAGTGAGTTAAGAAGATGAATTCACTCTTTCAAATAGTCCCGTCTTCTTACATGTTGAATTTGCTCACAGTTTCCTAACCAGGCTATATTTATCTGGTTGATCAAAGTCTGTACTTCCACATTACTATGAGATAAAATTAGGTACATGGGTTAAAACCAGTTTCCTATCATTTACCTTATAGATATTCCAAAACGACCAAGTAAATGTATGTATGCAAGGTGTTTGTCAAATAATTCTTTGCCAACTTCCATACTTCTTTTATTAGTAGGTAATATATTAAAAGAAATCCCATACACATTTAATAATTACTCAAATAAGTTCAACAGTTATTGGGCTACAGTATGTTAAAGAGTAGGGACTTCTCAGGTGGCACGGTGGTAAAGAATTGGCCTGCCAATGCAGGGGATGCAGGAGATGCAGGAGACCCTCGTTCCATCCCTGGGTTGGGAAGCTCCCCTGGAGAAGGAAATGGCAACTGCACTCCAGGATTCTTGCTTGGGAAATCCCATGGATAGAGGAGCCTGGTGGGCTACAGTCCATGACGTCACAAAGAGTTGAGCGACTGAGCACATGCACATTTTAAAGAGCAGTTTGGTGACACTCTGATTTCTTGATATAACACCAGGCATATTAGTTCCCGTAAACATATTATAGTCCTTTAGTTCAACTGGCTGATAAACTAGGTATTTTAACCAAAAGCAAGGTTGTGGTAAGACTCACATATGTTCCTCAAACTTTGATTTCTATTTCTTAAATTTTTTAGTACGCTTTTCTATTGATTTCCTTTACCAGAAAGTGTTTGCTCAGCTTTTGAAATATGCAAGAGATTAAGGCTGCTGATTCACTGATTACCATTTTATTGCAGGATTTATGAAACATGTACTTTGTTGTTATATACACTCCAAATCAGTTTATGTGAAATACTTAAGCTTTATATTTGCTATTCAAAAAGAGAATCTCAAGCTTTCTGTAAGAGTAAAATTACCTATATGATGCTTTCATGGAAAATATTGTTTAAATTCTGCTTAATTTGCAAAATCAAGTCTAGATCCAACATTTTATTATAGAAAGGATTCAGAATGTTTATATTTGAAGGCTATTATTTAGCTATTGTATTTATGTTTATCTACTTCTATCTTATCTAGACTAATAATGTAGAAGTTAAAGGAGTAGGTATAGAAACAGTATTCAGTAAAATTTTTGGAAATAGGTGTAATGGAAAAGCACTGTTATCATCTAGATACATGAGTCACAGAGTAAATGCAGAAATAAGACACTTAGGCAGGGATGAAGGCAGTCAAAGACCATTTTCTTCTTTCTAGAAAGAGCTTGGCATTTTCTTTATTGAATTTAGGTTATTTAGAGTTCTTTATGTCTTCAGCTCTATTATAAAATCTGATTTTCTATATTAACCAGTGTGTTTTCATTTTAGAATGGGACAATGATCTTTCCAAATTAATTCTTAACCAATACAAATACCTGCAAACCTCATGACCCTATGCTAGATGTTGAAAATACAAAGATATATTTCTTGTTCTTTTTAGAGAGTTTGGAGACTACATACATATTTGTATTCAATTTAAGCCCCGTAGTACAGACTCCTCACATAATAGATCTATAGCAAGTGAGAGAGTACCCAGTTATAACTAAAAGAAGAAGAAACAGCTTTTCAGAGGAAGTAGTGAACAAGCTGAGGGATGAAACAGGATTTTTAGAGTTCCTCACTGGGGCTGGTGCTCATAAAGAAGGCTCTCCATTTTATGGATATACCACAGTGTGTTCATCTGTTCACCCGATACTTGAGTTAATTCTAGTTTTTGCTAATAACAAATAAAGTTTTTATGATCAGTAATTTACAAATCATTGAATAAATGCATGCTCTTATTTCTCTTGGGTAAATGTAAGCATATAGGAGGGCATCTGCTGAATCAAATAGACAATGGATGTTTAACACTTTATAAGAAACTGCTAAAATTTATCTAAAATGGTTTCATCATTTTGCATTCCCACTGTTAGTGATGATAGTTCCAACTGCTCCATAAGCTTGTTAGTGCTTGATATGATCAGTTCTTTTGCTTTTAGTCATTCTTAAAGGTACAGAGAGGCATCATGCTGTGGTTTGAATTTGCATTTCTCTAATGATCAGTGATACTGGGTATCTTTTCATGTGTTTATTTTATATTCTTATTTCTCTATTTAAAAAATTTTTTTTTTATATTGGAGTAGAGTTGATTAACTGAAACTTGAAAGAAGGTTTGTTAGTCACCCAACTTTCTTTTTAAAACTGCCTTGACTCTCCTAAGCCCTTTAATTTCCATGTGAATTTTAAAATCAGCTTATCAATTTCTGAAAAATAATACCTAGAGTATTGACAAGGATTGTGTTCTATCTGTAAATAAGTTTGAGGACTATTGATACTTTAATGATACTGATAAATCTGAGCCATTGACTTTGGATATTTTCCATCTATTTAAAGTTCTTTGAGCTTCTTTTCTTTTTCTTTTCATATTTTTTGTCAAGTTTTTCTTTAACTACTAAGTATTTTTCTGCTATGGTAAGTATTATTTTGGCCTCAATTCTCAATTGCTCATTGATATGGTAGAAAATGGAATTAAATTTTGTATATTACTCTCTAATTTTGCAATTTTGCTTAACTCATCTATTAGTTCTAGGAATTCCTTCTATAGATTTCATTAGATTTTCTATATAGATGACCATTCTGTCACAAATAAAGACACTGTATTTCTCTCTTTCCACTCCATGCCTTTTATATCTCTATCTTTTAACTTGTTAATTTGGTGAACTGTAATGCTGCTGTTGTTGTTGAGTCACTGAATCTAGTCTAACTCTTTGCAACTGCAGTCTAACTGCAGCAGACCAGTCTCTCTGTCCTCCACTATCTCCTGGAGTTTGCTCAAATTCATGTCCATTGAGTTGGTAATGCTATCTAAGGATCTCGTCCTTTGTTGCCCCCTTCTCCTTTTGCCCTCAATCTTTCCCAGCATCAGGGTCTTTTTCAATGAGATGGGTTGGCTTTTCTCATCAGGTGGCCAAAGTATCAAAGCTTCAGCTTCAGCATCAGTCCTTTCCAATGAATATGCAGGTTTGATTTCCTTTAGGATCGACTGGTATGATTTCCTTGTTGTCCAAGGGACTCTCAAGAGTCTTCTCCAGCACCACAGTTCAATAGCATCAGTTATTCTGTGCTTAGGCTTCTTTACGGTCCAACTCTCACATCCTTACATGACTACTGGAAAAATCACAGTTTTGACTATATAGAACTTTTTCAGCAAAGTGGTCGCTGGTTTTTAATATGCTATCTAGATTGTCATAGCTTTCCTCCCAAGGAGCAAGTGATTTTTGTTTTTTAATTTCATGTAATGACCCCTGCTCAACTATTGAGCTAAATTTACATTGGTAGGATAAACCACACTAGATCGTGGAGTATTTAAATAGATAGGTAGGTAGATAAACTGATAGATAGATAAATATAGATTCAATTTGCTAAAAATTGTTTAGAATTTTTGCATCTGGATTCATGAAAGATATTTGTCTGTAACTGTTCCTTTTTGTCTATTTGTATTAGGGTAATCCTAAGAAAATGATGTGAGAGCTATTCATTCTGTTCCAATTTTTCAAGGTTTCTTTTACATAACTGGTATCATTTTTTCTTTAAATATCATGTTCACTCTATTGATAAAGCCATCTAGATAAGGAATATTCCACAGGGAAAGTGTTCGAAAAAGGCACTTAATTTCTTTAGTAACCTCTTTCAATACTGATACATGTGTCTTTTATCTCTCTTTTTCCCCTCTGATTTATCTGGCTAGATGTTTGTCAATTTCATTAATTTTTCTCAAAGAACAGGCTCTTTGTTTACTTGATTTCTCTAGTTTTTGGTTTATTGATTTCTACTCAGATCTTTATTCTTTTCCTTCTCCTATGAATTTCCTATATTCTCCTTTTCTAGTTTCTTACATGACTGCTGAGGTAAATGACTTGACAAGATGTTTTGCTTTTCAAATATAGGCCTTTAGAATTATACATTATTTATTTCTTAAGTATTTCTTCAGCAGATCCTACATATTTCGAAATATTTTCTTTTCATCTTTCATTTAAAGTATTTTATCATTTATTTTCAGTGTCGTTTTATCAGTTGCCACTTCATGTGTTTTGGAATTTGGTTCATAGATATGTAATGATTTAGGACTGTCATGTCCTCTTGATAAACTGACCACTTCATCATTATGATAATACACATTTTTATTCTGAAATATACTTTCTGTGATACTAATATGCCAAACCTAGGTTTCCTTTGATTAGTGATAGCATGATATAATTTTTAACTCACTTACTTTTAACTGAATTAGTTACTTTTAACTAAATTCAAAGTACATTTTTAGGTAGCAAATAGTTTGGTCTTGCCTTTTTAAATTCAGTCTATTTTTTGCCTTTTTATTGGATTTTTGCATACTGGAAAACAACTTGGCAGAGTTAGTTAAGATAAGTTTGAAAGCACGGCTTAGAAATCCCAGAGGAATTGGGAGTGAGATTTTTATTGTAACACTGTCTGGTAGTAGGGGTAGGTGCAATCTAGGGGCCCACTATTGAGGACAGGATGAGCAAAGGAGAGCACAAACTATGAAATACTCTGAAGTGTTCAGAAGCCAAGAAACCGCTTGTATGATAAGTAGTGTGGCTAGATGTTTAAGAAATGTTGAGTAAAAAGTATGACATAGAAAAATGTCAATATCAAAACTCCACTTATATATATTCACAACCACACCAAGCTACACATTTTTAAAGAATTCATAAAAACACAAGGATACATGTTAAACACAGGATAGTCAGGAATATGCATGAGAGAAAATAAACAGATGCATAAATAATATGCTACTAAAGTAAAATTAAATAATTCTTTACTCTTAGGATCCAAAATTTTTTAAAGTTGAGTTAAAATTAAGACTGAAAACTAAAGTTCTGTGGATTCAAGTATGCCTAATATTTTAATACAATTTACTGCATACCATTTAGGAAATAAACCTGTTTTGAAGCAGGTATTTATAAGACAGGAGGTATACTTGTGAAGTTATTGATTGTTTATTGCCCTCTAGAGTATGCTCACATTAATTAGCATGGAAATCAGCTCAGTAACAATTAATAAAGAAATATATTTAAGTGCCATATGTTTCTGTTAATTCATGCATGCCACCACAATTATCAAGAAATGTTAAGCAGAGATCAGACAATTACTGATCCTAATCAAAATGACAAAAGTCAGACTTTATAATAAACTGGAGTTAGATTATGAGTTTGGATTTTAGTCATGTCTAGACAGTTTCCAAAACAGCCTTTCTTAATTATCCATACCCTATTCCTCTGATAAGAAATAAAAGGATGGTGGTAGAGCTCAGCCTCAAATATAACACGTTCCCTTAATTTGAATCAGTCTTCACTAGCCATGTGTTTGATGGATCTGAACTTTAAAAACCAACCATTTACACAATGTTTTATGTCAAATATATTTCAGTTAACACAACAACAACCAAGGCCTTGTCTGAGGAGTAGAACAGCCAGGGCTGCTGCTGACATGATAAAGCTTGCACACTGCAATTTGTAGGGGGCACCATTCACCTCTCTGTACCATATATGTGTATTCATATTATGACAATTTTTAGCAAATGGCAGTAAATTCTCTAGAGAATTGGGTGATTTATTCTAATGCTCACATAAATGACATTCAGCTGAGCTCATGAAGGCAGCATCTCCAGTTTAAGTGAGGTATTGAGATGCTATTCCCCTATACTTACTACCTTCCCCAACTCACTTTTCTTTCCTCTCTTGCTTTATTCTGAAAAGCAGACAGACCTTTTCCCGTCTCTCCTGGATAATCTGGTACTTACGTGAGCAGGTAATTGTTTCTACTCTTTAAAGCACAGGTTCTACTCCATCATTCTTGGTCGTAATAGCAGAATGCCAAATGTAAGTCTCTCACATAAAACTAAATATAAATAAATTATAAAGTTCACCCATAACCCAAATCAAAAGAACAAACAGGTAAGTAAATAAACTACCTAAATGTTAGTACATTCGGGATGTAGTTTACATTTAATGTTATGAATTTAATAAATGCTTGCCCAAGACTGGTAGCACAGTGCCCTGGTGTGAATGTTTGGGGGTGTGTATGAGAGTGTGTGTGATATGGTTGTATCCAAGTTGCTCTGAGTTCTTCCTCTGCTTTTGCCGAAACACTCATTAGTCATTTTTACTTTGCTCTAGAGGAGCATTTAGGCTTTATTTTGAAAGTAGCTGTGTTGGGGACCTCAAAGTCCACTGTCAAGTTGCATGCTTCTCTAGAAGAACTCACAGAATTCAGGAAAGTTGTTACAATTATGGTTATGGATTATTACAGTGGAAGAATACAGATTAAAATCAGAAAAGGAAAAAGATGCTTATGGTAGGTCCACTGGATATGAGGCTCAGGCTTCCAGTCATCCCCTCTCAATGGGGTCTCACGGATGGCATTCAGTCCTCCCAGCAATGATGTGCCACAACACATTTCATATGTTGCCACTCAGGCAAGATAACTTGAGCTTTGACTTCCAAGATTTTTATAGGAGGTCAGTTACTTAGGTATGTGGCTCTAAAATGACTGACTTCAGCTACTCAGAAGTCAAAGTGATAGAGCATGATCCGTAGCCCCAGAAATACAAAAAAATAAAAAGGCATTCACCATAAATTACAGTGTTAGTATAAACCATCATGCATGCTCCAATATCACAAATACACAGACTCTCTTATCAGTTAGGATATGCCAAGGGCTCAGATTATCTCCCAGGAACTGTTCAATGGCCAGTCCTGAAAATACTTTGGAATGTCAAGCATTATAGTTTCCAGCAGGAAATTTCCAGAAGAACAGGCACTCAAAAATGTGATTTTTGTTTTCTCATTGACACAGATAGTCTTAAATCTTCCACTACCCAATGATCTACACTGAGTGCCTCCTCTTGGAACCAACCATAACTGTGCTTTCTGGATCTCCTCTCTCTCTGGCATGCCTCCACCAGCTATTTGGATGTAATGGTGGAGTGTGCTTGGCTCAATCTGATGGCAAGCTTTTAAGTGAGGCTGCTGATTATTACACCATAGTTCAACAACTCTGGGTGATAGTGCACACAGACATGGCCTTTCCATTATGCCCATAGCATTTGGCAGGCCACACAGGTACAGGTAGGCTGTTAAACAGAAAGAAACCATTATCACTCATAGTTGATCCTGAGCACTGAGAGGCCAGGATGAGGTGCAAAACGTTGCCTTCCCATTTGCTCCTGCCTTCTTTTGGTCTACATATACTCTCTACTAAGGGGGATACTGGAAGCCCTTGATTTCTCAGACTCCTCCTCTTTTTTTTGACCTCTGGCTTCTGCACGGAATCCAAGCTTCACCCTGATCATGGCTAGTTTAGTTGATGGCATTGAACTAGGATGTCCCCTTATTCTGAAATCAGTATATGAAATGATCCCTCATGGCCTCACAGAGAGATGCATTTACTTTTATTTTTCCTGTGATCACTATAAAGGACGTTAACATTCAAGAAATAACCAGGAAAGAAAATTCACTCCAGCTAATATTGAATTCTACTGTGCACCTGTGCCATATCTTTTATGTATTTTATGCTACAAACAATTCCAGAGACTATTAGAAGAAGGGACAAGTGAAGGAGAAAAAAAGCACTGTTCTGTTCTATGTATATTTTATTGTCATGTTTCTGCCAGATTTTAAAGCACATGTCATGCCTGTGTTTACAAACATACTTGTGTATGGTATATATGATACATCCAAATGCACATAAATGGAAAGAGAAAATATGTCATATGAATTGCACATTTTCTCCTTCACAGTTCAGAAACTTTCTCCTGCAGTTTATAACCTACAGGCTTAAACATATTGCTCTTCTTGAGAATAGGGGATATAACTATCTTCTTTATAAGTTATCACAATATGGGTTGGGTATCCTCAACAGTCTATTTGTCTTTATTTGTGGAACCATTTGTGTTAACTGGAAACTTACTAGAAACACAGACTCTAAGATCTGCATACAGACATGCTGAATTGAAAACCCTGGAGAGAGTCCTCAGTAGTTTTCGCTTTATTGAGTCCTTCAGGTGCTTCTGAAGCACACTCAAATTTGAGAGGCACTGTCTTGGAGAATGAGGAAAAGAAAAGTGAGCATTACACTAGGAATTTGAAATTGTGGATTAATGTTATGATGGTTATTTTATGCTCAAGAAAACTAAACACATGTCACAGAGATAATTTATGGTTCTGATAGCAAATACAACTAGAAAACACAATGGATGATAGATAATATGGTACCAGTCAGAGAAATGTTTGCTGCTTTCACTAAAATGTGTTTCTTGTATTAAATAAAGCAGTTGACCTATATATAGTAATTTGTGATTTGGGAGAATAACATATGGTGGGTAGGTAACATGATTTGGGAGGGATCTGATCATTGAGCAACGCCTTCTGGTCATTTTCCTGAATGCCAGTTATGTTTAAACATGCCAATGGAAATGCAGCTCTACTTCATATGTAATGGATTAGATGGCTTAGAGAGGGTGGGAACTAGCCAAAGCCAAGCTTGTTTCTGACATACAGGGGTTGTGTAAACATGCAGAGGGAGGATAAATTGCACATATAATACAATTTTGTCCTAGAGGATCCTTTAGATTGTTTATGATAGCTCCCATAAAAGGAAATAAAGCAAATGGTGTGGATCAGCAGCAGCCAAGTTTTCCTTGGTGGCTCAGATGGTAAAGAATCTGCCTGAAATGCAGGAGACCCAGGTTTGATTCCTGGATTGGGAAGATCCCCTGGAAAAGGAAATGGCTCCCCACTCCAGTACTCTTGCCTGGAGAATCCCATGGATAGAGGAGCCTGGCAGGCTACAGTCCATGGGATCATAAACAGTCAGACACAGCTGAGCGACTTTCACTTTCAGACCTTCTTTTAACAATCCAGAGGACATGGACCTGCATCGTAAAATTGCTGAGCTTTAGCCCAGGAGATTAACATTATATAGAAGGTTATAAGTATGGCTTACACTTTCTGTTTAGTTCCCAAGTCCAAGAGAAGTTTATTTGTTCGAAACTCACAAGGATGAGGAAAAATTGAAAAAGATTCAACTCAGTTTTATAATATATTATATTACATTATGCCAATGTAATATATATGTATATTGACTCTCTCAGTTCTAATTATAAAAAACAACTCTGGACTCAAAATCCAGAAAATATGTAGAAGCAGGGCAGAATATTTTCCAATAAGCATGTTCCTAATCTTAAAAAAATATCTGAAAACAAACTAAAATTGCTGTTGGACATATACAAAATCTACACATGTCCAGCATATCAACTTGGCTATCTCATTGTCCTTTTATGAGGTTATCAAAAAATATCCCTCCCAAAGATCTGGTCTTTATCCCTGGAGTTTGTGACTGTATTACCTTATGTATGTGTTACCTTATGTGGAAAACAGTATTGCAAATGTGATCAAGGCTTTGGACCTTGAGGTACAGAGATTAATATGGATTATCTGCATGAACCCAATCTAATACATAAGTCCTTATAATCAGAAAAACTTTCCTGGGTGTAGTCAGGGAGAAATGTGATTTATGGAAGAAGGTCAGAGAGTTGTGATGTAAGAACCAGCCAGACTACCTGTTGTTGGTTCTGAGATGCATGGACTACATCCAAGGACTGGAGAGAATCCTTTAGGAGCTAAGAGTAGATGGACTCTAAATAATGGTCAACCCTGAAATGGGGACCTCAGACCTTCCCCTATAAGAAATTTAGTTCTGCTAACAGGTGAATGAGCACAGAAACAGATTCTCCTTAGAGCTTGCAGAAAGAAACAGTCTGGCTGACACATTGATTTTAGTACAGTGAGACCAATACCAGACTTCTGACCTACAACAACTGTAAGACAATAAAGTTGTGTTAAGTCCATTTTATGGCAGATTGTTATGGCAGCAATAGAAAATTCATATACTTCATATGCAATATTTTAAAATTTTTACTCTAATATTCCTCTTAATCCAGATCTTCCCCCAAGTTTTCTGATCTCTATAAATGGAGTCACCATGTGCATGCCCTTCCATCTGTTGTAGGCATACCCATCAGAGGACAAATAAATGGCTCGGCCAGAGTTTTCTTTCTAAGCATGACTAGAGAAAAGGGGCAGATCACTGACAATTCTGCAATAGGAAGAACCCACAAACCAGCCCCTTGCTGAGAGATGTGCAGCCCTGAGCACAGGTACAAATGCAGGCCCATATATCACACGTCTGCATATTTAACTGTCATAAATGAGTAGAACAAAATCTTAATAGGTTTACCTTCTGATGTGTCAAATTTAGCTTCTTTAAGTCCAGGTATACCAGATATCCATTTAGAAATCTCAAGTTCCTGGTGTTTCTGTGCTTGTCTGTCGCAGTGAAAGGAGTGCCAGCACCCACCCAAATCCTAAAGTGTGCAGCTGAGGCAGGAGCTCTTCTAGCCTGGGTCAAGGATGGGTATAGAAAGTTGAAAAAAAAAAAAAAAGAAGAAGAAGAAGGAAAAATGCTTAGTCTTCATGATTCTTACACTCTATTGGGCAGACAGAGTATAAACAAGAAACATAAGTAAAATATATAGTGGTTTGTAAAGTATGTCTATACCCAATTTCATTTGACATGGTCAAGGCTTTATCAGTGTTTCTGTTAGTTTTTTACTGCCTGAGTGCTAAGTTGCTTTAGTTGTGTACAACTCTGTGACCCTGTGGATGGTAGCCAACCAGGCTCCTTTGTCCACCGGATTCTCCAGGCAAGAATACTGGAGTGGGTTGCCATGCCCTCCTCCAGGGAATCTTTCTGACCCAGGGATCAAACACGCATCTCTTAATGTGTCTTGCATTGGTTGTGGGGTTCTTTACCACTAGTGCCAGTGCAACAAAACTAAGCTTGTGGTGACAAGCTTAGTAATTTAAGATCCACATTAATTATCTTCCAGCTTGTGTATGTCAGAAATCTAGGCATGGCTTAACGGACCTTCTGGTCAGGGTTTCCCAAGACTGTAATCAAGGAGTTGGCTGGGCTGAATCCTCCTCTGAAGGGTCAACTGAAGAAGAATCGGATTTCAAGCTTCTTATTGGCAGAATTCATTTTCTTGTACCTGTATGGTAGGGGATATGGATTGCATTTTGTTTGTCTTGCTGGCAGTAGGTTGGATGTTCTTCAGTTGTTCTGCTGCTGCTGCTGCTAAGTCGCTTCAGTCGTGTCCAACTCTATGCGACCCCAGAAATGGCAGTCCACCAGGCTCCCCCGTCCCAGGGATTCTCCAGGCAAGAACAGATCACCTATGCTTCCTAGAGGCTGTCAACAGTTTATTATGAGGGCTTCTCCAACAAGGCTGGCTATTACAATAAGATTGCACAGTCTCTCCTACCTCCAATCTCTGACTTTGGAAACATCCAGGCTATCTTTTAGGGACAGTCAAATTATTTAAGTCAGGTAAATTCAGGATATTCTCCTTTTGCATTAATTCAAAATAAACAGATTAAAAACCTTAGTTACATCTGCAATATTTATTTACTTCTCCACATTCTATAGGTTGTATAAGGAAATTACAGGTCTTGATTGCACTCAAAGGATTATACACAGAAGGAATAGCATGGTACAGGGGTCATACGGCCAACCCACTGTCTACCACAGGGAATATACAATGTATTTGCATTGTTCAGTATTCTTGAAAACACTTGGTGCTATCAGTTTTTATTCATCTATGGGATATGAATTGCTCAGTTGTCACTAACTTAATTATTAGTCAGATTGCCTTTTTAGTTTCTCAATTTTATATTCTTCATTAAGATTTCCTTTTCATTGTATGACAAGTGCTTTTTTATGTTTTTATTCTGTCAAAAACTTTTTATAGCTGTTTACCTTTTAAGATGGAGAAAATAGACAATTGCATGACATTAAAATGCATTTTTCTGCCAAGTTTTGCTGTGACATTTTGTTTCTTTAACATTAATATAAGTAATAAATCCTTTCCTTTATGTTCTGTGATTTTTGCATCACTATAAAGAAATTTCTCATATACAAATTCATGAAGGGACTTCTTTTAAGTTTCAAATTTTATGTTACCGTTTAGTTTTTTAACCCACCTGGAATGGTTTGCTTGTGAGTACAGGGATTTCTAACTATTTTTCCCATATACATGCCAATTATCAGATCTATTAACATCTATTAAATAACCATCCTTTCTCAATTTTTATTTCTCTATTCCATCAGATATCAAGATTCCAATTGTGCTTAGAATTTTCTTTTTTTCAGTGGACAAATTTCACCAATAACACAGTATATCATTTTTACAATATAATGTCAATTTTTAATATGTGTAATTTCCACTTTTCTTTCAAGTTGACATTTTTGATCTTAGAATTTCTTTCTAATATTATTGTAATATTAACTTTGTTTGCTTACATCAAAGCTGTTAAAACAAGACAGAGGATTTTTAAAATGCATTGCCTTTATAGAATGATGTAAGTATAATTGACTTTTTCATATTGCATTTTCCTATACACAAACAGGGACTTCCCTGGTGACTTGATGGCAAAGAATCTGCCTGTGATGCAGGAGACCCAGGTTTGATTCCTGGGTTGGAAAGATCCTCTGGAGAAGGGAATGGCAACCCACCCCAGTATTTTTGCTTGTAGAATCCCATGGACAGAGGAGCCAGTGGGCTACAAGTGTGTGGGGTCGCAAAGAGTCGGACATTACTGAGCAACTAAACAACAACAGTTGAAGGAATTGCAGGGAAAAGAGGTTACCTGCCCCAGGTCAAAGCAAATAGTGGGCAGAGCTGAATCACACCCTGGCTATTTGAATTCAGCATCTGCACTTTCAGAGGAGAAACTACTCATGCTCCTCTCCATGACTGAACATTATCAAAACATTTTTTCTAATGTTTAAAAATCCATTTTTATATTAACTCCATGCAATTTTTATGACCTCACTTTTTATCTGCACTACCTTTTCAGTGTCTATGACTTATCAGTGCCTGAAATCACTTAGAATATATATTAAAGTATACTTACATATTTGGTTGTAAAGTGATGTAAATAGCACAAGTGGACAAATATACATACAGAGCTTATAAATGATGTTTAAGAAACATGAGACATCTTCTTTTAATAAGTTCAAAGATACATAGTTGCCTATCATAAGAACATTAGCCAATCCATATTATCCAATAAGTAGTAACAGTGGCTAGATGTGTGTGTATATTTGGGGACCATCAAAGAGATATTAGGCAAATAATTTGCATACCTAATGGAATATGTTCATATCAAGTGTAAGAAAAACTTCTAAAATTCTCTGGAGAATTATTTTACTATAGTAAATAAGCTGATTGGAATTGATTGAAATGGAAAATTACTGACTGAAAATATGTCAAGAAAAACCAGCTGTTGAAGTCAGATGTTCTGATAAAACAAGATGTAACTGATAAAACAAGTTAAACCATAATAGCAAAATTTTGGAAATTTGGAAATTTGGAAATTAATCATGCCTTCTGGAAATAGATTAATAAGAGAATGCAAATTTAGAGAAAATAAAATTACGAATGACTTGGAAAACAATAACAAAGTTACATTGTCTGTACCTTAAACCAAATTTGCTTACAACTTAAAGGATTGCTGTATCTCTTTTTGTAGTTGGCACTAGTGGTAAAGAACCCACCTGCCAATGCAGGACACATAAGCGACATAGGTTCGATCTCTAGGTTGGGAAGATCCCCTAGAGGAGGGCATGGCAACCCACTCCAGTATTCTTGCCTGGGAAACCCCATGGACAGAGGAATCTGGTGGACTACAGACCAAAGAGTCGCAAAGACTCTTATATAACAGAGGATTTTGCACACACACACACACACACACACACACACACACACTCATCTTTGTTGTACTGTAGCACCTGTAACTTTATTAGAACTAATACTTTAAAAAAATTACAAATAAACTTTAATATCTGCAAATCAATCAATGTAATACACCACATTAACAAATTGAAAGATAAAAACCATATGATTATCTCAATAGATGCAGAGAAAGCCTTTGACAAAATTCAACACTCATTTATGATTAAAACTCTCCAAAAAGCAGGAATAGAAGGAACATACCTCAACATAATAAAAGCTATATATGACAAACCCACAGCAAGCATCACCCTCAATGGTGAAAAAATTGAAAGCATTTCCCCTGAAATCAGGAACAAGACAAGGGTGCCCACTCTCACCACTACTATTCAACATAGTGTTGGAAGTTTTGGCCACAGCAATCAGAGCAGAAAAAGAAGTAAAAGGAATCCAGATAGGAAAAGAAGAAGTGAAACTCTCACTGTTTGCAGATGACATGATCCTCTACATAGAAAACCCTAAAGACTCTACCAAAAATTACTAGAGCTAATCAATGAATATAGTAAAGTTGCAGGATATAAAATTAACACACAGAAATCCCTTGCATTCCTATATACTAACAATGAAAAAACAGAAAGAGAAATTAAGGAAACAATACCATTCACCATTGCAACAAAAAGAATAAAATACTTAGGAGTACATCTACCTAAAGAAACAAAAGACCTATACATAGAAAACTATAAAACACTGATGAAAGAAATCAAAGAGGACACAAACAGATGGAGAAACATACCGTGTTCATGGATTGGAAGAATCAATATTGTCAAAATGGCTATTCTACCCAAAGCAATCTATAGATTCAATGCAATCCCTATCAAGCTACCAACGGTATTTTTCACAGAACTAGACCAAAGAATTTCACAATTTGTATGGAAATACAAAAAACCTCGAATAGCCAAAGTAATCTTGAGAAAGAAGAATGGAACTGGAGGAATCAACCTGCCTGACTTCAGACTCTACTACAAAGCCACAGTCATCAAGACAGTATGGTACTGGCACAAAGACAGAAATATAGATCAATGGAACAGAATAGAAAGCCCAGAGATAAATCCACGAACCTATGGACACCTTATCTTTGACAAAGGAGGCAAGGATATACAATGGAAAAAAGACAAATAAACTGCTGGTAATTTTCTAAACTACAGTTTCCAAGCATACACTAAGTTACCTTTCATTATGTGACCAAGGTTCATTGTCTATAAATCAGCCCCCAGAAAATAAAGATACTTAGAAACTTTTAACATGGAGATCAGAATGCAGTGTACTGAGTGTGTGTGTGTGTGTGTGTAATATGGAGAGAAAGACAGACAGATATTAACAGAAAGATTGAGACAGAGGCTAGGATATCGAGACAGAGACAGAAAGATCAGAATCTACATTCCTCAGATGGATATCTATAAATCTCTTCAAACTTTAAGAGAGTCATATTTCTGTATGTTATTTCAGTATAACTTGCTCAGAACTAACTGCCCTGGTCAGCTTACTTACAGCAGCTAATGCTATACTGTCCTAACTCCTCAACCCTTTTACACTCCATACCTGGAGCAGCATTACATAATGTAAAATAAATCACCACATATTAGAAGTTGTATAATTGCTTGTTTTATAAACATTTTTCTACACCATTCAATGCTCAGTAACCTATTCTTTTCCACTACATGATCAGAAGAACATTCCACTGGTAAAAACACAGGAAACACATGAATTAATCTTCTAAACTTCTCATGTAAGGTCCATTTCTTTTCATCAATCATCCACATTTTTATTTACTAATAACTACAAAGTTAAACACAGCATAATACATAATATATGGGTATAGTAAACATGATTTCAATAAATCTAAGAAAATTAAGAATTGTCCCTTTTGGACACTCATGTCATTATTTACTACACACAGATATGACTGGAATATACATGATGTTTTGATCAGATAAAAATTAAAATTTTAAATTATATCCTGTTTATATGAGATGGAGTTTACCATTCACAAGATAGAGACAGACCAAGAAACAAGAAAGAGAGAAGAGAAATAGTTTGGTTCAAATCTCTAATCATAGTCAAAAATGAGACTGCCATAAACATTTAGAGAAATTTTTGACTTTGAATTAAACCAATAATTACAGTTCTCTCTACTATTGTGTATGTTTGTCTCTCAGTCGTGTCCAACTCTTTGTGACCCCATGGAATGCAGCTCGCCAGGCTCCTCTGTCCATGGGATTCTCCAGGCAAGAATACTGGAGTAGATTGCCATTTCCTTCTCCAGGGGATCGTCCTGACCCAGGAATAGAACCCCAGTCTCCTGAATTGCAGGCAGATTCTTTGCTATCTGAGCCACCAGGGAAGTCAATTTAATCATTGCCTAATCACTGGCTCCCAATGCTTAGCCAATGATTATATTGGTTCTAATCATTGGCTTCCAATAAATCTCTTCTCCATGAGGTCTCATGTTCAGATTTGGTAACATTAAAATGCAGAGCTAATTTTTTTTCAAAGAATATTATTAATACCACTATTTAATTATACTATTTTCATGCAAGGAAAGAATGTCATTGTTTACATTTGAGAAATGTGGAAAATGAGGTTGATACATGTGAGATTTCCTGATGCACAGTCTAATATTACCAATATTGCTGCACATCTGACTATAATATTTTAATAATCTCTGAAAGCAACAGGCATTAAAATAAATTTTTTCTCAGAAAGGATTTATATATGAAAAACATTACCATGCTGTAATATTGAGATATTTGCTAAATCTAATTCAAGTAAACACTATTTTAGTAAGCACCAAACAGATTTATTTCTGCCTTGTAGCCTAGGTTGAGTTATATATTTAAGCAAAATCATCCTAGATTAGTTGAGTAGAAAAAATTCTTGATCAATATTATAAAAATACTGCTTGTTCTCTAGGAGAGTTACCCCAGGTTAGCCTACAATTTTATAAGTTGTGAATCCTATTCTGTAACCATTATTCCTGATGGTATTCTTCTGGGATGGTTTAGGTTCAGATGTTGGATTGAACTACCAAATGTTGGGCTGAATTAGCAGAAACATATTTTTCAATGATTAGGTCTATTACATTCACTATATGATGTTCTTTCCTTTTTATTATGAAATTCAGAAAAGGCATAAGGTAATATCAAAAAGAACAAAATAATAGTATAGCAATATAGGTACATAAGTTACTCTAAATGTAAAAGCTGAGAAAATAAAAGAAGCCAGGCATATAAAGGGGTTTGTTTAATTACCAGTGAAAACGGATAGGATTTTGTTTATAAAAGTGAACTACACAGAAAATTTAAATTTCAGTTAATTATTACTTATTACTAAGTATCATGCAGTGTGCCAAGGGATTTATGTAAGCACTTGAGTTTCATCCTCACAATGACCCTTAGAGTGTGAATGGAACATCACAGAAAGAAGAACCTGAGGCTTGACAGGAGGAAGCCTGATAAAAGTCCTGAGTTAGACTTTGGCTAAATGGCCACCCACTCCATTATTCTTGCCCAGAAAGTCCCATGGATGGAGGGAACCTGGTAGGCTACAGTCCATGGTGTTGCAAAGAGCCAGACAGGACTGAGCGACTTCATTTTCACTTTCACTTTCACTTTTCTCGTGTCCCAGGCAAGGTGTCTGAGTTCAGGTCTCCCAAACCCAAGATATTAACCACACCTAGAATTTATGCTAGGAAAACAGCATTGTATCACTCTGAAGAGTTGATTTTTTTTTTTTTTTTTGGTTTTCTTTTTAACAAAATATACTTCAGTTTTAGGAGGGTAGTTGGTCCTTTATAACAACAAACACTAGTGGAATAACTATCAATTACTTCCTGAGAGGCACTGGAGAATTTACCTTTAGAACAGTGGTGTTAGATCAAAGAAGTGTCTCAGGCCACAACAATTATTTTCCCCTAGGAGTTCACAGTAAGCTTTTCTTCCCTGCCTTTGAGGAGGAAGGATCCTCATGCTGGTACTTCCCTTACAGTGGCTACTTGAGATTTTACTTCTGGTTCTGTAGAACTTCTTATGAAATACTTATCCACAGACAGATGCTTCTAGATACACAGAGCCTGTGTGTATCACTTCAAGATTGTAAGAAAAACTGTTTTGAAGAAAATGACCACAATGATAATACAGTCTTGTTTCTTAGACTAACACCAATAAAATGCTTTAACTTAAAGTGATTTAGAATACTCAGTTCAGAAGTCTGAACTATTTGTCGGTCAGAAGGTGAGATTTAAAACCAGGATTTAAGTTTTCGGTTATTTTATACTAAACATTCAAGGACCTGAAGCGGGCAGGAAAAAGTATTCCAGGAGGCAGTTTTCTAATAAATTTGAACATAATGATGACTTTTATGCTTGTGTAAAATGTGTTGCATGTAAGCCCCATATAGCTGAAGCTACAAATTGAAAGGAACACTTTTTAGGAATGCATGCGTTCTTCAAAGAACTTCCAAAATAATGTAGTAAAAAAGCATGAAATTAAAGTTGCTTCTAAATAAGCTTGCACAGTTTGCATCTGTTTCAGATCCTTTTAGCATTTTAATTTTGAAACTATACATATCCAATAGTTAATTAGAAATGGAAAAACCCAATCAATCAGCCAGCTGTTTTGATTGTACTCTGCCAGGTAGCTGTTTGCACTGATTTGTTTGTGAGTAGTGGTGTGTGTGGTTAACTGGCAGGTGATTAACAGTATCATCACAGTCTGAGACTAACAATTTGTTTCAAAAATTAAACACTGACATATTTCTTAGATTGTGTGTTTATTTATTTATTTTTTTATTAGTTGGAGGCTAATTACTTCACAACATTGCAGTGGGTTTTGTCATACATTGACATGATTCAGCCATGGAGTTACATGTATTCCCCATCCCGATCCCCCCTCCCACCTCCCTCTCCACCCGATTCCTCTGAGTCTTCCCAGTGCACCAGGCCCGAGCACTTGTCTCATGCATCCAACCTGGGCTGGTGATCTGTTTCACTATAGATAATATACATGCTGTTCTCTCAAAACATCCCACCCTCGCCTTCTCCCACAGAGTCCAAAAGTCTGTTCTGTACATCTGTGTTCTCTTTTTCTGTTTTGCATATAGGGTTATCATTACCATCTTTCTAAATTCCATATATATGTGTTAGTATGCTGTAATGTTCTTTATCTTTCTGGCTTACTTCACTCTGTATAATGGGCTCCAGTTTCATCCATCTCATTAGAACTGATTCAAATGAATTCTTTTTAATGGCTGAGTAATATTCCATGGTGTATATGTACCACAGCTTCCTTATCCATTCGTCTGCTGATGGGCATCTAGGTTGCTTCCATGTCCTGGCTATTATAAACAGTGCTGCGATGAACATTGGGGTGCACGTGTCTCTTTCAGATCTGGTTTCCTCAGTGTGTATGCCCAGAAGTGGGATTGCTGGGTCATATGGCAGTTCTATTTCCAGTTTTTTAGGAAATCTCCACACTGTTCTCCATAGTGGCTGTACTAGTTTGCATTCCCACCAACAGTGTAAGAGGGTTCCCTTTTCTCCACACCCTCTCCAGCATTTATTGCTTGTAGACTTTTGGATAGCAGCCATCCTGACTGGCATGTAATGGTACCTCATTGTGGTTTTGATTTGCATTTCTCTGATAATAAGTGATGTTGAGCATCTTTTCATACAAGCAACTCCTGAAGCTCAATTCCAGAAAAATAAATGACCCAATCAAAAAATGGGCCAAAGAACTAAACAGACATTTCTCCAAAGAAGACATACAGATGGCTAACAAACAGATTGTGTGTTTAAAAATAACCTCTCTGATTTTTCTTATGACTCCTTTAGTATTATTGCTAGCTAACATAATTATTCTTTGGTTATGAAGTTAAACACAGTTCAGGTTACTATCCTAGGAGTTACCTTGCTTATATAATTTCCAAAAAGAAAGGGGGCAATTTATTTATCTGTATTCCCACCTCATTTCAAAAAACGTGAAAAATGTGAAAAAATACTAAAAAACACTGCATTAAACATGCAGTAATTAAAGCAGCAAAATATCATAATTATATATATAAACTATACATATTTATAGGTTATTGTCACCAGCAGAATGACAATTTTCTTTGTGCGTGTTCTCTCGAAGGAAATAATTCAGTTGAGTGTCACAGAGCAGTTTTAAGTAGCAAAAGTTTTATTGAGCAAAGGGAAAGTGCGTTGCTGAGAAAGCATGAGAGTGGGCTGTCAGGAAACAAGAAACATCCCCTCAATGTGGCAGAGTTGGGTTTTGTTTTAAAGTGGAGGTCCGTCCCTATATCACATGTCATTTACCAAGTTGATTGACAACTTTAAGATATATAACTTTTCTCCCAGTTAGCAGGTGTTTACACATAAACACCAGAGTGAACCCATGGATGGGGGTGAAAACTACAATGCTAATTTATTGTAACTACAGCATATGAACCCTGGTTCACCTTGAGTCACTGTTTAGATCTTGGTGTACTTACGCCAACCTCAGTTGGCGGTTTTATCTTGCAAGGTCCTGACATGGTTGGAAAACTAGCAGTGGTCTTTGGCCACACAAGGGAGGATCTCTGGGTGCATTTTGTTTTGTTTTGTTTTGTTTTTTCTCTGGGTGCATTTTGATCACCAGTGTCCAAGTGAGGAGGAAAGGACAACACCGACAGACAAGAGGAGCTGTTACTATAAAACAAAGAACTCAAATACTTAATTGATTGAGAGCAATGGATAAAGTTAAGTAGATTAAGATATGAAGGATCATCTAATACTTAATAATGTTTGAAATGCAGTATTATATGTGAATATCATAGATGGATTTCACACTAGCAATATGCTTCTTTCACTTGAAGTTATTACTTCAGTTACATGCTTGACTTGTACTTCCATTCACTTATGTGTCCTGTTTTTCACACAGAGATATTAATAATCCAGAAGTCTGCTCTCCCAGATGATACACAAGCCACTTTCATTATAGGACAGAACTTCTTTCAAGAAGGCTCTCTACCTTCTGGAAGGAATGGAGGTAGGCAGGTAAGAAGGAAGGTTGGTTGTTCAATCTGTGCTCTCAGTCATCCACCTTCCTCTCTCTTCCTTCCAGATTGTTTAGTGGGCTAGACTAGGTTCATGAAGATTTATTAATGCAATTAAAATTATTTTGCCCTAGCATGGATTATTAAGGATCCCGACAGTTCAGTTCAGTCGCTCAGTCGTGTCCACCTCTGTGACCCCATGAACCGCAGCACGCCAGGCCTCCCTGTCCATCATCAACTCCTGGAGTTTACCCAAATTCATGTTCATTGAGTCAGTGATGCCATCCAACCGTCTCATCCTCTGTTGTCTCCTTCTCCTCCTGCCTTCAATCCTTCCCAGCATCGGGGTCTGTTCAAATGAGTCAGCTCTTCTCATCAGGTGGCCAAAGTATTGGAGTTTCAGCTTCAACATCAGTCCTTCCAATGAACACCCAGGACTGATCTCCTTTAGGATGGACTGGTTGGATCTCCTTGCAATCCAAGGGACTCTCAAGAGTCTTCTCCAACACCACAGTTCAAAAGCATCAATTCTTTGGTGCTCAGCTTTCTTTATAGTCCAACTCTCACATCCATACATGACCACTGGAAAAACCATAGCCTTGACTAGATGGACCTTTGTTGACAAAATAATGGATCCCGTACATCTATGCAAAAGATCATGTGAAGTGACCAGTGGGTGGGGGGTGGGGGGTGCGGAGGGTGAGGGAAGGAACTTGCAGTGTTGTATCTGCATTGACAGCAATCATGTAATATCATGATATTACATGATTGCTCTCATGTAAAATATATTCCAAAATGCATTTGGATTGAGTTATATTTTTTCTTTTTAGTTTGCTTTTTATGTCTAAATATTTTCTTTTAGGATTGCCTAATTAAATATACACAAGAACCAAAAATATTTTTTAAAAATCTAGAGTAAACTATTCACCTGACCTGGAACCACCCTTGTGATTATTCTGCTGCTTAAAATTTCATTAGCCATCTGTGTCCAGCTAATTCAAACAGCTCTTTAAAGTTCAAAGACCTATCAAATCACCTAAAGTCAAGTAAATGTATCCCTGGCTTAATAGGTAAATGAATACTTGATTGTTGCCCTTGAATATATTTCCTCTTCATTCATATAGGAATGGTCTGTGGAAATAATATAAATATGAATTTATATTCAGTATTTATTTTAACCTAATTTCATTTTGATATGTCACCTTGTAACATGGAATAATTTGTTGCCTTCATAATTTGTTTAGTCACTCAGTTGTGTCCGACTCTGAGACCTCAAGGACTACAGCATGCCATGCTTTCCTGTCCTTAATCATCTCCCTGAGCTTGTTCAAACTCATATCCATTGAGTAGGTGGTGCCATCAAACCATCTCATCCTCTGTCATCCCCCTATCCTGCTTTCAGTCTTTCCCAGCATTAGGGTCTTTTCTAATGAGTCAGCTCTTCCCATCAGGAGGCCAACGTATTGGAGCTTCAGCTTCAGCATGAGTCCTTCCAAAGAATATCCAGGGTGGATTTCCTTTATGATTTACTATTGATCCCCTCACTGTCCAAGGGACTCTCAAGAGTCTTCTCTAGCACCACAATTTGAAAGCATCAATTCTTTGGTGCTTACCATTCCCTATGGCCCAACCCTCACATCTGTACATGACTAGTGGAAAATCATAGCTTTGAGTAGACAGATCTTTGTTGGCAAAATGATGCCTCTGCTTTTTAATAAGCTGTCTAAGTTTGTCATAGCTTTTCTTCCAAGGAGCAAGTATCTTTCAATGTCATGGCTGCAGTCACCGTCCACAGTTATTTTGGCACACAAGAAAATAAAATCTGTCACTGTTTCCACTTTTTCCCATCTTTTGCCATGAACTGATGGGACCAAATACCATGATCTTAGTTTTTTGAATGTTGAGTTTTAAGCCTGCTTTTTCACTCTCCTCTTTCACCTCTTTCATCAAGAGGCTCTTTAGATACTCTTTTCTTTCTGCCATTTCAGTGGTATTATCTGCATATCTGAGATTGTTGATACCTCTCCCAGCAATCTTGATTCCAGCTTGTGCTTCATCCAGCCCAGAATTTTCCATGATCTATTCTGAGTATAAGTTAAATAGGCAGGATGAAAGTATATAGCCTTGATGTACTCCTTTTCCAATTTTGAGTCAGTCCCTTGTTCCATGTCCTGTTCTAACTGTTATAGCCTGATCTGCATACAGGTTTCTCAGGTAAGGTGGTCTGATAATCCCCTCTCTTTCAGAATTTTCTACAGTTTGTTGTGATCCACACAGTCGAAGACTGTGTAGTTAATGAAGCAGAAGTAGATATTTTTTTCTGGAATTTCCTTGCTTTTTCTATGATCCAACAAATGTTGGCAATTTCATCTCTGTTTCCTATGCATTTTCTAAATTCAGCTTGTACATTTGGAAGTTCTAAGTTCACATACTGTTGAAGCCTTAGCTTAAAGGATTTTGAGCATTACCTTACTAGCATGTGGAATGAGCACCACTGTAATGTAGTTTGAACATCCTTTAGCATTGCCTTTATTTGAGGTTGGAATGGAAACTGACCTTTTCCATTCCAGTGGCCACTGCTGAATTTTCAAAATTTGTCAATGTATTGAGTGCAGCACTTAAACAGCATCATCTTTTAAGATTTTAAATAGCTCAGCTGGAATTCCATCACCTCCACTAGCTTTGTTCATGGAAATGCTTCTTAAGGTTGGTGGCCATTGTTGCAATCTTTTCACAATCTGACTGTAAGGACCTGCTTCCAATGTTGTGTGAACCCTGACAAGTCTCAGTCCCTTGTCATGAACATCTGCCCATAAGCTCACAGAGTATCCTCATAATATGGCCACTAGCTTCCCCCAGAGTAAAATAACTCATAAGAGAGAGAGAAAGAGGGGAGGGAGGGGACATGGGAGGGAAGAAGAGAGAGGGAGAGGGAGGGAAACAAATAATTCAAAATGAGAAGCATTGTAATTCAGAATGTAATTCAGAATGTAATTCAGAAGTGACATTACATAGTTTCTGTCATATTTCATTCTCCAGAAATGAGTCATTAAAACCAACCTAAAGTCAAGTAAAGGGGAATTAAGCTCCACCTCTCGAGGGGAGAGGTATTTAAGAGTTTCTGGATATAGCTTTGAAATTACAACAGTGTATTTATCTTTAAAACACTTTCATATGCTAGTTATGAAAAACAAATAAAAATTATGTAGCCATTGTTATTAAAACCTACAAAATTTTAAAAGTACATTGCTTTCACTTACAGTACTTCAAGGAATTAAACTAACTTGATTTCAATGATCTCTTGATTATGAAGCAGTCTTTGTGGTGATCCATTTATTTGTCCTGTCTATCCAGATAGCTAAGTTAGGCAGTTTGATAAATACCAATACTTTGAGTGTTATGTTTGCCATCTTCACCTACACAGTGTGTCCAAAGTGTCTGAACCACAAATTCTCCCTTCTCACCTCAGTCTTTGAGACCATTGTTTTTAGAAAGCAGTAAATCATTTCCCCTGGTTTTGTGCTACCACAATTTCCATAAATTGTTTGTATAACTGGACAGTCATTTAATAGCCAATCTTGCCTTCCTTACCGATGAAATGCAAAGAATGGAAGAGAGACCATTTATCCTTTACTTCCCATCTTGGAAAAAATATTCAGAACTAATAGAAATACAGACACTCCTAGTAGCCAAATGCAGGCCTAGACCCTTCTGCCTTTTGTTACAACGTTTTTTCGATCTTCATGAAGCATTTTTTGTGCTATATTCTGTTGTTTATGAAAAAGAAAAAGGTTTAATATCCTTGGATCTCTTCTATTTGCAACTTCTGAGACTTTCTTTCTGTGAGTCGCTGTACTCTGACACAAAAGCCAAGCTAATGCTCTTTTTAATGGTTGAGTAAGGCTGAAAGTATTCACATCAATTTCCTATTGCCACAAAATGATCTGGGTCATGACAATCTACAAGCCAAGTTACTAGACCATTACTAAACTACTGTCGCATAAGGATAAGTTAGCAAGTTTGACCTTTTAAACCAAACTGCAAAATGTTCTTTTGATTAAAGTCTACAGCAGTCCCCTGAGAATGGCAATGCTGAATGTTAGGGATTTAACACAACACTGAGATCTTGGCAGATAAATGTACCTTTACTCATAAGCTTTTCAACTCACATGCAGCTTTAAATTCCTTGCTCTATAGAATTACCATTCTGTGCTTGGTTTTATTTTGAAGGAAGTTATATTCATTTCCAAGGTGAAGACTCATGACCAGGAAGCCAATTTAACCCAAGGAAGTAAAAGCTTTATTCTTTCTGAGAAAATTAGATATTTAAGGATAAATACTCTAATTTGTCCTTTCAACCTACGTTTATGGGTAATTTCTGGCCACTGTTGAATACTTTTCTGATTTCTCTCTTGAATATTCTTCCTGCCTTTTCGGTATTCTTCCTTTCATTCTTAACTCCTAATTCACATATACAGAATAAAAGCTCATTAAACCTTTTGTCACTCTAACTTTTGCACACTGCCATACTCAGTAGTTATTCTAATCTAGCCATATATTTTTGTATATATTATTTATAATGTTGTTTTTGTCATAAATCTAAACTATACATTGTAAAGAGTAGTTTTAGTGTTCACGCATGTGAGTATCTTTGTTTTCACAATTTGATGCTTCCTGATCTAGAAAATATGTTAGTGAGATAGAAAGTATATATGGATAGCCTTTTAATTAGTTAGTCTTCCACAAAAACAACACCAAAGTGTGAATAAATGTTTCCTCTTTTTAACTTGGAAAGCCAGTAGTGTAAACTCTTGTTCAGACTTGAATAACGTTAGTTCTTCAGAGTTAATGAAAAGTCTTTCAGCAATTTTGGTTGATATGTAGGTAGAATTACTTTATGGTCTATTCACCTATGTTGTGTTCCTTTCCCATGCTGTATTTGCTTAATTATATGTATTTGTAGCAAATAATACTTTCATGTAAGACAACTATATTAACAACCCACTCCAGTATATTCTTGCCTGGAAAATCCCACGGACAGAGGAGCCTGGTGGGCTACAGTCCATAGGGTCATGAAGAGTCGGACACGACTGAGTGACTAATACTTTCACTTTCACTGAACATTAATTAGGAGATACTTGCTGAATTTGTATTTCATTTTTACTAATATAGATCTTCCTCCACTTAAAATGGGGCTACATCCCAATAAGTGTATCATAAGTTGAAAACACCTTATATCATAAGGTTTTTAATATACTTTATCTAACATCACAGTCTAGCATACCTTAAACATGCTCAGAACACTTATATTAGCCTGTGTTTGTGTGCTAAATTGCTTCAGTCATGTCTGATTCTTTGACACCCCATGGACTGTAGCTTTCCAGGCTCCTCTGTCCATGGGATTCTCCAGGCAAGAATACTGGAGTGGGTTGTCATGCCCTCCTCCAGGAGATCTTCCTGACCCAGGGACTGAACCCACATCTCTTTGTCTCCTGCACTGGCAGGCAAGTTCTTTACCACTGGCACTACCTGGCAGTTAGGTAAAATCATCTAACATAAAGTCTATTTTATAATAAAGTACTGCATATTTCATGCAATTTATTAAATACTGTACTAAAAGTGAAGAGTAGAATAGCCATACTGGTTCAGAATGGTTGTAAGTGTATCTGTTGTTGACCCTCATGATCTCGAGGTGGAATGGGAGCTGCGGCTTTCTGGCTCTGCCTAGGATCAAAGAGAGGATGAGACTGAGGTCCCCAACCCAGGTAAAGATCAAAATTCAAAATCCAAAGTGTATTTCTAAAGAATATTTAGGTATCACTTTTGAACAATCATAAAGTTGAAAAATGGTAAGTCAAACCATTCTAAGTTGGGGACCGTCTGCAATATTTTTTCTTTCAAAGTCTAGTAGTCCTTTGTGATTTATGCTTCTGCCAAAATTGCCTCTATCATATTTTATTACTTAGTTCGTTTTATCTCAGGAGTCTTCCTGCTTCATTGAACTCTACAAATTTTTCAAACTCTGTTATTTGGTATGTCAGGAGATCCTCAGAATTTTCTCAAGAGCTACTTCCATGAATAAGGGACAGAAGAGGGCAGGAAATTGCAGGATCATATTTAGCATCAATCTTAGTATTTCTTCTTTAATCTGTTTTGGATATGCAGGTATCAGAACAGGTTTTAATTTGCTTTGGAGGAGATGCCTAAATTTATTTGGTAACCATTGCTCTATAGGTGATTATACATATTTTGAGCTACTGAATGTTCCAACTTTAAATGGCCCCTATATTTGGACTATTGACTAAGAAAGTCAGTGATTATCCTCATAGGTATCATTGTGAACCTGACTTTTCCACCACTTGCATTTATCAATATAAAATATATCATATGCTACAGAGAATGGAAAGTATGAACCATGCTAGAGAGAAAGTAAAGGTCCTACTGGCCCATGCATAAGAAATTAATTTTATTAAAAAAAAAAAAGAAATTGATTTTAAGAGGGCTTAGGCAATGTATGTGGCATTCAAGAAATATAGGTTAGTATCAGTTAAAAATCCTCCAGTAGGAAAGATCAGCAAGAACCAGCAGAAATGATGGAACTTACATATTCTGACTACTATCTGACTGTTTCCATCTGTACTTAATATTCTTTGACTTAGGTAGAGACAGAGATAGAAGGAGCATGTAACATTTTCCCTGTCTTTTTACAAATGGGCAGAATTTTTCTCTTTCAAGGGGGTAAAGCATATCAGTTATTAAAGCTGAGACTTGATTGACCTTCACATATCACATTATCAGTGGAAATACTTTCATATTTGAGAAACTGCTTGACTATCCGACTTAGTTCTCAATTGTGTTGTTTTTCTATTTGTTTACCATTAAAGAGGATGGATCTAGGACTTAATCAGTTGTCACTTTATCTAGGTGCTCTAGGACTTTTTTCCTTAAATAGAGGTAAGCCAAACCCAACTTTATGTTGCAACATAAGAGCTGAGGGAGAAGGAGAAGCTGGAAATGTTGAAAAGAAAGATAATAAAAGAAGTGAGATCAAAAGAGGAAAGGTTAGCCTTGAGAAGTAATAGGGATACTTTAGATGAGACTCAAATAATATTGGAGTTGAGTGTGAAGAGAGAGATTTAAAGATAGAGAAGATGGTAGATTGGATAGTAGTGTTTGCCTGATGGTATTACTCTCAGTAAGTGGAAATCAAGGCACTCTATCAAAAGAAAGGTGGAAAGCTGAGCTTGGAAAAAGAAAAGTTAAAACTGTTCCATTCGAAGAAAACTATGAAATCAACAGAACAAAAACTCAGACACACAAAAGATGAATGAAAGGACAAATCAAGTCAGTTAGGAACAACCTGTCTCAGGTCAGGTAAAAAATATGGTCATTAATTTTCTCTAGTAAGTTAAAATATAGGGTGGAGATGTTGGGTCATCTGATTCTGTGTATAGATAGAATAGGAGGGAGAGAGAAGGTGATTTTCTTTGAAAAAAAATAATACTTTGGTTACTACCTGGATAAATCATTGATTCTATTTTTATACTGCTTATTTTAATACTGGAGAGACAGGAATTTGTCTTTGGAGAATGTTAAAATGACACAAACAATAGGGGATTTGAATAGATCTCACAGTTAAGGGAATGATGGTAAAAGAAAAATAAGCTTCTATACTTGTCACTTTTCATCATCTGCAGCTACTAATGTCCTTTCATTTTGTGATTATGATGCCCATTTTTAGGGCATTTCTGGTTTCATTTTTGAGTTCCTCATGGATCACAATCATTAACAGCATTGGTCATTTCTCATCACACCTTGAAAACATAAAATTTTCAGTACCTTAGTTTTCTATATTTTCTAAGTGGAAACAGCAACTATATATATCTGATATATATGTGTGTGTATATATATATATATATATATATATATATAATTATCATACACATATGACTTAATATAATAAGGTAAACATACTTTTATTAATTTTAAGATTTTAATTAGCCTGGAATTTCCAGGGGGATCTTTATCTATAAAATGCTCAAGAGAGCCACCAAAAGCAAAACCCTATAGTTACAGTTCCAATTAAAGGAAGTAAGTGATTTTTATAATTCTGAATCTGTTTGAGGGAAGAATGTTGAATGTCTGCTTCAACAGCAACTCCTTTGCCTTGTTGTTGTTTAGTTGCTAAGTCATGCCTGACTCTTTTGCGACCCCATGGACTGTAGCCCTCCAGACTACTCCATCCATGGGATTCTCCAGGCAAGAATACTGGAGTGCGTTGCCATCTCCTTCTCCAAGGGATCTTCCTGACCGAGGGATCGAGCCTGTGTCTCCTTCATTGGCAGGAGGATTCTTTACCAATGAGGTACCAGATAAGCCCAATTCCTTACATTATATATATATATATATACACACACATGCATATGTATGTATGTATGTATATATATACATATATATACCATTTTAAAATGTTTTAACTTTCAAGATCTTATATGAATGTCACTACAGTCTTTGAAGTTAAGAAAACCAGGTAGTATGAATCTAACTAGGTCTTTATTTTATCCTGGTACATGTTGAACATAAAAGACCAGATCGGTGTATTACAGATCACTGTATTTCCTTGCATTCATTTAGTAACAACACTCCTGCCTCAATTCAGTTCCTTTTCTTCTGTGGATTTCCACAGGATGAATCACAATGTGTTCAGGATATATTACTCTGTCATAACATACTGATGTTCCTGTTTAATTTTTTAAAGAGTTATGCTTCTTGAATAGTTATTTGCAAGCTCTAAAAACTGATGAGAAACAAACTGCATTTGATTTTTTACCTTACATAATTCTAATGTGCTTCTCTTTCATCTCTTTAAGGAGAGAGCTATGCTGGAATAAAGCAAGAAACATTCATCACAGCATCCTGGTTACTGCATAGACTTTTTCTCAGAGAACTTATGTGGATCATCCCAACCAATCTCTTCTTATCATTAGAGATAGTGATTTCGCTTGTGACAAGGAATGGAATGTTTCTCCTGCACTGTATTTTAAGCACTGCCCCAGTTCTGCACTGTTCTTAGCAATTCACCTTTCTAAAAGGCACAGTGCCAGACTGAATGCAAATATCCATGTTGATAAACTATACCTGCAACATCATTTGTCTTATTCTGTCCCTAAAGTATTTAAATCAGTAATATTTCACCATGATGAGTTTATTTTCCTTCAATCTGAATATAGCTAGAACATTTTCTTCCAAAATGCACAAAGATATTAAAATACAAGAACAGAAGACAAAGCAATCCAAACACCTTTATGCCAGATTTTCCTTAATTGTGTAATTAATCCTAGGTGCAGAAGTACTAGCACTGTGTCAAGGATACCAATCATTGACTGAATATCACCGAAGGGTGCGGGCAAGAAACAGGCTTTATAATCAGACAGACCTGGGTCCTAACAGTGCATCATTCACTATTTCCGGAGTTGTGTCCAAGCTCAGTGATTGTCTGTTTTCACAAACAAGAAAGCAAACAGCAAAATTATTAATAGCCTGTCAGGGTTATTTTAAGGATTAAATGTATTGAATGTATTCAGGAGAGTCTTAGAATATTTGTGGAGTGAAATATTAGCACAACTTTTAAAACTTTACTTCACAGATATGTATATCTTCATTGTAATTTTCTGCTCTATGCAACAAATCAACCAACTTACTGGTTTGAAACGAAGCTCATTTATTATCTTGTACTTTCTGTAAGGTAGACGTCTGGGCTGGCTAAGCTGCGCTCTCTGCTCAGGATGTCACGAGGCGGAAATCAAGGAGTTGGCTGGGCTGCAGTCTTACCTGCAGGTCTGTCCAGGGAAGGACCTGCTCCTAAGTTCCCTTAGGTTTCGACAGAATTCTTTTCTTTGTGGTTACAAAAATCACAGCAGCTGGTTTCCTTAAGGATAATGATGAAGACTGAGTATTTCAGTTATTTTGATTCTCTAACTACAGGCAAGGCCTGAACTCTCTTTATTTTTTTATATTAATTTATCTATTTTAATTGGAGGCTAATTACTTTACAATATCGTAGTGGTTTCTGCTATACATTGACATGAATCAGTCATGGGTGTACATGTGTTCCGCATCCTGAACCCCCCTCCCACCTCCCTCCCCATCCCATCCTAGAGGCAAGGCCTGGGCCTTCTTGAAAAATTGCCTATTAGGTCAGGCCTCTGGCCAAGGGCAATCTCTCTTTTAATTAACTGAAAACAACAACAACAACAACAGCGATTAGAGGCTTTGCTTCTCCAGGGGCTCAGTGGTAAAGAATCCACCTGCAATGCAAGAGAAGCAAGAGACATGGGTTCTATCCCTGGGTGGGGAAGATCTCCTGCAGGAGGGCATAGTAACCCACTCCAGTATTCCTGCCTGGAGAATCCCATGGACAAAAGAGCCTGGCAGGATATGGTCCATGGGGTCTCAAAGAGTTGGACATGACTGAAGCAGCTTAGCACACACGCAAATAAAAGACTTTAATTACATCTACAAATCCCTTAATTTTTGCCATATTTCATAGATTGGAAGCAATTCATTGTTTCTTCACAGGGACTTAAACAAAGGTGTAACTTCTTGGGAATAACCTTAGGGTTTATTCATCACAATCTGTTTCAGAAAAAAATGTGTATATTGTAAGTAAAAGAAGCAAAGAGAAATACAAACAAATAAATAAAAGTAAGAATGGAAGGGAGGAGAGGACTAAATGGGAAGCTTTGAATTCCTTTCCCTCCCCTAAACTTTAATATCTTCCTTTCTTACACATCATTGAAAGTAAAAGTACTCTGCTTGTGCCTTAAAATGCAGAAGCAGTGCAGTTAAAGCTTAAAATATTCTCTCAAAATTATTTTCGATATATGGGTTTTAAGGATTGTATAGAAGATCTTATGCTATCTCAGGCAAGTGATTTCAAGTCATTTTGGAGTTTTATACTATACAGTGTATCCTGAGACATACTTGGAAGAAGAAAAAAAATTCCAAGAAATTTATGACTGAGCTCAAAGTTTGAAATCATCTTAAAAATGTATTTTCCCTTTTTATACATGATGAAAATTTAAATCTTGTACAAATTCTTCTGAAAATGAGATCACTGGCAAACGTGTGGCACTGGTTAGATATCTTCGAGCATATAATAACAATATGATAGTACTTTATACTTTCATGATAAATTTACTTCTGTTCATTTTGGACAACCTTAGAAATAATTAAAAAAAAATAAAACAGGAAGAATCAAAATTTAAACACATTCCAATCACTTGATGACAAATACGATGCACTGGTGTTCTTTTTTCAAGTTATTTTTTATGTTTATTTTTGTGGTGATCTTGTTTACTTGTTTTACATATATATGATCCTATTAAGTGTCTGATTAAATTTTATAGAGGCATTTAATTTGCTTTGAAGATAGAAACATTTTTATGACACTGAAAACCATTTATTAACACTTTATTGTACTTAAGAGTATTACCAGGAGATAGAAACATATTAATCAGTCATCTGAAATGAGTTTTCTAGAAGTACTAAAATATGCTTACAAATATATAAGATATTTATCATAAATTCATTAGCTATTATTCTCTTGTCAGAAATACTGGATACTTATTTTCCTACTGTGAATAATTGAATTATAAATATTTTATCTGTATTATTTTTACCTAAACTATTTTTTCAGATTTAGGACTATTATACAGGAGGCATAATTATTTATATAACTCATTGAAAACCTCTTATATGACTAATACCATTTTGATATACAATTTTCCTATGGTTCTGTTCTTAAGGCGATTACAATATGGTATAAAAAAGAGCTGTGATATGTAACAGATAAAGAGATTATGTACGATAACAAAGATCTAGAAAAAGTACAGAAACACAAAGAATAACATAGTTGTGAATTTCTGAAAATTATTTTTTTGTGTGATTTTTCATTGCAGTATTTCACCATCCCACCAAGACACTAAAAATTCTTATGCAATGCAAAACTTTTCTGATAGTACAAGAAAGAGACTAGGAGAGCTTGAATTAAGCATGTGGCAATGACAGGTAAAGGAATGGACATATTTAAGAGGTATTTAAGACATAGAATCAAAGGGGAAAAAAAATCTGCTATACTAGTATGGGAAATATAGGGGGAAAAGTGAAAACATCAATATCAATGTAATCATTACCATTTGCTACAGTTTTAACAGTTGCAGTTTATAAGCAAACAAGGAAAGACAACCAAGAGGCCAGTTGGAAAACAGCAGCAGCTATTCCAAGCAGGGAGAGTAGATAAGACCCTTCTGAGTGAGAGAAGGATAGTCTAGAATTGTGCTGTCCCATACAGTACACTAGAGCAGAGTTCTACCGACAGCACTATTCTAGAAAAGCCTAGATTATCAACATCGAAGAGCCGCCTGGAGTGCTCAGAGAGCTGGCAGGAGAAAATCCTCAGAGTCTGGCACTATGAAGTAAAAGAGAAACATATCTTTTAAATGGTAATCATCCATCTACCTCAAAGATGTAGAACAAAAATTGTTCAACAGATTTGAAGAGACCCAGTGACCTTGTGGGCACAGTTAGAAAGGTCTGACACTTGTGAATTGTTTGGATTTGCTAGCATATTTTGGAAGTATAAGTATGGTAAGAGGTATTTTGAGGAAACAATTCTAAGGTGGCAGAAATGATCAATAAACTAGGGTTGAGACTGTAATTTGATAAAGTTTAGTTTTATCTCGTAGATGAGAATTATGCAGGCACTGGTTTTTCAACAGAGGGGAGCACAGATTCAAAACAAAATATGACCTTACCTGGTAGCTCCATCCCACCTAAGATGGAGAATCTGAAATAAAAGTGAGTGTGAAGAAATAAAAAAGTGGGGGAAAGTTTTAGAAGATATTATAGACAGTTTACTGAATATCATGTTTAGACTATCATGCCTCTCACAAGCTTGTCTCCTCAGAACTGTGGCATATTTAGAGAGATTTCAGTCCAGTGCTATTTCATAATAACATTATAAATAAACTGGAATGATACCTAAGAAGTCTTGTACATCCTCAAAAACTGAAAAGGCTTCCTCTTATTTCTCAAGTTAAAATCTGCTAAGCATCTCCATATACTTTGTTTAACGGAAGATGTTCTGTAGCCTGCTTACTCTGTGAAAGGGACGGCTCTAATTACTTTCATGAATTACCCACTGAGCCTCAGAGAGACATTAGAATAAATGCCCGCGCCTCAAAACTATTAAAGGTTAAGATCAGTATGGAACATGAGCATCTAGATTGGTGAACTCTTGCTTTTATCTACTCTGCTCTTTCTTTGCCATTGCACGTGGATGACAGAGCACCTTTCATCCATGTTGGCATATTCTTCTTAGGCTCATAGAGTTTGCACTATTTTGTAAGAAAGTTTTGATTTACTGGTTCACTTTTCTGAGTCATTCCAAACATGAAAAACTTTCTGAGTCTATTACTGGGGCTATGTTTCCACTGACAGGGACGAAAATAAAGCCTAAGACTCTGCTGTATCATCTGCTAAGGAAATCAATGATTCAAGATGTTCTAATGAAATTTATCACCAACTCAATGGACATGAGTTTGAGCAAGTTCTGGGAGATGGTGAAGGACAGGGAAGCCTGGCGTGCTGCAATCCATGGGGTTGCAAAGAATCAGATGCGATTGAGCGACTGTGCAATAGCAACAAATGAAATTCATTAAATACACTATTATCTCAGTCTACCAATAAAGAGAAAATGAAGGCTATGTATTGATTTCTACTCCACGTAAACCATGGTGCTACAGACATGAGCTGTAGAACAGCTTCATGAGAGAGATTTACAAGCAAATTCTGCCAACCAGTGTATCAAATCTCCCCAGCCCCAGTGACTGTTTCATTAATGGCACATGGCTCAAGTTTGTATGGTCAGAATGAATCCTAGGAGTTTTGCAGAAAATATGGAGGAGAAACGTTCTTCACTGTGCTCGAGTTTGGGAGAACGCAGAGGCAAAGCTGTTGAAACGTCAGGCACAGGTGGTTCAAAATGAAGCAAATGTCATAATTAAAAGACTTCCCATTTGGGTGAAATATCTGAATCTTTAAATAAAGCTAGGCATTAACCCAGCTTTATTCCTGGACTTTTGAGTTGTGAGTGAATATATTTTCTCTGTCTTAAACTTATCTTAATTGAATTCCTTTTCACTAATAAGCAAAGTCTATAACCAACGCTCATGGTCTCCAAATTCCTTAAGTCTTTGCTAGCATTACTGTTGTTGATCTTGCTTTTCTTGTTACACTCAAGGTACTGTGTACCTTAAATGTTACAAGTCTGGGAAGGGGGTACCTTTGTTCTTGACCCTAAGTCTTTAAAACAAAGGCCCTGAGATTGTTGTAGAACTGGAATATGGATCCTTATCCTCTGTCGATGAAACATTAGTTAGAATGTGCACTTGAATCTTGAGGTATAGACTGAACTGTTTGTGAGATTGAATGCTTAGATATAAAGTCTAAGTTATTCATACAGCATTGGACATAGTCTCAGAGGGTCAGAGCTGCATAACTCCTCATTCCCAAGACTCTATCCTTATCACACATTGATGAAAGTATATAAAATCCCTGTGATTCTAAACATTACCAGTTGTATATGATGAAGTGGTGGCAGATTGAAAACTTGGGATGTGAATTCACTAGTATTAATAACAAGAGACAGAGGTAGAAAAATATATTAAAACTTTTATGGTCTAGAAGTTGCAAATTTTGTGTTATGCTTTGGGCCATTGCTTTAAATCAGAAGTCCTCAATCACTCTTGATACAAAGAAGCAGCATCAGAAAAATATTCCTTTTACTTCCTCCTGACTCATATAAATAGCTACTGTTGTATACCATAGTAGGCTAATTGAGGGCTGTTGATATTAATTTGCTTACCATCATAAGACCCAAAAGAAACATCCAAGGAGAAAAATGTGTGATCAGAGAAGAGAAACAAGGAGATTTTTAGGCCCTGAATTTATCACTGGCTCTGGATATAGTGTTCCCTGCTCAAAATAATTAAAGAGAAAAAGAGGAAGGAATTATTACTGGATCTTGTAGTAGGACTGCTCCCCAGTTCATATAAAATTCAGAGGTTTGGAATTTTGTTGATGCTTTGAAAGAAAGGACATAGAAATGTTATTTTAAGGCATTTACTATTTGTCCTCAACAAAAAATTACAAAAATGTGAAACAGGAAATAAACGGCTGCTGATGAAAATGGAACTGGATGAGACAAAATATGATGGTATTAAGAAGTGGAAATCTGATAGAAATTTAAAATGCATTTAAAATTTTAAAATTATAAAATGCATTTAATATAGAAAAGAAGTGACAATGAAGAAAATGTAATCAGCAATGTGAAAGATAATCTTGCAAGTTTCTTCTAGAAAGCAGAAGAAAAAAGGATTAAAAAATTAGACTTAAGATGATTGATATGTAATAGAGAAACCTGGAAAAGCCATAACCAAAAGAGATGCTTAAAAAGTACCTGAAACATAAAATGGAATGTACTTTTCTCAGCAAATTAGGTTGGGGTGGTCAACATAATTTTTTTTTTTGATATTAAAAAAAAAAATCCTGAATGCCCAGACTTCTATAAAATATTAAATAGAATTGAAGAAATTTTTTGTGATCTAATAGTTTCCTACCATCTTATTCATTTCCAAAGAAAATTGGAAAAGTCAATCAGATATTTAAGACTCAGAAATTATAACCAAACTTCTGTTTTCTGAAAAACATCACTTTCAAACACTGTATTTAAGCATCAAATAAACTCAAGAACTCTCAGTAGTGACTTTATAGCAGGTCATTCTATGTAAAAGAAAATAAGCATAAAGTTAATATTTTAAAAATTAAATATGGTGCTATGCTTTAATGAAATCTTAAAATATTACTCCAATGAAATATATGTATCATTTATATTTTAATTATTCCCTGGCCTTTCACAACAGTAAGCTTTAATATCCCAAGTTCACTTCCACATGATGCTTTCCTTTATGACTTATGATAAACCTTCTGATTTCCCTAGGAAATTTAATGTAAATTTTCTAAATTTATGGGTATGTAATTGTAATAACAACATGTAAGGCAAGTACTTATTATTGAAATACAAATCAGTTGTTAATTTGACTTGGAATTGCTTAATGAAATTGAAATTTAACAAAAAGGTCATTAGTAACTGGATAGATGGTTGAAAAAATTACATTGTTAAAATTTGTCAAAGATCTAATGAATACAAGTAACTGATTTAAGCATTCTGCTTTCATTGGCAGAACTGAGTAACTTTTAGGTTACTTAATTAAACCATTAATCTATTTTAATTCTCTTTGCTCATTTTACTAAGGTGTTTACCTGGTGACCTGATTGTTATGATTTATTTTCATTAACTGCAACAAAACACTGCTAATTGCATTATATTCATTATCTTTTACCTTCATATTATATGCATAGCTAGTTTATGATTATTTTTCTTGCATAATTAAATGACCGAAG
Organism: Cervus canadensis; assembly: GCF_019320065.1. Classification (NCBI taxonomy): domain Eukaryota; kingdom Metazoa; phylum Chordata; class Mammalia; order Artiodactyla; family Cervidae; genus Cervus; species Cervus canadensis. Next base: position 23,300,884 of record NC_057394.1, read on the forward strand.
AGTTCAGATTAATTTGAAGAGGCACCATGAATCCATGTAAAAAGAATGTTGCAGGAAAAGCCCTCATAATTATAAGACTTATAACCCTGGGCCAATCACTTAACCTCTTTGAAAGCAATTTCCTTTTCACCTGTAAAACAGGCTTATGGAGATTTAATGAATGGATTTTGTCAGTGTTATAATTATAATATGTATGAAGTTCTTTTATGAACATAATATACTGGTATTGTTATTATTATTGCACTGATATAAAATTTCAAAATGAGATTGTTCTGCAATTGTAAAAAAATTAGATGGTGAAGCTCTCTTGCTATCATTTGAAAAAGAAGAGATTGAATTTAGTTATGGAGATATCCTTAAATACTAGGTTAATAATATATAGAATATATATAGCAGAAATATGGGCAGCATTTATCTATAAAGAGCAAGAAAATAATATTAAAGTCTTACTAGGCCAAGAGGCAAATTTGAGATACTATGTGCTTATTAACCATAAAACAAATTTTTAACCAAAATTTGGACCACCCAAACCAACAGGATTGGAAGTGGGTGGGAGCAGATTTGATCCACAGACCAGAGTTTGCCAACCCCTGGCTTAAAGCAAAATATTCTACAATTTTAAAAGTTAGCTCTCCCAAACTTCTTTTGAAAATCATGCTATTGGATCTTTCATTTCCCTAAAGGTGATTTTACTGCATTTACTTGATTGGCATGTGAGAAAAAATAGTAGCTTTGCATAATGAATACAAGTGGAAAAAAGGGAGATTGTAATTTTATTCATTTTGTAATCCACACTTTTAACAAAGGAAAAAGGTGTATCATGGAACCTGAATTTCCCTTTATTAAGACTTTCCAATATAGAGGAGTCTAATTGAATAGTTGTAATAAGAGAAAGATTTTCACCTCTATAACTCCTTCCAAAAGTTATTATCTAAAAGAGATAATGAGCATTTAATTCAACTGGAAAATAAATCTCAAACTGCTAAAAATATATTTGCTTATAAATAGTAATATTTTACGTTTCTGCATGTGGAATACAATTCTGCCATTATAGTTTTAATAACCAAGCATTTTTGTCACCCCTGCATTCAGTGTGGTATGACCCACGCTTCCAGAGTAATTAAGTCCATCAGATACAGTACTGCTGACAGTCTCAAAAGGAAACTTAGATTGTAGGTCTCTGATGAATTGAAATGTTGAGTGGAAGACTTTTGAGAGATTTTGATCTTGTCTTAAAATTTGTTTTATCTTGACAGGTACTTGCAAAATTGACCAAAATTATTTTGTTTGGTGTGAAGTTTATCTCCCATGCAAACATGTGGGGAGTTAAATATTTCTTACATTTTACCATTATCTGGGCAGTATCACTGTTGGATTTTGCCATGCTGTTTCCCTCCTAGCAGAAATCTCCTAACTCAGAGCACCATACATACCACCCTATAAGGACGGTACCATTAGGGATGAAGAAACTAACTCAAAGAATAATCCTGTTGCTTAGAGAGTGGCCTGCATTGAAAACCTCTCGTACATTAGGGCAGTAATAGCCATATAAATCAATATGACCTGTTTTTAAGTCTTTTAGATTATAAAATATCAAAGACATTGATTTTCTGTGGTCTAGGCACCATGTGAGACATTCTATCAGTTGTGTCCAACTCTTTGTGACCCCACGGACTTCCATGGAATTCTCCGGGCCAGAATGCTGGAGTGGGTAGCCTTTCCCTTCTCCAGGGGATTTTCCTAACCCAGGGATCGAACCCAGGTCTTCTACATTTCAGGTGGGTTCTTTACCAGCTGAGCCACAAGGGAAGCTCTGTAAACTGCACAGATTTGTTATAATGCTTAATTAACTAATTGATTAAATAAAGGGTTATCACATCCCAGCTAAGTTTCAAACACTATACTGGATGTTTAGGATATTTCTGTGAATCGAGCAGAAACATATTCCTGAGGAGAAGCTGACAGTCCAAATGTGGCTCAGCATGGATAGACCCATCACATGGAAAAAGATTAAGAGAATTTGGCATGCTTATCCTTGTCTTTGACTATTCCAACCTCTGTTTTCTAACTGATGTGTGACTATGATTCTCCTTTTCATCTTTAGTCTTTTCTTAGGTTTTCCAGGACTGCTAATGCCCCCACTATACACAAAGATCCCAAAATGTTTCCCCCTTCCATTCTAATTTTACTAGTTATCATAGGTTCCTGATATTGGGTAAAGAGATATTAATTCCATAGTAAAAATGGAATTTTCTAAACTGTATTGCTGTTATTATCATCCTTTTAGAACTGAGCAAAGGGAAACTGATGAAAAATGCATATTTGAATGGCAGACATTACATAACGCAAACATAACAAATGGAATAACTGATGGATGAGATGTGAACACACAGGAAATTTATATTTTTCATTACTAACTGTATCATCTCAAGAAAGGAATAGAAGTTGAACAACACAATCAGCTTCCTCATTACTCATGAACTGGATTGAGGAGGAAATGAATCAGTATATCTCTTTCTATTAAGAACACTGATCCTGATGAAACAATGAGAAGGACACATTTCTGATGAGAAGAATAAGCACAGAGGATTAATTCCAGTATGAAGAGATTTTGTTGATGTATATCTTGCTTATTTGGATAAAGTGTGAAGAAAAAATTTCTCCATGCAATATTAAATATGTGGTTTAGAAGCATTCATATTATGGTCCAAGATGGTTCATCTTTTCATATTTTTGCAAGGCTCAAATACAGCAATGGAGAAAACTTAGATTGTAAATACTTTCCCATATGAGAGTAGGTACAGAATGGTTGTAAAAGTAAAAAAGAAAAAAAAAATAGAAAACACCAGTGTTTTCCCTGGAGATTATGGGGGAAAAGATGTAGTTTGACAGATGACTTGATGTGTGAACCATTTAGAACAATTTAGAAAAATGTGAACTATGACACAACTTTTTCAGTCTTGGTGAAACAGGAAAACTTAATTTGGTTTAAAGATAAGTATAAGCAATATTAATAAAAAATCTTACACAATAAGCTTGTGTGTTTTAGTGTAAACTAACCCAGAATTAGGGCTTCCATGGTGGCTCAGCAGTAAAGAATCTGCCTGCAATGCATGAGACTCAGGAGACGTGGATTAATTGCCTGGGTTGGGAAGATCTCCTGGAGGAGGGCATGGCAACCCACTCCAGTATTCTTGCCTGGAGAATCCCATTGACAGAGGAGCCTGGTGGACTGCAGTTCATGGGGTTGCAAAGAGTTAGATATATTGAAGTGACTGAGCATGTATGCACACACACAATCCAGAGTTAAGATGAAAAAAATTAAGTATTGATGTAAAAGGCTTGTGTCATAACAGTAAGTTTTTTAAAACTTTTTTTCTTTTGTCTGTTCTGATTTAGAAAGTCCCCGACCTTGCAGTCAGATTCACCTTCGGTGAATTAAAATTTATCCAAATACTTTGCCACTCCTTCTATTCAAAGATGACATTATCTCCTCTCTACTTGAAGTTGCCCTGAGATTTGTTGGACAAGTAAATGTGGCAGAATTCACTTTTTAAGAGCTTTAAGAGATTTACAGCTTAAGTTTTCACTGCATGAGTAACTTACTCTTGAAACGTAGCCACCATGGTATGATGCAGCTCAAGCACCCACATGGAGAGGACTGCCTGAGCAGAGCTGAGACACCTCCCAATAGTCCCAGCTGCACTCCAGACTTCCATCTTTCTTCTTCTTTTCTTAATCTTTCAACTTTTTATTTTGTATTGGGATATGACTGATTAACAATGTTGTAATAGTTTCAGATGAACAGTGAAGGGACTCAGCCATGCATATACATGTATCCATTTCCCATCCCCTCAAAAAAAAAAGAAAAAAAGAAAGAAATCCCCTCCCATCCGGGCTGCCATATAATATTGAGCAGAGTTCCATGTGCTGTACAGTAGGTCTTTCTTGGTTATCCATGTTAAATCTAGCAGCTCGTACATGCCCATCCCAAACTCCCCAACTATCTCTTCCCCCAGCCTTCAACCCAGGGCAACCATAATTTCATTCTCTAAGTCTGTGAGTCTCTTTTTGTTCTGTAAGTAAGTTTATTTGTATCATTTCTTTTTAGATTCCATATATAAGGGATGACATATGACATTTCTCTTTGTCTGACTTATTTCAGTCAGTGTGACAATCTCTAGGTCCATCCATGTTGCTGCAATGGCATATTTCATTATTTTTAATGACTGAGTAATATTCTTTATCTTCTTTATCTTTCCTCTGTGGATGGACATTTAGGCTGCTTCCATGTCTTGGCTGCTGTAAACAGTGTTTCAGTGAATACTGGGTAGAATGTATCCTTTTGGATCATGCTTTTCTCTGCATATATGCCCAGGAGTGGGTTGCAGGGTCATATGGTAGCCCCATTTTTAGTTTTTTAATGAATATCATACTTTTCTTCATAGTGGATGTACCAATTTACATTCCCACAACAGTGTAGGAGGGTTCACTTCTCCCTCCTAACTTCCATCCTTCTTAGAGAGGCCAGTTTGGAACTCCCATCCATCCTTGCAACCCAGTCAACACCAAGTGAAGCAGCAAAACACATGTGTTTACTATAGAATTATAAAGAAATAATAAACTTGTTTCTTTAAGAAGGTAAGTGGGGGAGAAGGAGTATTGTCACTGAAAGGGCAGAAATTGGCAGCTGGGCATAAGATGACAGCAGAACAAAAATACTGACTTAGTGTATGGGTGTTAGTTAGAGGTCCAAAGAGCAAGAAGAAAGCTGAAAAGGTAGTAAGGAAATTGCTATTAGAGGCTTGATAAAATAGGAACTGAGTTATGTACTGACAGAAAAGAAAATAAGGTCTAAAAATTACCTACTGAACTTTTGAATCTAAGAGAATTTCCAGACCAAAAGTTGAAAGCTGCCTATTGTAAAGCACACGTAAAAAAGAATGACCTAAAGAAGGAAATGTTAAGTTTCACAAAAAATCTGCAGAAAATTTTTCCATCCTGAGAATAATATAGTTGGAAAATAAAACTATTTTTTTATCCTCAGGTTTTATTTTTTTTATTATTCAACTATTTATTTTTTTATTAAGATATAATTCACATACTACAGAATTTACCCTTTAAACTATCCAAATCAGTGGTTCTTGGTACATTCACAAAGCTGTGCATCGATCAGCACTTTGTAATTACTGTTTGCCTGATTTTTTTTTACTATTATTTTCAAAAGTGGAAAACCAAAAATATAATTTTCATTCAATAAATATCATTTGATCCTTAAGCAGGTTTGTTGCAAAAAGTGAAGTCCGTGATTTTAGATTGTTTTCGGTTTAGAATCAGTTTTCACACAGTTTCAATAATTGCAGCAATTTCCTTGAATTGTCTGTAGAAATTCTGAAACTGTGGGATTGTCATTTCAAAGGACTTGTTCTTCACTTGGCCTGAGTGATCTGCCACTTTGAGCATCACTGCAACATAAGGGTACTTAAGAGATCTGCGACTGTCGGAGCTGACAGCCATACCCAGCTTCCACTGAAAATCTATGAGCTGGTTGGTGACCTTGGACTTAGCATCCAACTGGGGCTCACTGGACTCCTCCATAGCACGGTTCAGGGCTACCACCATCCACTCATATGGACGCTCCCCTAGCCTCAGGTTTGCCATCTGACAAAATATTCTCCAAGTAAGAAATTGCCTCAAAAGTGAAAGTGAAAGTCATTTAGTCGTGTCCGACTCTTTGTGAATTCTCCAGGCCAGAATACTGGGGTGGGTAGCCATTCCCTTCTCCAGGGGATCTTCCCAACCCAGGGATCAAACCCAGGTCTCCCACATTGCAGGCAGATTCTTTACCAGCTGAGTCACAACTGCCTCAAGGAAAGTATAAAATACAGGGTGCTGCCAGTAAAAGGAATACTCAAGTTCAAAATAAAGTCAAATGTGGGCTATACAACCCTTCATGACATGTTCAGAAATATTTATTGTGATGGTACATTCTAGAACTTCTTTACTGTATTGATGAGCTTCCAAAGTTCTTGAGGGTGTATTTGTTTCACAGACTTAGAGAGACAACAATCAAAGGAAAACAAACTTCTACGAATCTAAATGGCATTGTCTCACAGTTCTTAACTCTTAGACTATGGTAAAGAAACATTTAATTCACAGATATTTGTGTGTGCGATGTTTCTGTAATTGAGTGGATTCAAAAATTGATAAACAGGAAACCTACACAGTTTTTAGAGGAGCTGGTAACATCTTCAGTAGAGAAAGATACCAGTGAAAAGTGAAAATAGGTCTTCTGGCTTCAAATTTTAATGGACAAGAAACAGACTGACAAATATGGGGCATTTTCTATATAAAAGGAGAGTGGGTCAGAGGGCAGAACTAAGAGCCCAGAGGATAGAGCCGAAAGTCACAGTTAGTCATTGCCAGGGAGATGAATCGATACCTAATCAGGAAACAATTTCTGCCTCTGGTTAAAAAGTCATATGATTGGGGAAAAAATTATGCACCAGTGCCATCTTTCTAGCTCTTACTCCTCCTTTTTTGAACAGAAGTCTATATTGTGGTTATCCTATGCAAATTTCACTATTGTGTTTGATGTGTGGGGAAAAGACACAAGGCCTTTTAAATTCACAGGTTGCTAGATCCATGGAAATAAGCACAAACAACCTCATTTGCACTTGTATATGATTGCGGTGATAAGGTCCAAGAACTCAGGCCTCATCCTAGTCTCTTCATGAATTGACATTTGGAAGGATCTTGGAAAGAAACAAATGTATATGGCATGTGAGTGAAATATAAATAATTAGCCACTGAGAGCAGACTTTGGTAAAATAAAGATGGTTACAAATCTAATTCTTTGCCACTCTTCTCACAGAGTCGTGGTATCTATTTTCCCTCCTCTTGAATCTGAGCTGCCTCTGTGACTCATTTTGACTCATAAATGAAGATGTGATGCTGTTTAACTTCCAAAGCCAGGCTTTATGGGATCCATGAATCTACATTCATCACTCGGAATACTTCTTGGAAATCATCTAGGATGCCCTGAGGAACAACACAAAGTCACAAGGAGAGACCTGTATGAAGAAACCCTGGAGAAAATGACAGGCAGCCCCAGCTGAGTTCCTGGTCAGCACTGCACCACCCTGCCAGGAGTGCCAGGATGCCATGGCATTCCTCTCTGTGTCTAAGATAATACCGAGTAAAGCAGAAGAGCCAATAATAGGTCAAATGAATGGATCATTAAAAAAAAAAAATCGTTCTTATTTTGAACCCCTACATTTTGAAGTGGTTTGTTACAAAGTGATAGATATTTGAAATAAGGACCAAGACAGCTTGGATTAAAATACAATAAAATTTAAGTAATTTACCCTTCTATAATGACTCATAAAATATACTTCATTTCCTCTTGCTCTCAGGAGACATGATTACTTCTGATAGTTTTGATTAAATGGAATTAGTAAACTAATATAACCTTACAGGGTTGTGTGTGTATCCTCTTTTTGTGCTGATTTATAGGATTTGCTTATTTAACATGTGTTTATATCACATGTCCACATTTGGAGTGCTGGAGATTATTAGAATAAACTACAAGTGATTCCCAAGGGATAATATGCCCTTATGTCAGAAAGGAAAGAAGAATTAAAGAGCCTCTTGATGAAAGTGAAAGAAGAAAGTGAAAAAGTTGGCTTAAAGCTCAACATTCAGAAAACTACGATCATGGCATCCAGTCCCATCAGTTCATGGCAAATAGATGTGGAAACAGTGAGAGACTTTATATTTTTGGGCCCCAAAATCACTGCAGATGGTGATTGCAGCCATGAAATTAAAAGACACATACTCCTTGGAAGAAAAGCTATGACCAACCTAGACAGCATATTAAAAAGCAGAGACATTACTTTGCCAACAAAGGTCCATCTAGTCAAAGCTTTGGTTTTTCCAGTGGTCATGTATGGATGTGAGAGTTGGACTAAAAAGAAAGCTGAGTGCTGAAGAATTGATGCTTTTGAACTGTGGTATTGGAGAGAACTCTTGAGAATCCCTTGGATTTCAAGGAGATCCAACCAGTCCATCTTAAAGTCCTGAATATTCATTGAAAGATCTGATGCTGAAGCTGAAACTCAAATATTTTGGCCACCTGATGTGAAGAACTGAGTCACTGGAAAAGATCCTGAGGCTGGGAAAGACTGAAGGCAGGAGGAGAAGGGGACAACAGAGGATGAGATGGTTGGATGGCATCACCGACTCTATGGACATGAGTTTTAGCAAGCTCCAGGAGTTGGTGATGGACAGGGATGGCTGGGGTGCTGCAGTCCATGGGGTCGCAAAGAGTCAGACACAACTGAGCAACTGCACTGAACTGAACTGAGGAATAATATTCCTCCTTTAATGTCTTCTGTCTTTTTCCTACTATCTCTTCTAGTGAAAAATGCTTTTGTCCTGAATACGCAATCATGACTCTCTTAATTTTCCAACATATTTGAGATAATGTCTCCTCTTCTATTCTTTATTCTCTGTGAAAGTAATACATGATATTACTTTCCATGCACTTAAGATCATGGCATCTGGTCCCATCATTTCATGGGAAATAGATACAGTGGAAACAGTGTCAGACTTTATTTTTTTGGTTCCAAAATCACTGCAGATGGTGATTGCAGCCATCAAATTAAAAGACACTTACTCCTTGGAAGGAAAGTTATGACCAACCTAGACAGCATATTAAAAAGCAGAGACATTACTTTGTCAACAAAGGTCCATCTAGTCAAGGCTATGGTTTTTCCAGTGGTCATGTATGGATGTGAGAGTTGGACTGTGAGGAAAGCTGAGCACCGAAAAATTGATGCTTTTGAACTGTGGTGTTGGAGAAGACTCTTGAGAGTTCCTTGGACTGCAAGGAGATCCAACCAGTCCATCATAAAGGAGATCAGTCCTGGGTGTTCATTGGAAGGACTGATGCTGAGACTGAAACTGCAATACTTTGGCCACCTCATGCGAAGTGTTGACTCATTGGAAAAGACCCTGATGCTGAGAGGGATTGGGGGCAGGAGGAGAAGGGGACGACAGAGGATGAGATGGATGGATGGCATCACCGACTCGATGGGCATGAGTCTGAGTAAACTCTGGGAGTTGGTGATGGACAGGGAGGCCTGGCGTGCTGTGATTCATGGGGTCGCAAAGAGTCAGACACAACTGAGCGACTGAACTGAACTGAACTGAAAGTTTATAAAGTGTATTATATTAAATTCTTTGACAATTGCTTTTTTCTCAACATATCTGTGAGATTCATGTACAAATACGATACCTGCTTCATTCACTTTCAGAGTGGTGAAATGATATGCATTATTTATCAGTTCTCTACTTGAAAGAATGACGATTATTTCCAAACTGTTCTACTATAAACAATGTTGTGAAGATTCCTACTGTTCTTTCCTCCTGGTGGTCATGTGTAAAAGCTTTTCTGGTGTCTATTCAAGGGGCTTCCCTGGTAGCTTAGCTGGTAATGACTCTGTCTGCAATGCAGGAGACTCCAGTTTGATTCCTGGACTGGGAAGATCCTCTGGAGAAGGGATAAGCCAACCACCCCAGTATTCATGGGCTTCCTGGTGGCTCAGATGGTAAAGAATCTGCCTGTAATGAGGGAGACCTGGGTTCAATCCCTGGATTGGCAAGATCCCCTAGAGAAGGCCATGGCATCCATTCCAGTATTCTTGCCTGGAGAATCCCCATGGACAGAGGAGCCTGGCAGGCTTCAGTCCATGGGGGTTGCAAAGAGTTGGACAAGACCGAGCGACTAAGCACAGCACAGTGTCTATTCACAGAACTAGAATCACAGGCTTTAAATTATGCACATCTTTAATTAATTGTTGTTGTTTTTTTTAGTTGCTCAGTTGTGTCTGACTCTTTGCAACCCCAGGGACTGTAGCCTGCCAGGATCCTCTATCCATGGGATTTCCCAGGTAAGAGTACTAGAGTGGGTTGCTATTTCCTTCTCTAGGGCAGCTTTTCCATCCAGGGATCAAACCCAGGTCTCCTGCATTGGCAGGCAGATTCATTACCACTGAGCAACTAGGGAAGCCCTCTTTAATTAATAGATAATGCCAAATTGTTCTCTGAACTATTTGCACCCACTTACACTCACAACAGAAAGATATGAGTGGTTTTTTTTTTTCTGCATTTCTTCATCAAACTGGTATTATCAAATTTTATAGTTCTTGCCCAACTGGTGTATAGGGAATGTATCTTACTCTTTTATTATATTTTCTTGATATATCCACATGCATTTTGTTTGTATTTTAATATATATATAGGGTATATTTACATATGTGCATATGTACTTAAGTGTACATGGTAAAATAGCAGTAAATGAGTCGGACTAATAAGCATCAAGTTCAAGTAAGTGCTTACCTATGATGAAGATGGAGGAATATGGCTCTGAAAATAGGGTGGTTGGTGGACTTATACACACATGGGTAATAATTTGTTTTTCCTTCTAAGTATGTGTCTAAGGGCATACACTAGTGTTACATTATTAATGCAAAGTGTTGTATCAATTTTATACCTTTCAATAGTCTGACATATTTGCAATTTTACTCATAAAAGCAATGTATGCATGATCACTATGGCAGACACAGTTGGCCACACTTTGCCTAGATGATAGAAATTGTCACATGTCAGATCATTTATTTTCTAGGCTCTCTTGTTGACATAGGTGATCACATAGCCATGATGTGGCTGTATTGGCATAAGAAGTCTGCTGGGAGATTCTGGAAGATAGTTTCTTAGATAATGAAAGAAAATGAGCCATGGAGAAAGGTTTATTGTTATCCTGGCTAGCTCTCCTCCCTCCTGGCTGTGAATATAGTTGTGACACTTAAAAATGTAACATTGTCATCCTATCAAAGGAAAACAATAAGAACAACAACAACTCAACATTGTGAGAATTCTGGAGATAAAGAAAAAGCTTGCAGAAATATACTGAACAACCCTTGGATCATCAATCTTTGATCTTTTGTTTTCTTATTGATTATAAAATCATAATTATTTTGGGTTGGTTTCTATTCCTTAGGTTAAATGCTTTTTAATTTCTGAACATCACAACAATTGGAAATCAGAAAACTATAAAGAAAATAAATATAAACACAATGTCACACCAACATAGCTCTCTATACAGCTTGCCAATATAGGTTATTCCTTTTAGATTTACCTTAGTTGCTGTGACCTCTCTCTCACTTTTAATTTCCTGGAAGATCTTATGTGAATTCCCTCTCTAAAAAAGAAGTCAAATCATCCATATCAGAAACAGCATCGTACACTGTCCAGTCAGATGCTCTGTCACTGAGCTATACCCCCCAGAAGCAGCATTAGAAATTATGATCCTTTTATGAAAACTGGCTCAGAATTGTCTAGGAAGCCTAAAAGATTTATTAACAATCTTCTACATGTGGATACACGCAGTTACACATAAATATCACACCCATTAGCTGAGCATTTCTAAGTTGTATTAGATTTAATTTCTTACAAGCTTCTTTCCACAAACATATTCTGGTGTTAGTCGATTCCTTTACTAGCTGACAGGAGACCTCTCCTCCCATAGCAACCACCTTACTCTTCCAGCCACATACACCTATACCAATTAACCTCTCAACATTTCTTATCTGATGTCTACTCAACCACAAGATTTTTGGTATTAGCCGCAAGTTCTAATCAACTTGAAAAATACTCTTGAATTATTTGTTATACGTTCTTTTGGTCATCAACCACAACACACAGTCTAACATCTAAAGAGGTGTCAACATACTATGATAACTGCATTGCAACCTAGCCATTGAGACATTTTTCAGTCAGTGCTACTGACCTCTCATGACCAGTCATGACCCGAATGAGCTACAGCTGGTGCAGAAGCACCTCCATGACCCCTTTCAGCATAGCACTCCGCTTGTGTTCACTGACACATCTGAAGTGATACTGCCAACTGTAGGTTATGTGCTACAATATTACTTGTCAGCTGACTGCTCATATTTCCTGCCTGTCAAATTCAGGGAAACATCATCCCTCTTTTATCAGAGGAGAGTTTTGAATGTGGCCTGAGAAGTGATCTATAGACTTGGCTGTGGATATTCCATAAAATGCCTCTTCTCTTAAATTTTATTAGTTCAAAAGAATTTATTCTAGATTCAATTTCCTAAATCCAATTATTTTAGTACCTTTGCCCACTATACACTTAAGCAGATTTTAAATATTATCACCATTATTATTATTATTTTGATGATGTTAATTGTTGTTTTCTGCACAACCACTTCACTGGGCATCATAAATTTCTTAATTTCAGGAGTGCCCTTTTCTAGACTGTCTTATACCCTGTAGTGTTGGCACTTCCCCATGCATATTTCACTTTCTGAACTCTCAGACTGGATTGAACTGACTTTCTTGATCACTCAATTATATATCACACAATTTTCTTTTATTCATAGTTTGGTCATTCTCACATTTTCATTATTTGACTAGTAGAATTCACATGAGACACAGAAAACTCTCTAGCTATTTTAATAGAGGGATTTAGGAACTGAGAGAATTATTTTAAAGGCTTGAAGATCCAATGCTAATATGGACCTCTTTGAGTGGTTACTTCACAACTAATCGTCTGGGGGAACAACTTGCTTCCAGGCTATACTGGAATTAAGTCAACATCAGGAAGCCATAACGCAGTGACTTCTCATACTCATAGAGAATGGACATCCAAAACCACTGGGCACGTTAAAATGCTGGAATAGTTGTAGCTGTCTCTTGATAAAAGGAGCTGGAGAATGGATATGACACTGGAATTCTTCCACAGGAAACTTTCATACATCTAAGAGGTAGAACCAGACATGGAAAAACATACTGGTTCCAAATTGGGAAAGGAATATGTCAAGGCTGTATACTATCACCATATTTATTTAACTTATATTCAGGGTACATCATGTGAAATGTTGGGCTGGATAAAGTACAAGCTGGAATCAAGATTGCCAGGAGAAATATCAATAACCTCAGATATGCAGATGACACCACCCTTATGGTAGAAGGCAAAGAAGAACTAAAGATCCTCTTGATGAAAGTGAAAGAGGAGAGTAAAAAAGTTGGCTTAAAGCTCAACATTCAGAAAACTAAGATCATGGCATCTGGTCCCATCACTTCATGACAAATAGATGGGCAAACAATGGAAACAGTGAGAGACTATTTTGGGGGGCTCCAAAATCACTGCAGATGGTGACTGCAGCCATAAAACTAAAAGACGCTTGCTCCTTGGAAGAAAAGCTATGACCAACCTAGACAGCATTTTAATAAGCAGAGACATTACTTTGCCAACAAAGGTCCATCTAGTCAAGGCTTTGGTTTTTCCAGCAGCCATGTATGGATGTGAGAGTTGGACCATAAAAAAGCTGAGTGCTGAAGAATTAATACTTTTGATCTGTGGTGTTGGAGAAGACTCTTGAGAGTCCTTTGGACTGCAAGGAGATCAACCAGTCAATCCTAAAGGAAATCAGTCCTGAATATTCACTGCAAGGACTGATGCTGAAGCTGAAACTTCAATACTTTGGCCAACTGACTCACTGGAAAAGACCCTGATGCTGGGAAAGAGTAAAGGCAGGAGAAGAAGGGGACGACAGAGGACGAGACGATTGGATGGCATCACCGACTCAATGGATATGAATTTGAGCAAGCTCTGGGAGTTAGTGATGGACAGGGACGCCTGGCGTGCTGCAGTCCATGGTGTACAAAAGTGTTGGACAGGACTGAGTGACTGAACTGAAGAAGAGCTAAAATAGATGATGAAACTTCACTCCTACCTTCCAAATATCTCCAGCCTGCATTGAATTCATACTTGAATTACATGGACTTAATTCATATTTGGAACTCTGGTTTGAGAGGAAAATATAGTTTTCAATATTTTCAAACTCGCAGAATGAATGAATCACACATGAGACATCCAATAAAAAGTATCTGCCACTAGCATTTACGCCCTTAGTGTTTTTTAAATAATAAATAATATATAGCATCAGTAAAAGTATCATTTTTCAAGAGAATACTGCCAGACACTTCTGATTGTCATTTATATCAATAATCCCTGAATTTATGCTTTTGGTTTCAAAACAGTTAGGTGACTATCAGAGGCACCAGTGAGCTCAAATTTGGATAGAATAAGTGGAAGCAGTAACTATGTATGTAGGATGTTGAAAGAACATGCTGAACAAAATAAAAATGAATGGTGAAGAATTAGCCACTTTTTAATATTGAAATCATTATCTCATTTTTCTCAGGTTGTCAGTGGAATTCACCACTTCAGGAGATATTTATTTACACAATGGCAGGAGACAATTCTTTTTGTATATGACATAAAACATAAATTGAGTTTCTGAACAGGTTTTGAATTCCATAAAGGAGATAACCCTGACATTCAAGATTTTATCAATTTGCAAAGCAGTAGTCATTTCATGAAGAAGCAAATGGCAACCCACTCCAGCATTCCTTCTTGGAAAATTCCACTGAAGGGGGATCCTGGTGGGCTACAGTCCGCGGGTCGCAGGGAGTTGGACATGACTAAGCAACTAAACAATAATAACAACAGTCATTTCATTACACCAGTTTTACAACTTGTTTCCAGAAATATTTAATTGGTTCTCTGAAAATAATGGCAAAATAACTTGTACACAATGGCCTTAGACAATTTCAAACCTTACTTACCAACAGTGAGTTTTTAAGTCATTGAGCAAAGTGATTGTCATTTTAATTACTGCAAAGTTATAGCTTAGGACAAGTGAGCCACATTTATTTATCCTTAATCAAAATATTTTATTTTTGAAAATATTAGGTCTATGTGGTATTTGTAAAATAAATTATCTAATTTGGATTTAATTACATATTTCTTTCATATATATTGCCTCATTTCTTGTCTTACTATGGGCAGTAAATTTATATATACATTCCTACAATTATGGTGGTGGTTTAGTTGCTCAGTTGTGTCTAATTCTTGTGACCCCATGGACTGTAGCCTGCCAGGCTCCTCTGTCCATGAGATTCTCCAGGCAAGAATTCTGGAGTGAGTTGCCATTTCCTTCTCCTGCAGTTACAACCAATGCAAAAAAAAAAAAAAAAGTAGATAATGAGAAGAAAAATGTCACTGACTAAAGATTTGCACAAGTGACTGAAAATTTATGATTCATAATGTCTTGGAAAATTCATGATTGGTAATTTAATTAAGTTATTCCTGACATAACTGTGTGTTCAGTTAACTTCCAAAATACATAAAATCTGTTTGCTCTGGACATTTGTGATTTGTTATCTTAACCAACACATGATTTTGAGTCAACTTTTCTGTCAAAAGGAAAAAAATAAATGGAGGTCTCACCAATGATCAATTCAAAACAATTGCAATTACTTTTATAAAATGTTCACTAATGTTGATGTAATTTCCAAAACCTAAGTGTAATTACCTTCATCTTTCAGATTTATGGTATATTCCTTTTAGACATTGCTTACAGCTTTCAAAAGTGAGAGATTTTAAATGTTAACTTAATACATTTCTTAGCTTCAGTATACACACTTCTCTATAGTTAAATATAATTAAACACATTTGGATCTCTTTTGTACACTCAGTAGTGAACATGTGTTATGTCCACTACTTGATCATTCACGGTTTTGAGAGCGTAAGTAGAAGAGTGCAATTATCTCCCTATTTTGAGACAGTTTTAAGAGTTTATGACAAATAATATTAGATTCCCATTACTACATTCTTTTTTTTTTTTTTAATTTTTTATTAGTTGGAGGCTAATTACTTCACAACATTTCAGTGGGTTTTGTCATACATTGATATGAATCACCCATAGATTTACACGTATTCCCCATCCCGATTCCCCCTCCCACCTCCCTCTCCACCCGATTCCTCTGGGTCTTCCCAGTGTACCAGGCCCGAGCACTTGTCTCATGCATCCCACCTGGGCTGGTGATCTGTTTCACCATAGATAGTATACATGCTGTTCTTTTGAAACATCCCACCCTCACCTTCTCCCACAGAGTTCAAGAGTCTGTTCTGTATTTCTGTGTCTCTTTTTCTGTTTTGCATATAGGGTTATCGTTACCATCTTTCTAAATTCCATATATATGTGTTAGTATGCTGTACTGTTCTTTATCTTTCTGGCTTACTTCACTCTGTATAAGGGGCTCCAGTTTCATCCATCTCATTAGGACTGGTTCAAATGAATTCTTTTTAATATGACCCAGCAATCCCACTTCTGGGCATACACACTGAGGAAACCAGATCTGAAAGAGACACGTGCACCCCAATGTTCATCGCAGCACTGTTTATAATAGCCAGGACATGGAAGCAACCTAGATGCCCATCAGCAGATGAATGGATAAGGAAGCTGTGGTACATATACAGCCGTTAAAAAGAATTCATTTGAACCATTACTACATTCTTAAGGATGAATTCAAGCAACTTTCTCAACTAGAAACTGTACAACAATTCTCACTAGGTGTATCAGTAGTGCCAGGGTGACTAATTCAGAGACCAGGTTATCAGCCACACTCTACACCCAGAAACACTTCCCAGCCTAGCCACATGCCAGTGTGAATTCAGAAAACAGATTACACCTCTGGGCTCTTATAAGATTATTCATTTTTGATAACACTTTCCTCAGAATTCATATGATCTTTCTGTGTTTTTACGTTGTTTTCTTTTTCCTCTTGAAAATGTTCAAACATCTTGAATCTGAAAAGTCTATTGTTCACTTTTTAAAAACTATTAATTGGGAGTTTAATGACCACTGGTAGTTACAAACAGTGAAGGGACTAATAATACATCTCATCACTGACCAAAGCATGCAATCTCCAGAAGCTTCTTAAAACTCTCCCTCCCAAAAAATGAATTCAAGTGTACACTTCCCTACATAAGGTAGGTGAATAACTAAAAGATTCCATTGTTGATGGGTTTGCTCAGATAGCTTAATATGCTATCTATACTCATTGTTTCCAAACTAAATGGGGAAGTTTAAAATGGCAATTCCATACATATAGCAGATTCTTCACATATCCTATCCTATCATATTGTATATATGGCGCATGTTTTATATTGTTAATATAAGTGTATTTATTTTTGTGTATATGTACATCCATCTATACTTGTGTTATAGCTATACTATATATCTATTCCTACATATACCAATTTATTTCATTTAGAATGTTGAATTTAACTTGCATATAAACACCAATAACATTATTGTAATTCAGGTGGAGTCAGGACATTCCTTAATCTCAAAATAAAAGTAAGCTTTATTTCCTTGAGGAAACTGAAATATAGAAAAATCTATAAAATCTAAAATATAAATGCAAACTGTAACTGGTTACTAAGAGACATCCAAATTGGAGATAATATAATTTCCCAGTGACAACTACGCCAATTTAGACATCTGGGGAAAGGGGATATTTCTGTATGAACAGTGCTGAAAGATTCAAAAAAATGTTTATTCTTTATTCCTTTTTAGGACCTCCCTCTTATAAACAAAAAAATCTATGTTGATTACAATAATATGGAATAAAATTTTTTAAAAGTAGACAACTGAGATATATCCTACTAAAATTATTATTTGTGTAGTTGTTCAGTCACTAAATCATGTCCAACTCATTATGATCCCATGGACTGACTGCAGCATATCAGGCCTCCCTGTCCCCCACTGTCTCCCAGAGTTTGCCTAAGTTTCTGTCCACTGAGTTGGTGTTACTATCCAACCATTTCATCCTCTGCTGCTCTCTTCTCCTTTTGCCTCCAATCTTTCTCGGCATCAGGGTCTTTTCCAATGAGTTAGCTGTTCTCATCAGGTGGCCAAAGTACTAGAGCTTCAGCTTCAGCATCAGTCTTTCCAATGAGGATTCAGGATTGATTTCCTTGTGGACTGACTGATTTGATCTCCCTACTGTACAAGGGACTCTCAAGAGTCTTCCCCAGTACCACAATTCAAAATCAAAATTATTATAGGGTATGCTAAAGAAATGGTATGGACCTAAGAGAAGCAGAAGATATTAAGAAGAGGTGGCAAGAATACACAGAAGAACTATACAAAAAAGATCTTCATGACCCAGATAATCACAATGGTGTGATCACTCACCTAGAGCCAGACATCCTGGAATGTAAAGTCAAGTGGGCCTTGGAAAGCATCACTACGAACAAAGCTAGTGGAGGTGATGGAATTCCAGTTGAACTATTTCAAATCCTGAAAGATGATGCTGTGAAAGTGCTACACTCAATATGCCAGCAAATTTGGAAAACTCAGCAGTGGCCACAGGACTGGAAAAAGTCAGTTTTCATTCCAATCCAAAAGAATGCTCAAACTATCACACAATTGCACTCATCTCACATGCTAGTAAAGTAATGCTCAAAATTCTCCAGGCCAGGCTTCAGCAACACGTGAATCATGAACTTCCATATGTTCAAGCTGGTTTTAGAAAATACAGAGGAACCAGAGATCAAATTGCCAACATTCGCTGGATCATCTAAAAAGCAAGAGAGTTCCAGAAAAACATCTATTTCTGCTTTATTGACTATGCCAAAGCCTTTGACTGCGTGGATCAAGATAAACTGTGGAAAATTCTGAAAGAGATGGGAATACCAGATACCTGAACTGCCTCTTTAGAAACCTGTATGCAGATCAGGAAGCAACAGTTAGAACTGGACATGGAACAACAGACTGGTTCCAAATAGGAAAAGGAGTACATCAAGGCTACATATTGTCACCCAGCTTATTTAACTTATATGCAGAGTACATCATGAGAAATGCTGGTCTGGAAGAAGCACAAGCTGGAATCAAGATTTCTGGGAGAAATATCAATAACCTCAGATATGCAGATGACACCACTCTTGTGGCAGAAAGTGAAGAGGACCTAAAAAGCCTCTTGATGAAAGTGAAAGAAAAGAGTGAAAAATTTGGCTTAAAGCTTAACATTCAGAAAACTAAGATCATGGCATCTGGTCCCATCACCTCTTGGGAAATAGATGGGGAGACAGTGGAAACGTGTCAGACTATTTTTGGGGGCTCCAAAATCACTGTAGATGGTGACTGCAGCCATGAAATTAAAAGATGCTTACTCCTTGGAAGAAAAGTTATGACCAACTTAGATAGCATATTAAAAAACAAAGACATTACTTTGCCAACAAAGGTCCATCTAGTCAAGGCTGTGGTTTTTCCAGTGGTCATGTATGGACGTGAGAGTTGGACTGTGAAGAAAGCTGAGTGCTGAAGAATTGATACTTTTGAACTGTGGTATTGGAGAAGACTCTTGAGAGTCCCTTGGACTACAAGGACATCCAACCAGTTCTTCCTAAAGGAGATCAGTTCTGGGTAGGAGAAGGGGATGACAGAGGATGAGATGCCTGGATGGCCTCACCGACTCGATGGACATGAGTTTGAGTAAACTCCAGGAGTTGGTCATAGACAGGGCGGCCTGGCTGCTGCATTTCATGGGGTTGCAAAGAGTCATACACGACTGATCGACTGAACTGAACTGATGCTAAAGAAATTAGTCATGTTAGCTGCCAGGTAGATTATGTCATCATTACATTTTGGGGGGAAAAATTATTTTTGAAACAAGTCCCCAAAGGGCCACTAAACGGTGAAAATATATACAGAATTTGTCAAGTTATCAAGCAACAAATTGCATCCCCAAACTCCTCAACCACTGGACCAGACTGACAAGATTGGACCAGACTGGACCATGACCCAACCAGGGATGAGGATGTCCAGCCAGCTCTCTCTTCTCCCATAGGCTTTCTGCCTCCTTAACATTATAGAGTAGTGCCTTTCTGCTTCACTTCAAGCTGCCCCATGATTCGAGCACTCTGAAGTGTGATGTGCTGCCTTATTTTCAAGAGCTAAATATATTTGCATTAAAAAATAATTAATTTGATCAGAATTGAGTGCCTCTAAAGAACTGGATATTTTTTTCTTGGTTTGCTTAAAATATTTTCTATCTGTGGGAAGGTTAGTTTAATATAAATTATTCCACCCTTATTCAAATTGTGACCTCACTTGATACTTTAGCCAATGAATCTCAAGAAGTAAGCTTCTTGGGGACTTCTTGAATGTCCATGTTTTTGGACATGGTGTCCAAAATATACTGGGACTGACCAGAATAATACTGGGACTGATCTTTCCATTTTTCTTTTTCCCTAACTCTTTGACATTTGAAGCTGAGGTGGTTATTTCATGACCAAAGAGCTATAAGCATGAATTCAAAAAAGCCAACATAATAATGATGGCAGGAAAGAATTTAGAAAAAAAACAACTAAGGTTTTTGAGAGCTTTTTGGACACTCTAGCCCTTATCAGCTTAATGTCAGACTTATGAGATGATAACAATGTATTGATGTGTTTTAAGTCACAATTTTTTGCCTTTGTGTCACCTGTAGATAAACTATCCTTGATGGATCCAACTATTCTCTGAGAGTCACAGGATGCCAAACATTCAGAAAGATTAGATAGAATAATATGTGATGATTACTTTTTAAATGGCTACTGTTTCATGTTTCTTAATAGTGGTCCTCTTTTCCTGTGTTTCCATTCCACTGCTACTGTAATCACATACCTAGATGTCCACATTGTTGTCAGGTTATGGTCCTGAAGTCAGAATCTAATTAGTCTTTTGTATTTTCTTGTGTATCCCATCATTTTTGTTTCTTTGGAGAATCCAGTCTGACAGATAGATAGACATTGATAGGGAGATAGGTAGGTAGATAGATAGATTTTAATTTTTTTATTAGAAACTGGTTCACATGATTGTGAGGGCTGGCAAGTTTGAACTGTGTAGGACAGGATGGTATGCTGGAGACTATTAGCAGTTATTGTTGCAGTCGTGAGTCTGAAGTCCATCTGAAGGCAGGTTTCTCCCTTTTTCAAGAGACTTTGTGCTTGCTTTTGAAGGGTGTCAGTTGATTGAGTGAGTCTCACTCACATTATAGAAGGTAAACAGATTTATTAAAAATCTACTAATGCTGATCACATCTAAACTAGCAACACCTAGACTGTTGTTTGATACTGTTGATTTAAACAAACTGACATCATAGCCTAGTCAAGTTGCTGAGTTCTAAATAAATTCAAACATGTTTGGGGTGTTATGTGTATGTGTATTTTGGTAAATCCTGCAATTTTATTAGATTTAAAGGTAATTTGCTGTGACTCACCAAACATTTGTAAGAACAGCTATTAAATATCAAATCTTCCTTAGAGGACCCTTTAGCTCTGTTGGACATATGAAGTACACCTTGGTGCAAAGAAAGAAGTCATGGGGATTTTTCAGAAGGCCGTTGCCTCTGTCTAGGTGAATGAATTAATAAGCAGACTATCAAGAATGAACTTTAGAATCAAAAATCAGACAAACTAAAATGATTTTAAAAACACATATAATTGAATTTAAGTGTGTATGGAGTGGAGAAAGACAAACCAAAAACTTGCAATCTGGTATAAGAAGACACAGCTGGAATAATGAGAGAAAAGTAATAGGAGAAGAAGAAAGATTTTATCATTATTTTACTGTCAGCATATCTAAATGAATTATTAATTATACTTTTGACAGTCTCCTGTTGTTATAGTAACAACTGCCAAGCTTGATGGCTAAAAACAATACAGATTTGCCATTTTATAGTTTAGGGTGTTAGAAGTCCTAAATGGGTCTCCCTGGGCTCAAATCCAAATGCTGGCACAGCTGAGTTCCTTCTGGAGGCCCTACCGGAGAATCTATTTTCTGTTTTTCTGGAGGTTGTACACATTCTTTGGTTTATGACCCCTTCTACAGTCAAAGAATGTAACAGCTAATTGGGTATTTTTCATTTAGCATCTCTGAGACAGTGATACTATTATCTCCCTTTTTGACTTATAAGAACTCTTGTGATTATTTTGGGTCCACCCAGAAACCTGAGGATAATCTCCTTATTTTAAGAGATTAGCAACCTCAATTTCATTTCTAACCTTAATTCCCTTTGCCATGTAACATAACACATTTACAGATTCTGGGATTAAGATGTGAATATTTTTAGGGACCATTATGCTGCCTAAAACAGACATGTCATATATGAAACTATTATATTGAGCATATCATAAGTTAAAAAGAGTCATGGTGAAAATAACAGAGCAGAAAGAGAGAAAAGTAATATGGTCAGGAGATGAGGGATGAAAGTTGTAGGTGCTAGAGTACTCAAACCTCTCTGATAAGTCTTGATGATTTATACGGGGGAAAAAAAGCATCAAGTGACTATTTTAAGGACAGATGTATTCAGTAATTTTCATATAAGTAGAAATGTGAAACTTTGTAGAGACTTCAAAAAGTTAAACATAAAAACATTACAGTCTCTTTTCTGAAAATACACCTAAGACATAGCAATTATACCAATAAATAGAATAACCTATAGTTGAGGAATAAGGCATCTCAAATTTATCAGTTCTGTAAAACTTTGAAAACATTTTTCAAAATGATTCTATAGAATAAGTTGAGATACTTTCATATTATATACTGACAGGCACTTAATTTTAAGATGCTTCATGGAACTGTGTCTCTATTCATTAATCATTATTTATCTATTTTAATTTCTAGCTCTACAACGAGCATAATTTCAAGTACCAAGACTTATAACAAGGGGATGGGAAATGTATATGTTTATTTTTTGTACTATGTGTTTTAATGGAACCATTTAAACTCTAATTATGCATGAAATTATATTGGATTCTAAATTCAAAGGAAGAAATGTTTTCATGATTTATTCTTTCTTTGGTAAACATTTCTAAAGTCGTATTGCTGATACAGCTCATCAACTAAACCATATGAGAAATGAAATGTATGGCAGGAAAACACTAATTAGGGAGATTTTCTTTCCCAAACACACATGTGAAACTCCCATTAATGTCAATCATGGGGAGATGTCTTTCTGCAGAATACCCCTAGGTAACACCGCACATCTTCCCTTGTCTTTCCAATTAGAAACACAACAGCTTTTCTTTTTTTAAAAAATTGTGAACAGGCTGCATTACAGTCTAGGTCTAAAACTTTGGCTTTCATAAAAAGAGCATGTTATTTATGCTGTTCAGATGATGTTTTAAAAAGTGATTTTGAATTAATTTGCTTTATATTGGTTTTATATTCACTAAAGTGTATTGTCCCTGTAACTGAACTTTCTTTTGAGCATTAGCCAAGATTTACCATTAGTTTTATGTAAAAGTAGCTTATGAGATTCTTTATGTTATTTTAAAGTGATTATGTTAGAACTGAGAACTACAATGGCGATACATAGGTGTTCCCGATAATCTTTAAACACTGCAGTGCACTAATTTAAAATATAATTTACTAAATATTTATGGATTTAACCATGCTGTGGTAATGTGTAAAATCACTTTCAACACTATAAAATACATCAATATATACTGTTATTCTTGCTAAAGACAAAAAAGAAAAGGAAAGGAAAAAGACAAAAAGGAAATGAACAGAAGACAAACAGTATGTTCTACCAAAAATACAGAAATCTTTGCCTATAGGCTATCCTTTAAAATATTTGTAAAAATATAAGAACCATCAACAAAGATTAACCTCTCTCCAGACAGTAAAAAAATTCCCTCCTGTAATTCACACAGACTGAATTGTGCATTGTATGGTGTATTAGGGAGGGTGGACCATCTTTACTTAGACTACTGATTCAAATGCCAATCTATTCTGAAAACAACTTTACAGACATATCCCAAAATATGTTTTATCAGCTATCTGAGCTGATAATTCAGTCAAGTTGCCTCTTAAGATTTCTCATCAAGCATGGTGACTCCAAAATACTTCAGGCTCATAAATCCCAGGACATTTGCATTTACCTTAATATTATTCATAATTTTATTGATTTGGGGGATGACAGCTTAAAATTTATTTGGAAGGCAGAATAAACTCACCATTGAAGGAGATGGGATGTAGAGTCAAAATGTGGAAATTTAATATTCATTTTCAAATATATTCTGAGCATAAGCAATGTTACTGGATTTTACCTGATTTTAGGTTAATTTATCACTGAAAAATTCACAACCAAGTTCTGCTTCCCTTCAACACAAGCTGGTGGAAATGTAAATTTATAAAAACTATGTAAATAAAAATGAAGTTGCTGGAGGCTGAATGTAGATTAGCCTAAGAATAAATAATTTCAGAGGTCTGCAATCCTAGGGAGTGTCCGAGACTTTCACGTGTTTTATCTCTAGGAGACTCACCAGGATCTCATGGTTAAGAAAGCCAAGAAGGACCCCCTTACGACTATGGAAACTCATAGAAGTCATGGAAGTCAAGGGGAGGAGTAATCTTCCTAAAGTAGGACCACAACTTATTCCACAACAAAGCCTTGTTCTCCAAGAGAAAAGACATCACCAGAACCTTGCCCCAGAGATGGCCAGAAGGGCATTCCTTTAATTCAGTTAAAAATAAATGGGTGGAGAAAGAGTTAACATGTTAACATCAGTTAAAATAAGGCTGAAGTAGCTATGATAACTTCAGAAAAAGTAGAACTTTAAGAAAATGATCAGAGATAAGTGGGGTAGCACATAATGATAAGACTGCCAATTCAGCAAGAAGTTATACCAATACTAAATATGTATGCACTTAACAACAGAAGATCATAATACATGAGGCAAACACTGATAAAACACAAGAAGAACAGATAAACACACTCTTATTCTATTGTGTTCTGTTGTTTTAGACTCCTTGTGACCCCATGGACTGTAGCCAGCCAGGCTCCTCTGTCCATGGGATTCTCCAGGCAGGTATACTGGAGTGGGTTGCCATTTCCTGGTCCAATTATCCTGTTAACACACTGCTACTCAACATGTAAAATTAGCATATGAAGCAGGCACAAAATCAGTAAGGGCGTGAACAATACTACTAACAGACTTGATCTAATTGAAATGTATCAAATATACCATCTAATAATAGTAGAACAGACACAGAAAAAGCATCTGAGGAAAACAAAATCCACTCATAATGAAAATTCTCCACAAACTTGATAAAGAGACAGCTTCTCTAATTTGCTAAAAGAACATCTAAAAACAAGACAAAACAACAGTACAGCTAATTTTTAAGTAATTTTGAGAAGATAAATGCTTCCCCCTTAGATCAGGAACAATTCAATGATATCTAATCTCATCATTCCAACTAAATTTCCTACTGGAATCTTTGTTGGTATGATAGGACAAAAAGGAAATAAAAGTTTAATACTGGAAAAAAAAAAAACTATCCATTTTCTTCAGACCCTCTCCAGCATTTTCTATTTGTAGACTTTTTAATAAAAGGAACCCTCCTACACTGTTGGTAGGATGTGAGTTAGTGCAGCCACTATGGAAGACAGTGTAGTTTTCTCAGAAACCTAAAAATAGAAATTTAGTTTGATCCATATGATTTAGCAATCCCACTAATAGGCACACACCCAGATAGAACTGTAATTCAAAAAGATACACGCACCCCTATGTTCATAGCAGCACTATTCACAAGGCCAAAATATAGAAACAACTCAAATGTCCATCAGCAGATGAGTGGATAAGGAAGATGTGGTACATATATTTTAATGGAATACTTAGCCACAGAAAAGAATGAAATAAACTCATTTGCAGAAACATGGATGCACCTCGAGATTATCATATTAAGTGAAGTAAGTCAGAAAGAGAAAGACAGATACCATACAATATCACTTATATATGGAATATAAATATGGCACAAATGAACTTATCTATGAAACAAATGAACAAACAGACACACAGACATAGAGAGTAGACTACTGGTTGCCAAAGACAGGAATGGGGGACTGGAAGACTGGGATTAGAAGATGTAAATCATTATATATGGACTGGATAAGCAATAAGGTCCTACTGTATAGCACAGGGCACTATATTCAATAGCCTGTGATAACCATAATGACAAAGAGTATAAAAAAGAGAATGTCTATATGTGTAAAACTGAGTCACTCTGCTGTACCACAGAGATTGGTACAACATTATAAATCAACCATACTTCAATTAAAAATTAAATTAAATTAAAAAAAAAACTATCCCTATTAGAAGATGACATGATTGCCTACATAGAAAACCCAAAAGCATAAACAACAAAAGCTCTTGGAAAAGATGAAGAGGTTACAGAATAAAGAGTTAATATGCAGTATCAATTGCTTTCCTATACACCAGTAATAAACAATTAGAATTTGAAAAAAAAAATGCATCATATAGAGTAGCACCTTAAAAAAATACTTAAGTATTAATGTTATAAAATATGTCTGTTAACTATATTAAAAAAGCTGTAAAATACTGATGAAAAATATCAAAGAATATTTAAATATATCAAGAGATATTCTGTGTTCATCAACTAGAAAACTCAGAATTGTTAAGATTTCAATTCTTCCCAAGTGGTGTTAGACCAAGTGCACTTACTTAAGGAAACAGCAAAGGAAACTTGACATAGACATTATGTCTTCCACAAACATTAACTCAACGTAGATCACAAACTTAAATGTGAACGGTACAAATGTGAAAATTCTTTAGAAAACAGGAAAAAAACCTACATTATCTTCAGTTCGTTCATAAGGTCATAGATGCAATATCAACAACACAATCCATGAAGGAAAAGTTGATAGGCTGAATGTTATTAAAATTTAAAGTTCTGCTCTGTAAAAGACAGCCTTAATAGAAAGGAAAAGTAAGTCACAAACTGGGAGAAAATATGTAAAATACATTTCTAACAAAGGACATATGTCTATAATATTCAGATGCAAAAAACCTAAGAAATGCTAAAAATATCCTAATTAAATGTACCATCCTAATACCATTTTAATATAGTGATGTTAATAGAGGATTCTGGATACATGGTATTTGAAGACTATATTATCATCACAGTAGTTCTGTAAATCTACAGCAATAATTTAAGAAGCTTCTTGCAAAAAAGAGATTAATTCAAGATGCTGAAGCACAAATTAAGACCAACCACCCCCTCTTTCTAACTTCTTACTGATTTTCACGGCAGAACTGGGCCCTGCTTCATGGAATAGATGGATATACTTGAAGACACTAACACTCAAGCAGTGAAAGGAAGGCGGAGCAATCACCTTTATCATAACTGAACCATAAGTTGCACTTCAAATACCTACAGGACTCTATGCAGTGATAAGCAGCCATAAAAATTTTATGGCAATAAACACACACATTAATGAAGATTCTGGATCTCTGAAGTAAGAATTCTGAGCTCAGAGTGGGGCAATCAAGATAAGATCAAATTCAGATATTACTCTCAATGAAGCATGCTTTCTTTTACAAAGGCCACCTCTTAGCCATAATGTGTAAATATAACAATAAAACATGACTTGCATTTATACAGAATATTATCCAGGAAGGATATTTAATAAACACTGATTGGATGAATAAATAAGTATCATGACTTGTGATTCTAATTTGACAATCTATCCACAAATTATTGGGAAAAATAATTAAAAGATATTTAAAGCATATTTGTAACCAGTCAGGGAAGACTAAGTATAAAGAGAAAAACTAAGAGGCTTCTTCATGCAAGAAAAGGTGAGGGGATGAATGATGACATTAAAAGCAGGTTCAGGGAAGATGGGAAAGGAGAAAATTACTGACAACATTTCATAACTTAGAAAATATGGAGAGTGAGAGTGAGAGAAATAATGACATGAAGGAACTGATTTTCTGTTCTTAACTGTTTCCTCACAGGACTTCTACATATAAAGTGATTGATCATATCTGGTTGATCATAACTCAGATATTTAAATTATGTTATGCTTTAGACTTACTGAAATTGGTCCAGGGGGAAATTCAGGGGATCTTTACAGCATGTTCATTAGCCATGACAATAGCTGATTTTAGAGATCATTTGTTTTCTGTGAAAAGGAAAAAATATATACAATGTGTTTAAGAGGCTGTGCTGATGTTCAATTTTGACAGTAATTACTACACAATTTTGAAGAGAAATTGGTCATTTGCAAACTGTAAGACAAATCTTAACCCAGTAATAACTGCAAATGCACTCCATTACATGTGTAATTGGCAGTAATCTGTATCCAAGCACTGGTACAGAAAGAAAACACTCGAGGACAAAATTCTCATTTCCTAGATGTATATTGTTCCTTGAAATAAATAGCCTAATAACTCTAGTTATTGAACTACATTTTATTTCAGAACAATATTAATACGCATTTCTTTACTAGGTTCACATTTGCTTTCAACTATCTAAAAAGACTAGGCAGTTGTTTTAATGAAATTCTTGTCACTTATATTGAGATTAAAGACTTGCACTGGTTTATATCTGAGTTTAGTTCAACACTATCTTTTATCAGTAATGGTGTGACTTTAAATCAGTGCAATGTAATGAAGGATTCATGAATATTAAACACATTACCCACTAAAAAAGAGTTTAATAACAGACAAACCGTTACTGGTCAGTGTTATAACCAGCCTCCTGAGCACTTTACAAAGGCTGCGATAAAACATATTCTCAGAAAGTAAAATGAGGGGGGAAATTTTCTGGTGGCAACCATTTAGTTATGATTGGTCAGTTCTCTTTTTTCTCAAAGTTGGCAAATCTAATATGCCTCAAATAATCATAGCAGCAAATATTTTGTTATGATTTTGCTTTCCTTTAAGAATACAGATGCTTAAAGGCACATTTTTACATCTTATTATCTGTTTAAAAACTATTTTCACGCAGAACAGATTCTTACATAGGCCTACATATATAACCATCAACTGGGACAAAATTTAGGAATGTAAATATATATTAGACAAGGCTAAAATCCCTTTGATCACCATCCTGACAGGATCCCTGACCACCTACACTGATATAATCATATTTATTATTTTGGTGGCTATCTTTTCAGGCTTGCTAGTTTTAAACTGACACGCACATATGCACGCATGTGCATGCACACACACATATACACTGTAAACATTTCCTACAGTTTAAACATTTGTGCATTTCTAAATTTTAGAAACCATGTGTGACATAATCTGGTGAGTCTCTTATATTATACACTCTGGAAGAGGAAGTGGCTTTGTGTAAAACAGACTTGAATTAAGAATTCCATTGCTATATAATTTGCAGTGGTCATGACAGCAACATTTTGGAAATTATCTAAATGCCTATGATTAAGGGATGGTCAAAATATATAACTTTTTCATAGAATTTTTAATCAAGGAAGTGATATGGTCATGTATAATTTTTTAAAAGATAATTTGGAATACACAGTGAAGAAGGATCACATATAGAAAGACTATAAATAAGGAGACAATTTAGAAAATCATTGCAATGATATATGTGAGAGATGATGAAGGCCTAGTCCAGGTCCTCTCACAGTGACACTAAAAATGTGTATGTTGGTCTAGTGAATCTCAAGATTTTGGTGCCTATAATATGTATATCAATAAAAATAGATGTTAGTATATAATTGCAAGGTGCCTGGCAGTTTACAAGTCAATTTCAAATATGTTATATAAATTGAATGTCTTAGACGAGCTGTGAGTTTGGGTTCAGATGGTACATAATTGATAAGTTGTTAATGTTTAGACAGGTACAGATATTACCTTGAAATCTGACATGTGATTTCTGGATCCAGACAGGTTATTATCATTTTATCAATAACTTCATCAGCTCCCCATATGACAAAATATTCCCAGTATGGCAAATGTGATAGGAGTTTTAGGACTTGAGAACAAGATATGTTCTCATGACAGTTCAAGTGATAAAGTGAAATGTGGTAAATTGGAAATTTTACTGGATGTTTAAGACCAAATAAGACATCCAGTTATCTAGTTTGCAAGGGAAAGATAAATCGTTATTTTTGGATGACATGCTCTTGCTAGAAAATTTAAAAGAAATGCACACACTCAAACACACTCTCACACTAAACTAATAAATGCATAAAGCAAGGTTAGAGAAGAAATCATCTTCATTGATTGGGAGACTCATTATCATCAAGATGGCAATTCTCAAATCTATTGCCATTCAACACATTCTTTAAGAAAATTTCAGCAGAATTTTTGTATAAATTATCAAGCTCATCCTAAAATCTATGGTGGTGGTGGTTGTTTAGTTGCTAAGTCACGTCAGACTCCTGTGACCCCATGGACTGTAGCCAGCCAGACTCCTCTGTCTGTGGGATTCTCTAGGCAAAAATACTGGAGTGGGATGCCATTCTCTTCTACAGGGGATCCTCCAGACCAGGGATCAAACCCAGGTCTCTTGCATTGCAGGCAGATTCTTTACCACCTGAGCTACCAGGGAAGGGAAATCCTATAAAATGCATATAGTAATTCAAAGTGAATTAGAGTAATCAAAATTATTTTGAAAAATAAGAGCAAAGTTGGAAGATGTATACCACCCAATTTCAAAACGTACTATGAAGCCATAGTAGAAAGATATAGTATTGCTATAAGGATAGTCATGGAGATCAGAAGAAAAGAATTGACAATTCTAAAACAATTTGATATGTTTATTTTTGACAATAGTGTCAAAATAATCTGATGGAGAAGGGATTAGTTTTTTTTCCTACAATTAATGTTGAGACAACTAGATATCCACATATAAAGAAGAAAACTTAGACCTTCAGCTCAGACCATACATAAAAGGTAACTTAAAATATAACACTAAGTGTAAGATCAAAAACTATAAAATGTCTAGAAAATATTAGATAAAATATTTGTGACCATGGGTAGCAAAGATTTCTTGAAAAAAACAAAAGATAAATGGTACTACCCCAAAATTAAAACTGTCTCCTGGAAGATACTATTAAGAAAATGAAATGATTAGGAACAGCTTGAAAGCAAATATTTGAGATGATATGTTTGATACGCCTTCCAGGTGGTGCTAGTGGTAATAGTTCAGTTGGTAAAGAGTCCATCTGCAATGCAGAAGACCCCAGTTCAGTTTCTAAGTTGGGAAATTCCACTGGAGAAGGGATAGGCTACCCACTGCGGTATTCTTGGGCTTCCCTTGTGACTCAGATGGTAAAGAATCTGCCTGCAATGCAGGAGACCTGGATTTGATCCCTGGGTTAGGAAGATCCTCTGGAGAAGGTAAAGGCTACCCACTCCAGTATTCTGGCCTGGAGAATTCCATGGACTGTATATACCATGGGGTCGCAAAGAGTTGGACACAGCTGAGCAACTTCCACTTTCACTTCAGTGGTAAAAATCTCCCTGCCAATGTAGGAGACATAAGAGATGTGGTGGGTCCAATCCACGGGCAGGGAAGATCCCCTGGAGGAGGGCACTCCGGTGCTCTTGCCTGGAGAATCCCATGGACAGAGGAGCCTAGCAGGCTGCAGTCCATAGGGTTGCACAGAGTTGGCACAACTGAAGTGAATGAGTTGGCACACATGTGCTCTTGTAGCACATCAGCAAGCTAAATGGCATAGCCATAGGCACAATGACAGTTCCAAGGCCAGTCATAGAGGTCACAGTCAACTCAATGGACATGAGTTTGAGCAAACTCCAGGAGATAGTGAAGGACAGGGAAGCCTGGCTTGCTGCAGGCTATGGGGTCCCAAAGAATTGGTCATGACTGAGTGACTGAACAGCAACAACATTTGATAACGACATACTGATAATGTATATAGAACACTTACAACTTGATAAGAAAGACAAAAATCCAAGTTAAAGATTTGGCAAAACATTTGTGCAGACATATCAGTAAATAAGACATTTAAATGACCTGTACGTACATGTGCTATGATGTGTGCTAAGTCACTTCAGTTATGTTCGACTCTTTGTGACTATGGACTATAGGCCACCAGGCTCCTCTCTCCATGGGATTCTCCAGGGAAGAATCCTGGAGTGGTTTATCATGCCCTCCTCCAGGGTATCTTCCTGACTCAGGAACTGAACACAAGTCTGTTACATCTCCTGCATTGGCAAGTGGGTTCTTTACCACTAGTGCCACCTGGGAAGCCTAATATGTACATGAGAAGATGCTAAATATCAGTCATTAGGAAAATGAAAATTAAAACCACAAAGAGGTTCCACTTTAAACCCAGTGGAATGGATATAATAAAAAAGATAGACAATAACAAGTGTTGACAATGATAAGGAGAAATGGAAGCATTCATATATTGCTGGTGGGAACGTAAAAAGATACCAAATTTTGGAAAAGAGATTGTCAATTCCCCAAACAGTTAAACGTGAATTTAACAAATGGTTTGTTAACTCCTCTCTTTGTGATCTTTCCAAGATGATGAAAGCATGTTCTCACAAAGATGTGTATGTGAATGTTCATAGTAGCATTAATCATAACAGCCCCAAACTGGAAACAATCCAAATGTCCATCAGCTAGTTAACGGATAAACAATACACATTATTACATAATATCACATTACATAATTACACAATTACCCATATAATGGATTACTACTCAGTAGAAGAGAAGATTTCATATTCAATTATGCTGCAACATGCATGAATCTCAAAGAATATGCCAAATGAGAGGGGATGACCCCATAATAAATGACAAAAACAGTCTCTAAGATTGTCTTCTATAAATACCTACTCAACCCAAGATTAACTGATGTCAAATCAGAAAGTATCAGTAGGAACTTTTCTGTTCTGTATATCTCCCACATTATTTTCATATTTCTCTTTTGCATTAATATTAATCATTCAAAAAAGTATGTATTGCCAGAATTGTATGTATGCAGTTATACTCTATGCTGTATTTAAAAAAATGGGTTTATACAGTTATAAATTTTTATTTTTATTCAAGATCACATCAAAGACATCCTTCTAATAAGAATATATAATTACTTGAACTTTTCTATCATGCTTTTCTTATTTTGATATTTTAATTAATTCATTAACTATTTATTAATTGGATGGCATCACTGATTAGATGGACATGAGTTTGAGCAAGCTCCAGGAGTCGGTGAAGGACAGGGAAGCCTGGGGTGCTACAGTCCATGGGGTCGCAAAGAGTCATGGACTCAGGAACTGAACTGAACTGATGAAATAATAAGCTACTATTTCACAAAAATAACATAGGCAAATTATATTTATGTGAATATAAATGTCTTTAATACAGAAGAGCTGCTGTCCTCACCTTTCTTCCTCACTCAGGTCTTAATCCTGAAAGCATTCTCCAATAAACTCCCCAATAAAAATAAATATGGCTATTTCTGGATCTGTTTCTCTGAGAAACCAGTCTGCAACAGGACATATCTCCAGTATTTCTCTTTACTGTCTCTTGCATATAAAAAGTTTCCTTCCCTGCATTATTCTCACTAGCAATTAAATAAACTTCCTTTTATCTTATCCTAAAAATGAATGAAGCTCAGCAAAGCTTCATTCTATGAAGAATGAATGAAGCTCAGCAAATGAATGAAGCTCAGCAAAGTTTCATTCTATGAAGAACATATTCATATTCTATGATTTCTTCTATTTGTCATAATTAGTTTAATTAGTTTTTTCTCTCACCATTAACCAAAGGGCTCCTCTCAAGGTCACCAATGATGTAATAGGTCATCCAATGTCAATCCACAGTCTTCATTTTCTTTGATCTAGTAGTAATGTGTGACACCATTGATCAATATTTCTTCCTTGAAAGACTGTATTTATTCTTGTTTGGGGGCCTGCATTCAAGGAGTTCTCTCCTAACTTTCTGAGCACTTATTTTCAGATTCCTTTCACAGTTCTTTTTAATGTTCTCTACTTCTAAATGTTTGAATGCTCAGGGCTCAGTCTTGCACTTCTTTTATATTTATATCATTCCCTTGGTGAACATCCAATTCCATGATGAAGTAACTTCCACAATAATAAAAAGAAAACCTCCCTAATTTAAATCTCCAGCAGAACTTTCCTTTGAATTTTTGTTACTGCTATTCATTGATATATGGATTTGGCTGTTTTTCCTAATTAGGTGGTGGTCATATCATCTATAAAAAAATGGCAACTTTTTTTTTTCTTTCAATGTTTGCAGTGATTATTTTTCCCTTTGGATACTTATCAAAACCACAAATGATATACTGAATGGTTATTGTGATAGCAAATATCCTTCTCTTGTTCTGTATTTTAAAGGGAATATATAAAAAAAATTTCCACTAAATATAAGGAATTATCTTCTATTTCATATATCATAGCAATAACATGGGGCTTCCCATGTGGCTCAGTAGTCAAGAATCTGCCTGCCAAGCAGGAGACATAGTTTTGATCCCTGGGTCAGGAAGATTTATGGAGAAGAAAAGGGCAACCACTCCAGTGTTCTTTCCTGGGAAATTCCACGGACAGAGGAGCCCAAGGGGCTATATAGTCCATGAGGTCACAAAGAGATGGATATGACTTAATGACTAAACAGTAGCATCAGAAGTGATAACATAAAGAAAGAACAAAAAGAAGTTAAATAAGTTATTGGGACAGTACGTATCAGATGGCATACAAAAAGTTAAAACATAAGAGACCAGCTGGACAAGGTAATAGTGGGTTTTGAAGAACTGGCTATATACCTGATAGAAGGGCTTCCCTGGTGGCTCAGAGGTTAAAAAGTCCACCTGCAATGCAGGAGATGTGGGTTAGATTGCTGGGTTGGGAAGTTCCCCTGGAGAAGGACATGGCAACTCACTCCAGTATTCTTGACTGGAGAATTCCACAGACAGAGGAGCCTGGTGGGCTGCAGTCCATGGGGTTGCAAGAGCTGGATATGATGGCGACCAAACTACCACCATACCTGATAGACCATATAACTAATGAGACTTGCTGATAACTGCATGCTGTCAGAGAAACAGGGAAGACAAAGATAACTGGACAGTGTTTTTTCCTAGGAACTGAAGGATGATGAAACTGCCATTTACTAACATAAAGACTATAGGTTGACTATGATAGTGATGGGAAGTATTAGGAGCACGGTGTTAAACTCTGTATATTTGAGATGCGAAGTATTTAGCCTTGTGGAAATGATGAGTAAGAGGCTGGATACATGAATATTACCCCATCTATTGCTTGGCTTGGTCTGAAGAGTGAGGGGTTAGAGGTAGAACTTGATAGAAGAACTTTTTTTTACAAGAGAATTCAACCTTATAAAAGAGAAAAGAAGGCAAGCTAACACCATTGCAAAGCAAAACAAACCCATAAGAAAGAATGTGTGATAATGGCACAAGAAAAGGTAAAAACCTGAATGAGACAAAACAGTGTTTAGAGACAGAAAGGGTAACAAGCATATGCAGAGCCATACTCATTAGTAATTAATGACATGAAAGTTTATCACTTTGTACCTGTTAAACTGGAAATAACAGAAACATAGACAATGCTGGGTGTTGGCAGGAGTAGAGCAGACATACACAAATTTTATACATTGATGCTGAGCATGCAAACTGCTATGGTCATTATTTAGAGCTATTTGATTCAATTCAGTCAAATTAAATATATATATGTACACCTTTATTTTTGCCCCAGGGAGAGTCTCAAACATTCCTGAGCAAGGATGTGGAGCGTTGTAGGCAACCTTCGCATTTATCAGTGGGGTGGCACAGGGGAGGAACATGGTCATGTCATCTTCTTGAACCTGCACATCCACCTGGGCAATGTTCACAGTCTAAACCACAGTCTGATACAAGCCTTGACAGAATGCCTTTTCATCTTTCCCAGAACACAGAGAGATAAACAGTACTGCGAACAGTTACAAGTTACAAGTGTCTTGGGTGTACCAAAGAGGTGCCCTATTTTGCAGAAGTCTGGGCTTCCCAGGTGGCTCAGTGGTAAAGAACCCACCTGCCAATGCAGGAGACACAGGAGAGCTTGGTTTGATCCCTGGGTGGGAAAAATCTCCTGGAGTCGGAAACAGCAACCCATTCCAATATATTCTTTCTTGGAAAATTTCATGGACCAAGGAGCCTGGTGGGCTACGGACTGGCAAAGAGTCGGATATGATTGAGCAACTGAGTACACACACACACACACACACACACACACACAGTTTCTTTTGCATTTCTCTGGTTCTAGTGAGGCATTCTAGTAAGGAATGCATCTCGCCACTGCTCTTAAGTGTATCTGCAGGCTAACAGAATCACCTAGCTGTAATGTAGAATTTGATACTCCATGACAGAATTATCCATGGCTTGTGTCACGTAGCAGCCTGCCTCTTCACCCCAGTGACATCTGTGGGCCACAAATAACTGATTCTGTTCATGCTGCCATGTGTATTTGGGATTACTGTAATTTCTCCTTACTGGACATATCTATTGCTGACTTGCAGGCCTTCCAAATGGCTGCAGTTTCACTCTAATGCCTGTTTCCTTGATAGGTGGTGGACAGATTAAAAATGGTGGACAAATGAGAAAAGTAACACAAAGCAATTAGAAGGAACATGGTAGGATATACACAGGATAACATGGATAGATTTTAAAATGTACAGCCTTGGGTAAAAATTGAAAAAACAGAATGAAATGAATGCAGAATAACATTTTTTGAATTAATAAACACACAAATGGGAGTAAAAAAATAAAGATAGGCACTAGTGATTAAATAAGAGAGAAGCCAAGCATGTATTCTGATGATAGTGTGTTAGCTTTGGAATTTAATTAACTCTATACTCTGCATCTGAAATTTACAAACCAAAAAGAAGTATGAAAAACAACAACAAAAACTGAACAATTGCTGTCCCTAAGGTCAGCGCCTAGAGCCTGAATAAATACCCTTATGAGACATAAAGTCTTTTATGCTGGTTTCTTTAGGGAAAATAAAATCAACTTACAATGTTATACTCAATAGCCAAGATTTTATGTCTCACTTACCCACAACCCAAAGCATTCAAGTTCTAAAAATTTAGATATTCTGCTTTACAGGTTGAGCTACCCTCTAGGTAAATAAACATTCCATTTGACTAAAAGGGTGCCAGTGTCAATTATTTTTAGAGGATAAGTTTCTTTTTTGTTTAAAATCTTGAAATACAACACTTAACTTGTTCCCATCTTCCTTCACTGCTGGGTTATTTACCTAAAAGCCTCAATAACAGAGCCTATACAAAGCGATTCTAATGTGATTAACCCTTCTAAAAAAAGCTATTCTTGGTTAAGTCCAGGCTGAATTTCTGCCTTGGATTATGCTGTATATTAGTTTGCACCTAACTGTGACAGGAAATTTTAAAACAATACCTATTTAATCCATGTAAGCAGAACCCAGTGAGAACACAACCACCTACACATTTGAGGATCAGGAAAGAGCGCCTTTATTCACCTAGGGGAAGACTCAACTAAAAAGACTGTAAGCAACTTAAAGCAATAGAAGTTCTGTGTTTTACTGCTGAAGATAAAAGACTCAGTTTAAGTTCTGAGGCTGGCATTTGCAACTTGTTTAGATTGGTTTTAATTTGAGGAAGTTGATCTAAACTCTCACGATTTTTGTTTCCTCAGATTGGAGAGAAGTATAATGATATATAAATCACAGGACTGTTTTAAGCCACAATTAAGAAAATATATGTTAAAGATATTTTTCATAAATTGGAATAATTTTTACATAGATTGATCCCATGTACATATAATATTGTATGTTGTGTGTGCACAGTATAGCAATGAATTGAAAATAAGCACTTTGAAAGACAGCAGCATATTTTTTTAAATAAAACCAAATTATGATGTAGGTTAAATAAGGACAAATGTGCAAAACACTGGACAAATGTGCAAAACACTGGACCAATAGCATTTTGCCTCAAGACAGTTTGAAAATATGTATGGGCAAATTAGGCAGGAATTGATTTTTCTATCGTGTTAAATTTGTGGTAAGTCTGTTGAATTTAATCATGCATATCATCTTTCATAAGATCTCAAAGGACAGAGGATGTGTGGGATAAAATGGCATGTTTTTTTCCAGCATAAATAAGCAAGGCTATTTTTAAAAAGAATGTCGGATCACTGAATTGTCCTATAAAATGCAAACAATACTGAATCTGGTCACTTTGTCAATACTATTCTCCTAGATGAAAAGCAGGCACTCATTGACTGTGTCTCTAATGGAAGCAAAGAGATCCTCATCCCTTGCCCAGCTGCTGTATACTTCCCTCTTATTCTTTTTTTTTTAAATTTAACCTATTTTTCCTCTATATTGATTCATGGAAAACAAAACTTAAATCCCGCCCACCCATCATTTAAACAGATCAGTAAAATAATCCAGTATATATGCCATATAAAGCCCAAGCTTTTGTAGAGAAGGTGTGTGTGTGCGCGTGTGCGTGCATGCATGCACGTGTACATACTTGGGCTAATTTTGAAACATATCTTTTCCTTTCCAGATCTCATCTGAACCACTTGAGAAATTTCTAGCCCATCTCCATGGTCAGAAATGACAATAATATGTGAGGGCAGAAGCATAAGCAAAGAAAAACAATTTAGAATTTGGTAGGCAAGGGAGTAATATTCCAAATGAGGAAGAACAAATAACTTAACAAAAGCATTAGGAGGTCACAGGGAGAGATATAGTTTGAAAGCATATTAAATAAAAGGGAGCCCTACCTCTTATGCAATATTTTTTTTTCTTCTCTTTTCTTTTTTTTTTAATTTAATTTTATTTTTTTTTATTAGTTGGAGGCTAATTACTTCACAACATTTCAGTGGGTTTTGTCATACATTGATATGAATCAGCCATAGCTCTTATGCAATATTGATGAGAAATTCCAAATCAGAAAACTCAAAATTAAAGAATATTAATTTAACAAGTGTTTGAACTATGATTTTTTAATATGTAGATTTTGCCTTTTTCTTTATTTCCATGCTATGATAGCAAAGCAATTAGTATATTAAAATCTTTAATAATTCCATGAATTAAAATCTCACTTACAAATATTCCAGTATAGATGTGTCGTTCTTCAGAGGGATAAGAGCATTGGAATGATATCTGCTGACATACCTGCTTGTCTCCTGGGCTGTTTTATGTTGTCTATAGAGGGAGAGAGACTTGATGAAATTGTGTACATGAGGCATTTTCAGTGACTCTGAATCAAAATACATCTCCTGGTGGAAACATACAACACGGCTGTGGGAAGGATATCTCTTCACCACTCCACAGAGCCTAGTTCTGGTGCTCTGAATGCTCAGCTCTGTGAATCTCCAGATACGGAATGGTCATCCAAGATACCAGTATTCTCATAAGGTACACTTCTGTGACCGAAGGACAGCTTCTCTAAGGAGAAGGAGATATGCTGCCTGCAAATGTGCAGAAGAGGAAGCTCATATAGATAGGAGTCTGGGTTAGGAGAAAATGTGAACATATCTTCGAGAACTCCAAGATTAATTTGAAGTGAATGGACTAAATTTCAGATGCGTGATGAGCTTGGCAGGCATTGGGCTGGAGATATATTAGCTGTATTTCCAATCACTCAGCTGAAAAAGAGAATTTTATTAGTAATTTTCTGTGTTTGTAAGTCTTGTATTGGTACATATTTATTACAATAAACTCAATTTTATTCTTTCACCAAAAGATAATTTTTCTAGTATTAATTAGAACACAGTATGGTAAAAGAACAAAGCAATTTGTAACTCAATGAAAGGTGTAAAATTGCAAATTCTAGTCCCATTTACTATAATAACAAGATTTTTTATGTCTTATAATATATAAATAAATATAATATATAAATATTAAATATAAAATATATAAAAATATGCTTGCATATATGTAAAATTCCTTTATTAATGACCACTTGCTTCTGTAGCAAATGTCCTCAATGCAATACTGTTCTATGCGTGTCCAGCTAACTGTCCTAATACCTGCTGACCATACCACACTCCATAGCCACAGTGTTGTTCCCAAATTCTCCTCTTGTTTTGATGGAAGGCTGCTAATTGGATTTCCCTCATATATTTTTCATTTCCCCACTACATGACTTATCTCCATTCTACATGCCATTAGTCACTTCAATTGTTTGCCAGCATGTTGCCTTCAGTTCCACTCACCATGTTTACTCAGATCTCAGCTGTTTGTCTGATGATCCTTTCCATTTTTATATTCTCTTTTAAAGTCATGTTAAATTTAATTTATTAACAGTTCATCTCAGTCCTTTCAAGTTAGTATATTGCAAGAATTTGGGGTAAAAACTATCATATGGTTCTGAAAATAACTATGTGCTTCTCTCCCTGTAGAGAATCCTTAAGTGCAGACTGGATATGCTACTGCAACTTCAGTCTAGGTTGAATTGTATTTCACCTCCCTGTTTCTGGTTCTAGATCCTAGGCTAGCACTGTTTTCTGCATCCTATGATTATGCAAATGAGAGATTAATTTCTGGTATCAGTACTTCACTTATCACCATGAAGTGTCAATGAAAACTTAAGAGAAATTTCTGCTTGAATCAGGATGAAAGGGTATATGTAATCTGAAATAAGTGAAGTCTTTACCTTCATTTCTATATACAAGTTTCACTAAGTTGATTTTTACCTATTAAATTATCCCTGAGACGACCTCAGAGTTTCCTCCAACATCCTCAGTCCTTTTCTTCAAGTTCTTGTTTTGTCCATTTTCATCGCCAATTATGAATATCACCTGTCCTTTGCATTATCCAAAAGCTTATTCCCTATCAATTTTATTCTGATTGTATTGGACTTATAGAGGTGTCTCTTCCAGAAAATATAATTCATTTGAATTAAAGGAATAGAATGATACCAAATCTGCAGATGAAATATTTTTAAGCAGGTGATCTCACAATGTACTGTCCATATAAAAGTGCTTGCATACAGAAACACTGTGTGTGGAGAACCATAGGGAGTGATGAAGGAGTAATGTGGAAGTTGTGGAAAGTAAGAAACTGAATGCAGGGAGACACTCCTATTTCTGTGCTCTAATCACTAAAAATAATCTTAAAGAGTAGTTGAAACTTAATGTGTGTAGATAGAGAAAAGGAAGAACTAGACAGACATTAACTTTTTCTTTGGTGTTCTTCAATTATATTTTATTCAGATTTTCTGAAAAAAATTTGAGTAACGGTATATTACATATTCAAAATCGAATGCTATAGAGATAAATAATGTAGTTAGTACAGTTCCTGGGTGCTTAGATATTCAACAGTCATAATTTTGTTTGTTCCCAAATTCACTCCAAAAACTATTCAGAAAAATCTTGAATATTTAATATTACATGATAAATTATTCCTCAATAGTGAGACAGTCCACATTATGTGTTTGTTGCCTTTTATTCTTATAGTTGTGTTGGATCAGATTCAAGTGTTCAATTACAAAGATTAAACTGGAAATTTTAATTTTTAATTTACAAAGCTATAAGCCAAATATTTACATTGGTATGGCTTCTAGGATTTCTTTTTATAAGATCTGATACATTTAAATTACTGATTTTTAAGACATTGGTCAACAAGCACCTATTTTGATAAACTCTACTATGAAGTTTTAATTATTTTCCTGACAGGATAATCTTAGACATTATATGTTCTAATATATCTAGTCACTTAGAGATTTTATTTGGATGCAAATATTAATTTTAAAACATGAACACAAAATTACAGTTTTATTCACATATGTTGCTAATCTTATAATATCAACATTATAATACAAAAATTGTTGAGTAAATCAAAAAGCAAAAATAAGAAAATGTGGAAATTAATCTTTTACTATTGAATTTATCAAAGTATAAAACATAAATAATTATTAAACTGCAAATAATAAATCATTATGTTATAAATATTACAGATAAACATCTTATTGCTTTTCCCTTTTCTCTTGGGCTTAATATATTGACTTTTAGTTTCTGTAAACTGATGTTTTAACACCTATAAAACAGTCATCAAATCTTCTCAAGTAAACCTGTGAACACCCCCAAATATCAGGAGACTTTAGACAGTCCCAGACCATATGGTCTAACAGTCTCAGTGAACATGAATTTTCAGGGGTGCCACTTTCAAACACAACTAGCCAAACTTAAACTCACTTACTCAGCCTCATCCTTCCTTTCTGTATATAGCACAGTAAAGGTACTTGCTTTTAGTTCCATTCTTTCTACCTTCTGACCAACCAGGGTGCTTCCAAGTGGTTCCATGTGGAATGCCATGCTCTCCCTAGGAACTGTGAGTATAATAATACTATAAAACTTTCCAGTTTTTCTCTTTTGATCTGC
Organism: Cervus canadensis; assembly: GCF_019320065.1. NCBI lineage: Eukaryota > Metazoa > Chordata > Mammalia > Artiodactyla > Cervidae > Cervus > Cervus canadensis. Next base: position 23,343,001 of record NC_057394.1, read on the forward strand.
ATCTGGCTTCAGCACATCTCACTCAAGGGAATATGATTCAAACATTTAACTACAGGATCTATTATTTTGGAAAGATATGTGTTTAAATGGTCACATGAGGAATAAAATTAAATGAATGATATGTAGAACGATAACTTATTCTGAAAAGATTTGTCGTGAGTGTGTAATTTCCTTGGTTCTGTCTCGTCACAACAAAAATTTGAAGTGATGGATGTTAAAGCCCTCGGACAGACCATGTCACAGCTCTGGGACAGATCAGTGTTACAGCTCAGTTTTATTTAGAAAATAAAAGAAAATACATCCTCGAGGCCTGAGGGCATGCTGACCCAAAAGACGTGAAGAGAGAGATAGAGCCCTGGCCCTTTGGTTCCTGTTTTGATATGCTTTTTCTCCTCACCCTGGGCCTATCCTATGTAAATGGGCCAGCCAGGAGTGCTGTCTGTTCTACCTGAGGTCCTCACTCTGGTCCTCGGACCTTCCTTTGTTCTATCTTAGCGGGCTTTAACCTTCCTTGTCTTTTAGCTACCACCATTCTGGACTCCTTTTTCCTATTCTAACTACCTAGCATACTGAAACTGCTTACCCTTTCTTTGGAGTAAATTAGGAGAAAATTAGGAGAATCTGGTAAAAACAAGTGGAGATCAAAGTGATTTTTTTTTTTTTAATTGGCAATGACCTCATGTATACTACCTCCTGTGGATATATAAGGCATAGTAAACAGAAGGAAAGTAATTTGCTTGTAATAATTTATGAGATTCATTTCTCCACACTTTGAACAATGAGGATGAATTGTACTTGTGAAATTTCAGAAAGGGACAGGTTAAAAGGGAGAGGTGTACTGAAATAAATCACAGAGCATTTCAGGGATCAGTGCCATTAATTTAATCAAATTAACTTCAGATGCTTCCTCTGTCTCCACTTGTATAACTGTGCTGATCCTCATATTATAATACATTTGCCAAATTAAATTATTGAAAACAAAAATAAAGTGATAAAGTTACATCTGTTATTGCAATCCAGGTTAGAGAACAGTGAAAGTCAACCATATTATATTGGATAATAGTGGTACACAATGGACTGTCCATAATAGTTTTTAAGGATCAAAATGGGAGTAGATGGAATGAATATTCTGCAATTTCTAACTAATTGACAACTTTGCATAAGAGTTTAAAAATAATTCAGTGTGAATATTACATAAGCTGCTTCTTGCATCTTAAATTATTGAGCTGCTAGGGAACAGGTAAGGGTTAAAAGCTATACTAAAGAACTACCTACCATTTTATTTTCTTTTATGTACACAGTCTCCTCTGATCTGAGATTGCAATTTCTGTGGTTTTAGTTACCTGAGATTAGAAATTAATAAATGGAAATTACAGAAATAAACAATTCATAAGTTTTAAAGGGAATACTTTCCTGAGTAGTGTGATGAAATCTCACACAATCCCACTCTTCGTGGTTTGATGATCCAGGATCATCTGAAGCAGATGATTCTCCTTTGGACATATTGTTAGAAGGTTAAAATTAACACTGCATCACAATGCCTATCTTATCCACTTCACTTTATCTTACTGTGCAGGCATTCTATCACATCACATTATCGCAAGAAGAGTGAGTAGAGTACAGAAAGATATTTTGAGGGAGAAAACACATTCACAAAACTTTGTTACAGTATACTGCTATTAATGTTCAATTTTATTATTAGTCTCTGATTTTAATCTCTTTACTATGCCTAATTTATGAATTAGACTTAATCATACATATGTATGAATAGGAAAAATCCATAGTATATCTGGGGTCAGTACTATTCACAGTTTTAGCCATAAACTAGGGATTTGGAACGTATTCCCTGATGATAAAGTGGGATTACTGTACCGTATTTTTGGTGTCATATCTAAGAAATCTTTACCTAACCCAAGGTCACAAAACATTTGTATTTTTCAAGAAGTTATATGGTATTACATTGAGATTTATCATCCATTTTGACTTAATTTTAATATCATGCAAAATATACAGCTTTATTTATATTTAATGTGGATTTCTATCTGTGTGAAAACAATTTGCTGAAAAACAACCTTCTCTGCATTGAATTTTCTCTGCACTTTTCTCATAAATGAATCGTTCTTTTATGTGTGGATGTATTTTGGAATTTTATTCTGTTTCATTGATTTATATGTCTATCACTGTTACTGATACTATGCTATCTTGAAAACTATGGATTTATAGTGAGTTTCAACTTTTTTCAAATTGTTCAACTTGTCTAGTTCTTTTGCCTTTTCATAAATTGTAGAAGCAATTTGTTAATTTCTGCCAAAATCTTGATGTGATTTTGATTTGTGTTGCATTTGCTTTACATACCATGTTTGAGAGAATTTACATCTTATGCACTGAATCTTCTAATCCATATACATGATATACTTTTCTATTTTTCAACGTCTTCTTTGTTTTCTTTCACCAAAGTTTTGCAATTTTCAGCATACAGTTCTGGCACGTGTTTTATTGATGTTTACCTAATATTCCATGTTTCTTGATGCTATTGCAAATGGTTTCAATTTTTAAAGTTTAATTTCTGATTATACATTACTGATATATTGGTATATAATAGATTTTCATATATTGACCTGCTATCTTAACATCTTTACTGAATTTAGTTATTAGTTTTACTAACATTTTTGACATTCTTAGAAACTCTATATGTAGTCATGTATTGTTTATTTCTCTTTCTTATAATATTGCCCCAGCTTAGTCTCTTCACATGCATGGGCTGATGAACACACTGATGAAACAGACCTTCTGAAAATCTCCAGAGTTCTCTCTCTATGCAAGTACTTCCTCTCTATTCTCTGACTTGTGAATTATAGTTATCATGGCCTCTTTTTAACCCTCAATTCAGGTATACCCCTGACTTTGACTATGCCACACTTATTTCCAGGCATCAAGCTACAGGCAATCATACGGCTTTCATGCTTCCCATTTCTAAAAGATCACTGTTCTGTGCTGCCTGTTATCAAATGTCCAAGACCATTATTTATTTTTTCAATTTTTTTTATTTTTTAAGGATGGATAATAAATGACACCTGTTCCACTATCATGGGGGGAAGCAGAATTTTCCACCTTGATGTTGAATATGACCAAATAAACTGATTTCCAATCCCAAAGAAAGGCAATGCCAAAGAATGCTCAAACTACCACACAACTGCACTCATCTCACATGCTAGTAAAGTAGTGCTCAAAATTCTCGAAGCCAGGCTTCAGCAATACGTGAACTGTGAACTTTCAGATGTTCAAACTGGCTTTAAAAAAGGCAGAGGAACCAGAGATCAAATTGCCAGCATCCGCTGGATCATTGATAAAGCAAGAGAATTCCAGAAAAACATCTACTTCTGCTTTATTGACTATGCCAAAGCCTTTGACTGTGTGGATCACAAGAAACTGTGGAAAATTCTGAAAGAGATGGGAATACCAGAGCACTTGACCTGCCTCTTGAGAAACCTGTATGCAGGTCAGGAAGTAACAGTTAGAACTGGACATGGAACAATAGACTGGTTCCAAATAGGAAAAGGAGTACCTCAAGGCTATATATTGTCACTCTGCTTATTTAACTTACATGCAGAGTACATCATGAGAAACACTGGGCTGGAGGAAGCACAAGCTGGAATCAAGATTGCCGGGAGAAATATCAATAACCTCAGATATGCAGATGACACCACCCTTATGGCAGAAAGAGAAGAAGAACTAAAGAGCCTCTTGATGAAAGTGAAAGAGGAGAGTGAAAAAGTTGACTTAAAGCTCAACATTCAGAAAACTAAGATCATCGCATCCGGTCCCATTACTTCATGGCAAATAGATGGGAAACAGTGAAAACAGTGGTTGATTTTACTTTTTTGGGCTCCAAAATCACTGCAGATGGTGATTGTAGCCATGAAATTAAAAGATGCTTACTCCTTGGAAGGAAAGTTATGACCCACCTAGACAGCATATTAAAAAGCAGAGACATTACTTTGTCAACAAAGGTCCGTCTAGTCAAGGCTATGGTTTTTTCAGTAGTCAGGTATGGAGGTGAGAGTTGGACCATAAAGAAAGCTGAGCACTGCAGAACTGATGCTTTTGAACTGTGGTGTTAGAGAAGACTCTTGAGGGTTGCTTGGACAGCAAGGAGAGCCAACTAATCCATCCTAAAGCAGATCAGTCCGGGGTGTTCATTGGAAGGACTGATGCTGAAGCTGAAACTCCAATATTTTGGCCACCTGATGCAAAAAGCTGACTATTTGAAGAGACCCTGATGCTGGGAAAGATTGAGGGCAGGAGAAGAAGGGGACAACAGAGGATGAGAGGGTTGGATGGCATCATCAACACAATGGACATGAGTTTGGGTGAACTCAGGGGGTTGGTGATGGACAGGGAGGCCTGGCATGCTGTGCTTCATGGGGTCACAAAGAGTTGGACACGACTGAGCGACTGAACTGAACTGAACTGATATTTGCTACGTGTCAGAGACATCAATTTCTGCTAGGTAGAATACATTTTGTACTATATTGAAGGGAAAAGATAAAGCCTAACTCAAACCTCTTCTCTGTGGGATAGTAGCACGTAGTAGTAGTAGTAATGTTAGTTGCTCAGTCATGTCCAACTCTTTACAAAGCCATGGGCTATAGTCCACCAGGCTCCTCTGTCCATGCGATTCTCCAGGCAAGAATACTGGAGTGGATTGCCATTTCCTTCTCCAGAGGATATTCCCAACCCAGGGATCAAACCTGGGTCTTCTGCATTGCAGACAGATTCTTCACCATCTGAGCTACAGGGAAGTCCTGTGAAAGTAGCATGGTGTTGCAGAAATAGAAAGAGGAAAACTGAAAAAAATCTGGTTTTAATTTGTTGTGTATGTGTGCTCTGTTGTGTCTGACTCTTTGTGACCCCATGGACTCTAGCTCTCCAGGCTCCTCTGTCCATGGATTTCTCCAGGCAAGAACACTGGAGTGGGTTGCCATTTCCTTCTCCAGGGGGGTCTTTGCAACTCAGGGATTGAACCCATGTCTCCTGCATCTCCTGGACTGCAAGAAGATTCTTTACCTCTTAAGCCACTGGGGCTTCCCAGTTCCTGGAAGGTATACCTCAACACTAGTAATTTATTTGAAAGTAAGTTCCATAGAGTTGAGTAAAGGAGTTGCTAGAGAGAAACACAGAAGGGAAATAAAAACTAAAATGAAATGTTACAGAATAACTATCAAAGTAATCCATGTAAGGGATTGAAAGTTGAGGCCTTTATGAATCCACTGCTTCTCCCCATCTGTTGCAAATTGCTTCCCAGGAGTATGAACTTTGTGTTTTGAAGGGCTTAGTGCCTTCCCTTTAACGTTAGAGAGAAATCTGAGGTGTGAAAGTGAATAGACACTGTGGAAGGCACTTGAGCTGGGGTGTGGGTCAAAGTGTTCAAAGTTCTTTACCACAGTTGTACTGAAATTCTAGTGAATTGAGGGGTCATGACATGGGAAATAAAAGGTGTTTGCTACAAATCTAAATCTCACCCACTGTTGCAGAAAATCCAGGGAAGACAAAAGGTCAAACAGGAAATAGGCCACTTGAACCTGCTTTTGTCAATGTAGATTAATTACAGTCACCTGACGTTGTACTGGGAGACCAAAGGGCAGAGGTGGGCAAAACAATAGAAAGTAGGCTCACTGAACTTCCCTAGATGGTCTTCAATGTCATGGAGGGTCAGAGCTACAAGAAGATCAGACATAACTACATTTTCTTCCTGGAACAGAACTGAGGTCAAACACAAAGCAGGAAGCAGAATGCCTCCCTGGTGCACAGTAGTTTATCAAACAAAGACAGTCAGAGTAATATTGAATAATCTGTAACTGGACAAAAATCAAGTTCCCATTCAACTTATCTTTTGCATCAATATATGACAAAAGGCAGTGGTGCTAGGAATAAAAGATTTCAAGGAGTAATGTTTATGACCAATAATTCCATATGATAGTTACTCTTCATGTTCTAAAGTGTACACATATAGTGAATTTCTATGAAAAGATATTGACTGATGAGCAATGCAGGATATATGTGTGTATATACATATGAGTATACATATATACATAAGTGGCTATTTAAATTGAAATATAAAACAATGATTTCAACATGAAAATTTAAAACATGTGATATTATGGCTGTTATTATAGGTCTCAAACTTTAATTATTTTAAGAAAAAGAAAATGAATATGCAAGTATAAAAACATAGGGATTAGAAATTAGAGAGATAATGAAATGTATATCACACAACTCTGACATTAAAAACAATGTAGAGATAGAAAAAGCAATATACAGAAGTAGAAGCAAATAAGTGAAATATTACATGAGCATTTTGTTTAGTTATTAAGTCATGTCCAACTCTTCTGGGACCCCATGGACTGTAGTCCACCAGGCCCATCTATCCATAGTATTTCTCAGGCAAGAATACTGGAGAAAGTTGCCATTTCCTTCTCCAGGGGATCTTCCAGATTTAGGGATCAAACCCACATCTCCTGCATTGGCAAGTGGGTTCTTCACCACTTTGTCACCAGAGAAGCCCACCTGAACAGATAGGTTCCTTTTATTAAAGAACCTATACCTTTTTATTAATTATGTGAAGCTTTGGGATGAAAACTTGGCAGTCATAACTTTGAACCAAAAAGTTTAGAATTAAAGTCTGTAAACAGTTTTCAGAAAAAAGGAGAAAATGAAAGAAACAAAACATATAACCATAGCCTTTAGCATGCCAGTTTAAGACTGCTGTATGTCAAGTAGTTAAAATTAATTCTATAGTCACTAGTAAAGTTAATATCCATGATCAAATAATAGTAATAAGCAACTATTTTTAATTCTTTCCATGTGCCAAATGAAATTTTGAGGCTGAAGGATCTATCATTTAGCTACATATTATGTTCTTCCTTATTATTACTATTTTAATCAAATAGGAGGGTGTATGTCTTCCTTTTGACAAGATCAATGTTTTGGGAAGCATTCATGAGCATACACATATTATTAAACAGCAAACTTATTAAAATCATTCATTTGAAGCATGGGAAAGAGTAAACAGCAAACTTATTAAAATCATTCATTTGAAGCATGGGAAAGAGTGATGATAAACTTAGTGACAAGAGTCAGTATTTTCATCTGAAGAGCTTTCACGTTAAACAAACGTAAGTATCCTTTTAAAAGGACCTAATATTTTGATGTTTAAGGGTGGGAGATATTTAGCTTGTAGTTAGCATGCATTTAGTTCTCTCAGCAACAAAAGGACATATTCATAACACCACACTCATGCTACTAACAAAGGAACTAAGGTACAGAGATTAATTAACCTGCCAATTTCATATAGCTAGCAAATGGAAGCAGTAGATGTAAAATTTTGGTCCCTGAACTATGGTGTGTACACTCATAAAAAATCCACTGAAATTAATATTTCTCACATAGAATACTATAATACAATCTAAGAAAAACATCAAAATACATATATGCAAGTCAAGTTCATAAATTAGCCAATCCAAGTACAGACAATTTGTTTACCATGAGAGGAAGCTATTGTTTTTGGCTTCTAATTTTGAGAGGTATGGCCTATTTTTAAGGTGAATGTTTATCATTATTCATAGCAAAACACATTGAGATATTTCTACTTTCCAAATAATATCTGTTCTTAGCAGCAATTAATTTTTTAATGCTATTAACAACTATGAAATATCTTGAGCCTCAAACCTTTTCTGAGTGTGACTGATTCCCTGGTTTCCCAAGTGTTTGCTCTTCTTTCAGAATGAAGGTATATTCAGATCATTAACCATCTGTAACCACACTAACTTATTACTAATATATTACTAATTGCATAGCAATATGTAGTGCATCTGAATTAACACTTCTTCACTTCTCTTTATAATTCATTACTATAAATTAATTCTTCATCAAGAAGAAAATTTTAAAAAACTCAATAGGAGATGAGTGTTTAAATCTGAAAATATTTTCCAAAATGTTATCAATTCTCTCTTTCCTGAAGTTTTTAATCCAGAAAGGGCAGGCAATTTTGATGTGTTTAAAACAATATGTGCTGCTGAGGACTATCAAAACTGGGGTATTCCTCTCCTCCAGTGATTTAAAGGGTTTCTCTCATAGCTCAGGTGGTAAAGAATCTGTCTGCAATGCAGGAAATCCCAGTTCGATTCTTGGGTAGGGAAGATCCACTGGAGAAGGAATGGGCTACCCACTCCAGTATTCTTGGACTCTCCTGGCTCAGCTGGTAAAGAATCCATCTGTAATGAGAGAGACCTGGGTTTGATCCCTGGATTGGGAAGATCGCCTGGAGAGGGGAAGAGCTACCCACTTCAGTATCCTTGTGTAAAAGATCTGGTGATCATACAGACAATAGTTTTCTTTTATGGTTATTCTAAGACATTTTTTCCATCTCAGTAAGGAGGAATAGTGTCAAGGGTATAATTTTTGCTTAGTTGAGAGTTCTTAAAAGATGAATTTATCAAACTTTAGATGTTAGAGCTTGAAAATTGTGCCCATTCTATGATGTCTTCTCCAAAATTTTCTCTTCTCCTTTTGAAATAATCTGAACAAATTTCCTTGAATTTTTGGAGGTAAGTCAATTCTACTTCTCATTTGCTTGTACACAGTTCAAAGTAAGTCTGTTAATTTGTGACTATAGACTCTCAATTAGTTTCTTTTATGGTCCAACTCTACTTTTTCTAGTCCTAATTCTGGTGTTGACCTAGTCCTGAATGTCAAAAATCATAATCCAATACCAATGACTTGCTCTGGACTGGCTATTATCTTATTTCAGACACTAATGCTATATTTTGGAAGGAGCTCAGGCTTCCAGTCTCAGCAGATAGTTTAGTTCTTTCAACTAAAACTACTGTCAAAAGAGTTAATAGCTGAATGCATTTAGATCAAGGTGATTTCTTGAAATGTGATTTCCCAACCCTCCCAGAAAATGGATGAAAAGCTAATGGTTAAAATTTCTGTTATTTTAAACATCTATTTTAGTCTCATGCATCAGCATGGGATGAGAAAAAGCATCTTGTCAAATTCAGAACTTTCGAAAGATTCCCTCTGCATGGAGATTTAACTTCATTTTTCTCATGTTGAGGACTGGCAGCTTTCAAACACACCACTCTCCTAGCCCCTTCTGCCCCACAAAGGGCAAGCTAATAAGAAAGCCTGAGCATTTCCTCTGGCATAATCAAGAAGTTAGAGCTGTGTAAATCATGGCCCTATGAGAAGAAATTCTCACTCTGAGCTTGCTCAAAAATAAAACCGAATTCCATCACCTCTTCTTGCTTTCTCAAGTCATTCTAGATCTATCTGCCTTCTCCAGAAAGTTTTATTAGATGAGTCCTACTATAAAACTTTACCTACTTTCATCATACATGTCTGCTATTATCTATCTCAACACCTGAGCCAGATTTTCAGTGGGCTTTCATTTCATCTCTCCATTCTTTCCCATTTATAAAAAAAAGGCATTTTGGCAAGTGATCTGCCACTTCACTCTGATATTTGTCTCAAGGCTCTCCCCCACTGTATGTCTGCTTATAAAACATGAATTGAATATTACTCTATCTAGTTCATTTCACTCAATAATATAAACTCCCTAAACTGCTTTTCTTTCTCTTATTAAGCATATCCTATGAAATGCCTGGTTATATATTAATAGTTTTAAAACTTTTTATTTGCATGTAGATCTGTTACCAGAATGGAGTGACTTACAGAGGACACAAGAGAATTCATTTTCTATAATCTAATGCCAATAGCTCCCTGTGTTCCTCATCACAACCAACTCAATGAGCTGTCCTCAAATCCTACCTTTTAATTACTCAGTCTGGCTTTTGCTCACAAAGTTCTCTGAGCTTACTCTTACCAACTTCACTGGACTGTGGCAAGTTCCTTATACATATATGCAGTTCCTTTGCTGTTCATAACTACTCTTCTTCTCCCAGCCTATCTGCTTTGCCATGCTGACTCCTGATTACCCAGTGTCTCAGCTTTCTACGACCTTGTCCCCAAAGCTGGCACTAGTAATGATTCTTATTGATTTCGTAACATCCTTTACTTTATCTGCTGAATAATTTACTCTGTTCTACTGCTGTAATCTGTTTACTTTTCTGAACCTTACCAAAGAGGATCTCCACTACGAGACTTGGGCTTATGTACAATATCCTCAATGACAAGGTTTTCAGAACTGGAACAGTTTTGGTCAATAAATATATGTTGAATGGGCGAAGCATCCAAGTTAATGAAACATTAGTCATCAAATTAATTGCTTAACAAATGAATCTGGAAAGAGATAACATAATTAATGAAAGTGATGCTTGAAACTTTAACCATTTACCTCTGCTTCCTCAGCAGAATGGAGTTTTCTCCCAAACGGGGAGAAAAAAAATTGTCAGAATTGGTGGCCTGTCAGAAAGAAGCTAGGGATTAGCTTTCAGGATTGAATTGTCTTAGCGTGAGCCCTTCTTCTTCCTGTTTGCCAGTTTCTTATCCACATCCTAAAAGTGAGCACATCAATTTTATCCCTATTCTAATATAATACAAAAATATGGCTAATTCTTTCATTCATGGAAAAGCTGACAAAAACAGAAAATCCATTGCAGCAGTGTTAACCAATTCACTTAACTCCTCATTCCTAAAAATGAAGTGCCATCCAGAGATCATCAGATATTCAAAGAACAGTAGCAAAAGATAAACAAATAAAAAAATGAACACTCAGACTGACTGACATAAGGGAAAAGATATAACATTTCAGAGAAAAAATATATTTTAATGGTTTCAGAAAAATAAAATATCAGTGATGGAAGGAAAAAATGTATAAATTTCAGGAGTATATATTTCTGGTGGTACCAATTTAATGCATAGGAAAGATTCAGTAAGTATTAATTATATAAAGGAGCTGTTGGGATAAACAGGAAAGAGAGAAACAAATTATATATGAGTAGGGGAGAGTACCTATAGCCAGAGACCCTTTGAAAATCCTGTATCTTATGACAAAGATATTGGCTATCTTCCAGATAAGAGTCTTTTTGTCATCTGGAAGATGTAGAGCCTATAAACTTGGCATTAGTTTTCCCCAAATATGTTACTACAGCATCTGAACCATTCTATTCCCCTAAAATAATTTATATTGCTTATAAAAAAGGAATTGACAAAAGCATGAGATATTCACCCACAAATTGTGCATATGTCTCTAAGAAATGAATCATGCTTAGTGTTCCTAATATTTCTCTTGGAAAGAGAAAAAGCCTAAGTGTCATTAACCAAAATGGAGGAGACTGGGGAATCACACTTACTTTCATTGGGGAAAAAAATCAGCTTAATTTAATGATTCAGATAGTAACTAATTTTAGGCTTTATATACATTATGAGCAGGAGAAAACTTTGCACTCTAGCATGATCTTTCAGATGTTTGCCTTGATAATGTTAAACTTTACCTGATTTTTGGCCCTGGAAAAGTGAAGCAGTTAAGAAATCCCCCACTCATTTGTGTTCAAGGAATAACTAACCACAGAGGACCACAGTGCTCCTCCAATCTGATATAATACTCACTTCTGTCACCCCACGTACGATCATAAGGCTTCTCAATGACTTCCTTGTTTGCTTGCCTCTACAGAGCCTTAGGATTCTCTTTTCTTAGAGATGTTCCTCGTTATTGCAGTGGACTGAACAAATGCATCTCTAATCGTCCTGTGCATTCTCTATGACATCAGACCAAACTAATTTCTTGTGATATTAAAACCAATAATTAGATGACTTCTTCCATTCCTGTGATCAGGTCTTATGTGAAATAAGCCAGCAAAAGACAGGTTCTGACTTTTGATGTAACAAACTGATAACATGTGCATGCTCAGTTGCTTCAGTTCATGTCTGACTATGTGTGATTCCTATGGACTACATCCTGCAAGGCTCCTCTGTTCATGGGATTCTTCAAGCAAGAATACTGGAGTGGGTTGCCATGCTCTCCTCCAAGGGATCTTCCTGACGCAGGGATCAAACCCATGTCTCTTATGTCTACCTGCTCTGGCAAGCAGGTTCTTTATCACTAGTGCCACATGGGAAGCTGATAACATAGGTGAGCACTCAAGAAAGTTACACAACATTAACTCCCAGTTGAAAGAACCACAGCAATGTACTACCTATCCCATAAGTACAAGTCAACAACCTATAATCCTTTTGTGGGGGGCCCAAAATACTCAATTTAGGTTCCTGAAGGGTCTATTAACACCACATTAATTGTTAGCGACATCCATCATAAGAAAAAGATAAAGCCAAATCACCAGCTGACTAAAAATTATAATAAAATATATAAACAGTAAATAGATGGAAAACATATCAAAACATTATTTAAGCAATATTTTAATTATATCTGGCAGCCTTATGTGTGCATATAATAACTAATGGTCATTTACCAGTTAGACGATAGGCCTAAACAGAAAAAAAGCTCTCCAAGTTATATATATATGTATATATAAAATAAATAGCAAAAAGAAAACATAAAAATTAGGAAAAATAATCTGAAAACTTTAAACTATTTTAATAATAGAGATTATCTGATCTAACTGAATAAGCTATACTTTTTGAAAAGGCTGAAATGCATGAAAATCAAAGAAAACAAAATTATTTCAAGCTAAAAATTATTAGATGTCAAGAGCAATTCAAAATGATAAATCCAGCATGTATATCTCTGAGTAACTTGAATGTTGATTATCTGAAGCACTGTCTCTTTCTATTTCTTCAATGCAGATAGAATAATTAATCAATTTAGAACTCTTGCTCTCTAGTATGCTTGATTTGCAAATTTGGTGATCTCAGAAAAGGAAAGATAGATAAAGACACACACATTTGCAAATATACATACTTGCTAAGGAAATTCATTGACATAACTGGTAATATTCCACTTGGAACATTTAAACAGTATACTTCTGTTGCAGGAAGGGGGACTCCTTCCAGGGCCCGAAACTGGGCTCTTGTCTAACACTGGAAATGAACTGTCCGAGGAGACACGTGTGCTGACAAAGCAAGAGATTTTATTGGGAAAGGGCACCCAGGTGGAGAGCAGTAGGCTAAGGGGACCCAGGAGAACTGCTCTGTCACATGGCTTGCAGTCTTGGGTTTTATGGTGATAGGATTATTTTCCGGGTTGTCCTTAGCCAATCATTCTGACTCAGAGTCCTTTCTGGTGGTGCACGCCTTGTTCAGCCAAGATGAATGCCAGAGAGGATTCTGGGAGGTGGTCAGACAGGTGGTGTCTCCTTTTGACCTTTCCCGAACTCTTCTGGTTGGTGGAGGCTTGTTAGTTCCCCGTTCCTTACCAGGACCTCCTGTCATAAAACAACTAATACAAATGGTTACTATGGTGCCTGGCCAGGGTGAGTGATTTCAATCAGTGTGCTTCCCCTAACACTTCTATTACAATTAGAAAAGGATCTGCACTGATAGAAACATCATAGCATCAATAGGAATCTTGGACATGCATTGACTTGCTAATGAAGCAGTCAATCTCCAACTGCCAGGATAGATAAAGAAGTATTATTTAAGAAGGAAAGAGTTCTGTTGCACCTTGCTATATTAACCTCTAGGGTTTCTATGACTATGAAGCAATATGCATAAAGAAATAAGTACTGTATATTTGTGTGCTATACACATAGCATATTGTGGGAAAGTTCTGAAATTTTTGAAAAGTAAAATCAAGATTGCACCAGGCAGTATATTGCAAAAATGTTGCAATTTATCATTAAATGTCAGTACACATTTCCATGATTACTCCAATAGAGCATGTCAGCATCTGGGAAGACAAGATTTCTTGTAATAGTAATGAAACAGAGATCATTACTTAAGAATTGTTTATCCTAGACAGATTTTGACTCCCAAAGGATAATGTGCCTCTTTTCTAGCTGACTGGCCTAAGCCAACTTATCACTCTTTTCTATAGGCAGGTCAATACTGTGTTTCAAGGATCACTGTTTAGGGAGTTGCCCTACAGCTAATGAAAGCAAGCTAGAGCTCCCTGGGCATAAAGTTGAGTTAGGTGATGTAATAATACAACTTTCCAGAAGAAAGCAAGGAAGATAAACTGTTATCAAGTAAAACCTGCACAGGACAAAGTTAACTAGGTAAGGAAGGTCATTTAAGACTACTGCAAAAAGGGTAAGAGGCTGAAATGAACTCCTTGAAACAATAGGCTGGAGAGTTTTTTAATAGCTGAGGCAGTGGTGATAGGAGGAAGGTCATAGGCCACCTTCATTTGCTAGTTAGATTTAATCAAAGAAAAAGTAAACTTCCTCCTATCTTCATGACAAGAGATAGTGTGACAACATGGAGCAATGCACCTACTGAAGAGCTGCTCCTACTCCCCCACACAGACTGAGACAGGATGTTACCCATTCAAGGTTTACATTTGAAAAAGATAGTTCCCACGTCTTTGAGAAAGGCATTTCTCAATCTTAAAGTTGGCAAAAAACTTAAAAAAAAACTTATAATCATTTTTTCCAAGAGGTTAGAGAAAGAATTTGCAATTACAATTTTCTAAAGTAAATGCTTTAAGAAAGGGGATTTAAAGGGCAGGGAGAAACTGTCTAAAGTTAAATCAAGCTGAGAGGAACATGAAGGCCATCTTGGCCATAATACATCTGAATTCATTTTCATAGTCCCTTTAACCCATGCCATTTCTCCACAAAATTATATCTTTTTTCAGCCCTTACATTATCCTTATATGAATCAGAAGTTATTCTTTTGGCCCATGTACACAATCTTCCCTATTCCTCTTAGAACTTCTTCTCATACTTTTATGACAGTTTCCTATCATGGAGAAGGAAATGGCAACCCACTCTAGTACCTTGACTGGAGAATCCTATGGACTGAGGAGCCTGGTGCGCTACAGTTCACGGGGTTGCAAAGAGTCAGACACGACTGAGCAATTTCACTTTCACTTTCACCTATCATGTCATGGTCTGAATGTTTGTGGCTCCCCAAAATTAATGTTTTGAAATCCTATCTCCAGAACTGATGGCATTTTCCTTCCCAGAAATCAGCCTAAATTCCAGTCAAATCAACAGTCCTCTGTCTGTTCTCTATTTCTTCAATGCAGTTAGAACAATGTTCCCTGTTTGAGTTCAACTCTCTTTCAACTGTGCTTTGGAAAGTATCTCCCATTTAGAGTATTGGAATGGATATGGTATTGAAGTGTTCAATAACCGAAACATCACTTACTATAGATTTTCCTGTTCTATAATTATTTATGTTAGAAGACTAAGTCAGATACACATAAGTCATGACTGAAACTCAGTACGTTATATTTGATTTAATCTTTATACTACATCCCCTTTTTATACTAGGTTGAAGGTGCTGCACTTAATATGCCAGCAAATTTGGAAAATTCAGCAGTGGCCACAGGACTGGAAAAGGTCAGTTTTCATTCCAATCCCAAAGAAAAGCAATTCCAAAGAATGCTCAAACTACAGCACAATTGCACTCATCTCACACGCTAGTAAACCAATGCTCAAAATTCTCCAAGCCAGGCTTCAGCAATACATGAACCGTGAACTTCCAGATGTTCAAGCTGGTTTTAGAAAAGGCAGAGGAATTAGAGATCAAATTGCCAACATCCACTGGATCATTGATAAAGCAAGAGAGTTCCAGAAAAACATCTATTTCTGCTTTATTGACTATGCCAAAGCCTTTGACTGTGTGGATCACAATAAACTGTGGAAAATTCTGAAAGAGATGGGAATACCAGACCACCTGACCTGACTCTTGAGAAACCTGTATGCAGGTCAGGAAGTAACAGTTAGAACTGGACATGGAACAGCAGACTGGTCCCAAATAGAAAAAGGAGTACCTCAAGGCTGAATGTTGTCTCCCTGCTTATTTAACTTATATGCAGAGTACATCATGAGAAACGTTGGGCTGGAAGAAGCACAAGCTGGAATCAGGATTGCCGGGAGAAATATCAATAACCTCAGATATGCAATGACACCACCCTTATGGCAGAAAGTGAAGAGGAACTAAAAAACCTCTTGATGAAAGCGAAAAAGGAGAGTGAAAAAGTTGGCTTAAAGCTTAACATTCTGAAAACTAAGATCATTTTGCATCTGGTCCCATCACTTCACGGGAAATAGATGACAAAACAGTGTCAGGCTTTATTTTTTTGGGCCCCCAAATCACTGCAGATGGTGACTGCAGCCGTGAAATTAAAAGATCCTTACTCCTTAGAAGGAAAGTTATGACCAACCTAGATAACATATTAAAAAGCAGAGACATTACATTGCCAACAAAGGTCTGTCTAGTCAAGGCTATGGTTTTTCCAGTGGTCATGTACAGATATGAGAGTTGGACTGTGAAGAAAGCTGAGTGCCGAAGAATTGATGCTTTTGAACTGTGGTGTTGGAGAAGACTCTTGAGAGTCCCTTGGACTGCAAGGAGATCCAACCAGTCCATCCTAAAGGAGGTCAGTCCTGTGTGTTCATTGGAAGGACTGATGCTGAAGCTGAAACTCCAATACTTCGGCCACCTCATGCGAAGAGTTGACTCCTTGGAAAAGACCCTGATGCTGGGATGGATTGGGGGCAGGAGAAGAAGGGGATGACAGAGGATGAGATGGCATGACTGACTCGATGGATATGAGTTCGAATAAACTCTGGGAGTTGGTGATGGATAGGGAGGCCTGGTGTGCTGTGATTCATGGGGTCACAAAGAGTTGGACACGACTGAGCAACTGAACTGAACTGAATTGAAGAGCAATTAACTATCAATACAAATTGGGAAAGGAGTACTTCAAGGCTCTATATTGTCACCCTGCTTATTTAACTTATATGCAGAGTACATCATGAGAAACGCTGGGTTGGATGAAGCACAAGCTGGCATCAGATTGCTGGGAGAAATATCAATAACCTCAGACACACAGATGACACCACCCTTATGGCAGAAAGTGAAGAAGAACTAAAGAGCCTCTTGATGAAAGTGAAAGAGGAGACTCGGAAAGCTGGTGTAAAACTCAACATTCAGAAAACAAAGATTATGGCATCCAGTCCCATGACTTCATGGCTAAGGATGGTGAAACAATGGAAACAGTGAGAGACTTTTTCTTGGGCTCCAAAATTACTGCAGATGGTGACTGCAGTCATGAAACTAAAAGATGCTTGCTCCTTGGTAGAAAAGCTATGACCAACCTAGGCAGCATATTATAAAGCAGAGACATTACTTTGCCAAAAAAGGTACATCTTGTCAAAGCTATGGCTTTTCCAGTAGTCATGTATGGATGTGAGAGTTGGACTATAAAGAAAGCTGAGCACCAAAGAATTGATGCTTTTGAACTGTGGTGTTGGAGAAGACTCTTGAGAGTCCCTTGGGCTGCATGGAGATCCAACCAGTCCATCCTAAAGGAAATCAGTCCTAAATATTCATTGCATGGACTGATGCTGAAGCTGGAGCTCCAATATTTTGGCCACCTGATGCGAAGAATGGAGTCATTGGAAAAGACTCTGATCCTGGGAAAGATTGAAGGTGGGAGGAGAAGGGGGTGACAGGATGAGATGGTTGGATGGCATCATCAACTAAATGGACATGAGTTTGAGCAAGCTCTGGGAGTTGGTGATGGACAGGGATGCCTGGGTTGCTGCAGCCCATGAGGTCGCAAAGAGTGGGAAATGACCTAGCAACTGAACTGAACTGAAGAAAAATTAAGAAAGATGTTATGTAAGAGGGTTAGTGAGTAAGCCAAGATTTGTCTGATTCTAAAACTTGTGACGCTTAGCTTCTAGTGAAGTTAGTATTAGTTTACTTTTTTAAAAAAAAATAAACTTTTGTTATCATTTAGGAATAGTTTCTCATTTAAAAAAAGGAAAAGGTTCCTCTTAGAATGAGGTACTATATCAGGATTCAGCATAAAAAGAGATTCTTAAAGTGCAGTGTGCTGTAATGGTAATTATTTTCATAACCCTTTAAAAATATTTCTTTGAATCAAGAACTAAATAAAGATGCCCCATAAGCACAGGCCTGTGTTGTGTTTATTTGCTTATGTGTCTGGTCTTGCTGTGGGATTATCCCTTAATTACAAGTTTAGCCTTGGCAGCCAAGATGAATATGAAATCATGTTAAAGCTCCAATCTGCCACTTCCTTTGTTCTTCTGCCAGTCAGGGTAGTTCTAATTAAGGAATAAACTTAAAATGCTTTCTTGCAGATACCTTGTTGGAATAACTGCTGCAAATGCAAAATTTACAAAATAAGTGATGCCAAGTGGCTAAAAGAAAATTAAGTAATTCATGTTATGGGACTTCAGAATGAGAAATGAGATGACTCTTTTGTAAGCATTCATTATGCTCTGGTCAAAATAACACAGAGATGGCAGTGGGGATTTGACAAAAAATAGGGGATTTGACCAATATTTTGAATGATAATCCAAGAAAACATATATTATGAACCCAGTTTTCACCCTACATAAAAGTTGATGGTAATTTTTATGAATTTCAGTACAAATATATCTGATATCTTCACAATTTTCCAGTCAATGTCTATATTTTCCATTAGATCATTTCCCAGAAGAATTAGATACTTCATAGCATGACATGGAAGAGGATGATACTATTCTAGTAGACATTAAATGGTTCACTTGATTAGCTGAAATTTAATTTGTGCATAATGAGGCTGAAAGCATGAACATATTACTAATATAATTTTATGCATAATTTATTATTAGAAAATAAAATGATTTTATAATCAAAATATTACCTCTACATTGACCTTGTATGGATGTTTCTTCAAAGTGATCATATATTAAATTGTGATATTTATGTTTCTGAACTGAGAATTTTATTCTGTTTAGTAAAATACTTTATTATAGTAGGATGATAAATCCAACACTGATCAAATGTCAATGAAACATTAAGATATTCTACCTCAGAGCAGATAGGAAAGCTAGCCCAAATTTGACAGAGAGACAAGTTTCATAACTACAAGATTTCAGGAAGACTTAAGACTGAAATGTGTGTGTGTGTGTGGGTGTCTTTAAATTTATCTCTATAACTCCATAAGCATACATAAAAATTTTTCATAAAGTATACTTGATTTATAATTTGTGTTAGTTTCAGGCATACAATGAAGTGATTCAGTTTTACATATATATGTAAATATGCTTTTTCAGATTATTTTCAATTATAGGTTATTACAGATATTGAATATAGTTCCCCAGGCATGCATTTTTGACATGTTTTCTGGTCTGATAACAAGACAAATAATTTATATAAATTCTTCACAAATAATACTTAGAACCAATGATTTTCACAGTACTCTCAGAACTCCAAGGAATATTCTGTTGGAAGTCTTTAATAGATAAATTATATTAGGATCAAAAAGCAGAAGTGAACATAAGAGACCTGAGATACTTCTACTCATTAAGTAGATAAGGAGGGACTATGTCCAAGTTTCCATATCATTAATATAAACAGTGGAAACAGTGGCTGACTTTATTTTTCTGGGCTCCAAAATCACTGCAGATGGTGATTACAGCCATGAAATTAAAAGAGGCTTACTCCTTGGAAGGAAAGTTATGACCCACCTAGACAGCATATTAAAAAGCAGACATTACTTTGCCAACAAAGGTCCGTCTAGTCAAGGCTATGGTTTTTCCAGTGATCATGTATGGATGTGAGAGTTGGGCTATAAAGAAAGCTGAGCACCGAAGAAGTGATGCTTTTGAACTGTGGTGTTGTAGAAGACTCTTGAGAGTCCCTTCGACTGCAAGGAGATCCAACCAGTCCATCCTAAAGGAGATCAGGCCTGGGTGTTCACTGGAAGGACTGATGTTGAAACTGAAACTCCAATACTTTGGCCACCTGATGGAAGAGCTGACTCATTTGAAAAGACCCTGATGCTGGGAAAGATTGAGGGCAGGAGGAGAAGGGGACAACAGAGGATGAGATGGTTGGATAGCATTACTGACTTGATGGACATGGGTTTGGGTGGACTCCGAGAGTTGGTGATGGACAGGGAGGCCTGGCATGCTGAGGTACATGGAGTCATAAAGAGTTGGACACGACTGAGCGACTGAACTGAACTGAACTGACATCCATGTTTCCATACCATTAATATAATGTGAATGTCTTTCAAAAATAGTGAATGTCTTTCAAAAATAGAGTTTATGTTAAGTAAAATATGAAAATACAAATTTGCTTGTGCTCAGCTGGTAAAGAATCTGCCTGCAAAGCAGAAGACCTGGGTTCGATTCCTGGGTTGGGAAGATCCCCTGCAGAAGGAAATTGCAACTCACTCCAGTAGTCTTGCTTTGAAAATCCCTTTGATAGAGGAGCCTGGAGGGCTACAGTCCACGGGGATGCAGAGTCTGACAGGACCGCGGAACTACCACTTTCACTTTCAACGATATATAACATTTTGAATTGGTTTTAAGACTAATACTCAAATGATCTTCAGCCAAATTCCCAAAGATACAGCATACATTCTGGCATGTTTATGACATTTAAAAAGCAGTAGTAGAAATTCACAGTCATTTCTTATGATAAAAATAGTGTAATTGGCTCAATCTGAATGAAACGGTACCACATATCTTTCTGACCAAGCTAAATATTATTTATTCAAAGAAAGTAATTTTCCACTACAACTCTATATGTCTGTTAAATAAGTAAGAAGGTAGTGAAGATATCATATGACATATTAAAATCAACTTTTACTTTAGAGAATTTTGTTGATATCAGATTTATTTTCAGAGACAAACTGTTTTCCTAGTATTCTTATTAAAAGTAGATATACTATGAAATAGGCTGAAATTAAATAATGCAATGGCTGCTTTTTCAATTGGTCATGAAACCTTTCTTGCCATTCATTATCTTCCTTAGTTGCCTATAATAGTGTATTGATACCATGTTTTGTTTGGATAACGAAGCAAATACAGCAAAAATAAACATATCACATCCACAAATAAATTACAAGAGACTCAAATTTTATCTCTCACTCTGATTAAGCCCAGCTGAGACATCATCTGGACAATATGTCTACGGAATGGCCTACATGGCAAGGAACGAATGTCTTTAGCCAACAGGCAGAGAAAAACTGAGGTCTTAAACAACAACCATGTAAATCAGCTTGGAAGTGAATTCTCAAAATCCATTGAAGGCCACAGTGGCAACTTGATCACAGCCTGATGCTCAACTCTCAGCCAAAACATCCAGAAAAGTTTCTCCTAAACTTCTGACCTGTAGAAAGTGTGCAATAAGAGAAAAGCTTTTATCCATCTTATTAGAACTGATTCAAATGAATTCTTTTTAATGGCTGAGTAATATTCCATGGTGTATATGTACCACAGCTTCCTTATCCATTCATCTGCTGATGGGCATCTAGGCTGCTTCCATGTCCTGGCTATTATAAACAGTGCTGCGATGAACACTGGGGTGCACTTGTCTCTTTCAGGGATTATTTAGGGTGAAACAGATCACTAGCCCAGGTTGGATGCATGAGACAAGTGCTCGGGCCTGGTGCACTGGGAAGACTCAGAGGGATCGGGTAGAGAGGGAGGTTGGAGGGGGGATCGGGATGGGGAATACATGTAACTCCATGGCTGATTCATGTCAATATATGACAAAACCCACTACAATATTGTAAAGTAATTAGCCTCCAACTAATAAAGATAAATGAAAAAAAAAAAAAAAAGAGAGAGAAAAGCTTTTAAACTTCAGAGTTTTAGAATGATTAATTACTCAGAAATAATGTACCTATATATTATTTAGGAGATTATAGTATTACTAATTTTTTATTTAGTTAATGGTGTGTTATAAAATAGAGTTTATAATAATGTAAATATTTAAAGTATTAAATATACACTTTCCTTTTGGCAAATTCATTTGGAAAGCTTGGGGCATGGTGCTGAAAATTCCAATGAACCGGCCTAATAATAAAATGTGATCCCAGAGGAAAAATGCAGAAAAAATATTTTTTCTTATGGAATCAGCTTGTCTTGGATGAAGAAAAACAGTTGATATAGAAAATTTATCAATTTTTAATTTATGGATTGATAAAGAGACAAAAAATTTTGATAACATATGAGATTTTTTAGGTATTTAAAATTATACCTATTTACAGTTATAGAAGAGGCATGTTAAATTTTACTGTGATAATAGAAAAGAGCTATGGAAATGACAATGGACAAAATAAAACTCAAAATCTTTCCATATTTGCATCATGTATATAAACAAATTCACATTCATCTACATCCATATTTCTAAAGAAGTTCAAACAGAATTATAAAAAAAAAAGTTTCAATCTTCTTATGGCAGAATACCAGCTAACTATTTTCTTATGGCTTAATAGGAAAAAATCTGAAAGTCCCAGATGTGAAAATAAAGGTAAAAGCAAGGTATGACAATAGCAAAAATGAGATTAAAATATATGTTATACTGTTAAGGGAACAAAGTAGAACTAAACACAGATATTTTAAAGTACTATAAGACCAGTTATTTTGTATATTCTCTAAATCACTATTTAATTTCTCACTACAGTTTTGTTGATGTTTTAGTAAATCAAAATCTTTTTAATTTAAACAATTTAGGGATTTATGTATATCATATCTAAATGTTACGTAGCTTCCTTTCTAAGTCCATGACAAAAATAAATAAGAAAACTAGAGTTGGACATAAATTAGTAACTTGTTAGGTATATTTGAATATTAAATAATAATCTTTTTCATTAAATAATGATCTAGAAAGTGATGGACTATATCATAATTTCCTGAAAGTTTTGAAATAGTTTATCAGTGGAAATTCTTTTAAGATTCTTTCTGTTATTAGAGTTCTGAAAATTTTCAAGGAAGATTAAATTAAGCCAAAATAAAAGTTTGGCTTTATTTCTAGCTGATCAATTCATGCTAAATTAGAAAGATTCATGTTTTCATTAATGAAAACAGGCATATGACTGATTAGATAATTGTTGTTATGATTACTGAGTGATAACAGTTATAAATGTATTTGTATTTCCTTATGTATGGCTCAAATACCGATCATATTTTAGAATACTTACAATTATGCTTAATTGTTTATAGAAACTAACTTTGAAAACTAATAATTGCTGACAGCTAATTCTATCATAAATCTCTCAGTTTACATCACCTAGACATATGAGTAAGTGAAAATGATCTTGATAAGAGCAAACAGTTTAAAAGTATGACATTAACCTAATTTTTGTTAATAGTTATTGATGGCATAATATATACTGAGTATTTTTCTTGAGGATTTTTTACCCATGTTATTATTTAATCATAACTTAAACTATGAAAAAATAAAATGATTGGCTTCCCAGGTGACATTAGTTATTAAAAAAAAAAAAAAACAAACACGCCTGCCAGTGCAGGAGATTAAGAGACATCGGTTCAATCCCTGGATCGGGAAGATCCGCTGGAAAAGGAATGGCAACCCATTCCAGTATTCTTGGGAGAAGAACCATCGACAGAGGGGCCTGGTGGGCTACAGTTTATGGGGTTGCAAAGAGTTAAGGACATAGCACACATGTGCTCCTTCATGGCAGTTCTTTAAAAGCAAATTAAACAACTGAAATAAAGTAGTAGTATAAAATTTTTTTATATTCAATCTTGCCATCTCCTGTTTGACCAATTCCAATTTGCCATGATTCATGGACCTAACATTCCAGGTTCCTATGCAATATTGCTCTTTACAGCATTGGACTTTTCTTCTATCACCAGTCCCATCCACAACTGGGTATTGATTTTGCTTTGGCTCCATCCCTTCATTCTTT
Organism: Cervus canadensis; assembly: GCF_019320065.1. Taxonomy (NCBI): domain Eukaryota; kingdom Metazoa; phylum Chordata; class Mammalia; order Artiodactyla; family Cervidae; genus Cervus; species Cervus canadensis. Next base: position 23,366,774 of record NC_057394.1, read on the forward strand.
CTGGAGTTATTTCTCCAGTGATCTCCAGTAGCATACAGGGCACCTACTGACCTGGGGAGTTCCTCTTTCAGTGTCCTATCATTTTGCCTTTTCATACTGTCCATGGGGTTCTCAAGGCAAGAATACTGAAGTGGTTTGCCATTCCCTTCTCCAGTGGACCACATTCTGTAAGACCTCTCCACCATGACCCGTCCATCTTGGGTGGTCCCACACGGCATGGCTTAGTCTCATTGAATAAGACAAGACTGTGGTCCGTGTGATCAGGCTAGCTAGTTTTCTGTGATTATGGTTTAAGTGTGCCTGCCCTTTGATGCCCTCTCGCAACACCTAGCCTCTTACTTGGCTTTCTGTTACCTTGGACATGGGGTATCTCTTCACGGCGGCTCCAGCAAAGCGCAGCCCCTGCTCCTTATCTTGGACGAGGGGTATCTCCTCACAGCCGCCCCTCCTGACCTTGAATGTGGAGATCAAGGTGACATTCAAGTGAACATCCACATTCTAGGAATCAGCGAACTGAAATGGACTGGAGTGGGTGAATTTAACTCAGATGACCATTACATCTACTACTGTGGGCAGGGATCCCTTAGAAGAAATGGAGTAGCCATCATGGTCAACAAAAGAGTCCAAAATGCAGTACTTGGATGCAATCTCAAAAATGACAGAATGATCTCTATTCGTTTCCAAGGCAAACCATTCAATATCACGATAACCTAAGCCTATGCCCCAACCAGTAACACTGAAGAAGCTGAAGTTGAACGGCTCTATGAAGAACTACAAGACCTTTTAGAACTACCACCCAAAAGAAATGCCCTTTTCATTATAGGGGACTGGAATGCAAAAGTAGGACGTCAAGAAGCACCTGGAGTAACAGGCAAATTTGGCCTTGGAGTATGGAATGAAGCAGGGCAAAGGATAATAGAGTTCTGCCAAGAGAATGCACTGGTCATAGCAAAAACCCTCTTCCAACAACACAAGTGAAGACTCTACACATGGACATTACCAGATGGTCAACACAGAAATCAGATTGATTATATTCTTTGCAGCCAAAGATGGAGAAGCTCTATACAGTCAGCAAAAACAAGACTGGGAGCTGACTGTGGCTCACATCATGAACTCCTTATTGCCAAATTCAGACTTAAATTGAAGAAAGTAGGGAAAATCACTAGACAATTCAGGTATGACCTAAATCAAATCCATTATGACTATACAGTGGAAGTGAGAAATAGATTTAAGGGACTAGATCTGATAGACAGAGTGCCTGATGAACTATGGATGGAGGTTCATGACATTGTACAGGAGACAGGGATCAAGACCATCCCCATGGAAAAGAAATGCAAAAGGCAAAATGGTTGTCTGAGGAGGCCTTACAAATAGCTGTGAAAAGAAGAGAAGCAAAAGCAAAGGAGAAAAGGAAAGATATTCCCATTTGAATGCAGAGTCCCAAATAGCAAGGAGAGATAAGTAAGCCTTCCTCAGAGATCAATGCAAAGAAATAGAGGAAAACAACAGAATGGGAACGACTAGAGATCTCCTCAAGAAAATTAGAGATACCAAGGGAAAATTTCATGCAAAGATGGGTTCGATAAAGGACAGAAATGGTATGGACCTAACAGAAGCAGAAGATATTAAGAAGAGGTGGCAAGAATACACAGAAGAACTGTACAAAAAATATCATCATGACCCAGATAATCACAGTTGTGTGGTCACTCACCTAGAACCAGACATCCTGGAATGTGAAGTCAAGTGGGCCTTGGAAAGCATTACTACGATCAAACCTAGTGGAGGTGATGGAATTCCAGTTGAGCTATTGCAAATCCTGAAAGATGATGCTGTGAAAGTCCTGCACTCAATATGCCAGCAAATTTGGAAAACTCAGCAGTGGCCACAGGACTGGAAAAGGTCAGTTTTCATTCCAATCCCAAAGAAAGGCAATGCCAAAGAATGCTCAGCTACTGCACAATTGCACTCATCTCACACTCTAGCAAAGAAATGCTCAAACTAATCCAAGCCAAGCTTCAAGAATACGTGAACCATGAACTTCCAGGTGTACAAGCCGGCTTTAGAAAAGGCAGAGGAACCAGAGATCAAATTGCCAACATTCACTGGATCATCGAAAAGGCAAAAGTGTTCCAGAAGAATATCTACTTCTGCTTTATTGACTATGCCAAAGCCTTTGACTGTGTGGATCACAACAAACTGGAAAATTCTGAAAGAGATGGGAATAGCAGACCACCTGACCTGCCTCCTGATAAATCTGTATGCAGGTCAAGAAGCAACAGTTAGAACTGGACATGGAACAAAAGACTGGTTCCAAATAGGGAAAGGAGTACGTCAAGGCTGTATATTGTCACCCTGTTTATTTAACTTATATGCAGAGTACATCATATGAAATGCTAGACTGGATGAAACACAAGCTGGAATCAAGATTGCCGGGAGAAATATCAGTAACCTCAGATATGCAGATGATACCACCCTGATGGCAGAAAGTGAAGAAGAACTAAAGAGCTTCTTGATCAAAGTGAAAGAGATTGGAAAAGTTGGCTTAAAACTCAACACTGAGAAAACTAAGATCATGGCATGTGATCCCATGACTTCATGGCAAATAGATGGGGAAACAATGGAAACAGTAAGAGATTTTATTTTGGGGGGCTCCAAAATCATTGCAGATGGGGACTGCAGTCATAAAATTAAAAGATGCTTGCTCCTTGGAAGAAATGCTATGAGCAACCTAGACAGCATATTATAAAGCAGGACATTATATTGCCAAAAACGTCCATCATGTCAAAGCTATGGTTTTTCCAGTAGTCATGTATGGATGTAATATTTCGACTATAAAGAAAGCTGAGCACTGAAGAATTGATGCTTTTGAACTATGGTGTTGGAGAAGACTCTTGAGAGTCCCTTGGACTGCAACGAGATCCAACCAGTCAATCCTAAAGGAAAACAGTCTTCAATATTCATTGGAAGCATTGATGCTGAAGCTGAAACTCCAATACTTAGGCTACCTGACACGAAGAACTGAGTCATAGGAAAAGACCCTGACGCTGGGAAAGATTTAAGGTAGGAGGAGAAGGGGACAATGGCAGATGAGATGGTTGGAATGCATCACCAACTCGATGGTCGTGAGTTTGAGTAGACTATGGGAGTTGGTGATGGACAGGGAAACCTGGTGTGCTGTAGTCTACGGAGTTGCAAAGTTGAACACAAACCAGAATTGAACTGAATTGATGGCCACTTACTAGGTTGAACATTAATTTAGGAGGTTGAAAAGTAGAAACAACCACATAGAGAAAAAAAAGCTTATTGTGGACAATTTTTTTAAAAATTTATTAAACATTGTAAAATCAATCACGAGTACTCAATGGTTTTTAATGAGATGATACATTTGGAGCCATGAATTTTTTTTTTTTTTGATACTCCTTCCAAATGTCAATTAGAGCCATAAACTATTAAATGTAATTTGTAAAAGTGTGGTCAAACATGCAAAAAACAAGTTTTGTGGGATACAATTTATAGAAACATTTTAAATTCAGACTATTGGTGAAATTAATGAATCATATGAAATTAAATTCTATTTAAATAGCAATGCATAACAAATATCCAATAATATATTCAATAATCTATAATTTTCAAAAACATTCTTTGTTTGACGAATGTCATTTCTATCAATTTATTTTCAATACTTTTCTTCTTTCAAAAAATTAGTTGAGTATTTGCAAAAATCCAGTGAATCTGAGCATGCACAATCAAAAGCAAATTTTAGCAGGAGTAGTTTTATTCCAGTGGGTTCTTTTCAGGTTGAAGGTAAAAGTTTTAAGGTTATTAATATTTTTTCCCTTTATTTATTTATTTTTTCAGTGGGTTTTGTCATACATTGATATGAATCAGCCATAGATTTACACGTATTCCCCATCCCGATCCCCCCTCCCACCCTCCCTCTCCACCCGATTCCTCTGGGTCTTCCCAGTGCACCAGGCCCGAGCGCTTATCTCATGCATCCCACCTGGGCTGGTGATCTGTTTCACCATAGATAATATACATGCTGTTCTTTCAAAACATCCCACCCTCACCTTCTCCCACAGAGTTCAAAAGTCTGTTCTGTACTTCTGTGTCTCTTTTTCTGTTTTGCATAAAGGGTTGTGGTATTTTCTCATGGCCTTTCTTGTTGTCTTCTTCTTCTGGGACTCCTATGATTCGAATGTTGGGGCGTTTCACATTGTCCCAGAGGTCCCTGAGGTTGTCTTCATTTCTTTTGATCCTTTTTTCTTTTTTCCTCTCTGCTTCATTTATTTCCACCATTTTATCTTCTACCTCACTTATCCTATCTTCTGTCTCCGTTATTCTACTGTTGGTTCCCTCCAGAGTGTTTTTGATCTCATTCATTGCATTATTCATTTTTAATTGGCTCTTTTTTATTTCTTCTAGGTCTTTATTAAACATTTCTTGCATCTTTTCAATCTTTGTTTCCAGGCTATTTATCTGTAACTCCGTTTTGTTTTCAAGATTTTGGATCATTATCATTATTCTAAATTCTTTTTCAGGTAGATTCCCTATCTCCTCCTCTTTTGTTTGACTTGGTGGGCATTTTTCATGTTCCTTTACCTGTTGGGTATTTCTCTGCCTTTTCATCTTGTTTAGATTGCTGTGTCTGGACTGGGCTTTCTGTATTCTGGAGGTCTGTGGTTCCTTTTTATTCTGGAGGTTTTACCCAGTGGGTGGGGTTAGACGATTGGCTTGTCAAGGTTTCCTGGTTAGGGACGTTTGCGTCAGTGTTCTGGTGCGTGGAACTTAATTTCTTCTCTCTGGAGAGCAATGGAGTGCTCAGTAATGAGTTTTGAGATGGGTCTATGTGTTAGGTGTGACCTTGGGCAGCCTGTATGTTGACGTTTAGGGCTATGTTCCTGCGTTGCTGGAGAATTTGCGTGGTATGTCTTGCTCTAAAACTTACTGGCTCTTGGGTGGTGGTTGGTTTCAGTGTAGGTATGGAGGCTTTTGGACGGTCACTTATTACTTAAAGTTCCATGTAGTCAGGAGTTTTCTGGTGTTCTCCGGTTTTGGGCTTAAGTCTCCTGCCTCTGGATTTCAGTTTTATTCTTCCTGTAGTCTCAAGACTTCTCCAACTATACAGCACTGATAATAAAACTTCTAGGTTAATGACGAAAAGATTCTCCCCCGTTAGGGACACCCAGAGAGGTTCACAGAGTTACATGAAGAAGAGGAGAGGGAGGAGGGAGATAGTGATGATCAGGAGGAGAAAAAGGGGGACTCAAGAGGAGAGAGACAGATCTACGCAGTTGTCTGTTCCCAGAGCATTCTCCGCAGCCCAGACACCCACCAAGATTCACAGAATTGGATTGGGAAGAGAAGAGGAAAGGAGGAAATAGAGGTGTTCTCAGGTAGAAAACAGAGAGTCAAGATTGGGAGAGAATAATCAACACACTCCTGAATAAAAATGGGAACTGAATATTGGATTCTTAAATGTTCACAATTTATATCATATACTGAAAAACAAAAATTAAAAATCTAGAGTAGAGGTTAGACTCTTAAAAATACTATATTAAAAACAAAAACCAAAACACACACAAAAAATTTTTAAAATATATATGAAGTTCAGTTTAAAAATAGGGCTTCTCTTCTTTTTTTTTTTTTTTTGGTAAGGTTATAGTGTATTGAAAATGAAAATTAAGGAGTAGTAGAGGAGTACCAGAGGACTTTAAAAGAAATAAGAGAAAAAGAAAAATAGAAAATAGAAGAGAAAAAGGAGAAAAGAAAAAAAAAAAAAGAATTTTCCCTAATTAAAAAAAATCGTAAAAATCTATGGAAATGAACGTTAAGGAGTAATGGGGGAGTAACAGGGAATTTTAAAGGAAAATAAAAGAGAAAAAATAAAAATGAAAAAATTAAAAAAAAATTTTTTTTTCTTACTTAAAAAAAAAGTAAAAATATATCAATGAATTTCTCTGGAGCTGTTGCAGTCAGTGTGGGTTCGGCTCAGTTTCAGATATCTCCTCGTTCCAGCTTACACTTCTCGATATCTACAGGCCCCTTCCAGTGTAATCGGTGTTTTCTACAGGGATTTTAATCTGTTGCACTGGTCCGTTCTGAAGCGGTTCCCTTTGTTTATTTGGCTTCTGTTTGCCGGTCTCTTCAGAGCCTCATTTCCTCCCTGACACTGGCGGGCGGAGGTGGACTCTTATTCAGGTAGCTAGTTCCGTCGCTCTGAGGGGAGGGGCTGGCGCTGCTTTCTCCGTCTGCGCTGCTCAGGCTCCCGGCCGCTCCGTATGGAGCACGCCCGCACTGCGCGCAGCTCCAGCCCTCGGGTGCTCCACAAAAGCGCGGAACAAAAGGCTGCGTCCGCTCTTGTGCCTTCCCTGTCAGAGCGGTCTAGGCAGCCAGGGGCTTGACAGGCGCACTCTCCCCGGGTGCGGCGCGCCTACTCCCTTCCGTGGTCCCAGTCTCAGTTTCTGCCGGCGCCAGTCGGGTGCGTGCGCCTTCTGCCCTCTGCGTCCCCAGCCCCAGTCCCCGCCCGCGCTGGTCGGGTGCCTGCGCCCTGTGTCTCACCGTGACCTGCTCCCGCCTCCGGCGGATCTGGGCCGGTCCGCAGTCTGTGAGCTCTTCTCTGGACTTTCTCGGTCCCTTTGTTCTGCGAACGGCCGGCAGCGTGTTCTGCCGGTTAATTTTCTTTCTCTCCTCTGCTGTCCCACAGTTCAAGTTGGCAACTCACAAAAGCTCCCTCCGATTGTCCTCAGGGCACTCAGGCCCGGACCCTACCCCAAGCAATGCTGCCCGCTCCTCTCCGTGCCGCCCCCACTTGCTGGTGGCGGATGCGGGTGTCTGGGGGTACTTTTTTGCTGAGAGTTGCTTTTAGGAACTAATCTGTGGGTTTTATTTATTGTTTCCCTCCCAGTCAGGTTGCCCTCCAAGATTCAAACACTTCCCCCAGGCCCGCCAGTGCGAGGGTTTCCCGGTGTCTGGAAAGGTCCTCTAAAGACTCCCTTCCCGGGGCGGATCTCCGTCCTTAGCTCTTTTGTCTCACTTTTTATCTTTTATATTTTGTCCTACCTCCTTTCGAAGACAATAGGCTGCTTTTCTGGGCGCCTGATGACCTCAGCTAGCGATCAGAAGTTGTTTTGTGAAGTTTGCTCTGCGTTCAGATACTCTTTTGATGAATTTGTAGGAGAGAAAGTGGTCTCCCCGTCCTACTCCTCCGCCATCTTGGCTCCTCCTCCAATATTTTATTTTTTTTAAATGTATACATTTATAAGTAAAAAGCAACTCTTTTTTTTTTAATTTAATTTTTTTTTCATTTATTTTTATTAGTTGGAGGCTCTTAATTCACATAAATGTTTGAAATTTAAAAAAAATCACATCAGATTAAGTGAATGTCAAAATTCTGTTTTCAAATTAAGCTATAAATTCTAAAATTAGATAGTATTTTTTATATTAATATTTATTAAGGCAGGCCTTGAAAATAGCTGTCTAAAAAAATGAGGGTTCCTTTGCCAGTGCAGATTTGTGTTAGTTAAAAAATGATATATGAACACTTTGTTATATTTTCAGATATTTTTTCCTATATGTAGTCATATGATGATAGAAATATACATAGATAGGCAGGAAGAGAAAATTTTGAAGGATTGATAATCTGATCAAATCAGGGTTGATAATCTGATCAAATCAATTATAATCTATAAATGGTGCTTCTTTTAGTATATATGTATATATTTATTACATTTTTAAAAAGTCTGATTTTGCCCTATTGAAGACCACTATTTCAGGGAGGGGTAGTGGCCATTTGGTATATCTAGTTGTTTTTTTTTTTTTAATTTTGATTATCAGTTAAAGTAATTATCCTACCATATTTGGAAGATCTAAAATAATCTCTTAAATTCTGCCATATATTACTATACATCATTCTCAAATAACTCTCCTTTGTATGTTTATGAACACACTGCTTTTAATATTTGCTCATTTTAAGTCATATATTATTTTTTTTTAAATAAACCATCTAGATATGTTAAGAAGTAACATTTCCCTACAAAATAAACATGAAACACTGATCTATAAACTAAACTTGTAATATAGGAATTTGCAGTAAATCTGTTGGGTACCAGAGTATTTCCAATACCATCATATAGACAAGATTTTAATCAAAGTAAACCTTATAAAAATTCTATTAAGTTTCATTAATTATTAAGATACTCAATTATGTGATCTGACAATAGAAAAACAAATAAATATTTTCATACTCAATAGCTACCTGACCAATTTGTAACTTCTATTACTTTAATTAATAGGTCTTGCCTTAGCACAAAATTGATCCTCTTTTTAATAGGTCCACTATACCTATCACTCAAAGCCACTTCAGTATTTGTTTATTGGTTTGCAGAAGTTAATGTGCTTAAATTATGAAGACATAGGTGAAAAAACAACTTTTGTTCCAACTAAATGAAGTTACATTTCATTTGTTCTGTTGGTTTGTTTTGGTTTGTTCCATCCAAAGAAGTCACATTTTTTAAAACATCTTGTATTTCAAAATGCAATGCTTGTGTGTATAGTTTTTTGTTCACACTTGTAGTTTTAAGCTATAGTGATTTGTAAGTGCATTGGTTTTCAACTTCAGCTTTAAAAATATACCACAAGCTCCACGAAACAATAAAAATTTATTATTTCATAGTTCTATAGATCAGAAATAAGATACAGATGTTACTGGGCTAAAATCAATGTCAGCAGGTGGCATTTCTTGCTGGAGGCTCTGGGGAGGACCCCTTCATGGCACATGCTGCTTGTCGGCAGAATTCAGATCCTTGTTGGCTTCAGTCTGAGGGCTCCTCTTGGCTTCCAAGGATCAAAGCATTCCTTGGTTCATGGCTCACACCTTCTAACTTTAAAGTTTAGGCAGTGTCCCTCTCGTTCTTTAATATCTCATGACGATTGTTTCTTCACAGATCTCTGGCTTTTCTTTTCTCCTGAATTTTTAAGGACCCATGTGACTATATTTTCTCCATCTGGATCATCTAAAATAATCTCCCTATTTTATGGCCCATAATCTTCCTTCCATCTGCAAAATCCCTTTTGCCATTTAATGCAACATATTCATAGGTTCCAGAAATTAGTGTGTCAACATTTTTGAAAAGGCTATTATTAAGCTACATAGTAAGTATAAACATTACATTTTATCTATAGATGCAGAGAACTTTGGCAGGGCTACTCAAAGTCTTATATATTGCCCCCTAAAACCAGATTAGCATTTCCTTCATATAATTTCTTTTTGGCTCCATGTAACACTGGCCTGTCTATATGATGGAACTGCTTTATAATAAAAATTCTTTCACATTATTTAGAACTGATCTTCAGGGTGTCTAATTTTTGTCTTTTATTTATTCTTGGTGTCCTCTTTCAGCATTCTGAAGCTGTGCAGTCATCCGTTCTCTACAAGGGTCCATAAAATTATATTTGCTTTATTGCTTTGCTATAGATTTGCCTTCATGGCTGATGGCATGATTATATTCCAAACTGAAATGATTTTTGCCCTGCTCTTTAAAGCTTAGTAGAGCTCAAACCTGGGGTTGCTTTTGTTTCATTTTTGGATGAACTCATCTGTAACACATAGTGTAAAATTACAAACTTGTACTTTAGTCTTAAAATTGTCACATAATCCCTCCTAGACATTTTTTTAAAATGACCGAACACTGACTTGCATTCCCCACAATGGCCTGCTGTTATTCCTGAATATCTTTCTACTGTGATCAATATTTTTCTAGTGCTGTGTTTCCTAATTAGCAATAGCTATTAGTCTCCCTGTCTCTCTTTTCCCTCCTTCCAATCTCCTCCCTCTCTCACTCATCCTCCTCCTCAGTCTTATCTTTCTCCCCTCTGTCTACCTCCCTTCCTCTCCCTCATTCTCTCTTAACCTCTACATTTCTATGATTTGTAAACATCATTCACTTCCCATGGGTTCACAAGAACTGTTTCTAATATTTCACAAGTGTTCCTTAAGGAAATGGAGAGGGAAATGAGCAAGCAATAACTCCAGGTTTTGTTCTCTGCATCTCCAAGCAAATCCTCAATTAATGCTTAATATTAGGAATCTTGTAAGAGTTAAAATGCAGGATGATGGCCAATGTTTAAAAAGTTAAATAAACTGATAAATCATTGAATTTTTTTGAATATTTTTTTCATTTATTTTTATTAGTTGGAGACTAATTACTTTACAATATTGTAGTTGGCTTCATTGATTACATCCATAGTAAAGGAAGATTTAAAATTCAAAACCAAACCATTGAATTTTAAATCTTCCTTTACTATGGATGTAATCAATGAAGCCCAGAAAGATTAAATCTCTTTCCCAACCTCAAATATTTAATCCATCTAAGTCATGCTTCACGTATTTAATTCATGTGAGTGAGAGCTTCCCAGGTGACTCAGTGGTAAAGAATCTGTCTGCCAATGCAGGAGATACAGGAGACTCAGGTTTGATTCCTGGGTCGGGAAGATCCCCTGGAGGAGGTAAAGGCAACCAAGTCCAATATTCCTGTGTGGAAAACTCCATGGACAGAGAAGCCTGGCAAGCTGAAGTCCATGGGGTCACAAAGAGTTGATGTGACTGAGCACGCACACACAAGTCTTGCTTCCACCAGATCTCTTGACTAATCTGGCATATTTTTCAGGTAAACTCATTGCTCCATTTAACCCACAATTCTTGGGTGTATTTTTCTTTTCATAAGTGATTCCATTAATCTCCAATGACTGACTGTATATTCTTAGGGTTCTCTAGATTGACTTTCTACTTTTGAAGCTTATTAGGTCAGAGAAGCAATATGTTTGATTGATCTTTTTCCTACTAAATTTACTTGATGATTCGTTGAATTGTCTATACTGATTTTTGTTTCTGTGTATGTTAGTAAAACTTACAGTGTCCAAATTGATCTGATGTTTTCTTTAATTTAAATATAATAGGGATAACTGTAAAAACCGGAAAAGTTCGAATAGTTATAAGTAGTACTCAGTTCAGTTTAGTTCAGTCACTCAGTCGTGTCTGACTCTGAGACCCCATGGACTGCAGCACGCCAGGCTTCCCTGTCCATCACCAACTCCTGGAGGTTGCTCAAACTCATGTCCATTCAGTCGGTGATGCCATCCAACCATCTCATCCTCTGTCATCCCCTTCTCCTCCCACCTTCAATCTTTCCCAGCATCAGGGCCTTTTCTAATGACTCAGTTCTTCACACCAGGTGGCCAAAGTAGTGGAGTTTCAGCTTTAGCATCAATCCTTCCAATGAACATTCAGGACTGATTTCCTTTAGGGTCGACTGGTTGGATCTCCTCAAAGTCCAAGGGACTCTCAAGAGCCTTCTCCAACAGGACAGTTCAAAAGTACATAGTACTAAGTTATTCCAATTTTCAATTTAATTTTCAACTATTTTGCATTTTTTTCACAATATTATTTAATTCATCCTAATCTTAATTTTCAGTCATAATAGTTGGGAAGGGGAAGGGATGGGATAAGAAAGATATAGATGAGGGATATTAAAAGGTACAAACATTCAGGTGTAAAATAAGAGTCATGGGTATGAAATACACATTGTGGGGAGTGTAGTCAATAATTATGTAGTATCTTTGTATGGTGACATATTAACTAGGCTTATCTTGGAGATCATTTTGAAACATGTGGACATATTGAATCACAATGCTGCATAACAGGGATTAACACAGTGTTGTCGGTCAATTACACTTCAGAAACAAACTTGTAAGAAATCAGATTAGTGATTACCAGAGGTCAGGGGTTGGTTGAGGCATGAGAAATTGAATGAAGGTGGTTACAAGGTACAAACTTCCAGTTATAAGATAAATAAGCACTAAGAATGGAATGTACAACATGATAAATACAATTAAACTGACGGTTTTAATACATAGAAGTTGTTAAGAGAGTAAATCCTAAGAGTCTCATCACAAGAGAATTGATGAAAACTTCTATTTCTTTTTTTTTTTTTTGTATCTATATGAGATAATGAATGCTCACTAAACTTCAGATAATCACTTCATGATGTAAATAATCAAATCATTATGGTATACATCTTAAATTCATGGAATATAAGTTGCTGTATGTCAATTATATCTCAATAAAACTGGAAGAAAAGTATTAAAAATGTTTATGTAAAATGTAAATGTGACCCAGGTTGAATTTATTCTGTCAAGCAAGATGTCATTTCTTAAATACACTCAGAATATTTGATCTGTGTTTCAAGTAGTCTTAGATATACATAGGGCAGAAGATTTCCTTCAAAGAAAAAGGCAGACATGTTTTCTTTTTGTTCATTCCTCAACTGCTATGTTACATTCCAAATTTATTTCCACATTTTGAAACACAGAGAAAATACACCCAACCATAATGCTTGCAAATACTTCAGATTTTATAAAATTAATATTAACATATTTTCCTCAATTCATTTTGCTGCTTGATTTCACATACAAAGTTTGGCTTATGGATTTTCATTTAACAACTTTGAATAGTTATATCAAGAAAACGACACTACCTGTTATGACAGAAGTAGACAAACCAAAACTGTCAGGTCTCTCAGGTCAAATCTTGCCCTCAGTTGTTTTTGTTAAATATTTATTGAAATACCTATTCAGGAAGCAACAGTTAGAACTGGACATGGAACAACAGACTGGTTCCAAATAGGGAAAGGAGTACGTCAAGGCTGTATATTGTCACCCTGCTTATTTAACTTATATGCAGAGTACATCATGAGAAACACTGGGCTGCAGGAAGCACAAGCTGGAATCAAGATTGCCGGGAGAAATATCAATAACCTCAGATATGCAGATGACACCACCCTTTTGGCAGAAGGTGAAGAACTAAAGAGCCTCTTGATGAAAGTGAAAGAGGAGAGTGAAAAAGTTTGCTTAAAGCTCAACATTCACAAAACTAAGATCATGGCATCCAGTCCCATCACTTCATGGCAAATAGATGGGGAAACAGTGGAGACAGTGGCTGACTTTATTTGGGGGGGCTCCAAAACCACTGCACGTGGTGATTGCAGCCATGAAATTAAAAGATGCTTACTCCTTGGAAGGAAAGTTATGACCCACCTAGACAGCATATTAAAAAGCAGAGACATTACTTCGTCAACAAAGGTCTGTCTAGTCAAAGCTATGGGTTTTCCAGTGGTCATGTATGGATGTGAAAGTTGGACTATTAAGAAAGCTGAGAGCTGAAGAATTGATGCTTTTGAACTGTGGTGTTGGAGAAGACTCTTGAGAGTCCCTTGAACTGCAAAGAGATCCAACCAGTCCATCCTAAAGCAGATCAGTCCTGGGTGTTCATTGGAAGGTCTGATGTTGAAGCTGACACTCCAATACTTTGGCCACCTGATGGAAGAGCTGACTCATTTGAAAAGACCCTGATGCTGGGAAAGATTGAGGGCAGGAGGAGAAGGGGACGACATAGGATGAGATGGTTGGATGGCATCACCGACTCAAGGGACATAGGTTTGGGTGTATTCCGGGAGTTGGTGATGGACAGGGAGGCCTGGCATGCTGTGGTTCCTGGGGTTGCAAAGAGTTGGACACGACTGAGTGACTGAACTGAACTGAGCTGATTCACTTCCTCATTGTTTAGGACTGTTTTCATCCTATAAAAGCAGAGTTGAGTGACTCTGACAAGACTCTACAGTTTGTAAAACCTGAAATATTTACTATGTGTTCCTCTACAGCAAAAATGTGCTGACCTCTGCTCTGTGAGAATACTGTAATTATCCCCATTTTACACAAGAGACAATTGAATCTCAGAGAATTAAACAGGTGTTCTAGAGCACAAAACTGGTAAATGGAAAACTGTGTTTGTCCACATGAGTTTAACTTCAAAAAACACATAGGGATTCACTACAAAGGACAGGAGGTAGGCATTCTAAGCAAAGAAATCATGATATTTGATGGAACTGAAGAGCATTGAAATTGCTAAGTGTCATTTTATTTTGGTTGTGGGGTGAGATGTCTTATAAATGGTAGAATCTCACTGCATGAAATTAAAACAGAAGGCAAGAACATGCCACAAATAAAGGGCTCTGTAAGGAAGTTACTGTGCTTGATCTGGGTGTGTCAAATAAATGAGCAACCTGATCAGATTTGTTTTATATATATATATACATATATAGCAGCTATATAGCAGCTTCAGTTCCAGCAATAGTCCTTCCAAATACCCTTCAGGGTTGATTTCCTTTAGGATTGACTGGCTGAATCTCCTTGCTATCCCAGGGGCTCTCAAGAGTGGTTTCCAGCACCACAATTCAGAAGCATCAATTCTTCTACACTCAGTCTTCTTTATTGTCCAACACTCACATCCATACAGGACTACTGGAAAAACCATAACTTTAACTTTTCAGACCTTTCTTGGAAAAGTGATGTCTCTGCTTTTTAATACACTGTATAGGTTTGTCATAGCTTTTCTTCCAAGCAGCAAGCATCTTTTAATTTTGTGGCTGCAGTCAATGTCCGCAGTGATTTTGGAGCCCAAGAAAATAAAATCTGTCACTGTTTCCACTTTTCCCCCTTCAATTTGCCATTAAGAGATGGGACTGAATGCCACGATCTTTGTTTTGGTAATGTTGAGTTTTAAGCCGGCCTTTTCACTCTCCTGTTTCACCTTCATTAAGAGGCTCTTTAGTTCCTCTTCACTTGCTGCCATTAAAGTGGTATCATCTGCATATCTGAGGCTGTTTATATTTCTCCTGGTAATCTTGATTCCAGCTTGTGAGTCATCCAACCTGGCATTTTCCATGATGTACTCTGCACACAAGTTAAATAAGCAAAATAAAGAGGATGACAATATACAGCCTTGACATACTCCTTTCTCAATTTTGAACTAGTCCGTTGTTCCATGACCAGTTCTAACTGTTGCTTTCTGTCCTGAATGCAGCTTTCTCAGGAGACAGGTAAGGTAGTCTGATATTCCCATCTTTTAAGAATTTTCCACAGTTTGTTGTGATCCACACAAAGGCTTTAGCATAGTCAATAAAGTGTTTTTTTTTTTTTTTTAAATTCTCCTGCTTCTTCTATCATGTTGCGGATGTTAGAAATTTGATCTGTAGTTCCTCTGCCTTTTCTAAATCCATCTTGTATATCTGGAAGTTCTCAGTTCACATACTGCTGAAGCCTAGCTTGAAGGATTTTGAGTATCACCTTGTTAGCATGTGAAATGAGCTCAACTGTGTGGTAATCTGAACATGCTTTGGCATTGCCTTTCTTTGGGACTGGGATGAAAATTGACATTTTCCAGTCCTGTGGCCACTGCATTGCTGGTATGGCATTCAGTAGGGTGCAGCACTTTAACAGCATCATCATTTAGGATCTGAACTACTTCAGCTGGAATTCCATCACCTCTACTAGCTTTGTTCATAGTAATGCTTCTTAAGGCCCACTTGACTTCACAATGAGCGACCACACCACTGTGCTTATCCAGGTCACTAAGACCTTTTTTGTATAGCTCTTCTGTGTATTCTTGCCACATCTTTTAAATCTCTTCTGCTTCTGTTAGATCCTTATCTTTCCTGTACTTTATCGAGCCCATCCTTGCATCAAGTGTTCCCTTGATAATTCCAATTTTCTTGAAGAGACCTCCAGTTTTCTTCATTCTATTGTCTCCCTCTCTTTGCATTCTTCACTTAACAAGGCTTTCTTATCTCTCCTTGCTGTTCTCTGGAACTCTGAATTGAGTTGGGTAATCTTTCTCTTTCAACTTTGCCTTTCGCTTCTCTTCTTTCTCAGCTATTTGTAAGGCTCCTCAGACATCTCTTCATATTACAAGAAATCTTTTTGCACTAAACACCTTATTTCAAAAAAAAAAAAAAAATTCTATACGTCAAGACTTTAAAACTATAGAAAAAATTAATACTGTAGCTCACCAGTTCCTTTATGGTAAACTTCTGCTTACTATCGGAGAAGGCAATGGCACCCCACTCCAGTACTCTTGCCTGGAAAACACCATGGATGGAGGAGCCTGGTAGGCTGCAGTGCATGGGGTTTCGAAGAGTCAGACACGACTGAGCAACTTCACTTTCACTATTCACTTGCATGCATTGGAGAAGGAAATGGCAACCCACTCCAGTGTTCTTGCCTGGAGAATCTCAGGGACGGGGGAGCCTGGTGGGCTGCCGTCTATGGGGTCGTACAGAGTTGGACACAACTGAAGCGACTTAGCAGCAGCAGCAGCTGCTGCTTACTATGTTGCCATACAAGCAACTCCAAAACTTTGATTAGTGATAAAAAAAAAAAAAACTTACCTCCCTTTTTTGATTTTGTATTTATATATTTGACATCTCCAATTTTCCATTTCTCAGGACAATGCCTCAAGTATTAATACATTATTCAGCTTTATATCTTCAAGTATAACGTGCTGCTACCACTATTTTCCTAAATATATGGTTAACTCTCAAATATTCACTCAAATATAAAGTGCAGTGAGGTATGCAATGCAATACTGTAAATAATATTGAACACCAGACTCAGAAGGTTTTTGCATTTACATTTAATTTATGTACATTTTTCTGGTTCTGCACAGTCATTTCAAACAAGTAACAAGTAATCTACACTGAAGAACTAACAGAAAATTTATTATACTCTATCCTGTCTCCTGTTGCTCTGCTTTACTCAGCCCTTATCTGAATGCAGTTTTACAAAGGAATTCAGCTATTTTCTCTCAGTCTAGTGCAAAGTTCTCTCTTTTTAGAATGTTCTCTAGAGTGAGTTATAAAGAACTTTTAAGTACAGGAAGTAAAACAGAGCAAATTAAAAAGTCAAGTTGTTTTCAAAGCATTCAATGACTAACACAGATTAAAAAAAATTCAATACTTCAGTAGAATTGCTTTGTCATATTTAAAAATAGACCATCTATCCTTAATGTAGAAATTCCACATGGAAACTTAACTTCATATTTCCAGATTATTGCAATAGGTAAACTGCAGAAAATGTGCTATGTAGCTTCAAAAGCAAGGTATGCATTTAGTTAAAAACTAGTGAGATTCAATTCTAGAATATAAAAGATACAGAGGCAAAACACAATAAAATGTATTATACATTTTACTTTTGTGTTTCCTAAGGTACTTTGCTTCAATTACGAATTTACTTCCTGCATCTATAAAAGTCTGCCAGCAGGGCTCTCCCTTGCATTATAATTTAGAAAAAAATAATTTAAATTTCAAAAATTTTCTTGGAAGAAAATGTCAACCTTGAAATCCCAAACAAAACTAAATATATTGAATTTCCAAAGCAAATGACTAATGCTTGCAACCAACACTTGCTTGTGTCATTTCTTTATGATCAAATCATTATTAATCTACTAGTGTTATAAATATTTTATTTAATATTGAAACCTATCATCATTATTTTAAAAAGTATAAATCATGCAAAGATGTACACTACAAAAGTGTATAGCATTGATTAAATGAGCACTGAAGAGAATGCTCATGTTTATTTTTAGCTGTTTATCTTTTGGACATATTTTTAGATTTTCGTCATAAAATTGAAAACTTTGTCCCCA
Source organism: Cervus canadensis (assembly GCF_019320065.1). NCBI lineage: Eukaryota > Metazoa > Chordata > Mammalia > Artiodactyla > Cervidae > Cervus > Cervus canadensis. The sequence continues at coordinate 23,384,310 of NC_057394.1, forward strand.
GTTGTTTGCATTTTGCCTTTTTTATTTTCTTAATTTATTTTTAATTGGATGACAATTGCTTTACAATATTGTGTTCCTTTCTGCTGTGTAGCAATGTGAATAAGCCAGAAGTATACACGGATCTCCTTCCTCTGGAGTCTCCCTCCTACTCCACCCCCCGTTTCACTCTTCTGGTCATCACAGAGCCCAGGTCTGAGCTTACCTGTTATACTGCAACTTCCTACCAGCTATCTATTTTACACATGGTCAACTTAGTGACTAAACAACAATGAAACAATGACAAAGTATATATTTCAATGCTACTCTCTCAACTCTTTCCACACTCTCCTTCTGCTGCTGTGTCCACAAGTCCATTCTCTACATCTGAATCTCTATTCCTGCCCTGCTGGGATTCACGGTTCCATTATGACATAATGATTACTCATGAGTATAGATCCCTGTGTTACAATAAGAATAGAAATATAGATAGGCATGCCTCATTTCTTATGCTTTGCTTTATTGTCCTTTGCAGACAAGTCATTTTGCACAAAGTGAAGTTTTGTGGAAACCCTTCTTTGAGAAAGTCTATTGGCACCATTTTCCCAACAGCATTTGTTCACTCCTTGTCTGTGTGTCATATCTTGGTCATCCTCACAGTTTTCAATTTTTCATCAATATTATGTTTGTTATGGTGACCTGTGATCAGTGATCTTTGATGTTACTATTGTAATTGTTTTGAGGCGCCATGAGCTTCACCCATGTAAGATGATGAACTTAATTGATAAGTGTTGTGTGCATTCTGACTGCTCCAACAACTAGCTATTCCCTCACCTAGTTTCTTTTCGTCTGGCCTCCCTATTTCCTGAGATACAACAATATTAAAATTAGGCCAATTAATAACCATTCAATAATCTCTACATGTTCAGGTGAAAGGAAGAATTGCATGTCTGTCAGTTTAAATTAGAAGCTAGAAATGATAAAGCTGTGTGAGAAAGGCACATTGAATGATAAGACCAGCTGAAAGCTACCCCTCTTATGCCAAACAGTCAAGTTGTGAATGCAAAGGAAAAGTTCTTGAAGGCAATTCAAAGTGCTGCTTCAGTGAGCACAGAAGGGTGATAAGAAAACTAACAGCCTAATTGCTGATATGAAGAAAGTTTCAGATAGATGTGTTCTGGGTAGAAAATCAAACCAGCCATAGCATTCCCTTTAGTCAAAGCAAAGTCCAGATCGAATTTCTAACACTCTTCAATTCTGTGAAGTCTGAGACAGGTGAGGAAGCTGCAGAAAAAAAACCCTCAAACTAGTAGAAGTTGATTAATGAGGTTTAAGGAGAGAAGTTATCTTCAGAATATAAAAATGCACGATGAAGCAACACTTGCTTATGTAGAAGATTATCAAGTTACCCCAAAGATCAAACTAAGATAATTAATGAAGTGGACTACACTAAACAACAGATTTCCAATGTGGACAAACAGCCTTCTATTAGAAAAAGATGTTATCTAGGACTTTCAGAGTTACAAAGAAGATGTCAATGACTGGCTCTCTTGTTAGGGGCTAATGCAGCTGGTGACTTTAAGTTGAAACCAATGCTTATATATTATACCATTCTAAAAATTATTATACCATTCTAAAAATCCTAGAGCCCTTAAGAATTATGCTCAATCTACTCTGCATATGCTTTATAAATGAAACAATGAATCCTGGATGACAGCTGCTTACAACATGGTTTACTGAATATTTTGATCCCACTATTGAGACCTATTGATCAAAGAAAAAAAAAAAAGAGTCCCTTTCATATTACTCAAAGACAATGAACCCAGTCACCCAAGATCTCTGATGGAGATTACAATGAGATTAATATTGGTTTCATGTCAACTTACATAACTTCCCTTCTGTAGCCCATGGATCAAGTAGTAATTTTGATTTTCAAGTCTTATTATCTTAGAAATATATTTCATAAGGCTACAGCTGCAATAGACAGTGATTACTCTGATGGATCTGGATAAAGTAAATTAAAAACTTTCTAAAGTAAATTAAAAACACCTTCACCATTTTAGATGTCATTAAGAACATTCATGGTTCATGGGAAGAGGTTAAAATGTCAACTTCAACTGGAGTTTTAAAGAAGTGATTCCAATCCTTAAGGTTGACTCTGAGGTGTTCAGGACTTCAGTGGAGTAGAGGAAGTAACTGCAGATGTGATAGAAATATCAAGAGAAATAAAATTACAAGTAGAGCCTGAAGATGTGACTGAATTGCTGCCACCTCATGATGAAACTTTCACAGATAAGGAGTTGCTTCTTGCAGATGAGCAAAGAAAGTGGCTTCTTGAGATGAAATCTATTCCTAGTTAAGATGCTTTCAATATTGTTGAAACGAGGAAAACTGATACAGAATATTACATAAATTTAGTCGATAAAACAGCAGCAGGGTTTGAAAGTATTGTCTCCAATTTTAAAGAAGTTCTATAGTAGGTAAAATACTATCAAACAGTATTTGCATGATACAGAGAAATCATTTTTCCAAAAGTCAATGGGTGAGGCAAACTTCATTTTCTTATTTTAAGAAATCGCCAAGCGATCATAAACTTTAGCAACTGTCATCCTTGATCAGCCAACAGCCATCAAATTAAGGTAAGGCCATATAGCAACTAAAAGATTATGATTCACTGAAGATTCAGGTGGCTAGCATTTTTTAAAAATAGAATATTTTAAATTAAGGTTTATACATTGTTTTTTAGACATAATGCTATTTCACACCTAACAGACCACAGATATAAACATAACTTTTATATTCACTGGGAAACCAAACATTTTTTGTGACTTGCTTTAATGTAAAAATAGCTTTTATTGAAGTGGTCTAGAACCAAACTCCCAATATCTCCAAGGTACGCCTGAATTATAAAATAAAGTCTGCCATTAAATTCAAAATAATCTTGCTATTTCACTATTACCTCTTTGGAGTTATTCCAACTGAACAAAGCTTAGTAGCCTTACATGGGTATTTATTACTTCCTATAGCTGCAGAGTTTCTCCGTGTTTCAAATTATTATTTTTTTCATATTTCACCTTTTGAGCCCAATCACTTGGCTAACATTTTAGCTATGTAACTCTATGATCTCCTAGAATAAAAAATAATATTTGGTGTCAGAATAATGCAGTCATTTCTATATTTTTACCTAGCTGGTCAATTATAAATTTGTCTGAAGCGTCCTTGTTGAACACACTATCAAGGCTAGATGTTGTCATGAACAAACTGATAAGATTACTTACCTAAAATTCAGATGGGTGCTCAAGGTTCTAAGAAACATGAACATATCATGATAAAGGAACCTAAGAGGTTATGGATACTTCTAGTCTGGCTTATCTCAGTCAGTGGAAACATTGTTCATATAGTCACTCCAGCCATAACCTTGATTGCTCATTTTCCCTCTATTAAGAAATCCTATCATTTCTATTCTCAAATATCACAGGCCAACCCTCCCTCCAGTCTACACTGCCATGTATCCTAGTCTAATATAAGTCACCATCAAGTCTGAATGATATGACAGCTTCCTTTTTGATCCTCCTGCTTATATTCTTATACTCTAAATAATTTTTTTCTTTGCAAATTAGCACTGGTAAACATTAAAGATAAAAGAATTACAACCTGCATGATTCTTGTGTCCTATATTATAATCTATTGTTTATGACTTCTGAAAAGTTACCATGAGTGTTTGCTAAGTCACTTCAGTCATGTCCAACTCTTTGTGACCCTATGGATGGCAGCCTGCCAAGCTCCTCTGTCCATGGGGATTCTCCAGGCAGGACTAATGGAGTGTTGCCATGCCCTCCTCCAGGGGATCTTCCTAACCCAGGGGTTGAACCCACCTCTCCTGTAGCTCCTGCCTTGCAGGCGGATTCTTTATCACTGACCCACAGGGGAAGTCCTGAAAAGTTACCATATAATACCTTTAATGAAACCTATGCAATCTTCTGGTTGCAATAAGCATACCATAGTGGTTAAGAAAGCAGACTCTGTGTAAGTCAGTCTGCTAGTTTAGGATCTTAACTCATAGGCTTACTTATAATGTGGTTTTGAACAATTTACTTAAACTGTTTCATTTCCTCATTGTCAAAGACAGTAGTTTCTTCCTCAAAAGACTTGTCATGAGGGATAAACAAATCAATTCACATGCAGCACTTAAAATGGTTCCTGGCACACAGCAATTGCTAAGTAAATATTTAATATTATTCTTACAGACCAAAAAAGTAACAACATAAACTGGACTTTTCCTTCTCCATTTCTTCTTACTTTCTTACTCATCCATTGCAATCCAGACTCGACGCATCCTCTGTTTAATTTCTCTAAGCCCCCAGATTTTTCCTAGTTGTTGATTTTCACTCAGAATCTGAAATGATCTTGATTGTGTTTCTCACACTGGCCTATTCTCAGCCTCCTTTGACTGGCTGTCACCTTTTCAGTAACTGTCCCCTAAAACCCTGGTTTTCTATCTGTCAGATCCTATAATTTTCTTTCAGGTGATTGCTTCCTAATCATTATTAGGATGCTTAATTGTTTTTTTCCTTGTTAACAGTCTGCTGTCTGTCTTATTCATATCCAGTCCTGGATGCTTCTTACAGAAGTGGTAACAATGACAATAAAAAACGCATTGGAAAAAAAAATGCATTGAACTACTCAATGAAAGCATGAATCAACAGCTACTTATAAACCCAACAGTTTGACTTCTTTTTGAAGGTCACCTTGGCTATTCGGGCTGTCTTGCATATCCACACAAATCTTGAGTTTTTTTTTTTTGTTCAATTCCGTGAAAAACATCATTGGTAATTTGATAGGGATTGCATTGAATCTGTAGATTGCCTAGGGCAGTATAGTCATTTAAACAATCCTAATTCTTCCAATCCATAAACATGATATCACTTTCCATCTGTTTATGTCTTCTTCAGTTTCTCTCATCAGTATTTTAGAGATTTTGGAGTACAGATCTTTTGTTTCCTTAGGTAGGTTTATTTCTCTTTTGTTTCCTTAGGTAGGTTGATTCCTAGGCATTTTATTCTTTCTGATGCAATGGTAAATGGAATTGCTTCTTGAATTTCTCTTCTGATCTTTTATTGTTAGTGTATAGAAATGCAACAGATATCTGTGTATTAATTTTGTCATTTGCAATTTTACCACATTCACTGTTGAGTTCTAGTAGTTTTCTCTTTGCCAGGTGGCTTACTAGTGATAAGAACACACCTGATGCAGGAGACATGAGAGACTCGGGTTCAGTCCCTGGGTTGGGAAGATCCCTTGGAGAAGGAAAAGGCAACCCACTCCAGTATTCTTGCCTGGAGAATCCCATGGACAGAGGAGCCTGACAGGCTGCAGTCCATAGGTTCGCACAGAGTTGGACATGACTGAAGAGACTTAGCACACATGAGTAGTTTTCTGGTAACATTGCAGAATCTTCTACGTATAGTGTCACGTCATCTGCAAACAGTGAGGGTTTAACTTCCTCTTTTCCAATTTGGATTCCTTTTTCTTCTCTGATTGTTGTAACTAGGACTTTTAAAACTATATTGAATAAAAGTGTTGAGAGTGGACATCCTCGTCTTATTCCTGATCTTAGAGAGAAAGATTTTAGCTTTCTACTACTGAGTATGATGCTAGCTGTGGGTTTGTCATACATGGTCTTTATTATGTTGAGGTTTGTACCTTCTCTGTGCCCTTTCTGGAGAGTTTCTATCATAAATGGGTGCTGAATTTGTCAAAGGCTTTTTCTGAATCTATTGAGATGATCATATGGTTTTTATTTTTTAATTTGTTGATGTGGTATATCACATTGATTAATTTGCAGATTTTGAAAAATCCTTGTATCCCTGGGATGAATCCCACGTGATCATGTTGTACAATCAATGTTTTTAACATATTGTTGGATACAGATTGCTAGTATTTTGCTGAGGATTTTTGCATATATGTTCATCAATGATACTGGCCTGCAATTTTCTTTTTCTGGATATCCTTATTTGATTTTGGTATCAGGGTAATGGTGGCTTCATAAATGAGTTTAGAAGTTTTCCTTCCTCTGCAATTTTCTGCAACAGTTTCAGAAGGATAGGTGTTACTTCTTGTCTAAATGTATGACAAATTCACCAATGAAGCTGTCAGGTCCTGGACTTTTGTTTGTTGGGATGTTCTTAACCACAGTTTCAATTTCAGTGCTTGTGATTGGTCTGTTCTTATTTTCTATTTCTTCCTGGTTCAGTCTAGGGAGACTGCACTGTTCTAAGAATTTGTCCATTTCTTCCAGGTTGTCCATTTTATTGGCATATAGTTGTTCATAATAGTCTCTTATGACCCTTGGTATTTCTGTGGAGTCAATTGTAACTTCTAAGATTGAGAAACTTAATACCCAATAAGATTCATCATGACACATAGATTAGAAATAGCTATTACAAAAATATTAGAGAATTTTAAAAAAATGTTTACATATATTCATTTTATCTGGATAAAATCAATCTTCTAACCTTGCATATATCATCTTGTAACTCAAGGAAGTAGTTTTGTCCATTATTCAGATAAACTATTAAATTTATTTTTAAGAAATATTTATTGATAAGTATTTGAAAATAGTTGTACTATAAACAGTGTGATAGATACGAATATGTCCCTGACTTCAATGAACTAAGTCTTGTATGAACCTATGAGAAACAGAACAAACAGCATCTTATACTATTTCATGTTCTCATTTAATGTTAAACATATGAGATATTTATTATCATCTAATCATAGCTGAGGAAAAATTTTCCTCTGATCAGTGATTGATTTACTCAAAATCCCATTGTAGGTGAAAATATGGAAACAGAATTTGAACCTATATGTTCCTGGCTCTAAGCCATATCTCAATAATGGTTGACATGACCATCCAGGAAGGCAGGGTCTATATATTTACCAGGTAAAAACATTAAGACCTACAAACAGGTATTTAGAGTACAACAAGATAAACAAGCACAATGAAAAAGCTATTTGTCCAGAGGGAACAGAGAAAGCTTGTACCATGCTGACTGAGGAAGTCTTATGAGTTGCTGACTGGCAAAATGGAAAGTGAAGGATACTTGGAATTTTAACAGGTAAAACTGAAAAAATGTCATTTGGGGGAATAAGGAGAACTGCATGGAAAAGAAATATTCCTTCCTTAAAAATACTCCAAACATTCTCTATGAAGAATGTGTTAATAACAGGTTTCCTTGAGATGGTGATTTTATGCTTAAGTGAAAGTCATTTGTCTTTTCTATGGTGGTACTGCCTGAGTAATAAATAAATAATACAAAAATCAATGGCTGAAAGTTGTGCACAATTGTATTTCATATAATTGCTGATCAGTCAGAAAGTTAACACCTGCCTGGTGGATTTACATTTTGAAACCTCTCATATTCCTCTAAATTTTAAGTTTTGGAAGAAAATTAGTTTAATTCTGTACAACAAACCTATTGTAGTGTAGGTTTGTGCAATATTAATAGAAGTGGATAATCTAGTTTTTGGGTTTTGGAATTTAATATCTAGAATAGTGGAGAAATGTGGTTAAGTTTATAACAGACTGCTTGCTCATTAGAGGTAAAGGAGTAGGCTTATATTAAAGAAATTTTCCAGATCTTAAATTCAGTACAAACTTTCGAACTAGATTTTCTCATTTGGTAAGCTGTCATGGTCATTCTTTCAAGCTAATTGTAGATGTGAGTCTTCTATTGGCTCCCTAGTGGGTCAGCGGCGAAGAATCCTCCCGCCAAAGTAGGAAATACACAAGCCTCTGGTTCAGTCCCTGAATTGGGAGGATCTCCTGGAGTAGGAAATGGCAATCCACTCCAGTTTTCTGGCCTGGAAAATTCCAGGGACAGAGGAGCCTAGCAGGCTGCAGTCCATGGGGTTGCGAAGAGTTGGACACGACTGAGCATTCGGACACGACTGAGCAGTCACTCAGGGAGCACGTGTGCACACGCGCAGACTTCTATACTATGTGAGTGACAATTAACCTTGATATTGGAATACTCTTTATACATACCAACCTATCTTTGAAAGAGTTTTATAACTCTGTAGTACATTATTTTAAAATGTCTCTCTTTTGTAAACAATCATGTTCCCACCTTGGACTTTAATTTAATTAGACTTGATAACAATGATAATTGGATAAATTTGATGCTTAGAATAAAAGTGTTTAGTTCAGTTCAGTCGCTCAGTCGTGTCCGACTCTTTGCAGCCCTGTGGACCATAGCACCCCAGGCTTCCCTGTCCATCACCAACTCCCGGAGTTTCCCAAACTCATGTCCATTGCGTCGGTGATGCCATCCAACCATCTCATCCTCTGTCATCCCCTTCTCCTCCCACCTTCAATCTTTCCCAGCATCAGGGTCTTTTCCAGTGACTCAGTTCTTCACATCAGGTGGCCAAAATATTGGAGTTTCAGCTTCAACATCAGTCCTTCCAATGAATATTCAGGACTGATTTCCTTTAGGATGGACTGGTTGGATCTCCTTGCAGTCCAAGGGACTCTCCAGAGTCTTCTCCAACACCACGGTTCAAAAGCATCAATCTTTGGTGCTCAGCTTTCCTTATAGTCCAACTCTCACATCCATACACAACTACTGGAAAAACCATAGCCTTGACTTGATGGACCAATACTCGTAATAGTAAAATCATGTTTATTCCAAATTCTGTTTTATGTTTCTTAACCTACAGTCAATATTTTACTAAGAACACATATCTAAAAACAGAAGAATCAACTTTCTTTGAGAAACAGGGTTTTGGGTCCTCAAATGCAAGGAATTTGAAGAACTAAAACCACTTTCACTAACCTTCTGCGGTATATTTCACCATGTAACTTTTAATATCTCTATTTCATACTTGTGACTTTTCTCTCCCTTATTAGACTGCCAGTTTTGTGGAAAGATGTATCATATTAGATACTACCTTGATTTTATGAGAAATGCAAATATAAAATGTTCTGCTAGATAAATGGATAAAGGAGTTGTGGTACATATATACAATGGAATATTACTCAGCTATAAAAAAGAATGTATTTGAGTCAGTTCTAATGAGATGGATGAAATGGGAGCCTATTATACAGAGTGAAGTAGATCAGAAAGAGAAACACCAATACAGTATATTAACACATATATGTGGAATTTAGAAAGACGGTAACAATGATCCTATATGCAAGACAGTAAAAGAGACCCAGATGTAAAGAACAGACTTTTGGACTATTTGGGAGAAGGCAAGGGTGGGAAGATTTGAAAGAATAGCATTGAAACATGTATATTACCATACGTAAAATACATGACCAGTGCAAGTTCGATGCATGAAGCAGGGCACTCAAATCTGGTGCTCAACCCACAGGGATGGGATGGGGAGGGAGGTGGGAGGGGGGTTCAGGATGGGGTGACACATACCCCTGTGGCTGATTCCTGTCAATGTATGGCAAAAAACACCACAACATTGTAAGACAATTAGCCTCCAATTAAATAAATTAATCTAAAAAATGAAACAAAATGTTCTGCTAAATAAACAACCTAGTTTTTAAAGTGTGAGATCCAATTATTAGAACAAGTTTTTCAGTGTAATAACTTCCATGTTTCTAATCATCTTCAAGTAATTCAAAGTCATTAAAATTCAAAAGTCTGAAGATCCAAAATTTCTTCTGATCCCAACAGCCTTCCTTTTCATTCAATTATATCTCTGGAACTACTCTTTCATTGCTGCCTTTCAATGTTACCTTTGTTCTCACGAGCAAATGTGTTTGCCTTATTTCACAGCATATACTCAATTTTCATAATTTTTCAGTGAGATATTTATCTTTTAACTTCTATTAATGCATTTTATCCAATTAAAATAGACAACTGACTACTCACCCCTTTCTCCAAAATCCTCACTCAGTTATCAGTAAAGAAAAAGAAATAAACCCCAAAATTGAAATGGTGTAATAAACAGAGACAGACAAATGATAATGATGATAGATAGATAAACAGATGATGAATTCTGAAATCAAGCAAATTATTGCCATTGCCATGTTCTTTGGGAGAAGTAGACATTTCCTTTTCTCAAAAAAATCTTGAATTTTCTTGCAAATATTCCTCTTTAATGTGCAAACAAATTATCAGTAGATCTTGTGTAAATGCTCTGAAGTTTTTCTTTTTTTGTGAAGTGAAACACATAGTTACATGTTCACATGGTTTAGTTCAGACTCATGTTAATCATGAATGTGTGGGTTTTGAACCAGTATCATCATTACCTTCTAGGAACTTAAGAAAATACACTTCCCTTCACTTAAACAGAAAGAGCAAACATTTAAAGCCTTAAGTGAATTTCACTGGAATCATTATTAATCTGTGCTAAAGTGCTGCTTTCTCTTCTTCATCTTATATATTCTTAATTGTATCAAAATAATTTGAACACATTGCATTTTGTTCCATAATATTAAAAAAAAAAAAAAACTTCTAACTTGCTTCTTCTTGGGTCTCATTTGTGTCATATTCATCTTCAATAATCACATCAACTCTTGCCCAACAAACTTTCAGTGACTCTCCATGATTTGCTGAATTAAACTGTGAAGATATAAGAAATCTCACTTACATTGGAGTGGGGAAGCCCTGAAGAGGAAGCTTTCAGGCTTCCTGGCAGGCTACATCACCAGCAGGGAGACAGAAGGTAAGAACTAATCTGACAAGGGAAGATATTTTCATCTGGGAATTCTATCTCCTGCTTTTAAGAAAAAGAAGAAAGATCCTTCTCTATCCCAACAATAACACCCTAACCACTACTTGAAGACAATGAGAAATGGCAACAATGTCAATGTTTTGTTGTCCAATAAAATTTGCTTAACACAACCCTCTCCAGTTTTCTTCTCACACCTTATAAAAGCTTATCTTTTTGATTCTTCAGATTTGTATGTGGTTCACCACAATTTGCTTGCCACAGATTACAATTCCTCCACCATTCCTGAATAAACTCAATTTCACTTTTTATAATTTGTCAATTATTTTATTTAGGGTTGACAAAACTCCTTTGTGTTCTAGTTAAGGTTTGCCATTATATGCCTCACAGCTTTTCCTTTTAACATTATCAGTTATTATTTCTTCATTTAAATTCTACATTTCTTGTAATCTGACTGGTCTTTGTCCCTCAGACATGTGTTATAATTTCCAAGCTTATGGTATAATTGTTCAAAAAATGTTAAGAACACAAAAAAAGCTTTACAGTTGTATTTGGGTTTGTCTCCTATTCCAGAAAAACAATGTATCTGAAAATGCTGAACTATTTTTCAAATAAGAGTGATTTCCATATAAGGACTGTGAAAAATCAGAAAAATATAGAAAGATAATGGCAAATAATTTCATTTTTTAACTAGAGTTAAACACCTACATGCAAACTTTGGCCAAATTACACTGTATAAAAAAAAAAGAGTGGAGCAAGGGAATTGACATATGTAGTATACATCACAGTTAATATTAATTCATATAAGTTTCTTAATAACAAACATACATAGCAAATGCAAAAGATAAGAAAATGGGGAGGAAAATGGGTTTTAAACCATTTGGAATTCTTTCATGACATACTATGTTCTCACATCTACTAATTCAGATTAGCAATTTTTTTTATAAGTGTGAATGTACTTTTTTTCTACTTCTTTAAAAGATGTGCTGAGCTTGTCTAGAAAAATATACTTCATTTCCATCCTTCCAACATTCATGCATTGCACATTGGCCTGCTTATCTCCTTCATATGCCAGATTCAGATTTTCATACCTCAGCTAGTGAAGGGACACTTCGAGCTATTATAGCTGCTTGCTGACTGTAACAATTCAGTTTTTTCAAAATCATCAACTTAGTATATCAGTATATATGCATTTTTGAATGACAGATTTCATTCTTCTCATAACTTTATATGAGTGGAAAATGAAAACAAATATAAATTGTAAAACCAGTTTGAAAAGCATGGTTTACTTATCTTTGATAAAAGTAGAGCAAAAATGAAATCCATTAGGCATGTCTAAAATTGTTAGCCTCAAGTGGACAGTTTTCGAACTTTAGTCAACTATGCATTCGGCTGTGAAGAAAAATAATTAAAGAAACTATATGGAGTTCTATAAAGAGAACATTCAAAACATATTCTAAGGCAGCTGGTGTAATAACCTTATTTCTTCTATTATTTTTATACTGTGAACTCCCTGGAAACAAAATCACACTTAGGATATCACTTTAATATCTTGGTTTATATGGTTTTTCTGGAAATTAAGATTTAACAAAATGGGGAGCTATGAAAGTCGTGCTTTTGTGATAGAATCATTTTCTGCCAGGAGTTCATTTGGCAGTTTTGGCATTGGTGGCTTTTTTCATAACAAGGTTAAGACTTATTCATTCATCAGAGTTCACTTCTGTGGGTTTACTCTTATGTCCTAATAGAAATTTTTAGGGCCATTTTAGTCTGTCCTCTGCTCTAGATCATAAATGGCCTTACCCATTCAGATCTACAGCATGCAAACATTTGGACAGCCATTCTAAAACTTTACTGAAGTATAAGAATAGAAGTGGCAAGGAGTAGTATCTTCTAACAATTTCAGCAACAACAAATACTGCAAAGTCTGAGAGTTTATACTAAAAGTTATATTATTATATTATCATTATATTATTTTCATGATGTATTTAACACAAAAAGTAAATTTTAAATCATATAATTAACAATATATGTGAAACACACAAAATAGACATGATAAATTGAATATATATATAATTTAAGGGACCAAATATTTTAATAACATCTTGCTCAGAATTAAAGTAACTGACACCTTTCTCCAGGTTGTAGATACTCTGTTTTTCTTCCTACCATCTAGCAATGGCAAAGAAACCTCCTGTGTACTTTTTGGAGCTCCTGAAATTCATGAGCTCAAATTAGGTTTAAGAACTTGCAGAAGAAAAATAATTGCATGGAAATATGATAGATTATTTGGAAAATATATCATTCTATATTGTAAAGGAAATTTCAGGGAAGACAATGAATTACTTGTTATTGACACTGCTTATACACTATACATACAAGTGTACACACTCTGTACACAAGTGTTCATCTCCCAAGTAATATACTTCCACAGGACACAAATTTGCAATAAAAATTGTTACATCTTGAAGAAATTGATTCCTTGTAACAATTTCAGCATGGTTTTGAAATTTCCTGTCCTGTGCTGTGCTGGTTTGCTCTGTCTGACTCTTTGTGACCCCATGGACTGTACCTGCCAGGCTCCTCTGTCTATGGGATTCTCCAGGCAAGAATACTGGAGTGGGTTGCCATGGCCTCCTCCAGGGGATCTTCCTGACCCGGAGATGGAACCTGTGTCTCTTGCACTGCAGGCAGATTCTTTAGCACTGAGTGACCTATTTGGCATAGCCTAAAACAATAAAAAATATTTCTGCATACAATATAGCTTTTTTCTTACATTTATTTTTTATCTTGAATTTAGGGAAATCTGATTTACTTGCCCTTTTTCTGTGTGCTTTCTAACTGACTAAACACAAATATAATCAAACTATCAATCATATTATGATTTATTATTTCAAAAATCATTATATAACCTAGTCAGTCATTTGAACATTCTGTTAATGTGTATTCAAAGACATTTTAATATTGTTGAGCCCCCATAAGTATATATTTGAAAATGCTGAAAGTTCCTTATGACCTTTGTGAAAATTATAAACATAATTATAAAAGTCTGAACAGCCTAGATAAAACCAACAGCACCAGGTAGTCCAGGAGTGTGATGCATAAGCCACAGAACATCTGTGCTATGAATGTTTAAATTCCATATGAAATCTGATGTCGTGCAGCAAGGACTTAGGAAGACTAAATGCATAATGATAGTTTTTGTGGAATATGTTGGTCCTAAAGCAAGGAAATTCTATCTTAATAAAAATCATGACAGATCTATAAAGCCCTGATTGGTATACAATGTCATTTGGGTATGGTATAACTTGTTTACATCTCTGAATGGAGATAACTGTATTTAAGCAAATAAAAATAATCAATACAGTTTTTAAAATTTTATTTTTAATTGGAAAATAATTGCTTTACAATATTGTGATGGTTTCTGCCACACCAACATGAATTAGCCACAGGCATACACATAATTTTAACTTAATGCACATAATTTTAATTTAATACACATAATTTCAACTTAAAATAAGTAATTTATTTTATATCATATTAAAGAATCTTAAAAATATATATAATACACACACACACATATATACATATATGTTGTATGATTGAAAACATGTATCAGTTCAGTTCAGTCACTCAGTCATATCCGACTCTGTGACCCCATGGACGGCAGCACACCAGGCCTCCCTGTCCATCACCACCTCCCAGAGATTACTCAAACTCATGTCCATTGAGTTGGTAATGACATCCAGCCATCTCATCCTCTGTCATCTTCTCCTACCGCTTTCAATCTTTCTCAGCATCAGGGTCTTTTCCAATGACTCAATTCTTCACAACAGGTCACCAAAGTATTGGAGTTTCAGCTTCAGCAACAGTTCTTTCAATAGATATTTAGGACTGATTTCCTTTAGGATGGACTGGTTGGATCTCCTTGCAATCCAAGGGACTCTCAAGAATCTTCTCCAACACTACAGTTCAAAAGCATCAATTCTTCAGTGCTCAGCTTTCTTTATAATCCAACTCTCACATCCATACATGACTACTGAAAAAAACCATAGCCTTGATTAGAAGGCCATTTTTGGCAAAATAATGTCTCTGCTTTTTAATATGTTGTCTAGGTTGGTCACAACTTTTCTTCCAAGGAGTAAGTGTCTTTTAATTTCATGGCTGCAATCACCATCTGCAGTGATTTTGGAGCCCCCTAAAAATAAAGTCTGCCACCGTTTCCCCATCTATTTGCCATGAAGTGATGGGACCGGATACCATGATCTTAGTTTTCTGAATGTTGAGCTTTAAGCCAACTTTTTCACTTTCCTCTTTCATCAAGAGGCTTTTTAGGTCCTCTTTGCTTTCTGCCATAAGGGTGATGGCATCTGCATATCTGAGGTTATTGATATATCTCCCAGAAATCTTGATTCCAGTATGTGCTTCATCGAGCCCAGTGTTTCTCATGATGTACTCTGCACATAAGTTAAATAAGCAGGGTGACAACATTCAGCTTTGAGGTACTCCTTTTTCTATTTGGGACCAGTCTGTTGTTCCATGTCCAGTTCTAACTGTTGCTTCCTGACCTGCATATAGATTTCTCAAGAGGCAGGTCAGGTGGTCTGGTATTCCCATCTCTTTCAGAATTTTTCACAGTTTCTTGTGATCCACACAGTCAAAAGCTTTGGCATAGTCAATAAAGCAGAAATAGATGTTATTCTGGAACTCTCTTGCTTTTTTGATGATCCAGCAGATGTTGGCAATTTGATCTCTGGTTCCTCTGCCTTTTCTAAAACCAGCTTGAACATCTGAAAGTTCACGATTCACATATCGCTGAAGCCTGGCTTGGAGAATTTTGAGCATTATTTTACTAGCCTGTGAGATGAGTGCAATTGTTCAATAGTTTGAGCATTCTTTGGCATTGCCTTTCTTAGGGATTTGAATGAAAACTGACCTTTTCCAGTCCTGTGGCCACTGCTGAGTTTTCCAAATTTGCTGGCATATTGAGTGCAGCACTTTCACAGCATCATCTTTTAGGATTTGAAATAGCTCAACTGGAATTCCATCACCTCCACTAGCTTTGTTCGTAGTGATGCTTCCTAAGGTCCACTTGACTTCACATTCCAGGATGTCTGGCTGTAGGTGAGTGATCACACCATTGTGGTTATCTGCGTCATGATGATATTTTTTGTACAGTTCTTATGTGTATTCTTGCCACCTCTTCTTAACATCTCCTGCTTCTGTCCTTTATTGAGCCCATCTTTGCATGAAGTATTGCCTTGGTATCTCTAAATTTCTTGAAGAGATCTCTAGTCTTTCCCATTCTATTGTTTTCCTCTATTTCTTTGCACTGATCACTGAGGAAGGCTTTCTTATCTCTCCTTGCTATTCTTTGGAACCCTGCATTCAAATGGGTATATGTTTCCTTTTCTACTTTGCCTTTTTGCTTCTCTTCTTTTCACAGCTATTTGTAATACATGTATTCAATATGTATTCTTAAAGACATGTATATGTGTATGTGTATGTACATGTATATACACACATGCATATATATGATTTTAATTGTATCTGAAGTACTCACCGTATTAGATTTTTTTCCCTCCTGTTTCTTATAAATCATATCTCTGTATACTTTCGCATGCTCATAAATTAAGAATTTAACTCATAGGAAGTAGGGGGTTTTCAATGACTGCAGCCACTTTTTTTAACATAACTTAGTATTTCTTTGGCGGAGAAGGCAATGGCACCCCACTCCAGTACTCTTGCCTGGAAAATCCCATGGAAGGAGGAGCCTGGTAGGCTGCAGTCCATGGGGTCGCTAAGAGTCGGACACGACTGAGCTACTTCACTTTCATTTTTCATTTTCATGCATTGGAGAAGGAAATGGCAACCCACTCCAGTATTCTTGCCTGGAGAATCCCAGGGACAGGGGAGCCTGGTGGGCTGCCGTCTATGGGGTCACACAGAGTCGGACACAACTGAAGCGACTTAGCAGGAGCAGCAGCAGTATTTCTTAAATATTAACTTGTTATATGTTAAAAACATGATACTGGATCTGCAAGTTATATATAAACAGCATTGTTAATGAGGAGGAAGGATTTTGCTGCTCAGATTTAACTGTTCTCTGTAAACACAGCATTAGATTTTTTCAAAGGTGCCTGACTATTTCTTGAGGAATTATATGAATTGATAATTACAGATTGACAATTATGAATCTTCTTTTGTAAGCACTTCTAGATATAGACATTCTTCATCATTCATATAAGCATTGAAAAAAAATCTCATATAAAAAATAGCTGCATATACCCAGGAACACTGCTTAATAATACTTCTGTCTTCTAATTTCATGAAATAGGTTAAAAATAACATTAATTCATTAAAATATGCCAAGTCTGGACTAAGCTTATTATATTAATTATGCTTTTAATACATTTTCAAGAAGCACTTATTATCTAATTTTTATACATCATAAAAGTGAGCCTTAAAAAAGTAAATAACCTGCTAGAAGTGGCAGAGTTAGGAGCAGTGAGGCTGTGGCGGGAACCTAAGTCATTTCACTGTAATGTTCTAAACCCTGTGTTCTGCTGAACACTAGGCAGCTAATAATACCTGTTCTCAGGACTGCATTTACCTTTTTCTTTCAACACATTTTCATGCATAGAAAATGCTGTTTCATTGTTCTGATTCTGAATTGAAACGTAAATAACATGGGAGAAATTTTTCACACTATTTCCAATTGTATTTCTCACATAGAGACTGACAGAAGGAAGACAATTTATCACGTTGGGATCACTCACACTTGCAAATGCCATCTGAAGTGTCAAAGTGAAAAAGTCGGCTTTCTGTTATTTTCTTAAGATGACTTATTTCTGTCATTTATTTTTAAAAAGCAAATATAAAATTGACCTATACTGGCGTTAACTATTTATATATAAGCATGACAGAAAATACCATGATTCGACATCTTTCTTCCTCCTGATTCAAATTATGCTATCCTCAAATAAAATTTCAAAATCTACAATATATACTGCAATGAACTTATATAATTTAGGTACTCTAATTGATTTTTAATGTAATTTTCTCTCTATTTGTATGAGTGAAACAAAAGAAGAATCTGGGGGCTGGGTAGTAGGAAATGAATTAAAAAATAAATAGCTATATCTCTGTTTAATTTCCTCATAAAGATGTTTTGATTATTTTCCCCTACAGAATAGAACTTAAAATGTGTATAAGCAAAATATTATGACTGTTCCAATAGCAATTAGATTTGTGATAGAAGGGAAAGTTTTCAAATGTCTAAGAGTTTCATGATCCTCAGCAGCCCCATTAAATTCCTGTGAAAGTTTTAGGAACAAAGAATAAACAATTAGCGACCACAAGTCGAATCCAGTATTCTAGCTGTGCACTTGTGTACATGTGCATGTGCGTGCGTGTTTGCTTGCTGGAACACAGGGACCATGCTGACTTGTATTCTTCTTTTTCATTCTAAAGAAAGAATAAATTCATTTGGACTCCATAACAGTTGCCATGATATTCTTATAGTTCCCTTGTTTTTCATTTCTTACAGCAAAAAGGGCTCACAGTGGTAACTAGAGAACTAGGTCATTGTGCTGGTCAGTGAAACTACTTCCAAAATTACCAACAAGGTACAACTCTACTTTTAACTCATAATATTTACTGGTCCAATGTAATTCAATTTAACAAATTTACAGAGTGCTTCCTGTGCAAACAGGTTTGATTGTAGCTTGAATTTCTTTCACACAAATAATTAACTTCAAGAAATAAATCTACTTGTCACCTTGAGATTGTTGTAAATTATTATTTAAATGTGATGTATTGGATTATTCCATATTGAGGGAATATAAGACGTATGTACTAGACTACAATTCTATGCTGTTTTCTACAATTAATGTCCATTTTCTTCAGTTTCTAAACTATACTAAATTGGCTCTCTTAACACATTTTATTGATGTTCACCTAGAGAAGAAAACACAAATTGGAATAAATTGATTTTTCCAACTTTAAGGGAAAGTTGATCCTATTTCAGATCATTTTTATCTCCTAACTGTGGATGAATTTAGGTTTGGGTCAAACCAATTATTCTGTATGATTGGAGACATATACTAGAAAAGCCTCACCATCTAATCAGTTCTACACCCACCATATACACATTCCTAAACATTTATCCTTCAGATCCATACTTAAATCTTCAATTACTATCACAGTCTTTGAATTTAGACCCTCAGGACAATCATTTCCATGGAAATCATGAGTGGCAATTCACTGATAACTGCATGCAGATGTGAGCAGGGACCTAAGGTAATTCGTCAGAAATTTGCTTACACTTATTGGAGAAGGTTTTTGTTGATGTCTATAAAGCCAGGCCTACCTGGGGAAATCAGCCACATATCTGTAGAGGTGGGAGTATTCAGGTGAAGAAAGAGTTACTGAAAAGATTATTGGGGATGTAACAGAAAAAGTGAACACAACTATATCGGGGAGAGGAATGGGGCCACTGGGCTGAAAATACTAAGATACTGAATCCAACCCTGGCTCCCAATAGCTGTCACTTTGGGTAACTGACAGTGGCCTCTGAGAATATTACACAGGGTGTTTATACACATAAGCCTTAATATCCTTCTCGATTCAGCAATTCTTGGCATTTTATTTTCTAAATACATCTCTGCTTCTGTTCCATTTTAAGAAATAATAGCAAAGAAGGCAGAGAAGGGAGAAAATTATCCATCATTGATCCTGATTATACTATAACTACCATCACTGAATTTTAATAATAAGGATGGAAGAAATCACAACAGATGTTGTGGCAGATATAAAGGAGAAAGAAAAAAGAAAAAGTCCCCTAAACACCCAAATGTAAACTTATTGTTATATCTCAAGGCACCAACCACAGCATCTTCCTTTTAAATGTCATCATCGGGAAACTCTCATAAGGTTTCTACTTCTCCACACAGTTGGGAATGAAGAGAAAATATTTGGGCAAAGTTAATTAGACATGTATTGTATTTTGTTTATTCTGAAATGGCTGTGAAGTTGTCATGGTTTCTTCAGTACAGAAGGAAACAAACCACCCCTACCCTCTACCACTATTCTGCATTTGCCCTCCTCTTTGATAACCATACAGTCATAAAGAGATGATCTAGAACAAAAGATCAGAATGTGATTTTTTATTATAATGATAATGACACCCCTGCAAACTAAGCACTGCCGGGTTGTCATTCTTTATTGTGTAGAGCCCAAGCCCCAACAATCTATACTCAGTCCTTCAGAAGATGACTCATGCCATCATTCATTACTGCCTCTTCCACTCCTGACACTCACAGATATATCATAAACAGAGTGCTGATTGCCTTTATGTGTCAATTTAACTGAACTAATAAACTAAACTAATAAACTGGAAAATTCTGAAAGAGATGGGAATACCAGTCACCTGATCTGCCTCTTGAGAAACCTCTATGCAGGTCAGGAAGCAACAGTTAGAACTGGACATGGAACAACAGACTGGTTCCAAATAGGAAAAGGAGTAAGTCAAAGCTGTATATTGTCACCCTGCTTATTTAACTTATATGCAGAGTACATCATGAGAAATGCTGGGCTAGATGAAGCACAAGCTGGAATCAAGATTGCTGGGAGAAATATTAATAACCACAGATATGCAGATGACACCACACTTATGGCTGAAAGTGAAGAAGAACTAAAAAGCCTCTTGATGAAAGTGAAAGAAGAGAGTGAAAAACTTGGCTTAAAGCTCAACATTCAGAAAACTAAGATCATGGCATCCAGTCCCATGACTTCATGGCAAATAGATGGCTAAACAGTGGAAACAGTGGCTGACTTTATTTTTCTGGGCTCCAAAATCACTGCAGATGGTGATTGCAGCCATGGAATTAAAAGATGCTTACTCCTTGGAAGGAAAGTTATGACCAACCTAGATAGCATATTAAAAAGCAGAGATATTACTTTGCCAACAAAGGTCCGTCTAGTCAAGGCTATGTTTTTTTCAGTAGTCATGTATGGATGTGAGAGTTGGACTGTGAAGAAAGCTGAGTGCCAAAGAATTTGATGCTTTTGAACTGTGGTGTTGGAGAAGACTCTTGATAGTCCCTTCGACTGCAAGGAGATCCAACCAATCCATCCTAAAGGAGATCAGTCCTGGGTGTTCATTGGAAGGACTGATATTGAAGCTGAAACTCCAATACTTTGGCCACCTCATGCGAAGAGTTGACTCATTGGAAAAGACCCTGATGCTGGGAGGGATTGGGGGCAGGAGGAGAAGGGGGACAACAGAGGATGAGATGGTTGGATGGCATCACCGACTCGATGGACATGAGTTTGAGTAAACTCCGGGAGTTGGTGATGGACAGGGAGGCCTGGCGTGCTGCGATTCATGGGGTCTCTTAAAGTCAGACACGACTGAGTGACTAAACTGAACTGAACTGAAGGGATGCTCAGGTAGCTGGTAAAACATTATTTCTAGGTGTGTCTGTGAAGGTGTTTCTGGAAGAGATCAGCATTTGAATCAGTGGACTGAGTAAAGAGATTCCCCTTACCAATGGGGATTCCCCTCATCATCCAATCCACTGAGAGCCAAATGGAGAAAAAGTTAAAGGATGGGTGAGATTTCTGAACTGTAACACCCTCTCATATCATAGTTTCTGGTTCTTTGCCTCCCTGTATCTAGGACTTAACACCAGTGGCCCTCTGGTTCTCAGGCTTATGGATTAGGACTGAATTATACCTTCCTGTTTCTTAGTCCTCAGCTTAACAGACAGCAGAACCTGGGATTTCTTAGGGTCCATTACCATAGAAGCCAATTCCTGTAATAAATCTGTTACATATTTCTTCATATAACCTATTGGCTTTACTTCTCTGGAGAATCTTACCTAATGCAACTGGGTTATTAAGAAGCTCACCTTTAAAAGTCACATAAACAGCATCTTGATAACAGGATCCTGAAAATGGACAGTCTGTTATCTGGAAGAGCACAAACATGAGCTCTTGTGTGCTTATATGAAAACATCTATGTTCTGATCTCAAAGCACAATCAGAAACTCTCCAAACCTTGCTTTGTAAGAAATTCTGGATTGACATTTGCTTTTGTAGGAATAATATACTTCCTTTCATTTAATTTAATCCCATGGTTTAAACATTTGAAGAGATCACATCTGGGGGAGAGGAAAGAGGGTGCCTGGTGAATAACCCCGGGACTCTTTCTGCTTGGCTGTCTAGCCACTAAGAAGGGGAGAAAAGTTCTCCTCCAAACAGGGCACGGGGAAAAGTCTGGAGGTCTTCAGGTGCCTGGAACCCTTTAAACAGCCAGCACACAAATTGCACCATTTTCTTCTGTTGGCAAGGCTGGTGCCCAGCGGAGACCCCGGCTCTAGCCCTGTGAACACAGCTTTCACAACGTGTGCTTATCTTTCTGGGCGATTCCCAGCCTGTCCCCTGAGGCCATGCATCAGTATTTATTTTTGTGTTTTGGTTGATGACTTCTAAGTATATTACTATTGAATTTGAAGGAGTCTATACGTGTTTATAATTTTTTCCCCTCTTGGAGGAAGCCATAAAAATGTACCACTCAGACTCCATGATGGATAGAATGTGGCTGACTGACAGTACCAGCCGCCACCCTTGGGGATCAAGCACCATATCTCTGCTCAGGTCCTACACCTGAGATGACGCTCAGCCGGAGTCTGGGGGAGGGTCCCCTTGGGAGTGCTGACCCATTCCTGTAGCTCACAGAAGTGCTCTAGCAGGTGGCACTGGCTGGAAAGTCCTCAGTGCTTTGGAGGAAAGCATGCTGAGATGCTGTAACTGCAAGATTCTTGCCCCTGCACTGTCCCATCACAGCCAGTCCTGTACTGAACTCTGCAGGCCGTCTCTGCCAAGGCCTGCTCCCTCCACTCTTTCCTTCATAGTCAGTTCCCCCAGTAAGTTGCTTGCACTTCCAGTCCTGTCTTGGCATCTGTTTGTTGGAGAATCCAAACTTAGATTCCCTAGTCCTGAAAGCAGTTGATATGGGCCATCAAAAAAGGAAAAACAAACAAATATATAGAATCAAAGCTTAAAAAAAAGAAAACGGGAAAGACAGATCTGAAAGACCAAGGAAATATAGATACTGATCAAGGACACTCTGGCTAATAAGCAATTACAAACCAGTAAAATATTTTAAATAACAGAATCATACATATTTTTAAAGTATGATTTTCAAATTTCATTCTGAATTTCCTTATATTTGGGGAAAATGACAAATATAATAAATTATATAAACATCACATCTGGTTTAAAAGTTTGGCCTCAGCTATTGTCACTTGCCAGCAACTCCACCACCTCTTCCACTTCCTTCTCCTTCCACAGAGCCATGTTTGATTAGCAGGTACTTTTTCTTTAATGACTGTACTCCCCCGCCTGCAATAACGGGCTGATATAGAGATACATGCTCACTGCTCTGGACCCTGTGGTTCTGCTATACGTGTGACTCGAAACTTGCTTAAGATTGTTCAGCTATGACTGGAAGAGAAGAGTCCTCTGTTCTTTTTCTGGGCACTGCAGTTGTGAATGAAAATGCTAACAGTCACAGAGAATATTAGCTAAAACAGTAAGACTGGTGACTTGAAAACAACTGAGGTGATAGATGGAGTGCAGACGGGACTAGAATCACTGACTGCTGTAATTCCCACGGCTCTCTCCATCCCAGCTCTTGCTGTGGTTTGCCTACGCTATTCAATTAATTCAACGTTTTGCTTAAGGCATCCTGAGTTGATGCTCCATTGCTTATAGATCAAAAAGCCTTATCTAGTGTAGCTGTCATTCTAATTCCTTGATATTACTTTCTTCATAGTGTCTCTCTAACTGACATTATGTGTGTTATATCTTAATAAGCACTGTAGACATTTGACAGAATATGACTCTTACACTTTAGTGGAATATAAAATGAATTTATTTAATTGATTTTAATCATTCTATCTTGTATTTTATTTCATGTATTATTTAAATGCTTAATAAACTTCAATTTTAGAACAGTTTTAGCTTTACAAAAAATGTTACAAGAATTTCACAAAGAATCCTCATCTATACCTCATCACATTTCTCCTATTGTTCACATTACTATGGTATGATTGTCACAATTAATGAAATGATGTTGGCACACAGTATTACCTAAAGCCTATGATTTATTCATATTTCCCCACATTTCTCTCCCTTTGATGTCTTTATGTGACCTGGAATCACATCTAGATTTTACCACACTACTTTTAGTAATCATAACTCCTTATGATGGTTCCTTTGTTTTGACAGGTTCTCAAATCTTTCTTCTTTTTTGATGACTTTTGCCATTTTCAGGAATACTGATCGGATATTTACAAGAATACCCTCAATTGAGGTTGGTCGACGTTTTTCTCATACTAACACTATGGGTTATGGTGTTTGGGTAAGAAGACAAAAAAGGAGAAGTGCCATCCTCCTGACATCGTATCAAGGGTATACTCTACTGAAATGATTTACAACTGTTGATGTTAACCTTGACCAGCTCTCTGAGGGAGTCTTTGTCAGGTTTCTCTACTATAAAGTCACCCCTCCTTCTTTATACACCACACTCCTTAAAAAGAAATCACTATGCCCAGCCCATACTTTAGAGTTATACTCCACTTTCATGGAGTGCAATTCTTCTTTACTGGAAATTTTCATATGCTGCCTCATTTATTTAGCTAATCATTTATTTATGTCAGTTCAGTTCAGTCACTCAGTCGTGTCCAACTCTTTGCGACCCCATGGGCAGCAGTATGCCAGGCTTCCCTGTCCATCACCAACTACCAGAGCTTGTTCAAACTCATGTCCATTGAGTTGGTGATGTCATCTGACCATCTCATCCTCTATCATCCCCTTCTCCACCTACCTTAAATCTTTCCCAGCATCAGGGTCTTTTCCAATGAGTCAGTTCTTTGCATCAGATTGCCAAGTTATTGGAGTTTCAGCTTCAGCATCAGTCCTTCCAATGAATATTCAGGGTTGATTACCTTTAGGATTGACTGGTTGGATCTCCTTGCAGTCCAAGGGACTCTCCCCCAACACCATAGTTCAAAAGTATCAATTCTTGGTGCTTAGCTTCTTTATGGTCCACCACTCACATCCATACATGATTACTGCAAAAACCATAGTTTTGACTATAAGGACCATTGTTGGTAAAGTAATGTCTCTGCTTTTTAATATGCTGTGGCTGCAGTCACCATCCGCAGTGATTTTGCAGCTGAAAAAAAATAACGTCTCTTATTGTTTCCATTGTTTTCACATCTATTTTCCATGCTGTGATGGGACCGGATAGAATGATCTTCATTTCTTGAATGTTGAGTTTTAAGCCAGCTTT
The DNA here is from genome assembly GCF_019320065.1 of Cervus canadensis. NCBI lineage: Eukaryota > Metazoa > Chordata > Mammalia > Artiodactyla > Cervidae > Cervus > Cervus canadensis. The sequence continues at coordinate 23,409,340 of NC_057394.1, forward strand.
TCCACTCTCCTCTTTCACATTCATCAAGAGACTGTTTAGTTCCTCTTCGCTTTCTGCAATTAAGGGTGGTATCATCTGCATATCTGAGGTTATGATATTTTTTCCGGCAATCTTGATTCCAGCTTGTGTTTCATCTAACCCAGCATTTTGCTTGATGTATTCTGCATATAAATTAAATAAGCAAGGTGACAATATACAATACAGTACTCCTTTCCCAGTTTGGAGCCAGTCCATCATTCCACATCTGGTTCTAATTGGTGCTTCTTGACCTGCATACAGATGTCTCAGGAGGCAGGTCAGGTGATCTAGTATTCCCATCTTTTTAAGAATTTTCCACAGTTTGCTGTGATCCACATAGTCAAAGTCTTTAGCATAGTCAATGAAGCACATGATTTCTGGAATTCTCCCATTTTTTCTACGATCCGACAGATGTTGGCAATTTGATCTCTCCTTCCTGTGACTTTTCTAAATCCAGCTTGAACATCTGGAAGTTCACGGTTCATGTACTGTTGAAGTCTGGCTTACAGAATTTTGAGCATTACTTTGCTAGCATGTGAGATGAGTACAAGTGTGCGGTAGTTTGAGCATTCCTTGGGATTGCCTTTCTTAGGTATTGGAATGAAAACTGACCTTTTCCAGTCCTGTGGCCACTGCTGAGTTTTCCAAATTTGCTGGCATATTGAGTGCAGCCCCTTTCTAGTGTCATCTTTCAGGATTTGAAATAGCTCAACTGGAATTCCATCACCTCCACTAGCTTTGTTCGTAGTGATGCTTCCTAAGGCCCACTTCACTTTGCAAGTGATGTCTGGCCCTAGGTTAGTCATCACACCAACTGTTGTTCTCTGGTTCATTATGATCTTTTCTTTATAGTTCTTCTGTATATTCTTGCCACCTCTTCTTAAGGTCTTCTGCTTCTGTTAGGTCCATACCATTTCTGTCTTTTATTGTGCCCATCTTTGCGTGACATATTTCCTTGGTATCTCTAATTTTCTTGAAGAGATCTCTAGTTTTTTCCATTCTATTTTTTCCCTTTATTTCTTTGCATAGATAACTTAGTAAGGCTTTCTTGTTTCTCCTTGCTTGTCTTCAGACCTCTGCATTCAGATGGGTATATCTTTCCTTTTCTCCCTTGCCTTTAGTTTCTCTTCTTTTCTCAGCTATTTGAAGGCTTCCTCAGACAACCATTTTCCCTCTTTTGCATTTCTTTTTCTTTAATTTATATCAGCATAGACTCACAAATACTAACTGTATGCAGGGGATTATAAGTCAATACTACATTATTTATTTTTTCTCAAAATTATTCCAAATTGGCCATTGGAACCTCCTTCAGGTTGGCACATGTACCATTTTTACATGCCCCCATCACTTTTTTTTGGAGCACTTCTTTACTTCTCGGTACTTCAAGAAACTCCAGGATCATCTTCTATGTTCCCTGTCCCTGATCTCTAATTAGCTACTGGTTTCCTATTACTGGAAAATGGCAATAGAAAGATCTGGGTGTCTGGGTAGACTCATTTCAATCTAATCTTTTTAATGCAAAGTTCAAAAAGTTAGTATAGATATAGTTATACATAGGTACCTAAACATATTAACAGAAGTGCACACACATTTAATAAATCAGAGGTTATTGAGACAGAATGTAATTGTTGATATAAGTGGGAACATTCATTATCAGAATGTAATTCTTAATCTAATCTCTCTGTCTTCTCCATTAGTTCTTCCATTTTTGTTGATTTCTGGCTCTTCTGTCTAAATTACCTCTAATTAATAGTCTTTGTTTTTCTCTTAGTTTACAGTAACTCACCTGTGGTAGGTTAATAAGCCTTTTGAAATAGACTGGCCCCATACATGGCAAAGTCCCTCCCCAAAGAATTAAAGGTGCATGGCACTGAATGAAGCAGAGCTATTTTGGTAAGCATTTACCCTGTTCAGAGTTCTTCCTTTTGATCCCTTTACTTTGCATTTGGGATTTTTAAAAATATTTTATTTTTATTTTTTGTTTTATTTCATGACTCTTAGCTATATTTTCAATTATACCTTTAGTTAGGTTTGATGGCACAATATGTTAATGTAAATACAGAATAAAAATGACAGGGTTGTTATTTATGTTTTTAATTATTATACCATGCAGTAGCAGTTCCAAACTTGGGGTCATCTCATTCCAATCATGATCCCCATAGATGACATAAATTCATTTAGGCATTAAGTATCAAGAAAAGGCATTAAATTCAATTTAAATTTCACTATCTATCTATTAAGGAAAGCTGCATTCTCACAGAATATTGAAAACCTCACTTACTTTGTTCAATAATTTAATACTTACATGACAAGATGGCTTTATTGTAAATTTATGGCTCTGCTGACTGTATGCCCATAAAACCCTCTTCCCACATTTCTCCAGTTTATTTATTTTCTGACCAAATAAGTCATGACAAGATTTTTTTTCCCCCTAAAACGTATTGTGTACATTTAAATTTAAATATAACATATATTAGAGTTAAATGTCAAGAAATCAGATACAGAAGATATACAATATATGTTTGGACTTTGATGCAATCTATATAACTTCAGTTTTATATAATTTTTCATTAATATTATCTATTATTTTTATACTTAGTTTGTCAAAAGGCAATTTGGATCTCTTTTGTGGCGATCTCTTATCTAGTTAGAGTAGGAGGACCTCTTTTGTTGTGATCTCTTACCTAGTTAGAGTAGGACAAATGGCTCCTACTGAGATATAAAGAATGTTTATACAAATAAAGAAGAGTATTATTGATATGCAGACTTTCTACCAGCCTCACCCCAAACTGGCCTAAAATCTTACTTGCCCTTTTCTTTTCAATGTGCTTCTTCAGAGTTCTGCACCCCCACAAGTTGAATCACCTATAAGTATCCAGAGTTGGTTGGTTGTTACAGGTCCTTATCTTCTCTTACCTTTCTTTCAGGGATTGTGGGCGAAGAATTCAGAGAGTCTCTCCATAAGGTTCTGGTCATATAGGAACAGGAAGGCAATAAGCCAAATATGTTATCCAGTGAAAGAAGAAATTTACTGTCCCCCATTTCACTTCAGATATTTAAAAGATTATAGCCAATGAGGATATAAAGATGGAGGAATGTCTTTGCTTCCATGATATCCGAGTCTCATAAATTTTATCCCTCTCCTGCTGAAATTTACTTAGGAAGGAGATGGGAATATCGCAGTAATTTTTAGAAACTGTTTATTGGCTTCCTTGAAAGAATAATATTTAATATTATTTAATATTTAATATTTTTACACTTTTGTAAGTCTCATTTTTACACTTTTGATGTTTGGTTTTCAAACATATTCAGGACACTTTGACTGCAAATGAGGAAGAGTTTGCATTTGATTGAAAGCATTTTATTTGTTTTCACTTTACTCAGCATCAGCGTTCTTGAACCAAGTTATCCAGGTAGCATGGTAGCAGGTTATCAATCATTTTCATTGGTACTTTCTTACTCAAACTTTTTCATGTTACTTTAATCAAACTAATTCATCATCTAACTTTCCTTTGATGTTCCTAGAGGTTTGTATCTCTCTATATAAGCATTACATCTTTTCCGATTGATTTTTCCCCCATGTTTAGTATAAGTATTATAACCTCTGCTGGGTTTGATCTAGCTAAATTCTGTACCTTAAATTGAATTTTCAGCTATTTCTAGGAGAATTGAGATTTCACACTGATCAGCACTGCTGAGAGTGAAATCAAAGTAAAGAAAATTCATAAAGAATTATTATGAAATGATATATTCATAGACTTTATTGAGTACTGAAAATGTTACATTAAATTTTATTTTATTGTTATGATTTATAGATCTACTTGCACCTTTAATGAAGTGTAGCCACAATTCAGGATGTATCAATTTTATGTGTCAGTTAAATTTATATGTGTGTGGGGGTGGGAGTGTGTTAATGGTATCCTAAAACCAACAGTTGCAACGTCTTGCCTAAAAGAGCAGGGAAAATGTTAGGGGGACCATCTAGACTTCAGGTAGTGAGGGCAGGTTATATTTGGGAAGCAGAGTACAATATAACAAAGGACCCAACATGAAAATGTTCATCAAGAAATCTGACACAAATTAGTGGTGTCTCATCACACAAGAAATGTATGAGAATACATTATTGTAAGTGCAGAAAAGCTGTTTTTGCCATTTATTTTGTCTTCCTACAGTTAACTACGTATTAATATTTGGGAATGAACTTCAATTTCAAGAGAATGACCTGAAGAAAGTAAGATAGGAAACCAGTTCTGGGAAAAGACCGGGGAATTGTATAGGTTACAAGAATCAAGACACCAATGTGAACAAGGGCATGTGGAGGAGATTTACTCATTGTCACTTAGGTGTAAATGCTTGGTCAACACAAAACATGTATTAAATTAAAAGAGGAATCAGTAGTTTGAATGGGCCTTCCTCATGCTGGTTTAGAGATGTGAAAAGAGCATGACTGGGTCCAACTATAGAACACTGCAGTTATCCTCAGGATGTGGCTTTGATAATGAAATGAACAGAGAATTCTGATCCAGAACAATCCCCAATCATAGCATGAAAGTTCAGTAGCTATCATAAATTGGATTACTCAATTTCTCTCCCTTCTGACAGTGTTGAAAAGGGGTCCTTTGACTTCTAAATCCTTGATGAGTAGTAGTCTACAATCTGTAAGAAAGGGGATGAGATTTGTTCTATTATAAAAAAATAAAATAGTTTTAATTAGCAAAAGCCAAAACTCTAGGGGAAGAGTAGTGATAGTCTATCATTGAAAAACAGGATATATAACCTGAGTGAACTTTGTAGAAGTGCTTGAAGGTAATGCAAATGATTATCTGGCTTAGAAAAGACATTCTTAATATAAGTGGGTGTTTTAAATGAACAAGTAATCCATTCTTAGATGCTTTTGAGTCATTTAATGTATTACACAGACAACTTCTACTTTCTAGATTTTATAAGTCATTTTTACTTAATGTTTTTCTACATAATTTGGTTGAAAAAGATAAATTCATAGAAGTGAAAATGTTCCTGAAAAAAATACTTTTCTCATCCTGTCCACCACTCAGCCCTCAAACAAAATTGTAACAGAAGGGAAAATGTTTAAGTGATATCTTGAAGGCCTTGAGAATTCATATGTAGAAGAGCTAGGTCTGCAATTCACATACCTTGATTTTCTGTGCAGTGCCTGGTATTCTCATTGAGTTGGTCTTTGATTTTCTACTTTTTGTTAGTAATATTAGAATTATGAAATGTTTTGAAAATTTCAGGGGTATCTAAAATAGCAATGATGTTTATTTTAAACTTATATTTCAATAATTCATGAAAGTAATATTTAGAATGACATTAATAAAGCCATGGCTTCCCTGATAGCTCAGTAGGTAAAGAATCTACCTGCAAGCAGGAGGCAACTGGTTCGATTCCTGGGTCAGGAAGATCCACTGGAGAAGGGAAAGGCTACCCAGTCCAGTATTCTTGGGCTTTCCTTGTGGCACAGCTGGTAAAGAATCTACCTACAATGAAGGAGACCTGGGTGCGATCCCTGGGTTTGGAAGATCCCCTGGAGAAGGGAAAGGCTACCCAGCCCAGTATTCTGGCTGGAGAATTCCATGGACTGTATAGGCTATGGAGTCGCAAAGAGTTGGACACAACTGAGCAACTTTCACACACAATAAAGCCATAAATTACACTGTCCTCTTTAATTCTTTAATCATATTAAGGATACTAAAACACTGCCAAACTAAATTTGTGCCACTTTAAGCTATATGTTATTTTTGTATATAAGAAATTTTTTTTTTCTCATAAACTGAGCAAGAATTAGTGAATAGTCCCCAAGACAGCCCTCACTTCTGCCATTAATAGCAAGTTGGGGGTTCCAAACACCACCCTTGGTTTTATTTTTTAGAAGGGCTCACAAAACTCACTGAAAGCAATTATGTTTGTGGTTACAACATATCTCAGTGAAAATACACAGATATAAATCAGTTAAGGGAAGAGACACATGTGGCGGAGGATTCCAAAAGTTCAACATTCCGTTTTGCTCCTTCCATAGAGTTGTGGGCAACATTAACTACTATGAGCAATGATGCTTGGCTATATGCACAGAGCACAGCCAACCATGGAAGCGCTCTCAGGCTTTGATGTCCAGAGTCTTTATCAGAGTCTCTCAGGTAGACATGGTGGATGGCCCACAAAACCGAGCTTAGCCCCCAGCCCCGCTGGAGCTACTGAGCTGATATTTTCTTCCTCAAATCCGACCACCATAAATCACACTGTTACATTTGGTGGCACAGCCCAAGGATCTGGACAAAGAAAGACACTTTTATAAAGCAGGACATTCCAAGGCTATAGAGTTTACTTCTCAGGAACCAAGGGCAAGGGTCAGACTTCTCTATGGGCAAGGTCAAATTGTTTACTGCACAGTGAAAAATGTGTGTGTGTGTGTGTGTGTGTGTGTTTAAATGTTCTCTTATGTGAAAAACTGCCTATAAACTTTTTTAAAATTAGCAGAATATAGATACTGGAAGAGAAAGAAGGGATTTATCCTATTTGGATCTTAATTAGGGAATTCTTCTCAGTTTCTAACTCTTGTGACCATCACTCCAATATAGCTTGTTCACTCTTGCAGCAGGTATTTCTTTCTGTAGCAGCAGCTGAATTCTGTTTTCCCAAAACATGCCATTCCAGCTTTGTAGTTAGTATGCAACAACCTAAGCAAAGCCCCCTCCCACAGGGCCCTCATCCAAGCTCAGGTCCATCAGCAAAAGGGGAACAGCTACTCTAACCACAGAGGTCTGACTCTCATCTCCACAGACAAACTCTTTAAAGTTTTTAATAACTCCAACAACTTCCCTTGGTTCCCCTAGCCCTAGGGATTATAGGTACTTTCTACAGCTGCTTCTTCACACTACATTGGAGCTTAATGTCTATCTTTTTAGCTTTATACCTCGGTATAATTTTTTTACATTGAATTCTCTCTGTTACAGTAACTGAGTGATTTCTGTTCTCTGACAGAACTCTAACTGCTGTGGAGGGAAGTATGTTGTGGAAATAAGTGGAGACTGAATATAGTTTGCTAGAAGTGACTTGACAATAAGGAGAAGAGACTCAGACATGACGGAAAGGAATTGCTATAAGGCACAGGGATGATTTAAGGATGTTTGGGGAGAGAAAAGAAATGCTAGTGGAAGGAGAAAGCTTGCGAACTGATGAGATAAGAGCGAATGAAGGAGGCTGAAGGCCCCAGAGGCAACAGAAGTCATTTAGTTTAATGGATAAAGAAAATGTCATTAGTCTGAAAACAGAGGAAAGTGACATATTCCTTACAAGCAGGCAATAAAAAGAACAGGCAAAAAGCAGTTTAATGTTATAGAGAAGTTTTCAAGGGAGAAAGAAAAACACAAGGATAAAAGAGATTAAGAAATTTAATTCACATTAAAGAAGGTGGTGAACACCTCCCTAAATGAATGAACTAGAGGAATCTGAAAGAGAAGTAAACATTTGGACACCTGACTGTGGTCATCAATAGACAAAAATCATAATACAACAACTATCCTATGCATTTGATCTCCAGAATTTATTTATGTACTAGTTGCAAGTTTGTACCTTTAAACAATATAACTCAATGACAAATAAATAAATAATCTGATTTTAAAAACTGGCAGAAGAACTGAATAGTCATTTTTCCAGAGAGGATATCCCTGTGGCTAATAGATACATGGGAAAATGTTCAACAACATTGATCATCAAGGAAATGCAAATCAAAACAACAATAAAATATCACTTCACACCTGTCAGGTCTATCATCAAGAAGGCAGGAAATCACAAGTATTGGCAAAGATATGGAGAAAAGGGAACCATTATAGACTGTTCGTGGTAATGTAAATTGGAGTAGACAGTATGGAAAACAGTAAGGAAAACAAAAAATTAAAAAATAAGAGCTACCACAAGGTCAAACTTCTGAGTATATACCCAAAGGAACTGAAAACAACATGTTAAAAGGTATCTGAATTTATTGCAGCATTATTTACCACACCCAAGACATCGAAACAACCTGTGTCCATCAAAAAATAAAGACGTTGTCTATATAGATATGATGGAATTTTATTAAGCCAAAAGCTTACTTTAATTTCATCTTTACTCTGTCCTTTCCATCTAAGCTGGTACTATTTCTGCTAAAATAAGTTTCTCAAAAGCTTTCTGGATCTTGTATGAATTTCACCAGGTTTCAGTCCATTAGTCAAAGACATAAGACTTTCTGAGATAATCCCTTCTCTATCTTTGGTTTTCAGTGGATGGTTGAGTGACAACGCCTTAAGCTTCCTAGAGAACCTCTAGTTTGATTGATTCAATTCATAAAGCACATCCTTAATCTCTTGAAAAGTCCCTTTGCATTACTGAATACTTTTGAGTTTTGGTTTTTCTGAGATTGTAGTAAAAGGTTATATAGTGACACATCAGTGGCAAACATTTTTCTCTATGTCAAGTTTCTAGTAGCCATTTCTGAATTTAGAATCTTCTGTCATTCAAAGTAATTGAAAACTTCAAAATCAGACATCCCTGGCTTCTCTTTAACAGTTATTCCCTCAACTTATATCTCCCCTCATGCATTTTATCCTAAGTAGTAATAAGAAAACAGATAGCACTATTAACGCTTTGATTAGAAATATCTTTTTTTAAATCAAAAATTATAATTTACTTTTTTAATACTTAACATATTTACTTTTGTCCTTGATGGAAATTTGCATTTTTTTTCAGTTTTATTGAGATATAGTTGATATATACAGCACTAAGTTTATATATACAGCCCACTGATTTGACTTAAACATATGTATGTAGTGAAATAATTATAACAGTAAGTTTAAAAGCATCAATCATCTCATATACAAAAAAAGAAAAAAGAAAAAAAGGTTTTCCTTGCCATGAAAACTCTTAGGATTTACTCTCTTAACAACTTTTAAATATCCCTTACAGTTCTCTTAACTATAGCTATCATGTTTTACATTACATTCCTAGTAGAAATCTCCTTATCCACCTTTGTTCTTCACTTCAAAATTCTTCTTTCAATATGAGTGCAGTTTTGCTAAGTTTTCTGCCACTACATGATCAGAAGTTCCAAGAATGACATAGTTCAGTCATCTTTTTAGGACCTCATAAAACAGAAATTAAAGTGCCAGCTAGGGTACTTTTCTCATCTGGAGCTTCAAGTGCTCATCAAATCTCAGTCAGATGAATAGAAGAATTCAGTTCCTTCTGGTATTAGAACTGAGATCCCCATCTTGCTAGCTTTTAGATTCTAGAGGATTCTAGAGGATTTCTTCAGGTCTTAGTCTTAGGGCCTTCTCCATAGGTAGTTTATAATATACATGGTTATTTTCTTTCTTTCAGGCCTACAAGATAACTTATCAGTGATACATCATCTTTATTTAAAGATCTCACTCAGTGAGGTCAGGGCTATCCTCAAAGTTACCCTATTATTAAGTTGTATCCCATTATACTCACTGCTCTCACTCACACCAAAGGAGGGGAGGATTATTAGAACGGGAATCTTGGGGGCCTTCTTAGAACTCTTCCAACCATAGATGGAGACAGTAGCAATGATCCACACCCTCCCTTCCAAGGGCATTACTGTTTCCTTAAGTGAGAATTTTACTGTAAAGTCAGTATTATTATACCTATTAAGTATTTGTTTTTTACCCTAGTGCTTTTCAAAAAACAAATGACACAATCCAGCTTATTGGTCCTAGAATTTATTTTGTCTTGTCTCCATAAAAAAAAATCTATGTCCCCAATTTCTACCCTTACTTTTCAATATCACCTCTATTCCTACAGAGGACTCAGTTCACTCCTGTATCTCCTGTCTCACTCTATCTCAAGAAGCCGATGTTTGCTCAGCTGTGGCTCTCAAGACCTCAGTTCTCACTGAGACTGCCCCTGGCATGAGCTCTCCTTTGAGAGGAAGTGGGTAATGATGGAAGTGGTGCAAAATGGTAATGCTAAAATAAAATACAGGAAAAATTAAAAATGAAATATTAACACAATTTTTTTTGCCTAACATGCAAACTAAGCCTCAGACATGTTATATGGAAGTTGTTTAAGGTTTTGTTATTTTTATGATTTTTGTGACCTAGAATTAATTTTATTTTTAGCTGACACTGGCTGTTAAACTTCATTTAATTTGGGGACTTATTTTACATTGCATGTTTTTAAATGCACACATTTTATTTACATTGCTAAAATTACCCTTAGCAATATGAAGTAGTTTCAGAATTTATATAAGTAAAGGTCTAGTATTAAATTCAGTAAAAATGCTTACTAACTTTTTAAGGTAAATGTATTTAAAGGAACTAAGCAAAGTAATTTACATTTATTTACATATACATTGTAAGATCAGTTTTTATTCAAATGGAGAAGCACTCTAATAAAATACCTGATCCATAGTCCATAAACCTTTATGTTACCTAGAGATTTTTAAGATGAATTTAGGAAACGCGGGATGTATGAGTGGGTATGTGCGGAAGGCTATCATATAAAAGTATAGATATAGAACATAGTGGTTTAAAACAAGATGATTTTAAGCCTTGTTTTCAAATATAAGTCACAGAGTGTACCAGCCATGTGGCTTTTAAAACTGTACTTTCCCTTTAGAGCCTTCAGTTTTCTCATCTGTTAGATGGAAATAATAATAACCTAAGACATATAATTTTGTAAACAGTAGACTAATGTACTTTGCTAGCACTGTTCATATAATAAATTCATATTACACATATAATCAGGCACATAATTATAGCAGAGCAATGGTTTGGAAGCAATTAGTTTTTTATTGATGCCACAAATTATTACACATTTAGCAAGTTAAAACAACATACATTTATTATTATCTTATAGTCCTCTATGTCAAAAGCCTAACAGGGCTTTCTCCAGGCTAAAATACATATGTTGGGAAAACAGAGTTACTTTCTAGAGGCTCTACGGAAGAATCTATTTCCTTAATTATTTGAGTTGTTGGCAGAAAATAAGTTCACTGAGGCTGTAGGATTGAGGTCTCCATTTCCCTTTCAGTTGAGTGTTGCTTTCTGTCTAGAAGCTGCCCATATTGGTTCATGGGCTTTCTTCCATCTTCAATCTTTTATATTTCCTCTGTGACACCTCTTTGATCCAGTCTTCTGCCTTCCTCTAATACTTGTAAAGGCCCACACGATTATATAGGGTCTACCCATATATTACAATATTGTGCATGTTTTAAGGTCTTTAACCTTGATTCCATTTGTAAGGTCTTTTTTTTTTTTTCATGTATATTAATATATTCTCAGGTTCCAGGGATTAGAATGTAAACATCTTTTGTTGTTGTTCAGTTTCTAAGTTGTGACCAACTCTTTGCGACCCCATGGATGGCAGCCTGCCAGGTTCCTTTGCCCATGGGGATTTACAGATAAGAATACGGGAGTGGGTTGCCACTTCTTCCTCCAGGGGGTCTTCCTGGAACAGGGATTGAACCCACATTTCCTGCATTTGCAGATGGATTCTTTACCACTGTGCCACCAGGGAAACTCACAAACATCTTTAGGCGGGCATTATTCTGCCTGTCATAATCAATATTCTTTAAGAATGCTACATAGACTTTTTACACAGAATCTGACTTAAAATATAAGTTTAAAATATTTTCCAACTTTTTATATCATAATAACTAAATTTGTACTCAATTTTATAGAATCATGTACACATAAGCATCACTGGACATTGTGTTAATATTAAGCAATGAGCAATATATAATTCAGTATCAGAATATATAAACACACATACTAGACAATTCATACACAAATACACATATCCATCCATCCATGCCTAAAATTAATACACCACTGTAAGTACAATGTGATTTTTAACTCTCAGTCTCATCCAGGAATTGACATTTCTCTTCTTGAGGGATGTGAGCAAGGGAAACTTCACGATTCTACTTGTATCTGCTGTTTATTGTTTTCTTTTTGCTTCATGGTTCAAAATTTTGAAATGTTTATCTGTCTCAAATCAGTCTTCATCAGTATTTATCTTCTTTTTACAATATGTGTTTTACCAAGTTTTCTCAATTTATTTGTCTATAGTTATAAGAAATTCAGGTGCCAAGTATAGGTTTTTCATCATCTGATTTTCTAGAGTTCAGATTATATCACATTATTTTCTCTGTTATCTGCTGTACAATCTCATATCACCTGGAAACTTAAAGAGAAATATTTTCTTTAGTCTTGATAAGACTGTGCCTGTCACAACTGCCTTTGACCTCAAAGGAACAATTTTATGTTTGTGCTCCAATGCTAGGAGGGGGGTTATAAAGAGTGACCTAGTTTTAGGAGAAAGAAAACAACGTCCAGGCTAGGTCATACCTGGAAAGTATTTCCCAAAGTGCAGAAAGCACTTTTTCTATCTATGCATAATTGTTTTGTCCCAGAATCTGACACTCCTGCTGACTGCAGCCACCTAGGTGCTGCAGTTCCATTGTCTTATGTCCACCCCTCTATACTTGTGTCCTTCATGGTTCTGGATTTTTTACAAATGTAATCCTGGCCTAGAGAAGCATTGTGTTTCACATTTAACTTTATCAAGCAGCTTTTAATAGCTAGTGATTATAGGGAGACATAAACAACATGACCTCAATGCCTTTTTTAAAATGACTATTCAATATTTATACTCTATTTTATTGCTTATAGAGTGGGTAAGTTCAATTAACACATTAATACTTATTCGTCTCAGCTTCTTATGGGCTTATGATTTAACCAAGAACTTATTATTTTCCTTACTTCTTTTTTAAATCTCAAAACTGATATGAGCATTTAAAAGTTAAAGAACAGTGCTGAAAAACTTCCCCTTTGAAATCATGCTATTTGATGGTTTCTATTATTTGTTCTTCTGGTGGTCACCTTTATAATTGTAAATAATGTGCTTACACATTATTTCCTATTTAGCAACATCGAGCCTATCTTTTTATACTCTACTCAAGATATGAGACTGATAGTTGTCCTATACAATCTTCCCACTTGCCCTAAATTACTTCCAATCTTTCTTAGTTTTTACTTTGTTTTTCCTTTTTATCACTTTTATAAATCTGAATACAGTGTTAAAATATAACTTGAATCATCAAATTTATATAGTAGATTCTGACTTTTTATATACATGCTAAAACTAGTACTGCTGTATCTCTCCAACCTCTCCTTCCTCTCAGGTCTTCAATGACATAATTTCTTTCACAATGTATTTATAACATTCACATTTCATTACATGGCTATAATTCTTTCATACTACATCATTGATTTTGAAAGACAAAAGGTGATAAATAATTTTTATTGCAAGAAAGTAATGTAAATATTACCTGCAGAACAATCATATCACTGAACTTCCAGAGGACACAAAATCAGCTTTCTCTTAATCTTTATCTAATATTAGTTTAATCATTTCTTAAAAAAAATTCTATTAACTGCATAAAGTCAAGTAATCATTTAGCTTCCTTCACATAGACCACAAGCTATACAGCCAAGTTTTCTCCATAAAATGTTTCATTTCTATTGTTAACTGAAGAGTGTAAGGCTTTCTTCACCTATCTCTGAGATCATCAAGTGTCTTTGTTTTACTAATTATTTAACAGTAGATTTTATGTGCTGTGTGCTCAATCATGTCTGAGCCTTTGTGACCCGATGGACTGTAAACTGCCACGCTTCTCTGTCCATGGAATTTTCCAGGCAAGAATACTAAGTGGGTTGCCATTTCCTACTGCAGGAGATCATCCCAATCTAGGGATCAAAATCGCATCTCTTGCATGTCTTTCATTGGCAGGCAGATTCTTTACCACTCTACCACCTGGAAAGTCCAAATGATTACACTACAAATCTGTTGCAAAATGTCATCCAAAATTTGTTCTTAAGACACTTCTGGATTGTTTCATTGTGATTATTTTTCAATCTTGGTTGCTAATTTTTTGTCTGTTTCCCACCCTGGAGAATTAGGCATGAGGTCATGAAGGACCAGAAGATGGGTAGGATGGTGTCTGTGATTACAGGGCTTAATGACAGACACCATTGTATATTCTAGAACTGGTCCTTGAACAAAAAGCCCACTTGCCCAAGGAGAGCTACTGGGGGAGAGGTGGATGAGGATATCTGAACAGACTGTTTTTAGAAGAGTCCCCTGTCTAATTTCCAGATTGGCATAGAAACAGAGCTCTTCAGTGGTGTCAGCATCTCTTTATATAATACCTACCCTACTGTATGTAGTGGTTTAGTCACTAAGTTGTGTCCAACTCTTTGCAACCCCATGAACTATAGCCTGCCAGGTTCTTCTGTCAGTGGGATTTCCCAGGCAAGAATACTGGAGTAGGTTGCTATTTCCTTCTCCAGGGGATCTTCCTGACCCTTCTGTATAAACAGAGGCAAATAAATGTTCACAATTCCAAAACTTTGTGAGTTAATACTTGAAATTTTGAGAATAGCTCTAGTCACGTCTGATTATAGCTGAGAAAACTCTCAGATTCTGGAAATAGTTTTATTTATTATTAGTCTAAATTTTGTATATGTTTCATGAGATACATCTTGTCTCTGAGTTGTCATAGATATATTGTGATAATTTAGGAGAAATTTGTTAAGGGCTACTAACCCCACATCATGTCCCCATTTTAAAATGTTTCCATTTTTTAATTTATATAAAAACATTGCATATATCTTCAAATTTTGAAGGGGGGGTTATTTTTCTCTAGTGTGAAGTGAATAACTGTAGATGAGGTCCTTTATTATGAAGACTACAAGGTCAGGCATGGCCTATCCCTCTAACAATAATGTGCAGTAGCAGAATATTGTCTACAAAGGAGAATTTCATGCTTTTAGATTTCCACTTAAATTAAAAGTAGAACTGTACCTAAGGCTAGAATCTATTATTTAAAAAGAACTACCAAAGGAAAAAAATGCCAGGTGTTAAAAATTACTTGTGTGCAAAATGATGTTTGAAGTTTATGGCAAAGTTTATAGCAATGATGCTCCTTTGATTTGGGGACTTTATATATACTGCCTTTTGGATTCTTTAATTCTAATATGCAAAAAATGTTTTAAAAATGTTATACTTTTTACTAATTTTTACATAAGCCTATATTTCCTACAATGCTAGATTGTATAAACAGTTCCCAACACATACTTTGATTTATTGGACAGAATCTTGGTTCTGAAGTATGTGTGTGAAAAACTATTAGCCCATATTATACTGAGCAAAATGAATTGAAATACACATATTGAAATAAACATTCAATAGTGGTTTTGAAATAAATGATTGTTTCAATTAATTTCATTAATATACTATTAGAGTATCTATAAAAGAGTCAGAACTTAATAATTGCTTTTACCTTATGCTAATATAAAAAAAGAAGAAACACTTTTAATCAGAACAATGAACTCTGACACCAGGAAAAATAATTTTGCTTTATCCAATCAGTTTTTTTCAGCTTCAGGCAAAATAAACATAGCAATAAATCTTTGTTTAGTTCATCTAACTGCAAAAACAGAATATTATGTACTCAATAGTTCTTAGAAGGAAATTTGTAATGATTTAACAGAATGCAGCATGTTTCCTGAGGTGAATCCATAAGAAATAAACTGTAGGAATTTATAGAGTTTGATATTACACACCAAAGTTTTCTTGAGTTAAGAGAAGGTTGAATAGAATAGTGGTAACCTATCATTTATATTCTACTATTTACAACCTAAATATTCTATGCTACATTTGGTGTTACGCATCATCCTTCTACTGAAATTCTTCTCTCCACTAAATTATAATAGTTCTCCAAAACAAACTGAAGTGTGATAATGAGTTTGTTATTTGTACCTTACAGTTCAATAGCTGTGGAATAAAAATAAGAAGGATTTCTTGTTTGCTTAATGTAGATTTTTAGAATATATAAAAACACATTTGTGAAATTTAAGAAGACCATTTGTATGAAATGCATGGATAGAGATACAATTTAAACGTAAATTTTCTTAAGGTAAATGATCAGTATTTTTTCAAGCGTGTAATGAGATTTCATTTCTGTCTTCGTTTTATGATTAATACATAAGTTGGTTTTAAATATTTAAACTAAATATACAAATTGCTTGTTTATAACTAAACAGTTCAGTAGCTCTTTTTAAAGTCAAGGCTATTTTTCAAGTAACACAAGTAAATGTTTTTGAGAACTCAAATTCTGGATTGTAGAAGAAGCTTCATTTGAATTAAAAGCAAAAGGATTTTCAATTTATAAGGGAGATTATTCTTCTCCATTTTATTTCCAGCAAATCAGGAGAAATAACTTTTTTGAAGCAAAATGAATGTTTTAAACTAAGAAGTTTTAACTATAGAAATGACTAATCAATTAACATTTGGACATGATCAAAAGTACTCAGTAATTTAACATGACAAAGTGTGCTACTCTGGCATATTGACTATTTTGAATTAAAGTTATTTAAGAAACAGCAGATATAAGGACACTTTGACCTTCCCTTGTCCCTCTGAACACAGGAGATAAACCTTTCATGTGAAAGATAGCCTTCCTGTACCAGGAGGGGAGAAGGAATCCTTATCAAGACACAGGGAATTTAGGGCTGAGAAGACTGTATAGACAAACATATTATTTCTTCACTAACTTACTCTCCCAAGGCCAATCTTGTCAATTATTCAAAAGCTTACTGTTTCTTTGTCTTAAAGGTATAAAAGTCACCTGCTTTTCTCACTTCTTTGAGTCTCACATCTTGGGGCTTCTATAAACATGAAATTAAATGTGTTTTTCTCTTGTTAAACTGTCTTATGTCAATTTAATTGTTAGGCCAATCAAAGAACCTTGCTTAGAAGAAAGGAAAAGTCTTTCTCCCCTACAATTATACATATTACAATTTATATTACCTATAAAGTCATGGTTTGAAAACTTGATAACAATATTACATTTTATACAACTTTCTTTTTTAAAAGGAAATTGTTAGATTCTACCAATTTTAAAGGAAAAGAGCTACAAATAGTACTACAGTTCCATCTCTTCAAAAAATAGTGATAATATTTTAGTGAAAATAGCATGGGGTGTGGCATTTCACTCTATGTAATAAAGTTCTGCAACATCTCTCTTTTTTCTTATTTAAAATAAATGAAAAACAGCCTTTTTAAAGTACCTTTCTTAAAATATCAGAGACAGAAATGTTTCTAGGCTTTTTGGATAGGGTCAGAAAAGCCCAGAATCACCTTTCCTTTTTGAAATCAGTTTAAAAGAGTCAGCAACTCTAGGATTTTTAACTTGTCTCAGCTTCAGCAACATAAGAAGTTATTATGAGGAAAGCATGAGGGATATTTTAAATAGGAAGCTCTCTTTTGATTTTATTACAACTGGTAGCAACCTCACTATTAAAAGTTTTTCCATCTTTATGACTAGAAGCATCAAATTTACTTTTGTTCCTTACTCAGTATAGCTTTTATGAACTCAATGCACCTTTCCTCTCTCATTCTCCTACCCATATTGAAGATCACCACCTAGGGAAATAGCTATTTCTGCATAAAAAATGATATCAGAGTTTATTACAGTGTGAAAAATCTCAAGTCACAATCATGATTAAGAGGTTAGCTCTGTGAGCTGCATCATTAACTTCTCTGTCTGGCTTTCTGCAATATTTGGATTGCTAGCATTTCTTAGTTGCAAGTTGATCCAATCCTTGATGGAGTGTTCATCCTTCTCTCAATGTATATTTTAATGAAATACTTCCAAGTAAAAAGTAGAAATTTTTCAAATGACAGTTTCTAGTAACCCAAGACTAGCTGCACTCCATGTACTGCATAACTAGAAATCACCTAAGCCTAATTGTATCAATCTTCTGTCTCCTTCTCAACTCATTCTTTATTCTCTTAAAATTCTTCCTGTGATAATCTATTTCCACTCACAGAAACCTGGCTTTCACCTACATTAAATGATTTTTAATATTTATGACATATATCTCTATGCTTCAAAAATTTATATTTAAAACACATACAATTATTTAACTAAATTATACAATAAACACAAAATACTTAGTTTTTTAATATAAAGCATACATGGAATATAAGCATTTGGAGAGATGCACTACCTATTACTGTTGAAAATTCCACAAATTTCTACCCTTGATAGCATCCTTCACCAACATGACATCATAAGAATATTCTGGGCTTGCTGCATAAAGGTGCCCTCTGTGTAGAGCTGGATAAACTCCAGATAGTTTATATGCTGTTGTTGGCAGGGTGGATAGATTTATACATCATTCTTTATTTTGACAGTGTGCTGACATGGAGTTGAGCCAACGTACAGACCTTGTACTGTACATGTGGCTCTGACCTTTGAGGGGCTAGAACACTCTATGCCACTGTGCTTGTACTTGAGAAATGCAGAGATGCAAAAGAGAAAACTGTATAAGTTATAAGCTTTATTCAGGAATATTTCACAGCAGACTAGAGACTCTATAATATTTGAGTCTTCTATCTGAGTTATTTGAGGTCAAGTCTGACTTTAGTGAAATTCCTGGTGAGATGTAACTCTCAAATAATTTAGCTTTTCCTTTATCTAAAGTGAGATAAAGGAAAAGCTAAATTATTACCATGTAACTACGGTAACATGCAGATTGCTGTTGAATACTGTTTCCTACAAGCAATTCACCTTAACAATGTTGTTAATAAGAACAATGTACATTAATTTTTTTAATAGGTAATATATAAAAAAACAGAAGGAGCTTCTTATATGTTTTCACAGGATCCTAGATCACTATTAATAGCCTACAACACGGCTTTTGGTTTTCTTGTCTGGAATACTGATTCCGTTAATGTAGGAATCTAATCCAGAAAATGGATTTCCTGTACCGTAATTCAAAGATGACCACTTAATGACACCTAATACCAATTTACAGATTTACAGTGAAAAACAACTCAATATATATGTTTAAAAAACAGAAAATTCAGGGTGGAACATTATTTTCCTATACTATGATGTGAAGAGCATACTCTGTCAAGATACAAGACAGAAACTGTGCTTTTTACTAAACAAGGCTACTAAATACAAAACTTCTGGTGCGATGAACATTGGGGTGCACATGTCTCTTTCAGATCTGGTTTCCTCAATGTGTATGCCCAGAAGTGGGATTGCTGGGTCATATGGCAGTTCTATTTCCAGTTTTTTAAGAAATCTCCACACTGTTTTCCATAGTGGCTGTACTAGTTTGCATTCCCACCAACAGTGTAAGAGGGTTCCCTTTTCTCCACACCCTCTCCAGCATTTATTGCTTGTAGACTTTTGGATAGCAGCCATCCTGACTGGCGTGTAATGGTACCTCATTGTGGTTTTGATTTGCATTTCTCTAATAGTGAGTGATGTTGAGCATCTTTTCATGTGTTTGTTAGCCATCTGTATGTCTTCTTTGGAGAAATGTCTGTTTAGTTCTTTGGCCCATTTTTTGATTGGGTCATTTATTTTTCTGGAATTGAGCTGCAGGAGTTGCTTGTATATTTTTGAGATTAATCCTTTGTCTGTTTCTTCATTTGCTATTATTTTCTCCCAATCTGAGAGCTGTCTTTTCACCTTACTTATAGTTTCCTTTGTAGTGCAAAAGCTTTTAAGTTTCATTAGGTCCCATTTGTTTAGTTTTGCTTTTATTTCCAATATTCTGGGAGGTGGGTCATAGAGGATCTTGCAGTGATTTATGTCGGGGAGTGTTTTGCCTATGTTCTCCTCTAGGAGTTTTATAGTTTCAGCACTGTTTATCATAGCCAGGACATGGAAGCAACCTAGATGCCCATCAGCAGATGAATGGATAAGGAAGCTGTGGTACATATACACCATGGAATATTACTCGGCCGTTAAAAAGAATTCATTTGAATCAGTTCTAATGAGATGGATGAAACTGGAGCCCATTATACAGAGTGAAGTAAGCCAGAAAGATAAAGAACATTACAGCATACTAACACATATATATGGAATTTAGAAAGATGGTAACGATAACCCTATATGCAAAACAGAAAAAGAGACACAGAAATACAGAACAGACTTTTGAACTCTGTGGGAGAAGGTGAGGGTGGGATGTTTCAAAAGAACAGCATGTATACTATCTATGGTGAAACAGATCACCAGCCCAGGTGGGATGCATGAGACAAGTGCTCGGGCCTGGTGCACTGGGAAGACCCAGAGGAATCGGGTGGAGAGGGAGGTGGGAGGGGGGATCGGGATGGGGAATATGTGTAAATCTATGGCTGATTCATGTCAATGTATGACAAACCCACTGAAATGTTGTGAAGTAATTAGCCCCAACTAAAAAAAAAAAAAAAAAAAAAAAAAAAAAAAAAAACTTCTGGTGAATATAAAGCCTTGTTAAAGAGAATTGGACAATCCTAATAAATACTGATAAGTTGATCATCCATATATTCTTTTACTATACAAAATTAACTAAGCACATAAAATGTGGAAGGTACACTGCCTAATGTTAAGAATATACTGGTAAGAAAAAGACTTTTTATGAATCCTTAATGAATATTGGCAGATTATAAAATTCTCTCTCCTTTATACTGCTAATGATTATGGCAAATTCTAAACACCTTATGATTATCAGCCATAAATTATGATCATATAATAAACACATTGCATATTTTTAACTTTTTATTTGGAAATAATTAGAGATTCACAGGAAGTTTTAAAGATAGTAAAGAGATAGTGTACGAGTAACTCAGTTTTTCCTAATGGTGACATCTTATGTAACTACAGTTGACAAAGTTCTCTTATTGACCAAACTCTAGCCAGGCTCCTCTGAGTCTTCTTTTCCACTAGGCCTCAACCTTGACCCATAGAGACTTGAACAAAAACTAGATTCTAACAGGGAAAGGCTTCATTGCTAGAATGACCAGAGCTTCTCATAATAAAGTACCTGCCTGAGAAAACTCAAGGTTGCCAAAAGAAATTACTGTTTCTTCCCGTCAACTGTTGAAGTTGGGGCCCCTGTCTCCCAGTCTCTCTGCCAAGATAGGAACCTAACTTTGAAAACGGCCAGTCAGCAAGCGCAGATGTGTTTCACAGGAACTAACCACCCTCTTCCAGATTTTTGTATTTTTTCACTTTCCTAAGTCTCCTAAGCCTCTGCTCATTTTCTTCCATAAGTTCTCATCTTCCCTTTAAAGTACCCAGTTATTTATGATAAGAATAAAAGTTGAATTCATGCTGTATTCTTTTCCTACTGCACTAGTAGAATCTGCCTTCACCATCAGTATCTGAATTTGCTTATCTTTGACAGTCAAACCCAGGAAAATGACATCAGTACAATCCACATAACTTTTTCAGATTTCATCAGTTTTACCTGCACTTGTATGTGTGTGTATGTGTGTGCATGCACACACACACACTTGTAGTGTGATGTAATTTATACTACACTCAAGATATAGAACTGTTTTTTCACCACAAGATCCCTCTTGCTACCTTTTCATAGTTTATACCTTTCATTCACATCTCCTTCCAGCCTATCCCTATAATTTTGTCATTTAAAGAATGTCAAATAAATGCAAGCACACAATGCATATATTTATGTATATATATATATGTGTGTGTATATATATATATATATATATATATATTTGTGAATAAGGCTTTTTTCTTCCAGCATAAGTCCTTTGAGATTACTCTAAATTGTTCTAAGTAGCTAGTTCCTGTTTATTGTCAAATAGTGCTTCATGATATGGATGCACACCGGTTTGTTTAACCATTAATCTACAGAAGGTCATTTGGGTTGTTTTTAGTTTCGGGCTATTACAAATAAAGTGTAACATGCAGGTTCTTGTATCAACATAAGTTTGATTTTCTCTGGGATAAAAGGCTAGTAGTAAGGTTGTTGAGTCATATATAAAGAATATTTTTAGTTTCTGTTGTTGTTTTTTTAAAAACTGCCAAAATATTTTCCAGAGTGGTTGTGCCATTTTATATTTTCACCACCAAAGTATGTGAAATTGTTTCTCTGTATCCTTGGCACCATTTGGTGACATATTGCATTTTATTGTGGAGTGATCAGTCTTATCTTGGTGAGATAGGTCATATTAACAACATATTACATTATTGGAGTAGTTGTTTATATAAATGATAAATTTAAGGTACTCAAATTTGCAAATGTAGTATATTTAAGTAAAAATGCTATTTTTCACATTTTAATGTGTCGCTGTTCATGCTTATGACATAATTGACAGTACCCAGATAAAATCTGCAGAATTGCATTAGAAGGAATAAAGCTGTTTGGAAAGTTTACAATAAAATGTCATAGCCTCAGTAATGGAAGGATACTAAGCTAAGAGCTAATACTAAAGTAAGTTATAAAATTGGTTGGATAGGGAGCATTTGATAATTATTCATCTTTGGCAGTTTACAAATTCCTTAGCTAACAGTCAAAGTGTATTAAGTAGCCCACAATGCAGTTTCCACCAATGACACCTTTCTCTTTCACTTTGACTTCTGGAAGCTGTCAAGTCCTGTTGCTTAAACACTTAATTCAATATTTTGTGTGCTCAGTTACTGTGAAATACTAAAGTAAAAGTTACATACTTACATACTTATATAACTTAAGTTATATGTAAGTTATATATAAGTTATAGGCTAATATACAAAAATATATTGGCCTATATTTTTATTAATTTAATGTGGAAGAATAGGTATGTGTACATATCATATGATAGCATATATAAGTGTATACCTATACCTATATGTATAATGTACATATATTCATATATGCATGTGTGCATTTTTTTCCTTGATAAAAATAGCCAAGATACATTGGGCACTTTTTATGTACTGGGCATTGTTACATAACTTAATACATGTACTATTTCATTAATTACCAAACTATCATACAATATAAAGTGGACACTCGGACTTGCTAAGTTTGAACCTAGAGGCTACATTATTATCTACTATATGATAGTCTATTAACTTCAACAGGGAGAGAGAAGGAGGAAAGAAAAAAAACAGATTTGAATAAACTAGGCACTAAGTTCAAAGTAGCATTACAATGAACTATTTGAGTAGCTTTGCAGCTTTGATAGATTAGCTGACATCCCCTCCACCTCCAAACTCACACATACTTTGAATGATTTTCTAAACAGAATCTAAAAGACTGTTTCATAGTATTTCTTGCAGGCATTTACACTTGTAGTTCCTATATATTATCTGTCATTATAGATTCTGGTTATTTATAAAAACTTGATGACAAACATCTATTGCCCCAAATTCCTGCCTTGAAGCTTCCTGAATTTGTATGCACAAATCCAGATTATTACATTATATAATTCTTTATTTTTCAGTGAATAGATTCAGCTTTTCCTTATTTGCTTCCATGACTCTATTGATTACAAATTATATATTTACATTTATTCATCTGTGTGAAAGACAAATAGAGCTATTTTCTTTTAAAATGGCATCTAAGTCAATCATTATTTCCAGTTATTCCATGTATTACTATTTAAACAAACTAATGTTGGCATATTATATGTGGAAAATAATGTATCTGTTATTTAGAAGGTCATATTTTTATTCCCTAAACTGGGACCATTGGCTTTAACTGAAAAAAGAGAGAGGTTAAGAAATCTCGAGTTTATGCCAAATATCATTCATTAAGTTTTTTTTTCCCCCAATATTGTGGGAAGTCAATGTAACTAATTTTAAGGCTAAAAAGAAATAGATCAAGAAACATATTGACTATAGTTAATAATTCTGTAGTGTACACTTGAAATTTGCTAAGTAATTTGATCTTCAGGGTTACTTGCTTTGAGTTGGAAAAAGGTTTGCGTTTACATTTGTAAGTTTACTCATCCTTTAATGTCTGCAAGGTTTTTTTAACGCAATTCTCAAGGCTTTAAGAAGTGAAAACAGGTTTCCTACCTTCGCATAAGAACCTTGGGCCCAGGCACAGAGGCGGTGGGAGTGGCCGGAAGTTCCGGTCGGGAACCGCGGCGCACAAGGGAGGCAGGCGGGCAGTGAGCTCTGAGGGCTGCAGGGTGTCCTCTGGCCACACCGGGTCTCCGTCTGCGGCCTGGTGTGCCGGCGCAGGACGCTTCCCAACAGGCGCGGGCCTGGCCTCAGGCGTGTCTCTGCTCTGTCTGGGAGCCTACCCGAAGTCCAAGGCGAGGCCGACCGAGGCCGTGGTGGCCATGTCTGAAGGGTCACCAGCAGCCCAGTCCCTGGAAGAGCAGCCCCCGCGGGCCCTCGCTGGCCTGCTGCTCTTCAAGGTTCAGATCCAGGAAATGGACGTGGTGGTTGGGCGGAAGGAAACTTTCAGGCCTCTGTACTGAGACCTCCGGTCTCACAGCGTAGTGGCTGCCTACCTGGCTTCTCAACTGTGGGGTCTAGCAAAGTGATGGACTCTGCTCAGTACTAGCATGTGTCTCAGAGGCCCTCTGGTACCAGACTGCTACCAGGAACCGTGGCTGCTTTCGGGAGATTCTGGTGGTCTCCGGGAGCTGAGGGGTCACTAGGGGCCTGAGGTGCCTCCTGTCAGGTGTCAGCAGGAAGTTGGGGCCAACCATCTCTATGAATCTGGGAGTGACCTCTTCTAACCCTGGAGCCGCCGTCAGGAGGACACCTTGATGGCTGCCTCCCGAGACCCAGAGCAGAGGGATACAGGTGAGTCTGGCCTGGCCGATTTATGTGTGTAAATTGTAAGATTACACATGTCACAGTTGCTGAGCTTTGATGATTTGTTATGCTACAATGGAAGTGAAAGTGAAAGTCTTTCAGTCGTGTTCGACTCTGTGATCCCATGGACTATACAGTCCCTGGAATTCTCCAGGCCAGAATACTGGAGTGGGTAGCCTTTCCCTTCTCCAGGGGATTTTCCCAACCCTGGGATCGAATCCAGGTCTCCCACATTGCGGGCGGATTCTTTACCAGCTGAGCCACAGGGGAAGCGCCAAGAATACTGGAGTGGGTAACCTATACCTTCTCCAGTGGATTTTCCCGACCCAGGAATCTAACTGGTGTTTCCTGCATTGCAGGCGGATTCTTTACCAACTGAGGTATCAGGGAAGCCCACAATATGTCACAATAGAACACTACTCTATGTGATTTCAGCGGAAAACGAAAGGGTAACTTGCTAAAATTCTGTGTAGCACATATCCTTAATAACAGATTTCAGTGAAGGGAATCAGGTTTAAAAGAAGTCATGGACACCTTAGTTGCTGTCAAATTACTCTCATATAAAGGAATTCTGGAAAATCAACCTGGGAGAGATGACTCATTTTCAACCCCACTGGAAGAATAAACTGGAGAATGAATTGGAAGCAGGTTTTAATAGCTCAATGACTAACCGTTTCTTTCCTTTATACGGAGTTAGTCTCAGAGGCAAGAGGAATTTCTAAATTTGGAAATGACAAGAGCTGCTTGGTAGCCCTTTAGGAAATTTAATAGAAGTTCCCAGGTGGCTAGTGGTAAAGAACCCGCCTGCCAATGCAGGAGACAGGAGAGATGTGGGTTTGATCCTTGAGTGAGGAAGATCCCCTGGAATAGGAAATGGCAACCCACTCCAGTATTCTTGCCTGGAGGATCGCATGGACAGAGGATCCTGGCAGGCTACAGTCCAATAGGGTCGCAAAGGATCCAACAGGACTGAAGCAAAACAAGCAAGCAATTAGTTAAAACCCCAATTGTGACAGAGAAGAAACAAATGAGCTGTGGCTAGGATAAATGCTTATGCAGTCATTATGTCAGGGAGGGATTATGCTAACTAGGGTGGGTGTGCCCTACTAGGTAGCTTCTGTTCAGTTCATGGCTGGCAGTTGCCACATGGGATTAAATCTGCCTTTAGCTGGGTTTTCCATCTGTTTAGAAGATTTCAGAAGCATGTATTTGTAAATATCAAATAAAATATATAATTTAAAACATGTTTAAAGTTGTATACCTGGAGACCAGTTGTTTGTAGTGATGGTACACCAGAGAATAGACAAGAGAAAGTCAACCACAAGGAAAATCTTCAATTAGAAAAGGAATGAATCATTTTCCTTATGCTGAGAATAGAAGGTCATGACACAAGTTTGAAGACACTCTACCAGGATGATATAATCACCAAACATGGAGGGATGATGTCAGATCAGTGATTTTGCAGAACTGGGAAAAGTACAAGCTGTCCTATTTTTTAATTTATATACCAATTGAAATTTTACTGTGTGTGTGTGTGTGTGTGTGTGTGAAATTCAATCACATTACTGAAGTTTGGGGCTATAAAAGTAATCCTTCTATTTACATTGGAGAAGGGAATGCGAATGCACTCCAGTATTCTTGCCTGGAGAATTCCATGGACAGAGGAGCCTGGTGGGCTACAGTCCACAGAGTCACAAGAGTTGGACACAACTGAGCAACTAGCACACACACACATGTATAATTTTGTCCACATTTTTACATGCATGATTTATACATGCCAGGGAGTAAAACAGCTGGTTTTAGAATGTACAAATCATTAACTATAAATCATTAACGTACAAAACATAAATACTACTAAATAGTTTTTCATAGTGGATGTACAAATATACAACCCATCAATTCAGCATAAATAGTACCACTATCTCTGTAATTTATTGTCTGTTAGTCTTTGTAATTTTGCTGATTTCTGTTGATGTGGTCTATCACTAGGATTGAAATAGAATTTTCCTGATGACTAATGATTTTGATCACCTTTTTCATGTCTTAAGGGTATTTACATATTCTTTTTGTCAAGTGCCAGCATCACATTGCATTAATTGCTAATACTGCAGCTTTTCAGATGTCTTTGGTTGTTTGAAGTTCCATATGAACTTTGGAATCCAAAACAAAATTCTGAAATTTTGTTTGAGGATGCATTACATCTATAGAGTAATTTTGGGAAAACTGACATTATAAATATTGAGCATTCCAGTCTATGAACATGGGTAGTGAAAACACATAGGCTTCATTTATTTTCACTATTTTATAGTTTTGTTTTTTTTTTTAGGTGAATGTTTGAACAGTATTCATTAGGTTTATTTTTAGGTATTGAAGTTTTTTGAAGTTATGATAAATGATTTTGTTTATTTCATTTTTAAATGTTTTCTAATGGTATTTGAACTACACTTGAATTTTCTATATTGGTATTTAATTTAGCACACTTCAGGAATTGATTCTAACAGTTTTGGGGGGATATTACTTAAAAATTTTTATGTATACAATCGTGATGTTGCAAAACTGACATTTAATTTTTTCTCTTTAATCTTTGTGATTTCCATTTCTTATTTTTGCTTTATTGAGTTGAATAGGAGTTGGATTTTTAAATAGAAGTTGTGAGAATGGACATGCATGTTTCCTTCTCAATCTTAAGGAAAAAATATTTCACCATTGAATATATTGAATGCTGGCAATTTTTATATGTACCAATAAGAATTCTAAATTTTATTAATTTTAAAATTCTAAAATGGCTGCAAGCTTTCTGACTCCTGATAAGCATACACCTCTTTACAAAATATAACATAGTTTTAGTCTAGTTTGCTAGCAGCTTTTCATTTTAGTTACCTTATATAAAAAGACCCCATGTCTCATAAACCTTATTAATCCTCTTTGAACCAATAAGCACTTTTTTTTTCAATTTATTTAGACTAGTAAAGAGAAAAACAAAAACAGTTCACCCATTTCTTCCACCTCCTTTGCTTCTGGCAACCACCAGTCTTTTCTATGAATTCATGAATATGGTTTATTTATTTTTTAGATTCTACATAAGAGAGAGATCATCCAGAATTTGTCTTCTCTGTCTTATTTCACTTAGTGTAATTCCCTTGTTGTTGCCAATGGCAGATTTTTATCATTAATTAATATTCAATTTTATCAAATTAGTTTTCCATATTCATTGAAGTAAATTAGTCTTTTCCCATTTTTCTGTTTCTATGGTGAATTAAGTGACTTTTGCTCATGTATTCTTTTGGTTGTAACTGCAGTTGGTCATGATGCTTATATTATTATTTTTATACATAAATAGATTCAATTTGATAATACATTGGTTAGGACTTTCAACTATGATTATGAGAGAGGTTGCCATTGCCTCTGATTGTTGTCCTTTTGATATCCTAGTAAGATTTTGAAATTGAGAATTTTCTGACCTTGTAAAATCAAGCAAGAAACAGATGTGTATGTCTATGTGTATGTATAAAAACTCTGATTTTATATATATGTGGAATTTGGCAGAGAAGACATCTGGGATTTGACCATTTATAAATATTTTAATTTCATGTTTGTATTTTAGTAGGTATGGGACTATTTGGTTTTCCTATTATTTATTCTGTTTGGCATGTTTTCTAATCTTCTAAAATCTGTGACAGCCATAATTTATGATCAGCTTCTTAGCTCATTATTAGATATTTTGTGCTGGACTTTCCAGATTCCACTTAAATTTGTCAAGTGGTTTGAAAGAATTTCTTTGCCACAGTCTCTCTTGAGCTCTAAATGGAAAAAAAAAAAAGCTGCCTTGTATTAAAAGGGTGTATCCTTTACAAAGAGTTTTTTAGTAACAAATTTAGTTACAATGTGTCTATATTTCTATCCTGTACCCACCTTAGCTTGAACTAATTTTGGCTGATATTAAACTGAGGGAGGAAAGAGTAATTTGTTTTCCCCACCCCTACTTTGGTTTTGTTTTTTACTTCTGTAAGAAGAGTCACTACCTGGCTGTGTCCGACACAGATAGATAATTTTGCAGCATAAGCATTCCTGAACTTCCTTACTCAAAAGTTGTTTATTTGTAAGAGCTTTGCTCTCACAGTCAAGGGAACCATAAATTCTAGCCCTGTGTAGTGACAACAGAAGATCAGATAAATGATGAATAAATCCTAGTATACTCCAGCATGGATACCTGCCAAGGAATAAGGGTTAGATGTTCACTTTTTATCAGTGCCTTCTCCCTATGGAAGATCCCAGGGTTATATGAAAATTGTAAGGGAGAGTGGTAGGCTAAACAGATTGATGTACTCTCAAATTGATTGAGATTAAAGTTTTACCTACTGGCAACGTAAAGATTAAACTGAATTACAGAAAAGATTTTTTAAAGTTATATTTTTGAAGCAGGAATTTGAAGTAGAGATTTGTATTCATTCTACCGCATACACACACACACACTTGATTTTTTTTTTCTTACAGATATTGAATACAGGATTCATGTCTTTTTAAAGTCTATCATGTTTCTGTTTGCATTTTAGTACATATATATCTACTCTATTCATTTGAAATGCTTCACGGTATTTTATAGCATAGGTAGCGTATAAATTATCTAACCACTTCCCCTGGGGTGGGTACTGGGAGCTTTTTCTGTTGATATTATCAAAAACAATATTGTGAGATCCTTAGTAATTACTCCTTTTCTTTCTGTGGGAAAAGTGAACAGTCTGCCCAAGGGAATATCCTTTTATCACTGTAAGATAGCCTAGTAGATTCAATAAATAGCTCATGATTGCTTTCCAAAGTTTATTGAAGATACTCATTTTTACTTATTTTTCTGTAGTCAAAAATAAGCTATGTGACATCTAAACCAAGGTATATATGGGGATAATTGTTTTTAAATTACAGTCTACCTAAGTTAAATAAAGGGGAATGTTTATATCTTTAGGTACTGTTCTTTAGATATATCTTTAGGTACTTAATAGCTCTTTTTTGCTTTTTTTTTTTTTTAATTCTAGAGTTTTAAAATTAAGGTTACAAATAAGCCCATCAATAGTTGGGTTTCCCTAATGACAGATTTCTATTCATAATAATCTTTTTCCCAGGTCATTATACTAATTACGTATCTTTTTCTTTCATTCAACTCTTTAACAACATGAATAATACTTTCTAAGGAGATTTATTGACTGTAAACAACTTGAACAATGAGTTCTCAGCAAAAGCATTTAATTTGACTTTAGCTAAAAATTTATAGTTTGAAAGGAATACTTATAACTGGCAGCTATCTAATGTTTCAGGTGCTCCCTCCTGCATCAGTGTGCACATCAAAACTATGACTAACTTGAATTTAATTGAGTATTTGTAAGGTGATGGTATATTTTACCCAAGAATAATTTCAACTTGGTTATCAACTTGATAAGTAAAATATTAGACTGAAAGTGAGCATATGTTGATAGTGAAGTGGCCAATAAAAGTTCCTGCGGTTAGAGTGGTTAAAATATTTTCACATTTCTTTCAGCATCTTTATGAAATATTTATATTAAATATATAGTAATATATAGTAATTGTCATTATGATACTTACATGCAGTGTTATAAATGCTTGATTTTGGAATATTTTGCTAAAACTTCCATCTCCTTTTATACACCTCTTTTTTTTTCTGTGTTCTTTGCAACATAACTAAACAGTGGGAAAATGCCATTCTTGAGGTCTGGTTGTAATGTGAATGAAAATAACATTTGCAGAGCTGATACAGAGCATGATTTATTTTTTCTTTCAAAGTTATTTATGGACCACCTATAATAGCTCTAGTTACTATGGTGGATGATTGTGTTAGGATGAAACAGAGGTCATGCTTCCTTTTAGTCCAGCAAATACAAGTCACCAAGCTTTGTAAGAAGTAAGCCTGCTGTCATGCAACAAATTGTGAGAATAAGAATGTATAGCAATGGTTAATATTAAATATAAGAAGTAAAAAGCAAATCCTGACTCCTATACCAGTTGAAGTTTTGTGTGTTGGTGGCAGATTAATTTCTACATCAGTAAACAAGTGGAATGCTTCATATTGTTCAGTGGTGTCACATTCTCTTAGCTTATATAGTTTTGTGTAAAATTTTGAGAATGAGAATTAAATATTTGTTAATAGGATTGAAGGCTGAATGAGGAGAAAACATGGGACCTGGTTGGGACTGACTCTGCAGAGGTCTTGGTTAAGGCACCTGAGCAGAAGTCCAGCTAAGACTGGAAGGCTAAAACATTTCTCATGTGAATATTGTCTTGTCTCTGTTTTCTGTAATAGCTCATTTTAGTTTCAAATGGAAAGGAAAACAGTGAAGAAAATCTGTTATGTTTTCTGAAGGATGAAGTATGTAAAATATGTAAGTTGGACAATGAAGTTAAAAAGAGAATTGAAAAGTAAACCTAAGCACGGGAAGTGCTAACACCCTAATTATAAATGTTGAGAGCAGAACTCTTTGTTCATAATTCATTTTCACCAGAAAAGCACAGGCAGTACAATCAGTAAACCAGAATATGCAAATGGGAGTGTCATGATGAACTCATTTTGGTGGAGATGACCACTATAAAATGCTAAACTCATAGATGGAAAATTTTGTGAAGATTAGCAATTCAAGACCAAACACCTGGAGAGAACAAAAACCTGAAGCTATTCTTTTTTTTCTTTATTCTTCCTTAAATTTGACCTCATTATTCCTTCACCTTTTCAAAAATTATACTTGCTATTTTCTTAGACTTAGAATAGTAAGTATATACAGATAGAAACATAAGGCCTTGGGAATGCTTAAGGCCGCAAGGCTCACAAAATAGATGTGTAAAAATTAAACTTTTTCTAAAGTAATGGGAATTAGATGTCTGACCTGTTTTCTAAACGTTTTTTTAAATAGAGAATAGAAGTTAGCCAAGTGAACAAGATAGAGACCCTGAAAAGGAAAAAATGCTTTAATATTTTATTCTCAATTCCTGTACAGCATGAAGATATGTGATTGGCCATATGGCCTAGATGATTAAGGAGATTGTTTTATTCAGATTATTGTATAGAAAGATGATCATTAATAGGGAAGGTCTCAAAGAAAAGGAAATGGATTTGGGGTTCTATGGAGGCAGATAAAGAAAGCAAAGTTGAATTTACAGGAGCTGTGAACAAGAATGGACAGTAAGTCATATAGAGAAGGGTGTGTCTTTTGATAGTAGCTTGTTCTGGAATGCAGAACTGTGTGTGTTGGATGGGGGCAGAAGTGTTAAGCTTCAGTAATCTCTGGGAACATTGAGCCCAGGTTAAATTCCACATTCACTTTATATGACCTGAATTCAGCTGCAAAAGTACTTTCAACTGCATTGTCTGTTGTTTTGCTCAGTATCTACTGAATAAGGTCTGAAGCCATAAATTTCTTTTAAAAGTCATTTCTAGGAAATAATACTAATTATCCTGAGGCATTGATTTTTTCCCTTTATTATGTAATTAGAATTATATAAAACCACTATAGTTTTGCCTGTACGTAATCTGAGCTAAATTGAATACTGAATTTAAGTGACTATACACACACACACACACACACACACACACATACACACACATATAATAATAGTATGTATTGTTCTCCATTATTTCCATAGCATTCTTTATAAGCATTCTATGTTAGCAGTTTTATTACTTGCATCTATTTTTTTTTACCATCACCCAAGTCTTTTTGGAAGGAAACAACATAGAATCAATACTCTTAGCTCAATGAAATCTAGAGGTAATCAGCTTCTTTTTATTGCTTCATTAAAGCTTAGTTTGTATTTTTTGTAATTATTTATGAATTATAAACAAATTGAATTGGATCTGTGGGGGTGCACAATAGCAGAACAAGAATTATGTAGCTATTGGTTACAGTGGTTATATAGGAATAGGAATTATCAGAGTGAAGAGGTATTTGGCAAAAGAATATAAGATAAATGGTTTGGGAATAAAAGAATAATTCTGAAAACCATATTATCTCAGTGATATACTAAATCAATGCTTACACCAAAATGCCTCTGAAATATTTGTGAAGTCTCCTTTTGCCATATTGTTTCAGTCTGTGCACTCTCATCACTTGACTAAGAGAGATTGGGAATGTCAAAAGTAAAAACTTGAAAGTGACTCAGATGCAATTTACTTGGGTAGTTAGAATTCCTTCTACTAATACACTTAGTACAGTTCTTTACATTTTGATACTTCACCTGTTCCTATAATAGCAGCTAGTAAATATTCTTTGAGAAGAGAAAAGTAACTGATACTTGATTACATGCTGTATACCAAGTAACATGTTTATACACTATCTCTTTAGTTTATGCTATCTGTGAGATAGCCCAGTTCATAGCAGTACTGATAAACTTGTGACCTTACTTTCTTTGGAAACTGGTTGAAAATGTATACTCTGAGGCTCAAACTCAGATAAAAAATCAGTCTCTGGGTTCTGTACTATCCAGATGATTCTGATAAAACTATAATTTTAAAAACACTGGTTTATGCTATTTTATCACAACAAACTGTGGAAAATCCTTAAAGAGATGGGAATATCGGACGACCTGACCTGCCTCCTGATACATTTGTATACGGTCAGGAAGCAACAGTTAGAACTGGACATGGAACAGCAGGCTGGTTCCAAATATGGAAAGGAGTACGTCAAGGCTGTATATTGTCACCCTGCTTACTTAACTTATATGCCGAGTTCATCATGAGAAATGCTGGGCTGGAAGAAGCACAAGCTGGAATCAAGATTTCTGGGAGAAATATCAATAACCTCAGATATGCAGATGAGACCACCTTCATGGCAGAAAGCAAAGAAGAACTAAAGAGTCTCTTGATGAAAGTGAAAGAGGAGAGTGAACGAGTTGACTTAAAATGCAGCATTCAGAAAACTAGGATCGTGGCATCTGGTCCCATCACTTTATGGCAAATAGATGGGGAAACAGTGACAGACTTTATTGTTTTGGGCTCCAAAATCACTGCAGATGGTGACTGCACCCATGAAATTAGAAGATGCTTATTCCTTGGAAGAAAAGTTATGATTATCAACCTAGACAGCATATTAAAAAGCAGAGACATTACTTTGCCAACAAAGGTCCATCTAGTCAAACCTATTTTTTTCCAGCAGTCTTGTATGGATGTGAGAGTTTGGCTATAAGGAAAGATGAGCACCAAAGAATTGATGCTTTTGAACTGTGGTGTTGGAGAAGACTCTTGAGAGTCCCTTGGACTGCAAGAAGATCCTTTCAGTCTATCCTAAAGGAAATCAGTCCTGAATATTCATTGAAAGGATGGATGCTGAAGCTGAAACTCCAATACTTTGGCCACCTGATGCAAAGAACTGACTGATTGGAAAAGATCCTGATGCCAGGAAAGATTGAAGGCTGGAGGAGAAGGGGATGACAGAGGATTAGGTGGTTGAAATGGCATCACCAACTTGATGGACATGAGTTTGAGTAAACTTGGGGAGGCTTGGTGTTCTGCAGTCCATGGGGTCACAAAGAGTTGACATTACTGAGTGACTGAGCTGATTGATATGCCATTTTAATGGTGGAGGGGTGGAAAGAGGCTTCAAAGGTATGAAGCAATCAGCTTGATGTCCTGGAGCTGGTGAATTGTGGAATGGGAGTGGGGACTGAAATGAGAAAAAAACCCCTCTTTCTGTCAGAAATTTCTGTATCTGTATTTCACTAATTCATAAGTCCTTTCTGTGACCAGCCTGCCTGCTCAGTCTCTCATTTCACCTGTTCTTTGACTTCATCAGCCCCATCAATATATTTATCTCCCTACTTTCTCCTACTTTCAATTTTTAGAAGGGCATCCCTGGGGGCTTAGATGGTAAAGAGTCTACCTGCAGTGCAGGAGACCCGGGTTCAATCCCTGGGTTGGGAACATCCCCTGGAGAAGGAAATGGCTCCCCACTCCAGTATCCTTGCCTGGAAGATTCCATGGACAGAGGAGCCTGGCAGGGTGCAGTCCATGGGGTCGCAAATAGTTGGACACGACTGAGCAACTTCACTTTCACTTTCTTTCACTTTCTCCTTTCTTCTTATTGAACAGAAGTTGTCATTTCACTTTTTTCTTTGTGAAGTTAAGACCATGATGAATCATTTCGACTAGTTTCTCTAATTTTCTAATCTCACTTACTTGATGTTCTTTGTGTGATGTCTCCATGTTGAAACTCCCAAGTCATATGTACTTGTACTGTGATTGCACACAGGCAGCTTGACAATGCTAAGAACAATTGCTTTAACTTTTCAGCAGAGGTTCCATAATGATCACCATCCACAACTAGATCTCAGCAATGAATGTCAACTGTTATTCCATATTTCCCTTGATGATTCTCTATCAAAATTTTCAACATGTCTGTTTTGATTTTCCGTACTTGTGTCAAACTGTGCTGACTCTACCATCTCCTTCCTCTCTCTCAGAACATAACTTTGTCTTCTGTTTTTCAGATGAAATAGAAGCAATTATATAGCAAGACTTTCACATCTTAAATGTACCCGCCTAACTCAATTTGTACCATACACTCTCTTGCTGCTTTCACAGTGGAGAAGGGATGCAGTCTTTTCATCCTGAACTTTGTAGCATTTATTCTGTTTTCTTCAGATGAACGTTATTGATTATTCCTTATTCAGTCTTTATTTTTAACTTTTCTCTTTATTTTATATTATCACTATTTATTATATAATGTCACCATTAAATATATTTAAGACTTTCTTATACCATAAACTCTATGTCAGTAGATAACACTGCCTATCATTAAATTGTGTAATTCAGAATTCTAGGATATTTTGAATTCTTTATGTTATACTCATTCATTTAATAAATATATATTAACTGTTTGTTTAAGATGCTGTTATTATAAATGTCTATGTAGTATTTCTTTTCTGCATGCATGTGTGCTCAGTCACTTCAGTCATGTCCAATTCTTTGTGACTCCATGGACTGTAGCCTGCCAGGCTTCTCTGTCCATGGGATTCACCAGGCAAGAATACTGGAGTGGGTTGCCATGCCCTCCTCCAGGGGATCTTCCCCACCCACAGATCGAACCCACGTCTCTTCTGTCTTCTTCATTACAGGTGGATTCTTTACCGTTGAACCCCCAGGGAAGCCATTTCCTTTTCTACTTACTTCTGAACAGTTTCCATGTATCCACCTGCCACCATTTTTTTTTTTCCCCTATCAGCATCTAGAGTGGGGAAAAAAAGATAAAATTCATCATTACATTGCATTTTGAATGCCATTTTATTTCCTTTAAGAGCGAGTATATATCTTGAAAGAGCTGGAGTGTCTGGTTTTGACTTTTTTTTTTTTTGTATATTTGAAACTCCCTGTTTCTTTCTTCCATCCAATTTAAAATCCATTCCTTTAATTCAGCACCTTCTTTATTTGCATCTAAGTCTTTAACCTTTCTGTTTCTTCTCTTTGAACCCTCTCATAATTTATCTGGCTAGCTGCCACCAAACTTTCTTATCGTCATCTTTGTATTATCTCCTGAGGAGGACAAAGGCTCGTGTCCTTGTGGTTTACTAACAAATTAGAGTTGTGGTTCATTTCAAAGGATGTAGCATTGTCAGTGTATAGTCAGTGTATATACTCTCTGTGTGAAAAGATACTTTTCAAAACAAAGTGTCCACTGAGTGTAAAAAATAAATATGTTTAGGATTTTATGTAATGAATTGTGAAGATGATGTTTTAACCAAGTTAATGGAGATTCCAAAGAGCACGTTCATTGTTTAGAAATTTCAAAATGAGTATGGATATGGAAGCAGTGAAGGGTGTTTACGTGGTGCCTGATGGAAGTCAACTAAACGGACTGAATTGGAAAGAATTTTCATATCTATTGGCAGTAATTATTTTTCACTGCTATCAGATACCTACAACTCACAGAGGGTTTTTGTAAAACAGATCTAAAGAAAGATAAGAATTGAATAGCCTTCAAGAGCATGCTGTGCAACGCACATGGAAGCATCTTTCTCTGCACCCAGTAAATTGCCAACTCCAAAGAGAGAACAAACATGTTACCTCTGTTCACAAAATATATTCCTAGAATCTATTAAGGCACCTCCCTTAAAATAGATATAAAATTGTTCATTAAAATTGTATTATATCTTGTAAATTAAAAAAATATTTTTAATTGGATGAAAGTTGCTTTACAATATTTTGTTGGTTTCTGCCATATAGCAACATGAATCAGCCATAGGTATAAGTATGTCCTCTCCCTCTTGAATCTACCTCCCGCCCCTCTAGTTGTCACAGAGAACCAGATTTGAGCTCCCTACATCATACAATAAATTTCCATTGGCTATAGACAATACCTATTTTGTGAGAGTTAGTTTAAAATATTTAATTCCTCCAGTAGATAATCCATCTGCATATACACAGGTACCTCAAACTTGACAATACCAAAACTTACATCATGTTTTCATCTAACTACATATTTCTTCAATATTCCAGATCAGTTAATGATTCTGTGTACTGGATCAAGTTGACAATTCAACAAAATATCTAGATTCCCAAGATTCTTGAAACTATGTATGTGGCATCTAAATCATACAGATATATTTAATTTATAAGTTATTTTCCATTTACAAATGTAATACTTTTATATCCTATCACCTAACTTTCATATTTTAATAACTGTGAAAATGCTATCTGTACATTACACATGATTCTGTGATTTCTCTGCCTTTCACATCTTACAACATCAAAAAACCTTTTGACCTGTTAAGCTCCATCTCAGTAATCTCTATGAAGACTGTCTTCTGTCAACACCAGTTTACAGTCCATGCTTCAGCCCCTTCTGCACTAAGAACTGCTTATTTCAACCTTTGTGCTACCACAATTTTTGGCACATGGTACATTCCTCTATTATGATGCTCCATATGTTTCCCTGGAATTATTTTGATAAAACTATGTCATATTAATCTATAATATCTGAGGGGATAGAAAATCTACACCTTTTATCTTTGAAACTCAATTTGCTAACACTAAATAAGTCAATAAAATAATGAATAATGTGCAGATAAACCAATTCTTCTGGTTTTTAATAGAGAAGATACCTAGATTCGCCTTCTGTTTCAGAATAAAACTTCTCCTTTGGAATGATATACTAGGGAAAAGATAAAAGTTCAACTAAATTTCTTAAGGTTGCAAAAGCATTTTCAATCTCAAAAACCATAATGATGAAAGAAACACATATATGGGTTTCAGGTTGTAATTGGTGCCAAACCATGGCCAACAGCTTTTTGCTTAAAATGGATATTGTAAATGTTTCAATCACTATGGAATAGAAGACATCAAAGGAGATTTTTGTCTGGAAGTGCTGCTTTCTAAACAGCACAGTCATGTAATTTGTTTTTCTTTTTCAACAAAGTAGTGTCAAATTGCAGTGTAATAGCTCAGCATGAAGACATCTCCAATGGTGAATTTCACTAAGGGTTATGGAGTCAGAGCTATAAGAACTAGCAGATGACTTTGGCTCCTCCTAACTCACTTCTAGAAACTGTGGATAGAGTGCAAAGTATAAACAAATTTTTATCAGAAATGAAACACTCTCTGAGGCAGAATGACAGACTATATTTGTATACCATAAAAAAAGAAACTAGACTCCTCTAACAAGTTGGCTTTTCCTCATAGTCCTGACTACTGACCTGTACAAAGCATAGTTTGATCTTGTTCTTTGTGTCTTTTCCTCCATTATCTTTACTATTACAGTCAAGTATCTACTCTCCATCCGTGTGAGTTTTTAGTAAGAGCATAGGTTTTATACATTCAGAAAGTTTTTAGAGTGTCTGGTCAGAGATGGAATAAGAAATCCTGTTTCTAACTAGTTCAACTTCTTATGGAGTGCTTTGTACAATACATTAGTATTGTGACATTTCAATGCTTGGAGGTAAATACTTGATGAAATTAATCATGTTCCTCTTTAAATTTTTTTCTCAAATTATTTAATATAGTGTGCCTTCCAAATTTCCTTGAGAGCAAAGGGCATAACTCGTTTTCCAGTCACATTTGATGATGCTTTCATTTCCTGAAGAAGCAATTGCAGACATATTTTATAGAATATAATGGGAAATGATACTCTATACATATAAACTTGTTTTGAAACAATATAATCAGAAATCATCTCATCTTTTAGTATCTAATAATGCTGATTTCTTCTCATTTTTCACCTTCTGTAATTTTTATTTTTATAAATGTATCTAACAATGGGATAAATATGATATGTACCATTCTGTACACATAGACATACACTGATACGTATTTTTATGGCCCATGGATATTCTTAATCTTGGCCAGGGTTATTTTTCTGTAGATTTGCCTAAAGACTTTTGTATTTGCTTTTCATGTGGTCTGAACAATGAACACACAGTTGTTCAGTGATCAAATATGAAGTACACTTTGGTAAATATTAGAAAAAAGGTGTATTAGTTTATTTTAATATAGGTAGACAATAGACAAAAATAAGAGAGCAGACAGTTTTAATAGCTTTTTTATTTACTCCATGCCATTGGCTAGGCTACAGATGTTTCTAATAGAGATCATTTATTTTCCATAAGAACCCTAGGACAAAGATAGTACCGTTACCTCTGTGTCATAGATGAGGAGACTTAAAATTCTGTGGTTAGGTGATTTGACTGTGGTTTCTCAGCAAGCAACAGGGCAGGGCCACGACTGAGGTGAACTCGACCTACATCCTCTGGGGACCCATGTCTGTGTAGCCTCACACCTGCTTTCGTTGTGCAGTGTTTATAGGCAGGGATGGTTGCTTTAGGACATAGCAATGAGTGAGGTTTTGTAGAGGTCCTAGACAGTGGAAAACCACAAAAGAGATGAGACAGGATGGCTGCTGCCAATCCATTACCACTATACTTGGTATGAGGAAAGGAAGCTGTCCTGAGTTACCAGTTTGTTTCCATGCCTGCCAAGGAGGAATACATGGACTGCAGTTAGGATGGAGATGAGATTAACTTAGAGTCCCAATTCTATGAGACTTGGGCTGTCCTGTTAAAAACCTTGTCTCTCAGGCCATTGGGACCTTGCCAAAACTTTCAAAGCTTTCATTTTTTTTTTTTCTTCCTTTCTATGGGGCTATCCTAGTATTCTCACAGAGACCTAAGGGGTACTTCTTCCACCCCTAACAGTGAAGAGATAATGGTGTGGTGGATATCCCAACCAGTGCTAGGAGTTTGATAACGGTTTAGACATACAAACAAGTCTCAAGAAAAAAATCAGACCAAC
Source organism: Cervus canadensis (assembly GCF_019320065.1). Lineage (NCBI taxonomy): Eukaryota > Metazoa > Chordata > Mammalia > Artiodactyla > Cervidae > Cervus > Cervus canadensis. The sequence goes on from NC_057394.1 coordinate 23,449,278, forward strand.
ATTCAAAATACTTCGTACACACTGTCCAATGAAGATACACCAATTATCTAACCATTCCAAAAAAGAAGTTGGTTCCTGTACAAATTGCCTCTATTTATAACATATGTTTAAAGTTCAGGCTCTTTAAAAAGAAGAAAGACCTATAATGGCTTATTAGTCATGAATACTAAACATTCTCCAATTTGATATCAAAGTGTCAACTATGGAAATCAGTATTGACCCAGTCTCCATTCTCTCTCTTTCAGTTTGTTCACTGGAAAATTCTCAAAATAGTACTGTTGGCTCTACTGCTTTTTCTTTCAGTCTCAGCTTACTCTCTGTTATTTTTTCCTCCTACCAATTTGCTGAAACTACAGTTTTTGAGAGCTCAATTCACCAACGACCTACTAATTAACAAATTCAATGGTCTCTTGTAAGTACTTACTTGACTAGACCTCTCTGTAGCAATCAAAATCACAGACCACTTGTTCCTTCTTGAAAAACTCTTGTAACTGGAAGAAGAAAATGACTGTCTCTTCCCCATAGAGTGGTAGGGGAGAAGAATGGCCCTTGGCTAAGAATTTAATCAAGTACGTATAAGAAGTAATTTCAAAGCCTCCGCCTGGTCTTAGTGTAGTTAAGGTAGCATGCTATATAGATTTATGGGTCAGTATTAGCCAATTTATTATTCCAGATAGATCTGAAATAGCACATTTGAAAAGGTGGGGGGGTTGGAAAATTGAAGAGGAGGAAGCATCATGGCAGTGCATAATAATAAGGCCATGCTGATTCTATTACAGTTATGTGCACTTGTGAGTTATGAGCGAGTTGGGGACGTGTTTATTTTTACTTTATAGAGTTGGCACTATTCTAGAAAAGTATGCCTGCATATATGCACAAATGAAAGATTTTCAACATGTAACAATTAGAAAATTAGAGGAACAGAATATTTATAATGTCATCTGAACTTTGAAAAACAACTTGGAAGGTACAAAGTTAAAACACCTAGAGTTGCATGAAGCAATTCTGTGAAAAATAGGTAATTCCTGAGTATTCCACTAAGGCCAACATGTTATTCTAATTTGACTATGACTAGGATAGTGACATTTAATATAAGATGAGATCAACCTATATAGATTGACTGAGGAAGAGGAAAAATTTGTTAAAACCAATATAAAAAGCAATGGAAACCTCAACAGAGTTGCTGAATGGATTTGATTTATGTATCTGTTTCCTCTCTCAATATTTGAACCCTTGGAACTCAAGTGTGTTGCGTTAGTACATTTTTAACATCAGTTACTTCCAGGGAGCTCTGATATTGTGTAAATGCTAAGTGCCCCAGAAATATTTTATAATTGAATAGTTGGAGTAACTAAACATATTTAGTTATGTTTATCATATGAAATATGATATGAGGGAAATATCATATGAAGTGATATGAAAATATCATATAAATGGAAAGGGGAAATATCATATGAAAATGTATTAATAATAGGGTAGGAGCTGGATTTCAGTCAGCTCTCTGCTTCCTTCATTTCTGGCATATCAAGACTGATTTCACCCTTTCTATATCTAGTAATCTTTATGAGCTTGAAGATAAAAAAATATATAGACATTTCAATGTTGTACCACAACATAATTAAGAACTAAAGAACTAAATTAAGTAATTAAACATATTTAGTTACTTCAACTATTCAATTCTAAAATATTTCTGGGGCACTTAGCATTTACACAATATCAGAGCTTCCTGGAAGAGACTGGTGTTAAAAAAGAACTAAGACAACACACTAGAGTGCCAAGAGTTGAAATGTGTATATACACATATGTATAATCTCTACTGTATGGTTAATTAGTAGTTCAGTAAATTTTATGTTAGCTTTGGTAGACTTAATTATGTAAATGAAATGTAAGAATTATTAGTATAAAAACTATTATGTAGTGACATGGTATAGAAACAATGAAGTAGTTTAAGTAGCTATTTTTTATGGTACTGATGGTTGAAGGAGAAAGTCGTTGACATTTATAAAGTGCCTGCAAAATGTCAGACACTTTATCTACTTCATCTTATGAAAATATAAGTAAGTATTGTTAAATATAGGTATTCTAATTTCAGTTCATCACCAAAAATCCAGAATTTTATAAAACTGAGTTACTAGCCCAAAGAAGAAAAGTAAGTTTCAACTTTTTTGCAACTGCCTTCAAATTCATTCTGGTTACAGAAAATGATGAGAAGAAATCTTTGGCTGCGTCTCTATTCAATAAGAACAACTCCTCATGAATCAGCAATATCTGCTTTAATCTTAGAAGGGAGAAGAGGCTATTCACTACCAAATACTGCTGTCATTGCACAAACTTAAGAGTCAGAAAGAAAGAATATGAGTTGGTGAACAGGTTTATTTGTGGGTATTGGGGGAAGGTTTGAAAAAAAGGACTGGTCAGGATTTAATCTTAGATAAATTCTCTCAAATACAATACTATTTACAGTATACTTTTAGTTTAACTTTATAATCTAAAAAAAAAAAAACATTAATAGAAGTTTTTGATGAATGCATTATTGCTTTTCTGGTAGCTTAGACAGTAGAGGATCTGTCTGCAGTGTGGAAGACCTGGGTTTGATCCATGGGTTGGGAAGATCCCCTGGAGGAGGGCATGGCAGCCCACTCCAGTACTCTTGCCTAGAGAATCTCCATGGACAGAGGAGCCTGGTGAGCTACAGTCCATGGGGTCGCAGAGAGTCGGACATGACTAAGCAACTCAGTATACATATTGTTAATGTCAGACATTGAAAGAGGAGACTCATTAAACAATTAAAGTTAAAAATCTCATAATACTATCATATGATGGCTTCCCTTGTGGCTCACCACCCTCATGGCAGAAAGTGAAGAAGAACTAAAGAGCTTCTTGATGAAAGTGAAAGAGGAGAGTGAAAAAATTGGCTTAAAGCTCAACATTCAGAAAACTAAGATCATGGCATCTGGTCCCATCACTTCGTAGCAAATGGATGGGGAAATAGTGGCTGACTTTATTTTTCAGGGCTCCAAAATCACTGCAGATGGTGATTGTATCCATGAAATTAAAAGATGCTTACTCCTTGGAAGGAAAGTTATGACCAGCCTAGACAGCTTATTGAAAAGCAGAGACATTACTTTGTCAACAAAAGTCTGTCTAGTCAAGGCTATGGTTTTTCCAGTAGTCATGTATGGATGTGAGAGTTGGACTATAAAGAAAGCTGAGCACAGAGGAATTGATGCTTTTGAACTGCGGTGTTGGAGAAGACTCTTGAGAGTCCCTTGGACTGCAAGGAGATCCAACCAGTCCATCCTAAAAGAGATCAGTCCTGGGTATTCCCTGGTAGGACTGATGTCGAAGCTGAAACTCCAATACTTTGGCCACCTGATGTGAAGACCTGACTCATTTGAAAAGACCCTGATGCTGGGAAAGATTGAGGGCAGGAGAGGAAGGGGACAACAGAGGATGAGATGGTTGGGTGGCATCACCAACTCATTGGACATGGGTTTGGGTGGACTCCGGGAGTTGGTGATGGACAGGGAGGCCTGGCGTGCTTCGGTTCATGGGGTTGCAGAGTCAGACACGACTGAGTGACTGACCTGAACTTGTGGCTCAGCTGGTAACGAATCTGCCTGCAATGTGGGAGGCATGGGTTTGATCCCTGGGTTGGGAAGATCCCCTGGAGAAGGGAAATAGGAAATATCATATGAAATTATATGGAAATATCATATGAAGGGAAAGGGAAAATATCAAAGGAAAATGTATTAAAAATAGTGTGGAAACTGGAGATTTGTCAGCTCTCTGCTTCCTTCATTTCTGGCTCATCAAGACAGATTTCACCATTTCTATATCTAGTAACCTTTATGAGCCTAAAAATAAAAAAAAAATGTATAGACATTTTGATGTTGTACCACTACATACTTAGGAAAGTAAAATATCTATTCGAGAGATCAGATAGTACTCCCCTTGCAGGAACTGGGTCATGCTTTTCCAAATTTAAGTTATATTTAAATTGTCCCAAAAAGGAAAAGGTATTTAGTTACTTTAAATTTTCCATCTATAAGCAAAGGTTTTGCAAAATAAAATGTGTTTACTACAACCTTAAGTAGGACATAAACATGAGCATATTAAATGGAATATGAAATAAAAGATGAAAATATGACCCAGCAATCCCCCTCCTGGGCATACACACCAAGGATACCAGATCTGAAAGAGACATGTGTACCCCAATGTTCATCGAGCACTGTTTATAATAGCCAGGACATGGAAGCAACCTAGATGCCCATCAGCAGATGAATGGATAAGGAAGCTGTGGTACATATACACCATGGAATATTACTCAGCTGTTAAAAAGAATTCATTTGAATCAGTTCTAATGAGATGGATGAAACTGGAGCCCCTTATACAGAGTGAAGTAAGCCAGGAAGATAAAGACCAATACAGTATACTAACACATATATATGGAATTTAAAAAGATGGCAACGATAACCCTATATGCAAAACAGAAAAAGAGACACAGATGTACAGAACAGAATTTTAGACTCTGTGGGAGAAGGTGAGGGTGGGATGTTCAGAGAGAACAGCATTGAAACAAGTATAATATCAAGGGTGAAACAGATCGCCAGCCCAGGTTGGATGCATGAGACAAGTGCTCAGGGCTGGTGCACTGGGAAGACCCAGAGGGATGGGATGGAGAGGGAGGCAGGAGGGGGGATCGGGATAGGGAATACATATAAATCCATGGCTGATTCATGTCAATGTATGGCAAGAACCACTACAATATTGTAAAGTAATTAGCCTTCAACGAGTGAAAATAAATGGAAAATAAAAGGAAAAAAAAGATGATATTCAGTACCAATGAATGTGAGGAATGTGAGGCAATGTAAATTCCCCAAACAACAGTGTCTTTTGTTTTGAATCAACAGTACCATTGACAATATGATTCTGTCTTCCAAAGCCTGGACATTGTACTGATTTGTCAGCTTGGAAATGGATCGTCTAGATCGATTATAGTTACTAGACATTTGTAGTTACTTAATGAATTTGTAAAAAAGTGACTATAAAAGACCAGCAAATACATCTTTTTTTTCTTTTCTTTGTGGTAAACCTTGAAAATATGAGCAATGGAATTATGTGGTTGTTCTTTTCTGCTTACCCACCCCACATATTTGGTTCTTATCCACTTAACCATCAGGGGTCAACCACTATGGAAAGCATCACCAAGGGCCTCTTGCTTTCTGGATTCTTATAAGGTTTAACAAAAAATGAGCACTAACGTGAGATTAGAAGGAGAGAGTAAAGAGAGAGTCTTCATTCTTTTTTGCCTTGAGTATGCATTTTTCTCTGTGCAGCTGCTTCTTTCTACAACTGCAGCTTGGTATCCCTTCCTCCACTAGTTCAAGTTCTCACTGAGGCATTTTAAAATATTTTCTGCCCTCTTCTTTTCATGTGTACAGATTGTAATGGCACCCTAACATTGCTAGTATCTGAATGCCTGGCTATACCTCATTTACTCCTTTAACCCTGTATATAACTCTTAATCAGTGTCTTTATATTAATCATATGAAACAATTTTTTTTTCATTTATTTTTATTAGTTGGAGGCTAATTACTTTACAGTATTGTAGTGGCTTTTGCCATACATTGACATGAATCAGCCATGGATTTATATGTGTTCCCAATCCCAATCCCCCTCCCACCTCCCTCCACATCCCATCCCTCTGGGTCTTCCCAGTGCACCAGCCCTGAGCGCTTGTCTCATGCATCCAACCTGGGCTGGCGATCTGTTTCACATTTGATAGTATACTTGTTTCAGTGCTATTCTCTCAGAACATCCCACTCTCACCTTCTCCCACAGAGTCCAAAAGTCTGTTCTATACATCTGTTCTCTTTTTCTGCTTTGCATATAGGGTTATTGTTACCATCTTTTAAAATTACATATATATGCATTGGTATACTGTATTGGTGTTTATTTCCTTTCTGGGCTTTCCCAAATCCATATTGTGCCCTTGTTTTTGATGGTGTGAGTTTTTATTTTTTTAATTCCTGTTATTTTGTTTCATTTTTATGCCCTTGGTTTACTATCTCTAGTCCAAACTCTGTCCTTGGTTGTCAAGATTATTATATTCAGTTTTTGTCCTTCTCATTGCTTTTATCCCCCTGCCTCAACTTTAGAGGTGCATTTTGCTGGAAATTATTTTAATTTTATCTGTTATATGAATCTCCCATGGGGTTCAAATGAATGACAATAGCTTATAGTAGATCAAAGTACTCCCTCACAGGCAATATCCTAGTAGTTTTACTGAGCAGTGGTAAAGTGCTGGGAAGAGTCCTGCAATTTAAGGAAGAAGGTCAGCACCTGATTTGAGTAATGATTTGACTATTTAATATTGCAACGGCCTGTGGCAAAGTAGAAAGTCAAGAGATATCCAGAATAACAGGTGAGTTTGGCTTGGAGTCAGATATGACTCAGCGACTAATGCTTTCACTTTTTGGCCTTGGAGTACAAGATGAAGCAGGGCAAAATCTAACAGAGTTTTGTCAAGGGAACACATTGGTCATAGCAAACATTCTTTTCCAGCAAACCAAAAGACGACTATACACACGGACATCACCAGATGGTCAATACAGAAATCAGATTGATTATGTTCTTTGCAGCCTAAGATGAAGAACAGCTATACAGTCAGCAAAAACAAGACCTAGAGCTGACTATGGCTCAGATCATCAGCTTCTTATTGCAAAATTCAAGCTTAAGTTGAAGAAAGGAGGGAAAACCACTAGGCCATTCAGAGATGACCTGAATCAAATCCCTTATGATTATACATTGGAGGTGACAAATAGATTGAGGGATTAGATCAGGTAAACAGAATGCCCAAAGAACCATGGATGGAAGTTCATAACATTGTATGGAAGACAGTGACCAAAATCATCCCAAAGAAAAAGAAATGCAATAAGGCAAAGTGGTTGTCTGAGGAGGCATTATAAATAGCTGAGGAAAGAAGAGAAACAAAAGGTAAGGGAGAAAGGGAAGGTTATACCCAACTGAATGCAGAGTTTCAGAAAACAGCAAGGAGAGATAAGACCTTCTTAAGTGAACAGTGCAAAGCAACAGAGGAAAACAATAAAATGGGAAGGGCTAGTGATTTCTTCAAGAAAATTGGAGATATTAACGGAATATTTCATGCAAGGATGGACACAATAAAGGACAGAAATGGTAAAGACCTAACAGAAGCAAAAGAGATTAAGAAAAGGTGGCAAGAATACACAGAACTGTACAAAACAGATCTTAATAACCTGGATAACCACAATGGTGTTGTCACTCATCTAGAGCCAGACATGTTGGAATGTAAAGTCAAGTGGGCCTTAGGAAGCATTACTACCAACAAAGCTAGTGGAGGTGATGGAATCCCAGCTGAGGTATTTAAAATCCTAAAAGATGATGCTGTGAAAGTTCTTCACTCAATATATCCCCACATTTGGAAAATTCGGCAGTGACCACAGTACTGGAAAAGATCAATTTTCAGTTAAATCTGGAAGAAGGGCAATGCCAAAGAATGTTCCACCTACCGTACAGTTATGCTTATTTCACACGTCAGTGGGGTTATTCTCAAAATCTTTCCAGCTAGGCTTCAGCAGTATGTAAACTGAGAAATTCTAGATATACAAGCTGGATTTAGAAAAGGCAGCGGAATCAAAGATCAAATTTGCAGCATATATTGGATCATAGAGAAAGCAAGGGAATTCTAGGAAAGCATCTACTTCTGCTTCATTGACTACACTAAAGCCTTTGACTGTGTGGACCACAACAAACTGTGGAAAATTCTTAAAGTGATGGGAGTACCAGACCAACTTACCTGTATCCTGAAAAACCTGTATGCTGATCATGAAGCAAAACATTAGAACCAGACATGAAACAAGTGACTGTTCTAAATTGAACCCAATTGTTTCCATATTGGGAAAGGATTACGTCAAGGCTGTTTATTGTCATCCTGTTTATTTAAAACATATATAGTGTACATTATGTGAAATGCCGGGCTGGATGAATCACAAGTTGGAATCAAGATTGCTGGGAGAAATATCAAGAACCTCAGATATGCAGATAATAACTCTCTAATGACAGAGGTGAAGAGGAACTCAAGTTCCTCTTGATGAAGGTGAAAGAGGAGAGTAAAAAAGCTGGTTTGAAACTGCATTAAAAAAATTAGATCATGGCATCTGTTCTTAATACTTCATGGAAAACAGAAGGGGAAAAAGTGGAAACAGTGACAGATTTTATTTTCTTGGGCCCTGAAATCATTGCATTCAATGACTGCAGCCATAAAATTGAAAGACACTTGTTCTTTGTAAGAAAAGCTATGACAATCAGCATATTAAAGAACAGAGACATCACTTTGCTGACAAAGGTCCATGTTGTCAAAGCTATGGTTTTCCAGTAGTCATGTGCAGATGTAAGAGTTTTACCATAAAGAAGGCTGAGCACCGAAAAGTTGATGCTTTTGAATTGTGCTGGGGAAGATTTTCTTGGATAGCGAGGAGATCAAGCTAGTCAATCCTAAAGAAAATCAATCCTGAATATTCATTGGAAGGACCGAAGCTGAAGCTGAATCTCTAATCCTTTGACCACCTGTTGCAAAGAGCCGACTCATTGGAAAAGACCCTGATGCCCAGAAAGATTGAGCACAGGAGGAGAAGGGGGCAGCAGAGGATGAATTTATTAGATAGCATCACTGACTCAATGGACATGAATTTATCCAAACTCCAGGAGATACTGGATGATAGAGGAACCTGTTGTTTTATAGTCCCTGGGATCGCAAAGAATGGGACATGACTTTGTGACTGAACAACAACAATTAAATGCCTGCACTTTTTAAAAATCAATTTATTTATTTTAATTGGAGGCTCATTACTTTACAATATTGTGGTGGTTTTTGCCATATATCGACATGAATCAGCCATGGGTATACATGTGTCCTACCATCCTGAACCCCTCTAAGGATCAGCGCTTGTTTATCCGAGATTTCAGAAATGACTAATCACCTTAATTCAAAGTATACTTTGAATGGATAATACATAGAGTAAAGATATTGTGAGGAAAAAGCAAGTAGTTTCTACTCACTAAAATACATTTGTGAAATATTCTCAGGACTCAACAAAAGAACTGTTAGAACTAATAAATGAATTTAGTAAAGTTGCAGTATACAAAGTCTATATACAAGAGCCTGGTGTTTTTATGCACAAACAACAATGACAGATGAGTAAACAATCCCATTCATACATAACAAGAAAAGGAATATCTAGGAATAGACTTAAGCAAAGTGGTGAAAGACTTATAACTAAAAATTGTAAGTGCTGATAAAGGAAATTAAAGAAGACACTGGAAAATGAAAATATGTTTCATGTTTATGGATTGGAATAACTAGTGTTAAAATGTCCTTAACTACCCACAACTATCTACAGATTCAATACAATCCTTATGAAAATCTCAAACAATGGCATTCTTTACAGAAATAGAAAAAAATTACCCTAAAGTTCATGTGGAACTGCAGGTGACCCAAATAACCATAGCACTCTTAAGCAAGAAAAAACATAGCTTGAGGCATCACACTTCTTGATTTCAGTATATATATTACAAAACTGAGTAATAAAAACAAAATGGCACTAGGAAAAAAAGACACATAGACCAGTGGAACTGAATAGAGAGCAAGGGATAATTCCGTGAACTTTCTTTTAATTGATAGTCAATAAGGGTGTCAAAGATACACATGAGGGAAAGATGATCTATTCAGTAAATGGTGCTGGAAAAATAGGACATTTACATGCAAAAGAATTAAATTGGGTTATTATCTCACACCATGTATATAGGCTTTTAAGTAAGTTTATTGGACTTTTCTTTATTGTGCTTTGCAGATACTGTTGTTGTTTTTTTTCTTAAATACAATTGAAGGCTTGTGACAGCCCTCCATGAAGTTAAGTCTGTTGGCTTAATTTTCCAACTGTGTTGTTTATCTCCTATCTCTGTGTCACATTTTAGCAATTCTTGCAGTATTTCAAACTTTTTTGTTATAAATATATTTGTTATGATGCTTTGTGATTAGTGATCTTTGATATTACTACTATGACTTACTGAAGGCTCAGATGTTTCATCAATAAAGTATTTTTAAATGAAGGTATGTACATTGTTTTTTTAGACAAAATGCTCTTAGACCATGGTATTGTGTAAACATAGCTTTTATATGCATGGGAAAGCAAAAAAATTGTGTGACTTGCTTTATTGCCATAGTTTTTTTTACTGTGGTCATCAGCCTGAAGATGCATCTCTGAGATATGCATGTACAATCATAGATCAACTCAAAATGGATGAATGATTTTAATGTAAGGCCTGAAACCATAAAACTACTAGGAGGAAAAATAGGGAAATGCTTCTTGACATTAGTCTGGGCAATGGTCTTTTTGAATATGGTCCTCAAAACATAGATAACAAAAGGAATAATAGACAAGTAGGGCTATATTAAACTGAAAAACTTCTGCACAACAAATAAAACCATCAACATAATGAAAAGGCAGCCTATAAAATGATAGGAAATATTTCAAGCCATACATGTGATATAGACTTAGTAACAAACGTGTAAGGAATTCTCACTATTCAAAAGCAAAAGAATAATTTAATTAAAAATAGGCAAAAGATCTGAATAGACTTTTTTAAAAAGAAGACTTACAAATGAACAGCAGGTATATGAAAAGGTGCTCAACACTGTTAATCATCAGGGAAATGCAAATCAAAACAATAATGAGCTATCACCTCACACCTGTTAAGATTGTTGTTATCAAAACGACAAGTGATAAGTATAAGTGAGGATGTGGAGGAAAGGGAACCTTTGTACACTGTTGATGGGAATGTAAATTGCTGTTATGGAAAACAGTACTAAGATGCCTCAAAAAATTAAAATAGAAGAACCATCTAATCAGGTAATCCCACTTCTTGGTATACATCCAAAAGAAATGAAATTCGTATTTAAGATATCTACCCTCTAATGATCCTTGCAGTAGTAGCCAGGATGTGTCAACACCTTAAATGTTTGTTGACAGAAATACATTTCTACATAAAATCTTTACAGATATTTTTACATTCTTGGAATTGCTCATTAAGTGTTTTCATATATGCATGTATATATTTATGTGTAGTTAGTTGCTCAGTCATGTCTGACTCTTTGTGACCCCATGGACTGTAGCCTGCCAGGTTCCTCTGTCCATGGAATTCTCCAGGCAAAACTACTGGAGTGGGTTGCCATTCTCTTCCTCAGGGGATCTTCCCAACCCAGAGATCGAACCTGGGTCTCATACATTGCAGGTGGATTCTTTACCATCCGAGCCACCAGGGAAGCGTATTTATATATTTCTAAATGTATACATACATAATAGAATATTATCCAGTCTTTAAAAAGAAGTAAGAAGTGTCCTCCTGAGTGCTCCGTGTTCTTCACACAGGTGTGCTATGTTGGGCTTCACACAGGACTCGGGAAGTCCTCCAGTATTTCCAGGAAGGTCTCCGGACCTGCTGTGGGTGCTATGTGGTCAGCTCAGACTCAGATCTGGCCTTCCTCCAGCTTGCTCTTGCTTCCAAAGTCCACAATTACCCCCTAAAGTCCACAGACTCAGGCTAATTTGCTGGAATTTAATCCACTGCACCAGCTACTACAGGCGTGAATTCCCTTCCCCTTTGCTCACACAGCCCCTGGTTCTCCAGTTTGGTTTTGGGCTCGCCTCTGCTTGTGGTTGCCTTTGGGTGCCCTTTCCCTACCGAGACACAAGGGGCTGAAAACAGTGGCTTATTAGGGCTTACTTATTCACTTGGAAGTCTGGAGTCTTCTACCAGCCTTCAGAATGTTGTTCCACCCGCAGATGTATTTTTGATGTAATTGTGAGGAGGAAGGTGATCTCCCCATCGTACTTCTCCTCCAGTGGCATTGACATATATTCACTATTGTGTGTAAAATAGATAGCTGGTGAGAAGTTGCTATATAACACAGCCTAGTTCTTTGTGATGACCTAGAGGGCTAGGGTTGGAGGATGGGAGGGAGGAGGCTCAAGAAGGAGGTGATATATGTATAGTTATGGCTAATTTGTGTTGTTGTATGGCAGAACAAACACAGCATTGTAAAGCACTTTCCCTCCAATTAAAAAATAAACTAAAAAATAAAAGAAGAAAATTCTGCCATTTGTGGCAGCATAAATGAACCTGGATGATATTATGCTAAGTGAAATAAACCAAAAGGCAAATACTGTATGATCTCATTTATGTGGAATGTAATATAGTCAGACTCATAAAAGCAGACACTGGAAAGGTCCCCAGGGTCTGGTGAGAGAGGGGTACTGGGAGACACTGGCCAAAGGATACAGTGATTTAGTTATGTAAGATTAATGTAATATGTTCTAGAAATCAAATATATAGTGTAGAGTGAAACCACTATTAATACTGTATTGGATACTTGATGTTTGCTAAGCGGGTATATCTTAAGTGCTCTCACCACACACACACACAAATAACTATGTGAGTTGATGGATATTTAATTAGCTTGCTTGTGGTGATCATTTATTTCATAATGTATATATGTATCAAAATATGAAGTTGTATACCTAAATATATCTGATGATTTTGTCATTCTTCAGTCAATCTAGAAAAAATGAGCATATGATTTTGTTTTATTCTTTTGTATTAGACTTTATTTTCATTATATTTCCTTCCATTGGCATGCAATTTTTTTTTGAGAGATTTGACTTAACATAGCTAACACTGCATAGCCTATTATTTATTCGTTACCTCAATGTGTGTGAAATTGAGTGAAATTTTGTACAGATTGTTTTAAGTTGAAGAACATATGTTCTATAATTCCTAGAATGAAATTCTCAGGGCCAACTGTTTATTTGTAGCACTACTAAATATATTGATAGATTGACACCATATGCTCAGATTGCACTCCCTTTAAATAAAACAATAAACCTTGTTGATATCTCTGGAATTACTGGGAAATTTGGGAATAATGAAAAGCTCATTCATTTCGGATTTTTCATCAATATAGTGTAATGTTTAAATGTTAATATTAAAAAATTTGTATCATGCAGTCACACTAAATCTGTTTTGTGAGAGCTGTGACTTATTTGGCAAATATTAAAGGCCAAATTGTACACATAGGGTTAAACATACTGTATATTCTAATATCTCAAAAAAATTTAAGTGAAGGAAATAAAATTTTATAAATTATAATGAGTTCATATAAAATGGTGTTGTCCTGTTAATACTGAAGACGTTTTCATATGCTCCCTCAAACATAATTGAAGTATATGAGCATTAGAAAAATAAGCTAGTTTTTGTAGTATTGATATGTACTCAATTATCAAAGTGTAATTTTGTTCTGTCAGAGAGTACATCATCTTATCATGAGACTACATCTTCCTTGAGACAGTGTACTTTATTTTGATGGAAAATAAAATTAATCACATTTTTACTTCGCTTCTTGTATTTCTTTGCTATTATTGTCGATAAAAGTTGATAATGAAACAGTTAAGTAAACACAAAGTTTCTAAGAAAAAGCACTGAAGTGCATATGATCTAACATAATGTGCTTCACAGAAACTAGAAATTGGATTAATACTGCTTGCTCATGCTTGAAGCACGGAAAATTGCTCAAAGGCAGATGGATGGAGAGTGAAAATCTAAAAATAAAATTCCCAGTGGAAATGAGGATTTTCACAGTTCATATTGGTTTCTTCTAGGATATGAGTCTCAAGACACAGAAAAAACCTTACAAGCAGGACATTTAAGAATAGAATGAATTGTGTGTGTTTGTGTGTATAAAACATATATATATATATATAAAATTTATATATTTGCAATTATGTGTGTGTGGGGGGGGGGAAGGCAGAGAAAAGAGAGATTGAGAGAGATGCTATGGAAATCTGAAAAACAATAAAGTTAGAACTATTTTTCATTTTTATTATTTATCCATCATACCTCTGATTTCTTGTATAGATTTCTATCAGCATTTTAATTAAGAAAATTCAATGTACCTTGGCATCATTTTTGTTGTTTTTATTTTTGATAAAACCTAGATGGGGGTATATTCTCTTTATGATTTACATTTATTAACTTCTGGAAAGTTCAGGTGTCTAACTGCTGCAGTTACAGTATCTACAGATAAATCAGCTCAACTGTGTGTAATGTGATAAATTATCACAGTAATTATGGAAAAAGGATGAATTGTGAATTAAAATATGTCTAAAATATTGCATTGTGCATAGATTGAAATAAATTCCTAACCACAAAATGTTAAATAATATTTAAAATATAACTTTTAACATAAGCAAAAATATATAAAACTAGCAGTTTGTATTGTTTGCATAATCATATACTATGTAGCAATTTAGTATAAATAAAAAATAAATATGCCCATGCCCATTTATTAAGAGTACATCTGTTATATTTTCCTCTGTTTATTTCTAGAAATTTTGCCTATGTGACAAGCAGATAATGCTTAAAGTGATAATAGTTACCTCAACTATCTCATTTTCTTTAGTGAAAACAGAGAAACTGTTTACAAATATTGTGTCCTTCATTACCAGTACACAGAATACATAGACAATTACATAATTTCCTGCTAGTTTGTTTTATAATGGTTTTATTTCAGTAAACCTTAAATATATGAGCTACAGTATCAACACAAACTCTTTATTCTGGAAGGGATTCTTAGACGGTATATGATTCTTCCTTTTTAAACTTAGAGGAGGTAACTAATTTCAAAGGGGTTAAGCATTTTCTTTCATAGTTTATGAAGTTTGACTACAGTGATGTATTTTCTGCTTGTCTATCCAATGGTTCTATAAATTCGCTTTAAAGTAAATCATAAAATCATTTCTTTTTCTTTAAACTGGAAAGATAAAAGCTCTGGAGTGATTCACTAATGTACTTAAGCTTTGAAAACTAGAGAAAGCTCAGGCTTGTCAAAAGATTGCTCCTTCAGTCCAGTCACACCGTGAATTTGCTGGGTGACCTTCACTGTTACCCAACACCTTACCCGTAAGTGGAGGGGATCGATGATCTCCCAAGGCCCTTCTCAGACTATAAATGCATTTTCAGAGAAAGGATTGTGACAGCTATTCTTCATTTTCACTGATAAGAAAGCAAAAATATAAAAGAAAAAGAAAATTGACTCACATTTCAGGAAGGTTTAATATATCAAGAAAAGGTAAGAACTTGAATGAACCCTAGTATTCAGTGATGGCAGTGACCTAATTTATAGGTGATGGCAGAATGGCAGGTCCTTTTGTAAAAATAGGAAGTTTTACACATTCATGTAGCCCATCTCAGTGAGAGTTTAGAATCAAGTTATTTTTGTCATAGATACATAGGAAAGAAAATTAACATTTCAGTTTTTATGCAAGTAATATATAAACATTTCATGCTAAGTGACATATATTAGGAAGGAACTATCTTTAATATTGACGTTATGAATTCATTAAACAATTTCAGGGGCTAATTCAATTGGTTTTCGAGTCCTGACGTGAATCTCTGTATACCAATAAGTGAAAGCTGTATACCAATGAATGTATTCTACAAAGTGTATAACCCATGGTCCACATGTTTCCCCATTTATATTTAAAATATTTGTTTGCTTTTCTTTCTCATTCTAATATCTGCTAAATTTGTCACTTTCTAAACATAGCACTAACAATAAGCTAGAATACAGAACCACAGTTTGATTGTTAAACATTCTGAAACATTCTGAATAAATTCCTCATATTCTTTCCTAAGGAATTTTCATTTCTCTCCCATTTCCAGAAGTGCAAGTATTTTTGCTTGAGCAGAATAAATCAATTTAAATATATATTTAAATTAGACATATGTAAACACGGGAAAAAATAAAGATGTCAATAAAAGTTTCTGAGAATCATCATAGTGTTCAAAACAATTTTAATTCTGAAGTAAAACAAAAAGAGCTTTAAACTTAAAAAAGTAAAGGCCGTAATTAAATAGACGTGAAAAGTCTTGTAACTGCCAGTGAATGTCCTAGTGTGTCAGACTGTTGAGTCGAACTATTCTAAGATTATATCTTTTAGTTTGAACTGTAAATCACCTTAAAAAATTTAAAGAAAAATTAGCATTTATTCCATTAAAAAAATCATTGTATCCTTAAAAAGATTTCAAGGCAATATGTATCAGTAATAATACCTTTCTTTAGGATTTACAAACTTTTTTCTTTATGAATCTTACTAGTTTGTTTTTTAGGATATCAGTGTTCTGCATCTATATTTTATCTGAATCTGACTTTTATCTATTATTATTTTTAATTTCTACATTTTACTCGTCCAGAGTTCTCAAAGGCACTTATAAATTCTCACAAGTATTAAATTATTAATAGGAAAACACTTCAATACCACCATAATTTTATGCTTGAAAATCATTACAGTGTTTTGCATATTTTAAATACCTTAAAATTAGTATTTTTAATTTTGCTGATTTGAAAGAATAAAGCAGTGCCTTCCACTCATCCACACGCAAGAATTCTTTTAAACTTGATTTAAAGCATACATACATGGCCCAGGAATTAGGGAAAGTAATTTGGAAAGGCATTGACTCTCCCTTAGTTTAAACACTTGAAGAGATTCAGTAACCAGAACTGCCTTAAATCTACAGAATCTTAGGATTGCTCATAAAATTAAGTTTATTTATTTAAATAACTTGGTTAGAAGGGACTATAGATCAGAAGCTCATGTGGAATTGTCAGGCTGGAAGGAGAAAGAATACTGCCAAGTATAATCTGGAGCTCTTATCCTTTAGAGGGACCTGGAAGAATAGAAATTTTATAGACAACAACAAAAAAATAGAGATTAAGGAATTATTTAATTCAGGAAACATATAACTTGCAGCATATAATAATCTGTAGTGGTGGTGGTTTAGTTGCTAAGTCATGTCCACCTCTTGTGACGTGATGGACTAGATAGCCCTCCAGGCTTCTCTGTCCATGGGAATTCCTGTGGTGAGTATACAGGAGCGAGTTGCCATTTCCTACTCCAGGGATCTTTCCCACCCACCCTTTATTGTTGGCCTCCTTTATTGTTGGCCATTTCCTGCATTGCAGGCACATTCTTTACTGACGGAGCCACCAGGGAAACCCCAGTATCCTCTAAGCATCAGATATTGCTCCAAATATTGTAAAAGAGTAAGCAAGTACTCTTTTGAAAATGTTTCTTAGGATTTTTTGTAAATGTTTCTTTCACATTTAATCAAAGACAGAGATTCTTAAGGAATAATGCATATTTAAAAAGCATATATTAATTTGAAAAATTTTGTTCCCAAAGTACTACTAATGAATAGATCCATGAGTCAGAATCGTTATTATAATGATAATGGTAATGAAACAAGAAGATCTCCTGGAGGAGAAAATGGCAACCCACTCCAGTATCCCTGCCTGGATAATTCCGTGGACGGAGGAACCTGGTGGGAGTCCATAGGGTTGCAGAGTTGAACATAACTCAGCAACCGAGCACACAGTGAAACAGTAATGATATTAATAATAACTTATAATCTGATAAAAATAATAATAATTTAAGCAGAAGTAAAGTCAAAGGAGAAAAGAAGAGGCATACTGAAAAATAAATGAATGTATGAAATTCTGTATCTCAAGTTCTACATTAGAGTTAATGGTATAAAGTAAAGCAAATCAATTACCAATCAAACCAACTAATGTACTCATTCATCAGAAAAAAAAAAAAAGAAACACCTACTATGCATGAGATGTTGTGATGAATACAGAGGTTATGGGTAGAAATACAAGTTTAAGGAAAGAAGGAAATCAGGTTTTCTGAAAAATTATATATAATCTCCTGAAGCTGTGGCAGCTCTAAAGCTGTCATTTGCTTCATTAATAATACTGTGCTTTTTTCAGAGAAGAAGCTAGCACTTTTTTTGGTTTAGACTTTTAATTAAATCATTATTTTTTGAAGGATAATTGCTTTATGGAATTTTGCTGTTTTCTGTAAGGAATCTGGAAAAATGGTGCTGAAGAATTTATTTACAGGGCAACAATGAAGAGAATAGACTTATGGACATGTAGAGAGGGGAGGAGAAGGTGAGATGTAAGGAAAGAGTAACATGGAAACTTATATTACCATATGTAAAATAGGTAGCCAATGCAAATTTGCTGTATGGCTCTGGAAACTCAAACAGGGGCTCTGTATCAACCTTGAAGCTAGCACTTCTAATTTTATATTTGCTAAATAAGGCATAAAAAGGCGTGCCTAAATTATTTGCCTAATAAATATCTTCATTTTATAGATTTGTTGAGAATATATATATATACACACACACACACACACACACATATCATAAAATTCACCAATTTAAAGTGTATAGTTGAGTGATTTTTAGTGTTTTCAAAGTTTGAAACATCATCACAATCTAGTTTTGGAATATTTTCATCACCTTACCCCCAAATTGCCTGAACATTAGAAGCCATACTTTATTCTAGCTTCCCATCCTGCATCTTTGCCATTCCAGGCCCCTCTCCCAACCTCAGCCTCACTAATATGCTTTCTATATTATATTTTGCTTAATCTGATATTTTACATAAATGGAATCATTCAGTATATGTGACTGGCTTCTTGTAAGCATAATTAGCATAAATGATTTCCTAATTAGCATAATACTTTCAAGGTTCATCCATATTATAACATGTATTAGCACTTTATTCTTTTTCTATGCTAACTAATATTCTATTTTATGGATATATGTTTATCCATGAACAGGTAGCCCCTGTTTCTATATTTTCACAATAAATTTATTTATAAGACTTTTGTACACTTTAGTTTTCATTTCTCGTGGCTGTATATTTAAGGGTCAGGTTGTTGGGTTATATGGTAACTCTATCTTTAACTTTTTGAGGAATTGCCAACAGTTCTCCAAAGTGAAAGTGCCTACCACATTCTGCCAGCAATATGTGAGTTCAAAAATCTCCACAGCTTCATCAATACTTATCATCGTCTATTTTATTTTAGGCTTCCTGGTGCAAAAAAGTAGTGTCCCATTGTAGTTTCAATTTTCCTTTTCTTGGTGACTAATGATGTTGAGCATCTTTTCATATGTTTATTGGCTAATTCTGTATTTTTTTTAACAGTATCTATTCATATTCTTTACCTAGTTTGTTAATGTTGAAAGAGGTTATCTAGGGTATGTGACTGCCTGTTGACCCAGTAACAGGAGGTTTCTTATTCCAGGCATTTGGAAGTTTCCTATTTGTCCCTTGTCCTGGGAATGTACTTTCTGCCCAATGTTCCCATACCAGAAGCTACTTCAGGGATTCAACCTTGACAGAGAAATGGGTTATTGAGATCATCTGGACCGTATAGTAACTGAACCTCATTATGATCTCTATAAATCTGTTTAAGATTCTGGCACAGAGATGTGGTGAGCTACTCGTCTTACTCTCACCAAAGAGAAGACTCATATGTAAGTTCCCTTGCTTATTAAAATTTCTGCCTTCCAATCTGGAGTGATCTGCCTCCTTCTTTGGATTCTTCTTACCCTCTGTGTATGGGCCAATTTTGAATTTCAGCCAGAGAACTCCTGAGGTTGTGAACCAACATTTGACTAATTATTGCTGAGTTATAAGATTGTCTGGATACAAGGACTGTCTCAGATACATGATTTTAAAATGTTTCCTCTCACTTTAAGTTTGACTTTTCACTTTCTTGTTTGTTTGGTGCACAAAGACTCTAATGTTGATTAAATCCAAATTATCTATTTTTTAAAAGATTTTATTTGTTTTATTTATTTATTTGACTGAACTGGGACTTTGTTGCTGTACGTGGGCTTTTTCTCTAGTTGTGGCCAGTGGTGGCTACTCTGTACTTGTGTTGCGTGGGCTTCTCACTGCAGTGACCGCTCTTGTTGTGGAGCACAGGTTCCAGGGTGCACAGACTTCAGTAATTGCAGCATGTGGGCTCAGTAGCTGTGGCCCCTGGACTCTAAAGCACAGGCAGTACTTGTGGCACAGTACCTGGCTGCTCCATGGCATGTGGGATCTTCTAAGATCAGGGCTCGAACCCATGTCTTCTACATTGACAGGTGGATTCTTTGCCACTGAGTCACCAGGGAAGCCCCAAATTATCTATTTTATTTCTGTACTAGTTGTGCTTTTAGTGTATGTGGTATTTAAAATACCATTTGTTTAACCCAAGGTCATGAAGATTTGCTTTTATGTTTTCTGCTGTGAACTTTATCTTAACCTTTAAGGTTAGGTCTGTGATCTACTTTTGAGTTAGTTTTTGTGTATAGTTTGAGGAAGAGATCCAAATTCATTCTTTGAATGTGGATATTCAGTTATCCTATCACTGTGTGAAAAGACTATACTTTCCTCTATTACATAGTCTTGGCACTCTGTTGGCTATCAGTTGACTGTAAATATTATAACTTCTGGAACCCCATTTCTAGTCCATCATTCTTTTGTATGTTCTGGTATTGTACACCAGTACCATATAGACTTGATAACTATAATTTGTTGTGTGTTTGTATGACTTTGTGTTCTTGAGAAGCATGTATATTTTGCTGTCATAAGGGAAAGTGTTCTACAAATGTCTGTTAAATTTAGTTGGTTTATAATATTGCTTAAATCTTCTATTTCTTTGTTGGCCTTTCCCTAGTTATTCCTTTTGTTATTGAAAGTGGAGTATTGAAGTCTCCAATTATTATTGTTTAATGGTCTGTTCATGCAGCCCACCCCCTAGCTGAGCTGAGCCCTCTGAATTACATTTTCAAAAATTCCACACAGTCTGAACACAGAGATTTTGTAGGAAATTACAAGTTCAGACAAAATGTTGACTGTGTTCCGGGTGTGGTGCTTTTAAGGGAACTCCAAAAGAGGTCAAATCTCTCCTTTGTCTGAAATGCTGTTACTTTTAGCTACTATACCACTGAGCTGGAGAAGGAGGAAGTGATAGGAATAGCCCTGAGTTAAAACTTACAGACCCTGCTGTGTCACTGATTCAATAGTTTCTCTAGAATAATTTGTTTTGCAGCTTTGTTAATTATTAGTGTTCTTCAGCAGTTAATTTAAGTTGTTTTGCTTTTGTTTTCACTGTTTTAGAGAGAGACAGAGAAAGTTCCTAAGATCTGCACTCTTACTCCAGAACTATGCATTAGATTATTGAATAATACTAATATTTATGAGGAGAAAGTTCTTTTAATTCTTCAGTGGAGTAAATCTATCTTGGTTCCATATTTTCTAGCATTCTTTAGGAGAGATTAAGGTTATAATTAGAGGTTATTATAGTTCCAGTTAAGGAGCGGTAAATACATATATCTTTTGAAAAAGCAATTATTTATGTTACAGAATCTAACTTTTGGGGTAATTGTTCCTTGAAGGGTCATCTTACTCCATCTTAGCTTCAACTTATAGTTCTAAAATCCATATTGAGCAGAGTATCTAAAGATAGTTCAACTCAGAGAAACTGTTTCAAACTAAAAAAAATCTGAAGAAATATGTAAAGTGCAAATATTAATATAATGTACATTGGTCAATATTACTTATAGAGAAGCCTAAATATTTAAATCATCAATATTGTTTGTGAACTCTTAAAGGCATATTCAAAATTATAGTAATAATACTGCTTGGCTAACAAGAGAACTAATAACAATATTAAAAATAAAGATTATATCACTTTTTATGGCTAGGTACGATACTAATTTTTTTTCTGTTATTCTGCTTTATCCTCTCAAATCTTCACATAGTGTTTATAGTAATTATTGCCACTTGGAGAAAAAAGTGAACTGAAAAGTCAGATTAAAAAACTTTCCTGTGTAATTAGATATTTGACAAGCTTGGTGATTGAAATCCTTATTTGCCTTTCTTTGGCTAATAGTATCCACATCAGTTGGCTCTTTCTAAAGAATGTTGTCTAGCAAATACACACATACTTGTATTAGGAAAACCTTTCTCCTGAAAAGAGCTTGGTAAATATTCAATTCATTTCTAGATATCAGTCAATGCCACTAGTGAAACTTTTTTCTACTTCATATGCTACATCCAGTAAATCATCAAACATTTTAAATTTTGCCACCTAGATATGTTTTTCTGGTCAGTAGTATATCCATTTTTTAAAAAATAATTACTACCTGACTACAAGCCTTCAACATTTCTTGCCTAGATCACCCTATTAATCCACTAATTGGTTTCCTTTCTAAACATGTTTAACTTAATCCACCCTTTCCATTGTAGTCATTGTCATCTTTCCGTGTTAGAAATTTGATGCTTAGATCTCTAGTTGTAATATGTCAGTGCCCCCTTTTATCCCAAAAGGAGTCATAAATGTGTAGGTTATGATCTCAGCATCATCCAGCGAGAGTATGTAAGATTTATCAGGGTAATCATCTGAGGAAATGCTCCTATTGCATTGCTAAATAAATGGTGGAGATTTAAAAAGTATTTGTAGAATTAACAAATGAATGAATGAATGAACACCAAAGGAAGAGGAGATGAGCTGGATGGAAGAAGTAAGTAATGCTCTAGCCCTTTCCTGGATATGCCATGGTTAGGGAAGTGACAGAATAGTGTCTTTACACAAAAATGTTATGGGGGTTGTTTTCTCCTCTTTTTTTCCCCTGCACTTCCAATTTTTTTTGTCCTCAAAATATTATACTGGAGAGTGAAAAAAAAAATAGTCAAGCAGGTCTTCTACTTCTGACAAGATGAAAATACCAGGGGCAAGATCCATACTACTGTATGAACCAACTTTTAAAAAATTGCAAAATAACACTAAATCAACAGTGTTCAAGACACTGAACATCAGGCATCAAAGGGCAGTGAGACCTGATGGAAAGGAAACTAACACGACGAGTCTTACAGTTGTCCTAGCTGACAGCCTTGAGAGAGCCACAAGGTGGCTTCTAGGCCTTAAGGTGAAGTAGGGGAGAATCCTGCAAAGCTTGGCACATTTCCTGAGCTGAGCAGGTGCAGCCAACCAGGGATACTAAGGTGGCTAAGGTTCATAAAACAGAGTTAGGAAGAGGAGAGAGCTGCATGAGAGAAAATTCTGGCTCTGTGTAGCATCCTCTTCAAGTATTCAGCAGAGAGCTGGTCAGAGGAGGCAAGTGAGGGAGCTCAATGATGACTTAGCCTATCAGGGACCTTTAACTTCTTCATTATTAACTTCCTGACTACCCCAGGTGGTGCTAGTGATAAAGAACCCGCCTGGCAATGCAGGAGACTTGGGATGTGAGTTTGATCTCTGGGTGGGGAAGAAATCCTCCTCCCTGAAGGAGGGTAGGGCAACCCATTGCAGTATTCTTGCTGGGAGAATCTCATGAGCAAAGGAGTCTGGCAGGCTACAGTCCATGGAGTCACAAAGAGTTGGAAGTGACTGAAGTGACTAAGCATGCACATACCCCAATGGGGAATTTTGATAGAAGACTAGAATTTTGTTAAGATGTTCCTCTTGTTTATTAATGACTTAATATTTCCTGGTCAGTATTTTTGTTTTTGGTACTCGTGGATTCATTTTAAGACTTTAATATTGGCTTACAGAATCTGAAAGTGTGCTAATGGAAGAAATTCCAAACTTTACCTTCCTACCTAAGCTTAAAGCTACTATCATATGTTTATAAATACCATAACATAAATGTCCAGTTATTTTCTTGCACTGCATAAACAGAATTTTGTGTTTTCCTGAATGAGAAGATAAAACATTATTTTTTCATGAAATTTTAAAACTTAATAATCAGTCTTACACTACTGAAAATTACATCTAGTGTCACAAGTTAAATGCTAATGTATAAAGTTTGATACAAAATGCTCTTTCTTTAATAGTATATTTCATGATTTTAAGCTCAATTTTTACATTTATTAAAGTGTCTGATAGATATCTTCTTAATAAATGGCCTAAGATAAAATAGATTTATAATACAAGACCATAATGCAATACTTTATCTGACTCCTGAGAAACCTAAATGAAGGTCAAGAAGCAACAGTTAGAACTGGACATGAAATGATGGACTGGTTGAAAATTGAAAAAGTTCATCAAGTTTACCCTGCTTATTTAACTTATATACATAGTACATCATGTGAAATCCTAGGCTGGATGAATAGCTGAAGTCAAGATTGCCAAGAGTAATATCAACAACCTTAGATATGCAGATGATACCACTCTAATGGCAGAAAGCAAAGAGGAGCTGAAGAGCCTCTTGATAAGGGCAAAAGGGGAGAGTGAAAAAGCTGGTTTAGAAGTCATCATTCAAAAAATTAAGATCATGGCATCTGACCCCATTACTTCATGGCAAATAGAAGGGGAGAAGGTGGAAACAGTGACAGACTTTATATTCATGGGCTTCAAAATCACTGCAGATGGTGACTGTAGCCATGAAATTAAAAGCTAGTTCCTTGGAAGGAAAGCTGTGACAAATGTAGATAGCGTATTAAAAAGCAGAGACTTCACTTTGCCAACAGAGGTTCATATAGTCAAAGCTATTGTTTTCCCAGTAGTCATGTATGGATGTGAGATTTGAAACATAAAGAAGGTTAAGTGCTGAAGAATTGATGTTTTCAAATTGTGGTGCTGGAGAAGATTCTTGAGAGTCCCTTGACAACAAGAAGAGCAAGCTAGTCAATCCTAAAGGAAATCAACCCTGAATATTCATTGGAAGGACTGATGCTGAAGCTGAAGCTCCAATACTTTGGTCATCTGATGCTAACAGTCAATTCATTGCAAAAGACCCTATCTTTGGGAAAGATTGAAGGCAGGAGGAGAAGAGGGCAACAGAGTATGAGATGGTAAAATGGCATCGCTGACACAGTCAACATAAGTTTGAGTGAACAATACTCCAGGAAATAGTGAAGGACAGGGAAGCCTGGCATGCTGCTGTCCATGGGGTAGCAAAGAGTCAGACATAACTTAGCAACTGAACAACAACAATTGATATATGAGATAGTATTTTTTAAGACAGAAAAACTGGCATTATCACATGCTTTCTCTTTAATTAATAGCATAACATTTCTGAGAGAGACCTTCGATAAATTATGTGTGAAATAAATGGAAAATATGTAATTTCACTATATAATTTGAATTTAAAAGAAAACATTTTCTTAAAAATGCAAAATCATGTGAAACTTAATAACATGTTAATTGATTTCTTTTTAACCAATACATTCATATGTGTCAAAACAAATCTATTTTTAAATTCTAATATCAAATTCAAAATATTAATGAGATCTTGGTAGCTATGGTAGCTTTCAAACTCAAAATAACTTTAAAGAAAACATATTAATATGTTAAATAAAATAGACATATATGTAAAAAAAATGTGATAGATAATATTCTTTAATCTTCATTTATTATGATGGCATGCTTGCATGGGTGTTCAGTATTGTCTGACTTCGCAGCCTCATGGTCTGTAGCCCACCAGGCTCCTCTGTCCATAGGATTTTTTTAGGCAAGAACAGTGAAGTGGGTTGCCATTTCCTACTCTAGGGGGTCTTGCTGACCCATGGTTCAAACCTGCATCTCCTGAATTGGCAAGTGGGATTCTTTACCACTGAGCTACCTTGTGAGCCCACACGTCAAGTCACATACAACCATCCATTCAGTCCTTTCAGGTATATACACAGAGCACATCTGAGGATTGAAATGTTCCTGTTTTCCCATTAAGTTCTCTAAGATACGATTCTGTTTTCTGAGAGAAAAAAAGTACTTTCAATTTTTAAGTATAGCAATTTAACATTAAGTGTTAATACTCTATGAAATCACTATTTCAAGAGGCACACATTAAATTTATTTTTTCATTAAGTTTAATAAGAGGGCTGGAAATAGAAGGAAGGAAATTTTCCAGAATATAGGACACCAGTAACAACAAATTTACAATATAGGAAACATAGGAAGAAAAGAGAACTAAACTTAGAACATCAGAAGTCTTGGTTAGGAGTTTTCCTGACAGTGGGGCAAAAACAAAAGATAAAGAAAGACAAATACAGAATAAAATGATGGCCACATTTATCAAAGAAAAAGAGCCAAAATCAACTTAAAGCAATAGTAAAAACAAAATTGGCTTCTGAGGCTCCAGCAATCATTTTCAAATTCCAGGCATTTATGAAGAATACAGGAATTTGAGTACAGGGGTTCACAGCTACTTCCACTGAACTGTATTTCTCCGAAAGTTGTTGACCACTCTTAACTGATTTTAACCAGCTTGACTGGAATCCTATGGCCAAATCTAATTGCAAGGGAGGCAATAACCATATATTCATTTAAAAAGAAATGTCTTGATTCTGAAGAAAAACAGTGTTGTAGAAGAAAGGGGTATACATATATTGTTATGTAAATTATACACTCCATTACTGAAATCTCAGTGATATTTGCATGCTCATAAAATATTAACTATGAATAGTGATTTACTGAAAATGTTATATTTGATTTGTGGAGGATTAGCCCTATGTGTTTGAGAAACCATTAGTGTTAAAGTCTCAGCTCCTGTATTCATAATTATATATCATATCTAAAGTAGAAAGAAAACAGTAGTATTTTTAAAAATAGCAGAAAATGAAAACAGAATAGGTAAATGAATCAAAACTGATCTATCTAAGGGGAATCATTTAGAAGGAGCTTAAAAGTTTGTTAAATTGCTGTCTATGTGCTTTCTTAAGACATCATGAAAAATGTATTTAAAATTTTTTAAAGGATGTGGAATTAAAAGTTTGGTGGTTTCAAAGAATTTGTGGAGTTGCTGAGGTGGTAATACTAGAGTCAGAAAACTTGAGGTATTAGATTATATGCAGTATTACTAACAAAATCATGGATGACCATGGGGGTTGATAGCTAGGATCAGTTGGAAACATGCTGTTGGATCCAAGAAGTTAAGGAACTCAGAAGTCTGGTTTGGGGATAGGTCTTTCATGTGAATGAAGATAAAAATCACCAAGATTAATCACAGAAGGAGGGCTAGGTAGAAGAAAAAAAATAAAAACAATAATGAAGAGTGCCCAGGAAAAAAAAAAAAAAGAGTGCCCAGGGAGTAAATGACAACTACATAGAGAAATGTTGGATATTATAATATTTTGACGTCAGTGTCAAATGACCTTGAATTTTGAAGAAGGAGGATAGAAAAATATTTTGGAAGGGGTTATGGGGGACAGTGTGAATCCAGAAAGACCTGAATAGGGGAAGTTGGGGGAAGAAAAAAAAAAGAGTCTCAGCTTAAGATAGCTGCAGAGAAAAAACTATTTTCAACAGAAACTCAGTACCTTAGGAAAAGAATATGAGCATGTAGAGAGCTAAATAAAGCTTAAAGGGAGTTGCTCATGATAGGCCCAAATGTTTTACACTTGGTGTTTATAAAGCATTAGAACTTGGCTGATATAAACAGAAGTGGATTTCTGGTGAGGACTTCAGTGAAAAGTGAAGTGAGGCATTTGTGGAGTTTGTATCTAATGTACTAAACTGGATTAGTATTAGAACTGAGTCATTGGAAAAGACCCTGATTCTGGGAAAGATTGAAGGGGGAAGGGGAAGGGGACAACAGAGGATTAGATGGTTGGATGGCATCACCGACGCAATGGGCATGAGTTTGAGTAAACTCCGGGAGTTGTTGATGGACAGGGAGGCCTGGTGTGCTGCAGTCCATTGGGTCACAAAGAGTCGGACACGACTGAGCAACTGAACTGAACTGAATATCATTGGCACTCAATACCTTTAAAGTTCATTTACAAATAAAGCCATGGCTGGAGACATGAAAATGGAGAAAAAAATCTGTAAAAGTTGTTGTGAATGAATTACAGCTAAGATTACTGTTGAAAACCTGGTATTGAGAAAAAGAAGAGAAATAGAGAAGACTGAGCAAACAAGAGAGACCCAGCAATCAAGGGAGAAAGAGATGGAAAAGGCCTACCTAATCACAGGAAATACCCTTTCTGTAAAATAGCTTAAGTGAGGTTCTCTTCTTGCAATTAATCCAGGCACTTTCAAGAGAAAGGAAGAGAACAGGAAATCATAATGAATATAAGTATCTCTGAAAGGTAACTCTCATGGTGGTGCTTTTAAAAAAAGTCATAATTTTTTTTGGAGGACCACCTCTGACTTATCTTAGACCTCTGGTTCTTTTGCTTCCTATTAAATATATACAAGATGCTTGCAAGCCTTTAACACTGTTGACTAACGACATGGAGTCCGGGTAAATCATTGAATTTAAACATACAGAAATAGCTGCTTCTATTAGCTGCCAGCACAGCCTAGAAAAGAGTCTTGGCAGCAGCCAAGTAAATCTCCTGAGTGTATGGAAGCATACTTTTTTCTTTAGTTTCCTAGTAGGAACTTTACCAGTTCCTTTGAAGTCTGGCTAAGAGAATGGAACCCATTATTATCTGACAGCTCATCTTGTTAAAATTGGTAAAGGTGTTGAGTAATTATTTTTACTCCCTTAACTCCTATTGATATCAAAAATTAAATTTTGTCTTCATTTATATATTTCTGAACCACAGCATGATTAAAATTAGCATTTTCAGATTTCACAATCCTATGAAGTAAAAACATGTGTTTGCTACATGAGAACCAAAGAAGCATTTCTCACTGGGATAACTTGTGGTCTAACGGGGAGTGTATTGGTACATGTTATTCAGCACCATATAATTCTGAATATAATTCTATATTCTATTCTAAAATGCAACTTTATGGAGTTTCACTTTCCAAATCTACTATATTAATAGAAGTTTTATTTATCTATTTTTTTAAAAGGAGGAGATACTAGTGCATTGGGCATTCTAATAAAAACCTAATGTGATTGAACAAAGGCACTAAAAGAATATGACTGTCGGTAGGCTGTTTTGCTTCTCTAATTTCACCTGTAGAAAAAGTACCATAAGAATTACAGAGGTGAAGGTTATGTAATTCTGAGTCTCTGCAGTTCTTTCATTCCAAACTCAAGAACAACAATATTCCTATCTTTGAAATTGTTGTTTAGCTATATTTGGGGAGAAAAGTGTTTTTCAATGAAAGAGTATTATCTTATTTCCCATTCAAATATATCTATGTCATGATCAAAAGATTTTGGCATCTCTCTCCACAAAAGAGAAAAACTGTACAAACTTACCTGAACTAATGGAGGAGGTGTGTATGATAGACAGTTGTAAGGTATTTTTCCTGAGTGAATAAAATAGCCAGTCAGTCATGCAATATACATTATTATTCAGCCTTTTAAAAATATCAAAAAATTAGACTTTATGGTAAAACATTTGTTTCTTTGCTTAATACTAAACTCTTCAAGGCAAATAATGCAAAATAATAACCTGGCATTTATTGAAAATTACATATGTTAAAGAATGTAAAATTCAACATGGGCCTTATGTGTTTCAGAAAGTTTGTTTTAAATAAGAACTGCTATAGTTTGTTAATTATAACTCACAGGGAACCTCACTGATTAAGCATGTTCATAAATCCAGTAAACCCTACTTGAGTAAGTAGTGCTATGTACAAAGGCTGATGGAAACTATGTGGGAAAATTATGCGAAACAGCTAGGTTTTCTTAAGAAATTCCTTTCACATAATGCTATTTTGACAGAATGTTACCTACTTCAATCACTTCTAAACCATCTTGAGAAAGAAAGTCAAGGAGAGTTGTAGGAATTTTTAACTGTTTGATGAGAACTTCATCACCTTTCCTTTGATGTGTAACTTTCTCTTGAGAGGCTGAGGGCAACTCTGATGGAGACTGACAGCTGAAGGATCTAAGTGTTGTAACTCTGTGATCCGTTCATTGTATTTATTTGTGGATAAATATTTTACAAAAGCCTTCAAAAATAAAAGTTCTCCAGCAATGGTTTTTAACATTCTTTCTGATATAGCCAAGTTTCCTTTCTTCCCTTGTCATAACAGGGAAACTAAAATACACACTTTTTAAATTTCAAAATCAATAAGCTCATAAAAATCTACTTTTTTATTAGAGGTTTTGAGTACAAATTTAAGTAATCTTAATCCTAAATAATTTCAGACTAGGCTGCCTGTTTTCAGAAAACTTTATTGCAGCTTATTCTTATTTTTGTTTTCTTAGCATCATTAATATGACAATGGCATTGATTGTGTTAGTTAACAATCTCCCAAGACTTACCAGGAAGAAATAGAAAATAAGAAGAAACCAATTACCAGTGCTGAAACTGATCAGTTAAACATTTTTAACAGAGATCTGTGAACTCTCTATAAGTGAATATGACATATAACTAAGGGTACTATCTTTCTATCTGAAAATTTATATTTAACATCTCCATTTATATAGAATACACCCTTTTTTTAAGAAAGGAAATACACTGACATAATGTATTGTAAGAATGCAGATTAGAAAATTCTTCAAGTTGACCAACAAATTTCAGTAGACCCTTGCACCTAACTCGTTTTTAAACTAACATTGCTCTGAAGTCTGATATGACAAAACAAGGATCTGGTTCACACTTAGGAATAAATATCTATAAATGGGAAATGCAGGAAATTATATTTCGATGTGAGTGCCTTTGTATGATACTATTTAAATCCAATATTCAAAATGTTTTACAGTATTATTTATGATAACATGTCATAACATAATAACATATCCTGGTCCTTTGTACCAAGACAAACAGGTACAAAGATCATTAAAAAGCGGTGAAATTAAGTGATAGCCGAAACTAGTATGAATGAACTCCAAATATTGTTATTGCTGAAAAAAAAAAGTTCTTGTGACTAATCCCCACTATCTTCTAATTCACGTGTATTTTAAAAACGATTCTTGAGTGTGTTTATATAGAGATGTATGGCATGCATTTTGCTTTCTACTTTCCTTATTGAGAATGCAAGTTTATTAAGCCATAAACTCAGGAAACATTTAGTGTTATAATACACAAGGTAGCTTTTGTCCCTTCCATTGAAAATTGTTTAGTGGTTCCATTCTCCACTTCTCTCTCTCCTTTCCAGCTCCAGCACACTGAATCCTTTATCGTCAGTACCTTAGCAAAAAATGTATGCTTCTGTCCTAACACTTTATGCAGTGTGTCGTCAGATTTTACACTTGTGGAAAAATATTCCTGAAAAAGATTTCTTATTATAGTTGACATTTTTTCTGTATCATTCATTGCCTGAACTGAACATAGTTTCTGACTCTTATTAGAGCTCAATGTGTATTTTTAAAATAATTAAATAAATGCTTAAATAATGTGAATTTCTGGATACACTTTGCTATTAGAAGTAAATTAACCCATTTGTCCTCATTTGTACTTACTGTTGAAAGAGAATGTACAAATTGTTCACATCCAGGAATATTCAAATTAATTTTAAAATATTTTAATATTTAATTAAAATATTAAATTTAACTTTAATTTTAAGTAGAATAGGCAGAAAAGCAATAAAACTGTACATTAACTCAAAGTTTGTCTGAATAATAGCAGCTGAATCAATGATTTCTGGGAAGAAAATGCTTCCGATAGTTCTAAGCCTGATTTTATAACTTATAGGGTGCCTGGCTATATGCCAGTGAAGGTGTCATGACATAAGTAATAGCAGTAATGGCAAAAGGAACCTGTCTACAAAATCAATAGAAAAGAATAAAATGTCCACAAATGACATGAAAGAACTTTATGAATATTATGTTAGATGAAAGAACTTAGATATGAAAGAGGACGTAATGTGTGATTCTGTGTGTGGTGTGTTTATATGATTTTCAAAAGCAAGCAATCCTAGTCAACATTGCAAGTTATTAAAAGAGTGGTTACTTTACTTTTAAGAAAGAGACTATAAAATGGGAGGAAGCACAAGAGCATCTTTGTAGTTCTTGATTTATGTGGGAGTTACAGAGGTGTAAGTCTAGCTGAAAAGCAGTGGCTCTACTATAAATCATAGTTCACATTATGCACTTTAATCATCAGTAGGTTATCCTTCAATACTTTCAAAAATAATCCATGTAAATATATATGCTGAGAGGGAGGAAAGAGGAAGTGGGAGTCGAGGGAGAAGGGAAATGCCTTAGAGCAGGGCTCTTCCATCTTTTGTTGCTTTCTGTGATGCGCCAGCGCAACTTTAACCATCAGGCAGCTAAAGCCGCTGTCTTCTAGTGTGTCAGTTGAGAGTCAACACTTCCTAAGAACCAGGCGTCTGAAGGGATTTTGGTATACTGGAAGAGACCGAGAAATCCCACAAAGCTTCAGAACACTTCCACTAGAAATACTGAAGAAGACTTCAAAATGAGACATGTTATTCACCGTCACCACATGAAATTCTAGAGGAGTAGTTAATATTTTGCTTAAATAATTACCTGTTGAGAGCCTTAGGTATGATTTTGTTGATGAAATTGGCTTTGTCATCCTCTTAGGCCCTTTTGGGTGTGCCTCACATTGCTTATACTGCAAGCTCTCTGCGACCTGGGACTTTCAGCCCCTGAAGACTGCCTGTTTTGGTTTGGTCTCTTCAGGGCTTTGTAACAACTGTTGTGTGAAGCTTATTGGTGCTAATTTGTTAAATTACCAATAATGTTAGTATCTTACCCCTTTTCCAGAGTGAGCATATATAGTATGAATAATAAAGTTCAGAAAAATTCCTTGACCTGTTAAAATACAATGTAGATGGGTATTTGGGAGATAAAGGATGCATTTTCTTTCAGTGTTAAATTATTCTTGCCTATTATGTATAGAGAGGAATTTCTAAAATATTTTCTTTGAAAATCTGTACCATATTGGCATCCATGGATTTTTCAGATTTGTTTCTATGACACTTGGCCACTTAATTACCTGCTCTTTTGATAAATAGGAACAAATGATAATATATTCCTTTAAATGAAGCAAAAAAAAATCTTTCATTTGTAAGCCAAATTATTCTCTCACAGCCTCCAGTTTGAATTCTGTTCTGAATAAATTTGATATTCCAATATGTCCAGTTTCCTTGCCTAAAATTTTTTCTCTGATGTTCATTATTAAGAGCATTATATAAAATAGGGTAATTTGAAATTATCTGTGGGAGACCAGGTAGATTAGGATAAGTGGCTATACACTTGTTTTCTTAAGAGTCTTGCCTTAATTTGTCATACTGACCCCTTGTACACACACATATATATGTGTGTGTATGTATATAAAACCTCATGGAGAGACTGAGCAAGATTTGCCTCGCTGATGTCCACCTGCTTTTCTCATTCCTGACTTTGACACTATCTACAATGTAATCCTTACTCTCATGGTATCAAGTGATTCTGTTTGGACCAATGACGTGTAATTAAACTTCACAGAGTAAGGGTTCCAGGAAGGCCTATAAAGGAATAAATAGTCTGTAAAATTATGTTGTCTTTTGTTCCTCTGACCTGGTCTGACTGATGCTGAAGGTGAAGCAGGCAGTGAAAACCTTTCTGTCTTAATCCCCCCACTGGTTATTAGGAAGGTTATCAATCTTGCCTCCTGAAAAACAAGCTAGTAGATTGGCCAGAGTGATTATTATTTGAATTTATAGAGACTATAAATTGAATTTGTAACAAGGGCTTTTAAGATCTAGTCAGTCAGATGAATTATTTATTATATTCACAACCAAGAGCCTGATAAACTGGCTTAAACAGTTGGCCATTTTCCTCCATATATCTCAAAGTTCAGAAATCATCCCAGGCTAGTACAAGAGCCCTCAGTGATATTAGGGATTTGGGCATCTCTTAGAATTTCTTTCTCTGTTATTTTTGGCACTGTCTCTATCAGCTTTTTATATTTTGTAAGATCCCTCAGAAATTAACAGCAACTTCATAGGTTTCAGCCAGTGTTCACATGTCCCATGGTGTCTTTAAGTGATTTTATCATATATTTAAATCTGAATACAAACAATGTCTATATATTGCAATAAAGAGTGTCCTCTTGATGTTTTAATCTACATTTGCTCTCTTCATTTGTTTTTTCAAATCAAGTAAAATTTACATACAATGAAATACATAGATACTAAATGACAGTTCTGTGACTTGTGACTGATGTATGCATCTGTGTAAACAGTACCCCAATCAAAATTCCAATATCCCAGGAACTTCCTTTGTGCCTTCTTCAAACTAAGCACCATCATACCATAGTTCCGATTTTTCCATTGCAAATTAATTTTGTCTTATATTGAGATTCATATATATGAAACCATACATAATGGCTATGAATGACAAAAATGTTGACAGTGTTGTCCAAAAGCATAAATGCTTCTGATTTTTTGTGTACTTGTTTTATCAGTTACTGATTTAAGAAGCGTTAATCTTATTGTCATTTATTTCATTTCTAAACATACCGTGCACTCTATGCTGCAACTTTTTCTTTAAACGGTTCAGTTGCTTTTAATGAATTGAAGGAAAGAGAAAAAAAATACCTCACATTGTCTCCTAAATAATAAAAAATAAAATATAATTAAGATAATAAACCAGACTGTTGACATCAGTTCCCTCATAGCTCAGTTGGTAAAGAATCTGCCTGCAATGCAGGAGATCCCTGTCCGATTCCTGGGTCGGGAAAATCCTCTGGAGAAGGGATAGGCTACCACTCCAGTGTTCCAGGGCTTTCCTGGTGGCTCAGCTGGTAAAGAATCCGCCTGCAATGCAGGAGACCTGGGTTCGATCCCTGGGCTGGGAAGATCCCCTTGGAGAAGGGAAAGGCTACCCACTCCAGTCTTCTGGCCTCGGGAATTCCATGAACTGTATAGTCCATGGGGTAGCAAAGAGTTGGACACGACTGAGTGACTTTCACTTTCAGAAAAATAATAGTCTGTATCTGCCCATATCTTTATCATTTCTGACATTCTTCCCTTTTCTTTTAGATGTGAATTTTTCATCTGGTAAATTTCCCCTTAAATTTGAAGAAGTTTATTTAACATTCTAGGGAGCACAAATCCATTAGTAATGCATTCACTTAGCTCATCTTATCTTAAAAGATCTTTATTTCACCCTTATTTTTGTAAGATTGTTTCACTGGATATAGCATTCTGAGTTAACATTTTTACCCTCTTCATGAACTTTTGAAAAGTATTCTTTGTTTGCCTTCTGGCATCCAAGGTTATGAGAAGTCAGCCATCATTCCTGTAATTGTTTTCCTTTGTGTGCAGCAGGGTTTTAACTGCTCCAGTTACCTCTGAAATTTTGCCATTGAGTTTGTCAATGTGGTATCACAATGTCAGTGTATTTAGATTTCCTTTGTATTTGTACTACTCTGGATACCTGTAGTTCTTAGATCTGTAGACTGAAAATTTTCACCAAGTTTTCTGGGTCATTTATCCTGTAGAACTTCTAATCATCTTGATATTTTTACTAGCATCTATACAGTGTGATATAGCATTCCCTCGGTTACTTTTATATTTTTTAAATAGTTTAGAGTCTCGAGCAAATTAAATCGTGATTTTTGCGGGGGAGATTTTGGGTCACGGATACTTAATAGGTGATACATATTTCAGGAGGCAAATGATAATATTCTGTTGTTTTTGTTAGGTAGTTAGGAAAAAGGAGTTCAGAATGGCGGTGGCTAAAAGACAAGGAAGAGAAAAGCCTGCGAAAAGAGAACAAAGAAAGGCCCAAGGCCTGAGGTGAGGACTTCAGGTAGAACAAACAGCACTCCTGGCTAGCCCAATTTACGTAGGGCAGGCCCCGGGGGCAGGAGAAAAAACGTATGAAAAGAGGAGCCATAGGGCTGGGGAGCTCTCTCTTCTCTTCACATCTTTTGGGTCGGCATGCCCTCAAGCCTCTAGGATGTATATTCCTTTTATTTTCTAAATAAAACTGAGCTGTAACATGAAGCTGTATCACTGACCTGTCCGAGAGCTGTAACACAGTCTGTCCAAGAGCCGAGAGCTGATATGCCGTCTGTCCGAGGGCTTTAAGATCCATTGCTTCAAATTTTTGTTGTGACAAGACAGAACTGAGGAAATTACACACTCCCCGACATCTATCTGTCTCCTTTGCTCTTAAATATTAATAATTATTGTATAGATTTATTTCTTCATTTGTGGTTGCAGAATGGTAATAGTATAATTCTATCATACATTATTCTTTCATTAGCTGGACAACTTATAAAAATTAAAGTATCTCACATCAGTTATGTGTATGCCTCCCTGGTGGTGCAGATGGTACAAGAGTCTGCAGGATGCCTGGGTTCCATCCCTGGGTTGGGAAGATCCCCTGGAGAAGGGGCATGACAACCCACTCCAGTTTTCTTGCCTGGAGAATCCCATGGATAGAGGAGCCTGGTGGGCCACACCAAGGGGTTGCATAGAGTTGGACATGACTGAGTGACTTTCACATACACATCAGCTATGTGGTTCCATGAGGTATAATTCATACAGAGAAGGCAGAACATATACTAGAATTTTTGTCATTTATTTATTACTTTTCTAAAAAAATACTCCCTGTCATTCTCCAAGTTGAACATGTTTAAGTATAATTAAGAATTCTTTGATTTAGACATAACTTATACTTGGTCATTGTAGCTCAGATGGTGAAGAATCTGTCTGCAATGCAAGAGACATAGGTTTGATCCCTGGGTTGGGAAGATTCCCTGGACAAGGAAATGGCAACCCACTCTAATATTCTTGCCTGGAGAATTCCATGGACATAGGAGCCTGGCAGGCTACAGTCCATGGGGTGTGTACTAGTTAGACATGACTGAGCAACTTTCACTTTCACATACAAGTGCTTTAAAACAGAGGAATTAATTTCCTCTTTTACTAAAGCCCAGTTGTCTCAGGTCTGTTTTCTCCTGAACAGATACTGCTGTCATGCGGGCATTACTTGTCACCGTTTACTCATGTTGGAGAGTTTATGAGGATACCTTGTTTTCTAGTTTACTAGTACCTTTTACCTGTAGGCTTTTGTTTCTACTCTACTTTCTGATGGTATATGCTGCTTCTGCTGCTGCTAAGTCGTTTCAGTCGTGTCCAACTCTCTGTCACCCCGTAGATGGCAGCCCAAAAGGCTCCTCCGTCCCTGGGATTCTCCAGGCAAGAATACTGGAGTGGGTTGCCAGTTCTTCCTCCAATGCATGCATGCATGGTAAGTCACTTCAGTTGTGTCCGACTCTGTGCGACCCCATAGACAGCCGCCCACCAGGCTTCTCTGTCCATAGTATTCCCTAGGAAAGAATACTGGACTAGGTTGCCATTTCCTTCTCCAGATGGTATATAAGGACATGGAATAACTACCCTGCTGATGCTGCCTTTACAAATCTTTAATTGAGCTTTCTAAATAATTAAATAGCGATGCTGCCTACCATCATTGGACCAATTGCTGCATGTCTTTGAAGTTATTTGTTATGTGGACAAAGGTGAAAAATTAGGTGGTATGATAGTGACTCTCAGGACAGTAGTGTGCCATAATTCTCATCATGGTAAGTTTCATCAAAATATGCTCTGCTATAAATAATGACCTGCTCATATTGTTCAAACTTCTTTTGAGATAAATAGAGGTCCTATTTATCTGTTTTAATAAAGGGATAGTGGTAATGATCTTAGGGGTCCTACGGGTATTGTGTACATTTCCAGTCATAATTAATAGGGAACCATCTTTATGAGAAATGCAACATTTATCACTTTCAAAACACTTTTTTTACTACTGTGAAATATTCTTGGGTATTTTTCAATATATCTTTGCATAATTAATTTGCCAATTTAGTTGCCTTTTCTAGCCTCTGCTAGCATTAAATAAAAATGCACATGAGACAGAAAGTACTAAATTACAAGAACCCTCTCCAATAAACATAAAGTATTTTGCCACAGTGATTAGCATATAATCTCTGACTAGTAGTTTATTTCGAAGAAGACTATACTTGTTAAAAGATGAATTTGCTTCAGTAGGTCTTTTTGTTTCAAACAGACACTGACAATCAGGTAAGACACATTGTTCTAAGGAAGAAATAAGCTAAACCACCCTCTTAACAGAGCTGGAGATCAACTGTTTTCATCTGTTTCTACTCTTTAACCACTTAGGCAGTTCACTTTCATTTATCACCAGAGGTTTGGGAGTGCAATAAAAATGAACTCAAAATTGAGTTAACCCCTTTGTTCTTACTTTTTGCCAAATGGTATCACCTAGCTTAATAGAGGAAGGATACGCTTAGAGCATCCCATATGACCTGGTTTCCAATAATGTAACAGAAACTCCTAGAGAAATGCATGGTCATTTTATGCCATTTCTTTCTTTCTTTTTTTTTTAAATTAATTAATGGCAACTGGGTTCCACCTCTGTGCACTAGTTAAGTTCTTGTTCCACCAATTCATTGGGAGCATATTTTAATTTGTATGTTTTTTCACTTCAAAAGGAGCAGTCATTTTAATTCTACATCAACTGCCTTGCATCCACTTTTCCAATTTAATTTCAGATTCATTTAAATTATGTGAACATGACCGGTTCAATATAAGAAAACTGATTTGTAAAGGATACTTTTCTCTTAGTTAAAAATGGAATATTTCTGTGTACAGTCTTACCTATACAATAAATTGTTGGTCTTAAGTAGGTCATATATGACATCCATAGTTAACATAGATTGAAACATTCAACTCATTCTGGCTTTTTTTTCCTAGTTGGAGATAGCTATGTTCTAAGAATCCTTTAATAGTTTGCACTTCCATTTGAAGATCTAAAGGGAATCTTCTTTAACTAATGGCCTGCCACAGGAGTTGACTGATACACACCCTGGTTTTTTTCTATGTGAGTTTGGAAAAACATGTGTGAATTTTCTGTGTTTATTTGGTATATGGATATGATGGCATCAATGGCAGAAGTATTTACAGTGGCAACTTCTTTATTAGAGCCTTTTACTCCTTGCACTGGAGTTAGGCTGTCCCTTGTCCATATTCCTCCATGTCAAGTTGCAGTTGCTTTGATGGCATTAGGGACAAGGGTGACTTCTTAATTTCAGTATATCACCAAAGGTGGGCTAGAGCCGGTTCTGTATATTGTGAGAAATATTCTTTGTAGCTTAGCCAAAGATCTAGCCCTTCAGACTTTTCATAATTTTTGTAAGCACCAAGCTTATTGTAATAAATCCCTCATTGGTTAAAGTGACTAGTATCTTCTTGAACTGGATGTTGACTAATCCAGGTACTTAAAAAAAAAAAAATGAAAAAACTAGGATTCACTTACATATATTTATGCATTTTAACTATTTGTAATTTCACCTTCAAATACCTATTTGAGGATTATTTTAATTTCTGATAAAGAATGTATGTCAGGATCAAGTTCAATTTGCAATAAAACCCTATTACTTTGAAAGTGATGTATTATTTCTTGCTTGCAAGAGTCTGTAAAAAAATAAATCGGAAAGGTAACAGGAATATAGAAAAACATGTATCAAAATAAGACTCTGTCAATCATGTATTTAGTAAATTGGCCATGGCACTTCCACTAAATGTGTAGTAATTTGGTATAATTTTGTGCCATAAAGCAGAGAGTTTTATGTTCATTTGTCAAATGCCTTCTTCTCCCTACCCCAGAGTGGAACCACAAAGAGAGAGTCTTGATTCACCACTAGCAGGAGGGTCATTGTGAAAGCAAGATTCCCTTTGCCTTCTGGCCATAAGCAAACTTTTTACATGACTCAGGGTAGATATAGAGTAAAAAGGACAAGGAAACAAGCATGTGATGTGTCAGGAAAGGCAGTTCTCAAAAGTAAATGGCCTAGGGCTAAGCATGACTGGGGAAGTATATTCTGCAGGTTAAGATTTAATGAAGAAAACTGACAGTTTAAGCAAGTTTTGTTTTTAGTAAGTACCTTAAGCTAGGAGCATGTGGATGGAGGAGTTACCAAATAAAACCTTAATCTTTATACAAACCTAAAGAGGTTGCCAGTATGTTTTGGGCACCTGAAGTAGATTCATGCCTTTGTCAAAACTGAGGCAATGCACACTTAAGATCTGTGGATTCAATTGTATGTAAAGCTTATATCAAAATAAAATATATTTTAAGTGATAAATTTTGATGATATGCATGTTATTTATGGAACTGTACTTACATCCAAAATTTAATTTGTAATGATCAAAAATAAGATTAAATGATGGGTAGACAGATAGAAGGATAGATAGATACATAATACATGAAGTATAGTAAAATGTTAAGAGTGAAATCTTGGTGGGTATGTGGATACATATGGTGAAATTCTTTAAACTCAGTTATATTCTTGAAGATGTCCATAAAATACTTGGAAAAAGAATAAGCATTTTTAATGAAGATAGAGACTCAATAGGAGTTTTAAGAATCCTGTGAAGGTTGAGATTAAACAAAAAACAGAATATGGGTGATTACATTTTCTTAGGAAGTAGGGAAAGTAGATGAGCAGCATGCATAGGGATGGTATATAAAGAAAATTTGACTCCAGGGTCAGTGTTGCCCTTTTCCTTTAAATAACCTTGGCGAAGTCAAATGAATGACAAAATGAAGATAATAACTTGTTCATAGGTTCTCACAATTGTATTGTGAAGATGAACTATCAAATTACTATGCAAATACAAATTTGTATTATTCAAATTAAGTATTCCATTTAATAACACTCCAGGAAAACACAAATCCAAATCTTGCCTTTGACGCACAGATTGGAAGGTCAGAAAGTGAAGTTTTTCCCTCTAATCCTTGGAGATTTCTTTCTCTTCTATTTTAGTCTACCGTTAATTGCTGATAAATGGTGGCAATTTGTTAGAAGCAGACAGTGTTGTATCTAGTCAGTGGAGCAGAGGAAAGCATTGTTAAGCAAAAACTCTGAGATCTGATGAGACCAGTGCAAGACAGCATATACAGAATTTGAAGCTAGTATTCATTAGAAAAAGGGAGAAACTATACAATATCACTAAAATTTGTTTCACTTTTAATTAAGAAATGTGGATGTTAAGTACTGCATTAGCAGTGTTCATAGGATTACTGACAGGAGGGAAGACCAATGCGTTCATTACCTATTGTGGTGTAAAAGGTTGCCACAAACATAGCTTGGAATGTGCATTTATTATATGACAGTATCATGATTCAGGAGTCCAGACAGGTTAGCGAGGACTTTTTTACTCAGGGTCTCTCCAGTTACATTCACAGTATTGGCAGAGACTACCATGTCATCTTAGAATGAGATGGATCCACATCTAGGTTCGGGTGGATGTTGACAAAATTCAGTTCTTTCGATTATAGGACTGAGGTTCCACTGATTTCTTGGTGGTTGTAGGTTAGAAGTTGTTTCAGTCCTTAAAGTTTACCTCATGTCCTAGCCATATACTCTTCTTGAAACATGGAAACTTGTATAATCAAACTTAGCAGAAGAATCTCCTATAGTCTACTACGATGGATGGAATGGTATGATGGATGGATGTAGATGTCCTATCCACACTCAAGCAGAGTGAATTGTAGTGTATATGGCAGATGGCAAGAATCCTAGAGCTCATCTTGGAATTCTGAGACAATGGCCAAACTTAATATTGTCTTAATTGAGAAAACTTTTTAAAAGAAAGTGTTATCCATCCTGCTTATTAGAGAAGAGAGAAGGAATATATAGTGACAAAACAAGATGAGTTACAAAGAAAATAAAAAGATGACATATTATTTCTTATTCTCATCCTTTCACTCCAGAATGTTATAGAAGGAGATTATGCAGAATTTCACAGAGTTGGAAGATGTTAAAGAAAATGATTGGCAGAACTAAGCAGAAACTGCTGACAAGGGTACAGGGAGACTGCTCAAGAGTCAAAATGGGAAAGAGACTGTGATTTTGAATTCTGTGGATGTTTGAGCCTTTAAACACAGTCCTTGGCAAAGATTACATGCGACAGGATCTTGTAGAGGAATGGAGGCAGACTGTGCCCCATGAAGCCTGACTAGACATATTATTAAATTTTTCAAAGATCTTTGTATCCAGTATGGCGCAAGAATAGCAGGGTAGCCACCTTTGTAGGAACCTGAGACCCCAGGCAGTAAACATGCCCTCAGGGCACAATGTGGCCTGGAGACTATAGGACTCAGTGAGTGTGTATGACAAATTCATTTTCTCCACAATTTCTCAGGGTCTGAGGGAGAGAGAGTCCTCAAAAAGACATTTACTGTTTTACACCATGGATAATAGAAATTATTTGATTTAGGAAAAAAATGTTATAATCAGATTTGCAAGGAAAATATCATGGAAATTATTAAACGTGCAATTGTGGGTTGAGATAAAATATGAGAGAAAATGTGAGAGGTACATGTTGTGAAGATATTGAAATACATATGTGAATGTTCTTCTGGGAAAAGGCATGTGGGTGGAGATAAACATTTGTGAGTCATCAGCATGTAGCTGAGAAGGGAAATATTAGGCATAAATAAATTAGATCACCCAAGGTGACAGAATATAGGTGAGACTTGAAAAAGGTGACAGACAGAAAGCTCAGAAATACATTCTTTCTGTATGTGTGAAAAAGAAGAGTTTCCCCAAATTGTTATGCCCCCAAAGAAAAAAACCCAAATCTAGCCACTATCCTATAAGTAACATTAATGAGCAAGAGAAAACAACAACAACAACAACAGCAGAAAACAAGGATGCCTTGGGTCCCAACTGAAATATATTGATTGGATTTAACAATTAGACACCAAGTAGAAAGAATCTAAGTTTCTCCCACCATTTAAACTGTTATTATATATCATGTTAGCAGTAAAATAGCACTTCAGGTAACTACTCATATAATTTTCTTCCCAGTAATTTTAGAAAGTAGGGTTTGTTCCATACCGTATTTGTATTTCAGGAACAGAGCCTTGATGGCTCATGATAATTTTCAAAGTATCTCAGAGGTGGCTCTAGTGGTAAAGAACCCACCTGCCAGTGCAGGAGACATAAGAGACATGGGTTTGATCCCTGGGTCAGGACAATCCCCTGGAGAAGGGAATGGCTATCCACTCCAGTATTCTTGCCTGGAGAATCCCATGGACAGAGGAGCCTGGAGGGTGACAGTCCATAGGGTCCCTCAGAGTCAGATGCTACTGAAGCAACTTAACATGC
This sequence comes from Cervus canadensis, assembly GCF_019320065.1. Lineage (NCBI taxonomy): Eukaryota > Metazoa > Chordata > Mammalia > Artiodactyla > Cervidae > Cervus > Cervus canadensis. The sequence continues at coordinate 23,492,233 of NC_057394.1, forward strand.
GTGTACCAACTTAGCACACAAGTACCATTAATGCAAGGCATATTTTGGATTTGAATCTATTTTGGTAGAGCTTATTTTAGAGAAATGATCAGGCTGCTATGAAATCTGTTCTGCCTCTTGGGCCATATATGTAAGAGGTGATAAAAAGGATGGGGATGTTAAGTAAAATCTTTTTCAGGCCCCAAAAGGAAATTAGCAGAAAGACTCTGTGATGGTTAATTTCAAGTCTCAATCCCACATAATAAATTTCTTTCTATATATCTCTATCCCTACTTCTGTCTCTACTGTTGCCTCTGTTGCTCTGGGGAACTCTAACATAGACCCCTTAACCTCTATAGCAAAACTATGTCCTCCCTGACAGAGTATCAGTCACTCTTGAAAACATCTACTACTTTCTAATAGGGTCTGTGAATCAAGTGAAAGTAAAGTCTGATGCTATAAAGAACAATATTGCATAGGAACTTGGAATGTTAAGTCTGTGAATCAGGGTAAATTGGACGTGGTCAAGCAGGAGATGGCAAGACTGAACATTAACATCTTAAGAATCAGCGAACTAAAATGCAGAGGAATGGAAAAATTTAATTCAGGGGACCACTACTGTGGCTAAGAATCCCTTAGAAGAAATGAAGTAGCCCTCATAGTAAACAAAAGAGTCTAAAATGCAGTACTCTGGTGCAACCTCAAAAACGACAGAATGATCTCAGTTTGTTTCCAAGGCAAACCATTCAACCCTACATTAATTCAAGTCTATGTTCCAACCACTAATGTCAAAGAAGTTGGAGTTGACAGGTTCTGTGGAGATCTACAAGACCTTCTAGAATTCACACCAAAGAAAGATGTCTTTTTCATCATAGGGGATTGGAATGCAAAAGAAAGATGGCAAGAGATACCTGGAGTAACAGGCAAGTTTGGCCTTGTAGTACAAAATGAAGCAGGGCAAAGTCTTAACAGAGTTTTGTCAAGAGAGCACACTGGTCATAGCAAATACCCTTTTTCAACAATAGAAGGGACAGCTTTACACATGGACATCACCAAATGGTCAATAAAAAATCAGATTATGTTCTTTTAGCTGAAGATGGAGAAGCCCTATGCAGTCAGCAAAAACAAGACCTGGAGCTGATTATGGCTCAGATCATGAGATCCTTGTTGCAAAATTCAGGCTTAAATTGAAGAAAGTAGGTAAAACCACTAGGGCATTCAGATATGACCCCAATCAAATCCTTTATGATTGTACAGTGTGGAGGTTAACTACTAGACTGAAGGAATTAGATCTGGTGGAGTGCATGAAGAACTATGGATGGAGACTTGAAACATTGTGCAGGAGGCAGTGACCAAAACCATCCCAAAGAGAAAGAAATGCAAGAAGGCAAAGCGGTTGGCTGAGGAAGCCTTAAGAATAGCTAAGAAAAGAAGAGATGCCAGAGGCAAAGGAGAAAAAGAGAGATATACCCAACAGAACACAGCGTTTTAGAGAATAGTAAGAAGAGATAATAAAGCCTTCTTAAGTGAACAATGAAAAAAAAAATAGAGGAAAGCAGCAGAATGAGAAAGACTAGAGATCTCTTCAAGAAAGCTGTAGAAAAAAAAAAAGAAAGCTGTAGATACCAAGGGAACATTTCATGCAGATACGGGCATGGTAAAGGACAGGAGTGGTAAGGAGTGGTAAGGACAGAAGCAGAAGAGATTAAGGAAAAAGTAGCACACAGAACTGTACAAAAAAAGTCTTAATGATCCAGATAAACATGATGGTGTGGTCACTTATCTAGAACCAGACATCCTTTAGTGTGAAGTGCGCCTTAGGAGGCATCACTACAAACAAAGCTAGTGGAGGTGATGGAATTCCAGCTGAGCTATTTCAAATCCTAAATGATGATGCTGTTAAAGTGATTCACTCAATATGTCAGAAAATTTGGAAAAGTCAGCAGTGGCCATGGGACTGGAAAAGGTCAGTTTTCATTCCAATCCCAAAGAAGGGCAGTGCCAAATAATATTCAAACTACCATATGATTGTGCTCATTTTACATGCTAGCAAGGTAATGTTCACAATCTTTCAAGGTAGGCTTCAGCAGTACCTGAACTGGGAACTTCCAAATATACAAGCTAGATTTAGAAAGGCAGAGGAACCAGAGATCAGATTGTCAACATTCATTCGATCATGGAGAAAGCAAGGGAATTCCACAAAAAATCTACCTCTGCTTCATTGACTACACTAAAGCCTTTGACTGTGTAAATCACAACAAACTTTGGAAAATTCTTAAAGAGATGGGAATGCCAGACCACTTTTCCTGTCTCATGAGAAACCTATATGTGGGTCAAGAAGCAACAGTTAGAACCAGACAGGGAACAACTGACTGGTTCAAAATTGGGAAAGGAATATGACAAAGCTGTATATTTTCATCCTGATTATTTAACTTATATGCAGAGCACATCATGCAAAATGCCAGGCTGGGTGAATCATACATTGGAGTCAAGATTGTCATGAGAAATATCAACAGCCTCAGATATGCAGAATAGATGACTCTGGTGGCAGAAAGTGAAGAGGAACTAAAGAGCTGCTTAATGATGGTAAAAGAGGAGAGTGAAAAAGCTGACTTAAAACTCAATGTGAAAATAACTAAGATCATTGCATCCAGTCCCATCATTTCATGGCAAACAGAGGAGAAATAGTGGAAGCATTGACAGATTTTATTTTCTGGGGTTCCAAAATCACTGTGAATGGTGACTGCCTCCATGAAATTAAAATATCCTTGCTCCTTGGAAGGAAAGCTATGACAAACATAAGATAGTATATTAAAAAGCAGAGAGTGCTTTGCTAACATAGGTGCAAATAGTCAAAGCTATGGTTTTTCCATTATGTATGGATGTGAGAGCTGGACCATAAAGAAGGCTGCACACTGAAGAATTGATGCTTTCAAACTGTGGTGTTGGAGAAGACTCTTGAGAACCTCTTGGACTGCATGGAGTTCAAACCCATCAATCCTAAAGGAAATATACCATAAATATTTATTGGAAGGTCTGATACTGTAGCTGAAGCTCCAGTACTTTGGCCATCTGATTCTAAGAGCTGACTCATTGGAAAAGACTCTAATTTTGGGAAAGATTAAAAGCAAATGGGAAGGAGGTGGCAGAGAATGTGATGGTTAGATAGCATGACTGACTCAATGGACATGAATTTGAGCAAACTGAAGATAGTGGAGAACAAAGGAGCCTATCATGCTGCAGTCCATGTGATTGCAAAGAGTTGGACATGACTTAGTGACCAAACAAAAACAAAAAATATATACATTAGTTACTACACATACAAACACACACACAAACACACACCTTGAAATGAAAAATCAAGTGAGCTTTCTCCATGACTGTTAAAATCATCTGCCTTATTCTTAACAGAAATAGAAAATACAATCCTAGGATTCATGAATATTAATTAGCCATGAGAAAGGAAATCATGCCATTTGTGACAACATGGATGGATTTTGATGGCATTATGCTAAGTGAAGTAAGTCAGAAAGAAAAAGACAAGTATTGAATGATATTATTTAAAAGTGGAATCTAAAAAAGCCAAACTTGCAAAAACAGAGAGTAGAACTGTGGCTACCAGGAGTGGAGGGTGGGGAGAAAGGGAGATGCTGGCCAAAGAGTATAAACCTCCAGTTAGAAGATGAATAAGTTCTGGGTATCTGATGCTCAGCATTGGCAATTATAGTTAACAGTACTGTATTGTATACTTGAAAGTTGCTAAGACAGCAGATCTTTAATTTTCTTACCGTAAAGTTTTTAAAGATTATGTGACATGATGGAGATTTTATCTACAGTGGTACTTATATTTCAATATATGTGTATCAAGTCAACCCACTGTCCACTTAAATTATACATGTTATATGTCAATTTTGGCTCATTAAAGCTGGAAAAAAATGATCTACTTTAATCCTAATAGTATTCCATAAAGCAAAATCAATATTCTCTTAATAAAGATAGCATCTGATAGAAGTTTAAATTAAGTATTTCTTTTTCATGCATAATGTCTGCTATTAAAACAAAAGTACCACATATTCCTGGGCACAAGTCCAAATGTTCAAAAGGTTAACTAAGAGCAACAAAGAGAAAATAATTATAGATAATTTGAGTATTAAAGTTATCATACATGATATTTAAGTAGCTACAATTTATCTGTTTAAGAAATAGATAAGAAGATGGAAGATTTCACCAGGAATTGGAATCAATTCAGCTATTAACATTAAACTCAAAGGTTATAAAATACAATAACCCAATTAAACATGCAATAGATGGACTTAACAGAAGACTACTCACTGCAGAGGACATGTCAACTGGAAATAATATCCGTAGAAAATATCCAAATAGAGAATAAAATGGCAGGAACATATGAGACATATGGGAAGCAGTGAAAAGCTCTGACATATGTGTAATTGCATGTAAAAGGAGAGAATTGTAATGGTTGAGAATTTTCTAAAACTATTGAATGATATCAACCCAGAGATATAACATACCTTACAAATCTTAGGTATGATAAATAAAAAGGAACTCGTATCTAGATATATTATATAAAATTACTTAAGCATTTTAAATATTGAGAAAAAGAAAATCTTAATTGTATGTTAGGACTGTTACTTTAGAGTATCAACACTGACATTAGGAAGTGATTTTTCAAAAGAAACAATGGAATTCAGAAGACACTGTAAGGATACTTCAAAGTATTGAAAGAGTCTATTCCAACCTAGAAATTAAATTTAATGAGAATACTCCTCAAAGTTATAAGTTAAATAAAGACATTCTCAAGACAAATTTGTTACCTGTAGAACTACAGTAAAACTTATACCAAAATAGTTTCTTCATTCTAAATAATTGACTGAAAATAAAAGCAAAAATATAATCATAGTGATTCGATTTTATAGGATTCAAAATACATGTAAGATTTTTGGGTTCCTATAAGATAATGGGCTTCCCTGGTGGTTCAGAGGTTAAAGCGGCTGCCTGCAGTGCAGGGGACCTGGGTTCGATCCCTGGGTCGGGAAGATCCCCTGGAGAAGGAAATGGCAACTCACTCCAGTATTCTTGCCTGGAGAATCCCATGGACGGAGGAGCCTGGTGGGCTATAGTTCACGGGGTTGCAAAGAGTCGGGCAAGACTGCGTGACTTCACTAACTAACTATGGGATAATAGTGGTTGCCTAAATCCTAATCTCTCAAACTTTCCTTAAAAACACCATAATGTTTAAATAATGAAAGCAAAAATGTTAGATGGAGATGTGATAATTTAGAAATGAATTATTACTGAAGAAGAAAGTTGCAAAAAGCAATTTGGAATAAGGAGATATACTTTGGAACTCAGAAGGAAAGAGCAAAATAGAAACAAGGACACTGCAGAAACAAAAATGAATTTTAAAATTAAAAGGATATCCTATCCCGCTTTGCTTCAAAAGCAGCATTATTTAAAGGCACTGTATTAACTTTATTAAAATCAAAATATATCCATGAACTAAGAACCATAGAATGCTAATTCTAACTTCCACTTTAACTTTCTGGCTCAGGAAAAGTTAAAACATTCTAAAGTGAACGGAAAAAAATACGTTAAGGAGCTAGCCAAGCTACTATAATAATGACATAAGAATTAGAAAATTTTAACTGATAAAATTCTACCTAAAAAATTACCTGAAGCATAAAACAACAGTGTAATGGCCCAACTTGACTTAAATATTCTTTAAAAAGTAAAAGAAATATTACTGGATTTGAGTCCTTGCTGTTCAAGTGGTTTGCTATGTATCTGCACCCAGTGGAGTAGATAACTGAAGATTTATTTATGACACCAGGTGTAAGATATGCTAAATAGAGGCAATGCATGTGACAAATACAGTGACAAATCTAAACATGCTTCTTTTAGTTCTCTTACTGTCCTACTGTACAAGTATGGGAATCAAAAAATGGATGTAGGAGTGGCTCTGACACTCACTGAGTGTTGATTTCTCTTTATGAATCTTTGAACTCTATACACTTGGAGACTTGGTTCCCAGAGGGAGTATTTCTACCAGATGATACAACTAGGTGCCATTGACCCTGAAGCCAGGAGAACCACTTGTAGCTTTGAGTGCCCTTATCCCATTGATCAGAGGCTAAGAAGGAGGTTATTATATTGGTTGGGGTGATTGATCCTAATTACTTTTGAGGGATTAGTTTGCATCTATACATTTGCATGTATACATTTGTAATGAGACACCTATAAATACCATGTCCATTAGCAAAAGTTAATGAAACATGATAGGAATCAATGAAAATGTGAGCAGGCTCGCTGAGGCTACAGATATTTTAGAAAATATTGTTCACCCCCAAACTCATACCATACTCTTCCCTTCAGAGAGCTCCCCTTTATACTTTATAGTCTCCTGGATTTAAATGGAGACTTGGAGGCCAACATAGGAGAAGGGATTTGCTTCTTCTGGTTGATTCATTATTCCTAGAAACTTCCCTCTGGCAAGAACCCTTCACCTCTTAAGAATTCACTTTTGTGACTCTATTCCTCCAGGCTCCACAAATACCCCACCATCTGAATGGCAACATTTCTCTGAGGCATGGATCCTACAAATTTGTTACCTCTATTCCAAATTTCTAGGTTCAGATAACCTCAGCTTGTTGTGGCTGTACAGCCTTCAGGTTGGATTTAAATTTGACAACTTAAAAATTATAAAGATGTAAAGTAATTAGCCTCCAACTAATAAAAATAAATGGAAAAAAAAAAAGAATGAATCTTCCTAAAAAAAAATTATAAAGAACAATTATATATTATGTAATACAAATTGGTACCAGTACTGGATGGGGGTGAGAGACCCTCGGGCTTACCAGGTGGTGCTAGTGCTAAAGAACCCTCTTGCTAATACAGGTGATGTGAGAGACACGGATTTGATCCCTGAATCAGGAAGATCCCCTGGAGGAGGGCGTGGCAACCCACTCCAGTATTCTTGCCTGGAGAATTCTATGGACAGAGGAGCCTGGCTGGCTACAGTCCATAGGGTCACAAAGAGTCAGACACAACTGAAGCAACTTAGCACACATGCACAAAAGGCCCTCACTTATTCACGTGCCAAGTGTGTTACGGTACTACCAAACACTGGCTTTTCCACGAGAGGTATCATGGTGATCATGATATCCTTCCCTGGGTCATACACAGACTCTCACTGCGACAAAGAGCAGCAGAGTTCATGAGGTGCTGATAGGGAAAAGGAGCTGGACAGGTATTCTAGCACAAGGGGTCAGTAGATTCGTAGCTGAGAACCAGAATCAGCCATCAGGGAGGCAGTGGGGTCCATGGGTCAACTGAGGACCCAAACCCAGGCATCTGAGTCATTTTTCCATCTGACTTCACATTTAGAGCACAGATTCAAACATAAAATTATTAAGAATTTTAAGATGGTAACCACAGACCTTAAACTCTTTCTACCTGGGATTATGTACAACTGTACTGGTGACATAGGTCTTCCCTGGTGGCTAAGTGGTAAAGAATCTACCTGCCAAAGCAGGAGATCCCTGGGTTGGGAAGAACCTCTGGAGAAGAAAATGGCAATCCGCTCTAGTATTCTTGTCTGGAAAATTCCATGGACAGGGGAGCCTGGTGGGCTATAGCTCATGGGGTCTCAAAAGGGTCATAAATGACTTAGCAACTAAAATGGCAACAAATGGCAGCATACATGGGATGCTGACCATAGAGTGACAAAGTAATTGAAAACACTTTACTATTAATTAATAAAGAAATCAGATTTTGCATTTTCAAGTTCTGTAGAATATGAATGAGAGGATGAGGTTTGATTAACTTTCTAATTGTTTCTATAAATTAAATGCCTGTCTTGTAATAGGTAATTTTCCCCAGAAGAAACAGAATCCATTCCTCAAAATGTCTGACTCAGTTGCAGAACTGTTTTACGAATTGCAGTTTTCTGTTTTCTTAAAATTGTAAGGATTTTATAAGTAAATGATGCTGCCATAGAAGTGAGTTTGCATCATAAATATTGATTAATGTATTAAATACTAAACATGCTTTAGAATAATTTTATTGCATTTAAATTTAAATAAACTTAGGTATCAAATGTGATTTTATTCAATTTTCCTTTTTTGGTTCTGTTTAAACATGCATTGCATATGGGATCACTTGTCTGAGATGGTAATTTTCTTTTTTCCATGATCGCAAAATTCTTGAAAAATTGACTTACTGATAGTTGGAGAAAGAAGTAATATACATGGTCTCTGTTTTATTTTTCTTTGATTACTCTGTGGGGGAAAGGAATGTAGATGAATAACCCAGTTTCTTTGCAAACTTGCTAATGATCATCCTCCTATAAATAGGTAAGGATACTTTTTAGATGAAGAGACCTTGTTATAAAATGCTTCGAGCAGGATGTTCCTGGTTTAGAATTGCTTATGTCAAGAAAACCTAGGATCAATGGAATTATGATGTATAGCTTTCTGTAGAATATCATGTAATCTGTACAACATCTGTTACAAAAAGATGGAGCTGTTTCCTAACCTATATACTCCCTGCTGTGTGTGGTAATAACAAGTACACCCTGTTAGACAGAGACCCCATTCGTTACCCTGGGCCAAAGATCCCATGTCTGATATGTGAAGGAAGGAATGGCTCAGGCCTGTCTGTGTTTTGCTTGTACTTACTGACTGGATCATTAAACCTATTAATAAAGTGTAATAATGGGTAATACGGTCCCTGTTCTGTTTGTGTGTAGTTTGACAATACAGTCCTTTGTATTATTAAATAGATGTTTGAGTTTAAACATAAAATGAGCATCTCAAAACCAAGCATTTAAAGCAATTTACCCAATAAAATTTATCAACTTCAAGTCAGTGCTCTTTGATATTATTAAACTGTTTATCTGGAAAAAGAAGGAAGAAAAATTCTTGATGTTGATTCTGCAATTAATGCACTTAAAACATTTTCAAGGCTGTCAGTTTCTTGGTCCATCAACCTTAACAGCAACCAATAAAAATGTTCTTGTTTTGGACATCTTTAATTTGGAAAGCAGAGTAGCATGATGTTCTCCAGCTTCTATAGCATCTGTCACTCACATTAGGGACATGAATTTGTCTCCAAAGAGCATCTTATCTCTACTGAAGTTTTTGGTCATAAATCTTGATATTTAATAAGTAAATTCATGAAGCTTATAATCAGCACAGTATATACAATTGTAATATATGATATAATAGCATCTTCTAACATTGATTTCACTTAATCTTTAACCTGACATATTGCAGGTTTTACAGTAGCTGTTTTCACATTGAGACTCCATCTGTTAATGGCAGGATACAACATTGCTATACTCCAGGAAGCTGCCAAAAAGTGTAAATAACTTGATATGCAGCTAACTATGGAGTTCAGGTATACTCGATGATGCTCTTTTTGCATTTCTTGTTTACATGGGAATAACCTTTGAAGACAGCTGATAAGAATCTTTGTAGATCAGACTTCTTAAGACATGATAGAAACAATAAATTGTATCTGTCATTATTTATGTGCAAAAAGAATTGTAGCCTCTCTAAAAGAAGTTCCTCAGTATTCTGACAAAACTATTAAACCTATTAGTTCATGTCAGTGAGCTAAGTTAAGATTACTAAATGCTTGCTTGAGCCCTACCAGTCTGTTCATAGTTTAAGTCACCCTACCTTGATTATATTAGTTACAGGGCTTCAAATAATCCTTCCAAGCATGCCAAAATGGAATAATGTATGCGTTCAAAAGTCATTTATTTCTTGGAAAGTCTTTGGAAAAAGCAGAAGACACTTGCCCAGATTAAATAGGGCAGTTCTTCTTGGCAATTTTTCTAGGTCAGAATAATAAATATTCACTTGGCACCTACTGTGTACCACGAAATTTGCTGAGTGCTGAATTTACAAATACTACAAATATGTTTTCTGCCCGCAAATATCACACTGATTAGATACTGAGAAGGATACATAGGCATGTAACTTGAAAGCAAGGGAGTATATAGGTAAGGCAAGGGGAGAGAGAAGATAACACAGAAGTTAAGTGGTGAAAAGAGCTTAGAATTTTCAGTGAAACTGATTTAAATTAAAACAGTCTTTAATGTGGTTCCCAAAGATTGACTGTTTCTTCAGTGAGTGGATTCAGGTTTGGAGACATTTTATCAACAACACATACAATCGCACTAAAAGATTAAATATAATCTCTCCACTGTAATCCATTGTATGAGTGAAATATTAATGGTTATACCACAGGTGGTATTTTGGAGTGGTAATGGCTTTCAACATTGGAGGATGAGCTAGGGACAGATTTAAGCAAGGCTTTCATCAAGCTAATACCTAAAGAGATAGGTACACATCATCTACCTGGTTACCTTTTCTGAAGTTTTGAGATGGTCACTTGAAAACAACATTGAGTCTCATTGGAATAGGTATACTTAGGATAAGGGCATACTTGAAATGAATTAGATCCACCGTTAAAATGAATGCAAAAAAAACAGAAAAGAAGTACTCTCAATGTTTTGTGTTTATTCAAACACAGGGCAATATGAAGTTTCAATCTGTCCTATTAAATGGAGTTTATAAGAATCTTACATTCGTATTAATAATGTTAAAACTCAATGCATTGATCATGATAAGTTGATAGAAAATTTACTAATCATGTATATAGGTACAGTTGTTTAGGGATCCAACAAAGCATGCCATTTTATTGTTTCTGTTTGAGTTAAAGCATTAGTTGAAGATATTAGTGCTACCTGAAAAACTGGAGAAATAAGGAATGATAATGAAGTGATGCTTCAAATTTTGACATTATAGTAGTTGGTTGTTTTTCATAATAAAAGAGAAGCAAAAGAAAAAAATTACATTAGTATCCAGATAATTCATGAAAAATATATTTTATGAGAATGAAAATAGTGATAAATAGACAAGGAGGGTAAATGCTTAATTGTGTGCTATAGAATTCAAATTGTTTAAACTTGATTTTTTACTAATTGACTGGTATTACTGAAAGTGAGGTTAAACTATAACCAAAACAGGAAGGTCTAAAATTGTGGTATAAATCCCCTAAAAGGAAAAATTTCTGAAATGTTCCTTTGGTACTAGGACATGTAATGTTTTTTTTAAATTGAAGTATAGTTGATTTACAATATTGTTTTAGTTTCTGGTATATAACAAAGTGATTTGTATATATGTATGTGTGTATATATATACATGTATATGAGCATACATATATACATATATGTCCTTTTTCATTCTTTTTAAATTTTCCATTATGGCTTATTACATAATTTTGAATATAGTTCCCTGTGCTATAAAATAGGACTTTGTTGTTTATCCATTCTATACATAATAGTTTGCATCTGCCTGTCCCAAACTCCCAATCCAACCCTCCCCTGCTTCCCTTCCACCTTGGCAACAGAACAAGTCTGTTCTCTATGTCTATGAGTCTGTTTCTGTTTTGTAGATAAGTTCATTTGGTCGTATTTTGGATTCCACATATTAGTGGTATTATATGGTGTTTGTCTTTCTCTGACTTACTTCACTTAGTATGATAATCCCTTGGTCCATCCATGCATATGCAAACATCATTATTTCATTATTTTTATGACTATTATTCCATTGTATATATCTTTATTCACATCTTTATCCATTCATCTGTTGAAGGACCTTTTATGCACGTCTTGGCTGTTGTAAATAGTGCTGCTATGAACATACAGGTACATGCATCTTTTCAAATTATACCTTTGTGCAGATATACTCCCAGGCCAGGAATAGGATTTCTGTATCATATGGCAACTCTTTTTTAGATCTCTTGAGGCACCTCCGAACTGTTCTCTGTAGTGGCTGCACCAATTTGCATGCTTGCCAAAAGTGTAAGAGAGTTCTCTTTCCTCATACCCTCTCCAGCATTTATTATTTTATGCTTTTGAATGATGGCCATTCTGATTGATGGGTGGTACCACATTGTAGTTTTTATTTGCATTTCTCTAATATTAATAATTAGCCATGTTGAACATCTTCTCTTGTGTTTACTGGATATCCGCATATTGTACTAAGACTTTTAGAATGCCATATTTTCTTTCTTCCTTCTTGATTTTTTTCTGTCAGAATGCATTCTCATGTGAATTTTCATTAAGCAATATTGTGAAAGAAGTAAACTTTATGAGTCTTTGTGTATCTGAAAATGTCTTTATTCTTATACTTGGTGGATATTTTTATGAACTACTAATTTCTCAACCGAAGATTGTTTTTGCTCAGAATTTTGTAGCCATTGTTTTATTTTCTTATGTCTAATTGTGTTGTTGATAGGATTAGATATAAATTATCTATAATAAAATTCTTATTATTTTTCTGGTAGCATGTTGTTAACATAATTTTTGTTTGAAACTGCTCAAGAACACATGTTATTCAGACTGCCTGTCTGAATGCTGGATTTATTCCTTCCTGGAACTGTCAGTTAAAACTAATAACTCTTACCCCTACCTCAAGTTAATTGAGGGTATTTTCAACTTACCAGACTTTGTGGGATAACCACACATTTATTTCCTTTTCACTGAGAAATTTCTTTGAGTTGAAAGGATTTACTTGATTCCACACGCTTAGGTGAACTTTTACTCAGAGACACTTTAAAGCTTTTGATATCAGGTATATTGATCATCCTCTTAATTTGATTCTCAACCCAAGTATGGATTTTAATCTGTTCTTATTGATCAAAGGCTTTCTTAGTTTTATTTTTAACTAATTGGGGATGAGAAAAATGAGAAAGCTGTCTCCTTGAACACTTAAAGTTCTAAATTTTGGACTCTCTCTGTTTCTTTCATTCCTTGCTTGCAGAGTAGACAGTTATTTTCTGATACTTCCCTGCAATGCCTTGACAAATACAGCACAGTGAGATAAAAATGTTTATGAACACATCAGTGTATACATTTCCCCAGATGCCTCAGCAAACAAATTCTATGCCAAATGACTATTCTCGCTCTCTCTCTCTTGCTCTCTCTCTCCCAACCCAGTTCTCTGTAAGTATAGCGGGAAGAGTAGCGTGTGGGTTAGGGTTATGGACTGCAGCATCTGTGAAACTGTGGATCATATTTCAGAGACTGGAGTCCTACTTCCACCGCATGCCAGCTGTGAACCTTAGGCTAATGTTGCCTTCTCTGTGTCTCCCTGTGCCCTTATATATACCGGAATGTGTTGTAGGGACTATTGGATACTAACTATTGCATATAATTATAGGAGACTCCCCCTTGAATAATACAGATTTGAACTGCCTCAAACCACTTATACATAGATCTTTTTCAGTAATAACTTCAGTACTATAAAACCATGACTGACTGATTCAGCTGGTGCAGAATCATGGATATGGAGGCAGACTGTGGGACTTAAATATTTTCAGATTTTGGTGTCTTATCTGAGGGGACTTCCCTGGTGGTTCAGCCAGTAAAGAACCTGCCTACAAGGCAGGAGACCTGGGTTGGATCCCTGGGTTAGGAAGATCCCCTGGAGAAGAGAATGGCAACTCACTCCAGTATCCTTCCCTGGAGAATCCCATGAACAGAGGAGCCTGACAGGCTACATTTCACATCTTGTGGTTTCTTAAGTGCAACAAGGGGGCTTCCTGTATAGCTCAGTCTGTAAAGCATCTGGTCACAATACGGGAGACTTGGGTTCAGTTCCTGGGTTGGGAAGTTCCCCTGGAGAAGGAAATGGCAATCCATTCTAGTATTCTTGCCTGGAGAATCCAATGAACTGAGCCTGGCAGGCTACAGTTTACGGGATCGCAAGAGTTGGGCACACCTTAGCACTGTCTTTCTTTCTGAAGTGCAACAAAACATTGGGTGTCTGGGGCAGAGTGTCTGAATGCAAATACTGATTCACTGCTCAGGAGGTGGGTAGTTCATATTGGTTTTCTTTCAACTTTAGGCTTTATTGGGTGATTTTAAGGCAAATTCATTACTCTGCTACCATAATGCAAGCCCAACAGTATGGCAGGTAGTAAGTAATAATGATTTCTTGTTGTTCAGTTGCTAAGTCATGTCCGACTCTTTGCAACCCCATGGGCTGCAGCAGGCCAGGCCTCCCTGTCTCTCACTATCTCCTGGAGTTTGCTCAAGTTCATGTCCATTGAATTGGTGATACTATGCAACCATCTCATCCTATGCTGCCCTCTTCTCCTTTTGCCTTCAGTCTTTCCCAGCATCAGGGGCTTTTCCAGTGAGTTGACTCTTCACATCAGGTGGCCAAAGTATTGGAGCTTCAGCTTTAGCATCATTGGTTTTCTTTCAACTTTTTGCTTTATTGGAAAATTTTAACGCAAAGTCATTATTCTACTACCATAATTCAAGCCCTTCAATATGGCAGGTACTAAGTAACAATGACTTCTTATGAGTTACCAAATGACTGATCTATGAATTTCTCTAAAAATTTCCACAAACAGTGGATATGTATATTTTTTAAAATCAACTAACATCACTTTCACTATATTTAGTAACAGAACCTCTCTTTACTACAGCAAACCCATTCTTTATACGCTGTGGTGGAACTTAACATACTTTCTGCTAGAACAGAAAGCACCCATGTTGCCATGCACCTGCCAATCAAAGACGTTTATCACCCTGGCTCCACAGATTAATTCACAAGGCCTGGCGTGGTCAAGTTGTCGAAACAGGGATTGAGAATGAAGTCTTAATGTGTACTTTTGAAATCTTGCTTTCCGAGATAATAATGTACTTTTTGAGAATTTAGTAACCATTTGTTGACTCTTTAACCTGAGAAACTTGATGTAACTACCAAGAAAAAAGTCATTCAAAGCTCTATAAAAGCATAAATATCTATTGTCTTGATGTTGTAACTAAGTGAAATTCTGTTATATCTCTAGCATTTATATCCCTTATCCTCTTTAAAATCTTTATTTCTAAATTTTCCTGAAATTTAGACTTAATTATGACAATTTTATGGATGAAGCTTTTCAGGTGATTGCTTTCATTTACTTTACTAGTAGGCAAAAGCAGAATTAAGAAACTAGATTTAAGAGACATTAAATAATTTACTATTCATAATCATACTATTTGCCTGATTATTCTAATATTTTTAATATCCTCTCTATCTTACCTGAGGTAATAACTTACATGTAGCCAGTAACCTAAAGCATAGAAAAATTATACAATGTAATACTATGTTTGGTAAAAGCTAAATTTCCTGCTTAAAGATTAGTAATCCCTTAAAGAATCAAAAAGAAGACTTCTAGTCTTTACCTGTAGATAACAGTGTTCTAAAATATGCAAAGTACTTTAAGGAAGAATAAATACTAGCCATTAAAATGTAGGGAAATATGGTATGAATAAACTCTGTACTTTGTGGGAAAAATACTATCAAAATCAAAGTTGTTGATTCAAAATTTCACTAGTATAAAACAGAGTAAATATTTGGCTGAAATAGATGTTTATTTGTGTAACTTGTTATGTATATCTTTGTCTGAGAAGGAACTCTTCCCTGTCTCTGTATTTAGAGGAAATGGACATATTATAGAAATTTATATTTTTATTATTTCTATTTGTATTCTTCATTTTTAGTGCTGCATTTTCTTGACCAGTACAACTGAAACATTTTCAAATAAAGATAAATGTTTCCCTAATATTAACAATTACATTTATTGTGTGCTTTCTTATGCTGGGCACCTTTTAAATTATTTTTCATGATTTAGCTCATTTAATCCTCAGATCACCTGTGATGTAAATACTGTTATCTTTCAGTCAGTTCAGTCACTCGGGCTTGTCTGACTCTTTGTGACCCTGTGGACTACAGCGCTAGGCTTCCCTGTCCTTCACTGTGTCCTGGAGCTTGCTCAAACTCATTTCCATTGAATCGGTGATGCCATCCAACCATCTCATCCTCTGCCGTCCCCTTCTCCTTCTGCCTTCAATCTTTCCCAGCCCCAGGGTCTTTTCCAGTGAGTCAGTTCTTTACATCAGGTGGCCAAAGTATTGGAGCTTCAGCTTCAGCATCAGTCCTTCCAATGAATATTCAGGACTGATTTCCTTTAGGATGGACTGGTTTGATCTCCTTGCTGTCCAGGGGATTCTCAAGAGTCTTCTCCAACACCGCAGTTCAAAAGCATCAGTTCTTTGGTGCTCATCTTTCTGGGACTTCCCTTGTAGCTCAGTTGGTAAAGACTCTGCCTACAGTGCAGGAGACCCGGGTTCTATTCCTGGGTCAGGAAGATCCCCTGGAGAAGGAAATGGCAACCCACTTCAGTATTCTTGCCTGGAGAATCCCATGGACAGAGCAGCCTGGCAGGCCACAGTCCATGGGGTCGCAAGAGTCAGACATGACTTAGCGACTAACGCCCCTCCCCCTGCATCTTTCTTTATGGTCCAACTCACATTCATACATGACTACTGGAAAAATCATGGCTTTGACTAGGCAGACCTTTGTTGGCAAAGTATTGTCTCTGCTTTTTAATATGCTGCCTAGGTTTGTCATAACTTTTATCTTTATCATGTGTTATCTTTACAGATGGGAAAATGAGGCAAAGAGCATAACTAATTTACCCCATGTTAGAAATGGTAAGCACCAGAGCTGGATTGGCAGCCAGGCAGCGCACCTTAAACCTCTAAATGCATACCACCACTTTCTGCTTTCATGCCATAAAAACTAATTGGATGGTTTTAACATAATTCTCTCTGTTGTTTTGAGAACATTAACTCAGACTTCTTTACTTCACCATAGATAGCAAAGTGACTACAGATAAAAAGTAATATTTTACTATGTCACTGATTCACATAAAATTTTCTATGCTTTTCATAGAGTAGTAGAAATAGTATAATGAAACACTGTATTTAAAATAATTTTCTGAAACTAGAGATGGAAAGCAGTGGACAAAACATTATTTTCTTATTTAAATTTAACCATCATGTTAAGAAATTATTAGTCTCAAATATATTCCATTTAGATTAGATCTGCAAGTAAAATGCCAAGAAATTATCTGTCGTGGTGCTGGACCATCTGATTCAATTAATTTTTGTTCTATTCTAGGAAATTTGGCCACTGGCCATAAGCTCCCTCTATTAGGTACCTCATGTAGACTATGTATTATTTTCCAGTTTTCCTAGTAAAAGGGAAACTTAGAGTTAAATATTTAGGGAAAAATGTGAAAGAAATAAAGTTCCTGTGCAAGATAAAATGAGCAAAATAATTTATTTTTATGAAAAATATGTATGAGAACTAGTGGTATTACTAAGGAGAGAAGTGACAGAATTTCATTATCAAGATTCAGAAGAATTTTAATGATGAATTAGTGGAGTTCTTTACAATTTAAGGGGCACTTTCTCATACACTATCTCATTTTATCTAATTTTTATAACAATATTCAGAGAAACCAGCCAAGCATATTTCAACAATTAACCACAGCAGTGCTTATAAAAATTGCAATAGGCCTCTCTTCATAAGCCAAACTCTTTAAGACCAAGCAGAAAGAAAAAAAAAAAGACCAAGCAGAGTCCTGGTCCCAAATATAATTGAGAAAAGGTGGATTCTCATAGTTAGATGCCAACTTTGCCAATATGGATCTCTTAATCTTATGCATTTTATGTTTTGTATGAACTCCATATTCTTTATTCTTCAATTAGTATCATCCTACAGCAACTGATTGAACATACTGTTACTAGGGAAACATTAGTATCTTTCTTTATATTTCATACAGTTTCTTACAATCTGATATTTCTTCCATGCATACATTCATTTTGGTATGACAAATGTGTGATTAAACTTTTCAACAGTACCAAATAAGTTAGATAAATTTAGACAGCCATTCATACTTACAGGATAGTAGGGTGTTATAAATGAGTATATGTATATACATTTGTAATCATCTTGGTATTTAATAGTATCAGCTTAGTTTTTGTATATCCTTGGAGACACAACATTTTACAACATGGATGGACGTAGAGATTGTCGTACTGAGTGAATTAAGTCAGACAGAGAAATAAATATCATATGATATCCCTTATATGCAGAATTTAAAAAGAAATGAGGCAAAGTAAATGGCAACCTACTCCAGTTTCTTGCCCGGAAAATCCCATGGACAGAGGAGCCTGCTGGGCTATAGTTCATGGGGTCACAAAGAGTGGGACATGACTTAGTGACTAAACAACAAAAAGAAAAGATACAAATGAACTCATTTGCAAAGTAGAAACAGACTTATAGACTTAGAGAACACATTTATTAATCTAGAGATACAGTTTCAGTGGGAAAGGAGAGGGGACAAGGATAGACTGAGAGTTTGGGACTGTCATGAACACACTGCTGTAATTAAAATGATTAACCAAGAAGAACCTAATACATAGCACAGGGGACTCTGTTCAATGTTATGTAACAACCTAAATGGGAAAATAACTTGATAAAAAAAGTATAGGCATAGATATGACTGTCATTTTGCTGTACACTTGAAACTATTACAACATTGTTAATGAACTACGCTCCAATATAAAATAAAGTAAAAAATATATATTTTAGTGGATGGGTAAGCACTAAACATTAAGAAAGCCAAAGAAAAATATGAATTTTTCAAAAATACATACATTTTCCATGGAAAGAATTTCATAAAAGGGATTTTGGTAAAATTTTTATACATGGCCACTATTGTCAGTGTGCTTTTAATTATACCAGTTTTGCATTCATAAACTTCCTACTCCCTTCCACACACACTAGAAGACATGGTCTGTCTGAAATTATAATCTTTTACTACTTCTAGAGAAAATTTGGACTAAGATCAAAAGTTTTATCAAAAATTGAATCTCAAGATTTGTAGTGAAACCCATTGTCTGTTAAAATGAACCTTTTATTGATACTTATTGCATTTGAGGTAGGGCGTAACTGGCAAATTTGGGCTTGGAATACAAAAGGAAGCAGGGCAAAGGCTAATAGAGTTCTGCCAAGAGAACGCACTGGTCATAGCAAATATCCTCTTTCAACAACACAAGGGAAGACTCTACACATAGACATCACCAGATGGTCAATACTGAAATCAGATTGATTATATTCTTTGCAGTCAAAGATGGAGAAGCTCTATACATTCAGCAAAAAGAAGAGCAGGAGCTGACTGTGGCTCAGATCATGAACTCCTTATTGCCATATTCAGACTTAAACTGAAGAAAGTAGGGAAAACCACTAGACCATTCAGGTATGACCTAAATCAAATCCCTTATGATTATACAGTGAAAGTGAGAAACAGACTCAAGAGATTAGATCTGATAGAGTGCCTGAAGAACTATGGACAGTGGTTCGTGACGTTGTACAGGAGACAGATATGAAGACCATCCCCAAGAAAAGGAAATGCAAAAAGCAAAATGGCTGTCTGAGGAGGCCTTACAAATAGCTGTGAAAAGAAGAGAAGTGAAAAGCAAAGGAGAAAAGGAAAGATATACCCATTTGAATGCAGAGTTCCAAAGAATAGCCAGGAGAGATAAGAAAGCTTTCCTCCATGATCAATGCAAAGAAATAGAGGAAAACGATAGAATGGGAAAGACTAGAGATCTCTTCTAGAGAAGGCAATGGCACTCCACTCCAGTATTCTTGCCTGAAAAATCCCATGGACAGAGGAGCCTGGTAGGCTGCAGTCCATGGGGTCGCTAAGAGTCGGACACGACTGATGAGACTTAGCAGCAGCAGCAGCAGCAGCAGAGATCACTTCAAGAAAATTAGAGATATTAAGAGATTATTTCATGCAAAGGTCAAAAATGTTATGTACCTAACAGAAGCAGAAGATATTAAGAAGAGGTGGCAAGAATACACAGAAGAACTATGTAAAAAAGATCTTCATGACCCAGATAATCATGAAGGTATGATGACTCACCTAGAGCCAGACCTCCTGGAATGTGAAGTCAAGTGGCACTTAGGAAGCATCACTCTGAACAAAGCTAGTGGAGGTGATGGAATTCCAGTTGAGCTATTTCAAATCCTGAAAGATGATGCTGTGAAAGTACTGCACTCAATATGCCAGCAAATTTGGAAAACTTAGCAGTGGCCACAGGACTGGAAAAGATCAGTTTTCATTCCAATCCCTAAGATAGGCAATGCCAAAGAATGTTCAAACTATCACTCAATTGCACTCATCTCACATGCTAGTAAAGTAATGCTCAAAATTCTCCAAGCCAGGCTTCGACAGTATGTGAAATGTGAACTTCCAGATGTCCAAGCTGGGTTTAAAAAAGGCAGAGGAACCAAAGATCAAATTGCCAACATCTTCTGGATCATCGAAAAATCAAGAGAGTTCCAGAAAAGCATCTATTTCTGCTTTATTGACTATGCCAAAGCGTTTGACTGTGTGGATCATAACAAGCTGTGGAAAATTCTCAAAGAGATGGGAATACCAGACCACCTGACCTGCCTCTTGAGAAACCTATATGCAGGTCAGGTAGCAACAGTTAGAACTGGGTACGGAACAACAGAACGGTTCCAGATAGGAAAAGGAATATATTAAGACTGTATACTGTCACTCTGTTTCTTTAACTTTAATGCAGAGTACATCATGCAAAATGCTGGACTGGATGAAGCTCAAGCTGGAATCTAGATTGCCGGGAGAAATGCCAATTATCTAAGATATGCAGATGACACCACCCTTATGGCAGAAAGTGAAGAACTAAAGAACCTCTTGATGAAAGTGAAAGAGGAGAGTGAAAAAGCTGGCTTAAAACTCAACATTCAGAAAACTAAGATCATGGCATCTGGTCCCATCACTTCATGACAAATAGATGGGGAAACAGTGATAGACTTCATGTTTTGGGGCTCCAAAATCACTGCAGATGGTGACTGTAGCCATGAAATTAAAAGACACTTGCTCCTTGAAAGGAAAGTTATGACCAACCTAGATAGCATATTAAAAAGCAGAGACATTAGTTTGCTAACAAAGGTCCATCTAGTCATAGCTATGGTTTTTCAAGTAGTCATATATGGATGTGAGAGTTGGACTATAAAGAAAACTGAGCACCAAAGAATTGATGCTTTTGAACTGTGGTGTTGAGAAGACTCTTGAGAGCCCCTTAGATAGCAAGGAGTTCCAACCAGTCCATCCTAACGGAGATCAATCCTGGGTATTCATTGGAAGGACTGATGCTGAATCTGAAACTCCAATACTTTGGCCACCTGATGCAAAGAACTGACTCTTTTGAAAAGACCCTGATGCTGGGAAAGACTGAAAGCGGGAGGAGAAGGGTACAACAGAGGATGAGATGGTTTGATGGTATAACTAAGTCAGTGCATATGAGTTTGAGTAAGCTCTGGGAGTTGGTGATGGATAGGTATACCTGGCGAGCTGCAGTCCATGGGGTTACAAAGAATCGGACATGACTGAGCGACTGAACTGAACTGACATACTCACACATACATACACACTGTCAAATATAAATAATATATAATTATGTTGCTTAAATGAAATTATTAGAGGAAAGCAACTTTAAAGGAGTGAAAACTGTGAGAATATATTCCAGAAGTTATTCTACTTTTATGCAGCTTATTTTATTTTAAAATAGTAACTTGGGCAGTGAGATAATAAACTTATTCCATTAAGTATTATTTTAGGTTCCACTTCTCCATTAAAAAAAAATTCATATTTTGATGCCTGGATAGAATTGCAACTAATGTGGTTTCTGAAAAATGTATTTAAATGAGTGACTTCATCCAGCTGGCTAGTTATAAAGAACCCGCTTGCCAATGCAGAACACATTAGAGACTTGGGCTCAATCCCTGGGTTGGGAAGACCCCCTGGAGAAGGAAGGGCATGGCAGTGCACTCCAGTATTCTTGCCTGGAGAATCCCATGGATAGAGGTGGGCTACAGTCCTTATGGTTGCAGAGTCAGATACGACTGAAGTAACAGCATGCACCGTAGAATATGTAGTTAAAGTTTCTCATTTAAATACCTTAATGAACTTCAGTGAGAGGCTAACAAGGAGTCTTCGGTTTTCACCATTTAATTCAAAGTTATTGGCAATAAATTCATAAGGTGAGGTAAATTTTTGAGCATTTCCCAATTCTTTTTGAGCCCAAACCTTTTGATCAAGGCAGTTATCACAGGATGCTGTTGTCTCAGGACCCAGGGCAGGCCACCCCAAAATATGCCTTAATAGCAAATGGATTATTTGATTTAAAGTTACTTAAGAAAGAGCTAATGCAAGAGAGACAATTTAACACCACCCCCCAATTCTTCCTGAAAGCAGAAAATAAATCTTTTATATGAAAGGTGCACATACTGTGTCTGTAGGTAGGAAAATAACATTATTACAGAGATAGGGAATTTGGGGCCAAGAAGTCTGTATAAAAACCTTGCTACTTTAATTTACTTCCCCAAGTCCTAACTTTGGTTAAATTCTTTGCTAATTAAGCACCCAAAATCTAAGTTTCATTTTCCCCTCAATTCCACACAAATGTATTGTTTCTTTGGCTAAAGAATAAAAATTGCCTGCTTTGGCCACTTCTCATGTCCCATTTCAATAAGATCTCCATGTACGTAAATTAAAATTTGTTTCTTTTTCTCCCATTAATCTCTCACTTTTGTTGACCTTGTTGTGAGTCCAACCACAGAGAGCTCTAGAGGGATAGAGGGGAAATTTGTCCCCTCCCCAACATAATCAGCTTATTTTCTGGGGAGCATGACTCTGGATAGTCTAGTTTTATTAATAGTAACTGGTATTTGTTGGACAGTCTGAGCAGGAAACACAATCTCACTAATATAGGTTTAGATCAGTCACTTCTGGAAGTTTGCAGAATATAGAGAATAAATTCAGTGACATTTTTTTTTTTTTTTTGATAGAGCGATATCACCTTCTTGAGCTTGAGCATCATGTGATTAAGGAGACTTTTAAGAATGGGGTGCAGTGTTTTTAAGAACTGGGGTGTAGGAATCACAGCCCTTCTGTTTTTGTTAATTGGCTTTATCCAAAGAAAAGTAAACATTCTTCTATCTTCCCGACAGGAGGTAGTTTTATAAGTTGGAGCAAGGTGCCCACTGAAGATTGGGGATTCCTTCCTGTTTGTGTTGCAGAGAAATTACTCCCAGGTCCTTGAGAAAGACATTGTTAGTTTATAAAATTGACAACAGGCTTTTAAAAGATTTCCATCTCAAAAAAGCAGAAAAAAGAGTTTACTATTGCCAGTTTGCTAAAGAAAACACTCCAAAAACAAAAAGATCAAAGCCTAGAGTCAGGAAGAAGCCTGTAAATCTAGTCAAGCTGAAGGAAACTGAAGGGCTGTCTTGGTCAGATCCTTCTGAAAACCCTAAATTCCATGTGATTAAGAAAATTGTCTCTTTTGCATATGTTCCACATTGTCTTTATTTATCTATTTGTTCTGCAGATTTTCTCTGTTTACTCCACAGGATTCCTAACGTAAGTCAAGAGTCTGTCTGTATCTTGTTTCAGAGGACTTACTGTTTACCAACACTTCTTTTATCTCTCCTCTGCAGTTGCTCAGGCTTTACTATAGGATAAATAGTTTATCAATTGTATGAGAAAATATGGCGTCCTCCAAAAATTACACTGATGCTAGTTTTTTATTACCTCAGAAGTGACCTTTCCTGGCTGCAATAACTCTGCTCTTTGCTGAACTAATGGGAGTACTTTGTATCCTCACCAGCTCTTCTCTGTTTCTTGGGCTAAACAAATACATTTCTGCTTTCCTCTGATGTGAGGGCGTTTATACTCTTTCCTTTGGGTTGTGAAAGTTAATAAGCAGAAGTCGCCATTAAAATAGAGTTGAGAAGGCAGAAAGGGGAGGGCTCATACCCTGCAACGATTTGTTGTTGTTCAGTTGCTCAGTCATGTCAGACTCTTTGCAGCCTCATAGACTGTAGCATGGCCAGGCTTTCCTGTACTTCACCATCTCCCAGAGCTTGCTCAAATTCATGTCCATTGAGTTGGTGATGCCATCCAACCATCCCATCCTCTGTCATCTTCTTCTCCTTCTGCCTTCGATAGTTCCCAGTATTCAGGGTCTTGTCTAATGAATCGTCTCTTCACATCAAGTGACCAAGGGATTGATGCATCATTCCTTCCAATGTGTATTCAGTGATAGAGACCAACAGAAGGAAGAAAGAAGAATTAATTCTTGGCAAAGGCTTGGTCAGTGGGCGACTGACTGTCACAACTCAGCCAATGAGAAAGCCACTGTATTTTCAATACAGTGTCTTAAATTCTTATTTTAAACAGCACCCACAGCTTCCTTTTTCCCACTTAAAATAGTTCTTCTCTCCATTTTTGTAGGGCCCATGCACTTGATTTGCCATGGTTGTAGACCCCAAATTATAGTCTTTCACTGATCCCCAATAAACCCATTTTTGCTGGAGAAATAATTAGCAACAACTGTTTGTTCAAGATCAACATGCTACATAGAGGGAATTTCAAATTAAAGCCTGGAAAGAAAATGAAACACTGGTGCTGTGATCAGTCCTTAGTTCCCACTAAACCATTTCTCATGGGTAAGGCAGTCAGTCTTCATATTTAGATTACACTTGTCTAAAGTGCATGTAGGTACAGTTTCAATAGGAAATGTCATTGAGTGAAGGGAGACAGCACTCTTAAAAAGCAGTGTTACGTTAAATTTCCAGAAATTCCTTAGGATAGTGTATGCATGCTAAGTTGCTTCATTCATGTCAGACTCTTTGTGACCCTAAGGACCATAGCCCACCAGGCTCCACTGTCCCTGGGATTCTCCGGGCAAGATTACTGGAGTGAATTTTCATGCCCTCCTCCAGGTGAATTTCCCGACCCAGGGATTGAAACCACATCTCTTAAAAGTCTTCTGCATTGGCAGGCGAGTTCTTTACTGCTTGCACTATCAGAGAAGCCCCTCCTTAGGATAAGATGACAAATTTTATTCCCTTGAATAGAAAGAATTATTCCAGTTCTGTTTGGAATTTCCAATTCTGACTGTTATTTCCCTTACCCTTCACCCAAGGATTTTCTTTGGCAACTGGACCAAATTGTGTGGTTTGACCCTATCACTATGTTTTACAAAATTGTTCTCTTGATCTGAGTCTTTGCCTTTGTTCCTTTACTAGCCAAATCGTCTTAATCTTCAAGCCTTACTTCATCTCATTATCTAATTGAAACCTTGCTTTACCACTCCATTACTAATTTTTTCTTCATGAAATACTGGAAGCTATTTAATGCATATTTAATTCATTTGGAGGCGTTCATATATATCTAATATTGACTAAATGTAGTGCATGAATGAGATCCCACCCAGTACCTGTTTTTGTAAATGATGTTTTATTGGACCACAGCTGCATTTATTTTTTATACTTTTAAATCATTTATTGTGATGTGATTGGCTTGTCAAAGCTGTACATATTTAACATATTTGACTATGAGTTTGGGGATAAGTACACACCTGTGAAACAATCACCATCATCCAGGCCCTAGACATATTCATTGTCTCTGAAAGTTTCCTCTTACCTGCTTTATTATTATTATGTTAGCAGTGTGTGTGTGTGATAAAAAAACTCTTAAAATAAAATTTAACCTCCTAAGCCACAACTAATTTTTGATACATTTATATCAAAATTTTAATATATTGTAAATGTTGATATATTGTTTATGACTGATTTTGTGTTACAATAGCACAATCAAGTAAAACTAGTTCATTCATAAATATTTACAACTACTTGATACAAAACAGAGACCACATGGCCCAAAGGGCTAAAAATATTTACTCAGTTCAATTCAGTTCAGTTGCTCAGTCATGTCTAACTCTTTGCGACCGCATGGAATGCAGCATGCCAGGCCTCCCTGTCCATCACCAAATTCTGGAGTTTACTCAAAAACTCATGTCCATTGAGTCGGTGATGCCATCCAACCATCTCATCCTCTGTTGTACCCTTCTCCTCTCACAATCAATCTTTCCCAGCATCAGGGTCTTTTCAAATGAGTTAGCTCTTTGCATCAGGTGGCCAAAGTATTGGAGTTTCAGCTTCAGCATCAGTCGTACCAATGAATATTCAGGACTGATCTCCTTTAGGATGGGATGGTTGAATCTCCTTGCAGTCCAAGGGACTCTCAGGAGTCTTCTCCAACACCACAGTTCAAAAGCATCAATTCTTAGGTGCTCAGCTTTCTTTATAGTCCAACTCTCACATTCATACGTGACTACTGGAAAAACCATAGCTTTGACTAGATGGACCTTGGTCAACAAAGTAATATCTCTGCTTTTTAATATGCTTTCTAGTTTGGTCAGAACTTTCCTTCCAAAGAGTAAGTGTCTTTTAATTTCATGGCTGCAGTTACCATCTTCAGTGATATTGTATCTCCCCAAAATAAAGTCTGTCACCATTTCCACAATTTCTCCACCTATTTGCCATGAAGTGATGGAATCAGATGCCATGATATCAGTTTTCTGAATGTTTAGCTTTAAGTCAACGTTTTCACTCTCCTCTTTCACTTTCATCAAGAGTCTCTTTAGTTCTTCTTCACTTTTGGCCATAAGGGTGGTGTCATCTGCATATCTGAGGTTATTGATATTTCTCCCAGCAATCTTGATTCCAGCTTGTGCTTCACCCAGCACAACATTTCTCATGATGTACTCTGCATATAAGTTAAAGAAGCAGGGAGGCAATATATGGCCTTGATATACTCCTTTTCCTATTTGGAACCACTCTGTTGTTCCATGTCTAGTTCTAATTCTTGCTTCCTGACTTGCATACAGATTTCTCAACGGGTAGGTCAGGTGGTCTGGTATTCCCATCTCTTTCAGAATTTTCCACAGTTTATTGTGTAACACATAGGTGTTTTTTTGGAACTCTCTTGCTTTTTTGATGATCCATCAGATGTTGGCAATTTGATCTTCAGTTCCTCTGCCTTTTCTAAATTCAGCTTGAACATCTAGAAGTTCACAGTTCATGTATTATTGAAGCCTGACTTGGAGAATTTTGAGCACTACTTTACTAGCCGTAGAGATGAGTGCAGTTGTGGTAGTTTGAGCATTCTTTGATATCACCTTTCTTTGGGAATGGAATGAAGACCGACCTTTTCCAGTTCTGTGGCCACTGCTGAGTTTTCCAAATTTGCTGGCATATTGAATGCAGTACTTTCACAGCATCATCTTTTAGGATTTGAATTTAACTCAGTTGACCATTGTATCTACTACTCTAGGCAAGAATCCCTTAGAAGAAATGGAGTAGCCATCATGGTCAACAAAAGAGTCTGAAATGCAGTACTTGGATGCAGTCTCAAAAACGACAGCATGATATCTTTTTGTTTCCAAGGCAAACCATTCAGTATCACGGTAATCCAAGTCTATGCCCCAAGCAGTAATGCTGAAGAAGTTGAAGTTGGACGGTTCTATGAAGACCTACAAGACCTGCTAGAACTAACACCCAAAAAAGATGTCCTTCATTATAGGGGACTGGAATGCAAAAGTAGAATGTCAAGAAATACCTGGCATAACAGGCAAATTTGGCTTTGGAGTACAGGATGAAGCAGGGCAAAGGCTAATAGAGTTCTGCCGAGAGAACGCATTGGTCATAGCAAACACCCTCTTCCAACAACGCAAGAGAAGACTCTATACATGAACATCATCAGATGGTCACACCAAATCAGATTGATTATATTCTTTGCAGCCAAAGATGAAGAAGCTCTATACAGTCAGCAAAAACAAGACCAGGAGCTGACTGTGGCTCAGATCATGAACTCCTTATTTCCAAATTCAGACTTAAATTGAAGAAAGTAGGAAAAACCACTAGACCATTCAGGTATGACCTAAATCAAACCCCTTATATCGCTATACAGTGAAAGTGAGAAATAGATTTAAGGAACCAGATCTGATAGACAGAGTGCCTTAAAAACTATGGATGGAGGTTCGTGACATTGTACAGGAGACAGGGATGAAGACCATCCACAAGAAAAAGAAATGTAAAAAATCAAAATGGCTGTCTGAGGAGACCTTACAAATAGCTATGAAAAGATTGGAAGCAAAAGGTAAAGGAGAAAAGGAAAGATATACTCATTTGAATGCAGAGTTTCAAAGAATGGCAAGGAGAGATAAGAGAGCCTTTCTCAGTGATCAGTGCAAAGAAATAGAGGAAAACAATAGAATGGGAAAGACTAGAGATGTCTTCAAGAAAATTAGAGATATCAAGGGAACGTATCATGCCAGAATGGTCTCAATAAAGGACAGAAATGGTATGAACTGAACAGAAGCACAAGATACTAAGAAGAGGTGGCAAGAATACACAGAAGAACTGTACATAAAAGATCTTCAGGACCCAGATAATCACGATGGTTTGATTACTCACCCAGAGCCAGAGATCCGGAATGTGAAGTCAAGTAGACCTTAGGAAGGATCACTACAAACAAAGCTAGTGGAGGTGTTGGAATTCCAGTTGAGCTATTTCAAATCCTAAAGATATTTACTACCTGTCCCTTTAAAAAAATGTTAACCTTTATTATGGAGAACTATTCCCTGTCCCTGCTCTCCTCCACCATATACACAGATCCAATAGGTAGATATTGGGTGAAAGTGCCTTATGGTTCTCTGAATTCCCCTACAGCTCACAGAGAACTTAGTACTGAACCAAAATAATGTCTGAAAGCAGTGCATTTTGTATAAGTGGAGATTTACATGAAAAATATAATTTTATTTGTTGTGATTAAAATATACATAATACTGTAGCTTTTAAAATAGATTTTCAGCATTAGACTTTGTACCAATGTGACTTCATTTTGGTTTTATAATAGTGTAGCCTTAAAGAAAAATAAATATGACAAAACATAATTTTGTGTTGTGACAATTTTCTTGAGTGTAGAAAGCTAAGTTTACTCAGCAATGCAATTGATATCAGTCTTTGTCTCTTTAAATATGATGTGCTGTGCTGTGCTTAGTCACTCAATGATGTCCAACTCTTTGTGACTCCAAGGACTGTAGCCTTCCAGGCTCCTCTGTCCATGGGGATTCTTCAGGCAAGAATACTGGAGTAGGTTGTCAGGCCCTCGTCAAGGGGATCTTCCCAACTCAGGAACTGATCCCAGGTCTCCCATATCGCAGGCAGATACTTTACTTTCTGAACCACCAGGGAAGCCCATGAATATAGATCCATGCAAACTTCCTCTAGGACTTTTTCAATTCTGTCACATGGTGACAGTTTTAATTTAAATTTTGATCAGAAAAAAATATTTACTAAATTGTACAGGAACAATTATTGTAATAACTTATCAAATGTATCTCAACTTAATAGGGAATTATTTTCTTATCATAGAAAAATCCCTCCTGAATGCCCTTTATTTTTTAGTTCAAAAGTTTTAATTCAAATGAGTAGTTCTGGAGAAGAAAGTGCCACACAAATGTGGGTAAAAACACTTTTGTGATGTAAAAACACTTTTGTGATTGTTTAGGCTTCCATTTGAGACTGGTTTTAAATATGTCTTCAACAGGGTTTTGGTAAATTTTACTTTCAGAGATCATAAAATGTTTTTTAAATATATACCTTACTTTTTCTTGTTTGTAACTTTAATCTCTGATCTTTAATACACTTTATATTTTTAACCTGTTTAGTTTCCTCACATAATTTTGCCTAATTAGAAAACAGTTTTCATTTCTCTTAGAAAACACAGACCCTCTACTGTTCATCACTGTCTTACTTTGGTCTCATCTTTATGAAGTGTCCTACTCTCAGATCTGAAAAACACTATCATATTGTCAAGGAGAATGTATATTGCTCATCTCAATCAACAAATGTATCATGTGCCACTTTGGAAAGCTAGTGAAAGTTATTGAAAAATATGTGACCTCAACATCATGAACAACATTTCTTATGAAGCATCTGTATAACTGTTACAGGGTCAGTGGACTGAATTTAAGCTTTTGAATTTTAATTATACTGTTATATATGTCCCTAGTTATTTCGGTCACTGAGTCATATCCAACTCTTTGTGACCCAATGGACCGCAGCATGTGGGGCTTCTCTGTCCGTCACCATCTCCTGGAGCTTGCCCAAACTCATGTCCATCAAGTCATGATGCCATCCAACCATCTCATCCTCTGTCATCCCCTTCTCCTGCTTTCAATCTTTCCCAGTATCGGGGTCTTTTCCAGTGGGTCAGTTCTTAGCATCAGGTGGCCAAAGTATTGGAGCTTCAGCGTCAGCCTCAGTCCTTTCAGTGAATATTCAGGACTGATTCCCTTTAGGATTGACGGGTTTGATCTCCTTGCAGTACAAGGGACTCTCAAGAGTCTTCTTGAAAGAAAAAAAAAAAAAAGAGTCTTCTTGGACATCACAGTTCAAAAGCATCAATTCTTCAGTGCTCAGTTTTCTTTATGGTCCAACTCTCACATCCTTACATGACTCCTGGAAAAACCATACCTTTGATTAGATGGGCCTTTGTTGGCAAAGTAGTGTTTCTGATTTTTTAGTGTGCTGTCTAGGTTTTTCATAGCATTTCTTCCAAGGAACAAGTGTCCTTTAATTTCACGGCTGCTGTCACCATCTGCAGTGATTTTGGAACCCAAAAAAATAAAATCTGTCACTGTTTCCATTGTTTACCCATTTATTTGCCATTAACTGAGTAGTTAATTAACTACTGAATCAAACCCAGTTCTTTGTTCACTGTGGTCTTAAATTTTCTGTTCTAAGGAATCAGGTGACAATCTTGCTTAAACTCCTTGAAAATCAGTCATAGTTCCACATTTTCTGACACATTTCCCAAGTCTTGTCAGAACTTGAATTTTATTCTTGACGTGTAAGATACTTGTGCTAGTCTCATCTATTTCCTGTTGATGTGGTTAATTTTTATATCCTATACAGTTAATTCTTTCAACAAATAGTGTCATTGTGCTTGATACTAGAGGTCTAGCAATGAAAAAAGACAAAAATCTCTCCCATTATGCACATTATATGGTGTTTGTTGTGATGGAAATATACCTAAAGGTGTGTGATTTTAGTATAGCAGGGCCCACTGCAATAGAAAATTCATCTGACTCTCAAGGAGTTCTTAAGTTAATTATCATAGACATTCTTGATGATAAATATGAAACCACATTTACCACCTTTTTTTTTTTCCTGTTGTTCTTTTAGTGCATGCAGCTATATTTCTCAGCCACCTGCTCTGTATGATCTCTGTATGTCATCTATAGAGCAGCTTATCATATTCTCATTATGATAATTGTTCATCATGTCTGACTCTTTTGGGACCCATGGACTGTAGCCCACCAGACTCCTCTGTTCATAGGATTTAACAGGCAAGAACAGTGGAGTGGGTTGCCATTTCTTTCTCTAAGGAATCTTCCCAGCCCAGGGATCAGACCAACATTTCCTGCATTTGGCAGGAGTATTCTTTACTACTGAGCAACCTGGGAAGCTTTCATTATGATAATAGCCTGGCCTAAACTAATAGCTAAAACACGGGATTCATATAGTAGATATTGTCTGTGTAATTAAAATTAACTTAAGTGGTATTTTTCAAATAATGCCGTATCTATTATGATCTTCTAGTAGTATTTGAAATTTTGATCTTTCTTTAAGCATCCATCAAATTCTCATGTTTAAGCATTCAAGAAGAACACATACTAGTTGACTCTTTTTTAAAAAAATTTTTGTGGGTTTTCCAGTGCTTTCACCGTGGCCTGCATGAAGTTTGTGCTATGTTTATTGATTTATTTGATTTAATTTGAACAATATTCAGAAATTAGGTTTTGCAATTTTTAACATATTATGGCTCTTTGAATTTAATGAAACTATAATTTTATAGCAGTTTATATTAAAATCTGCAAATTATGATATAAATTTGTAACTGTTAGATATTGACCAGACTGTTCTATTAACATTTAAGCCATTATGATGATTCATGCTCCAATATTTATATAAATAAAGCAATAATATAAATAATATGAAATTTGGTTAAAATGGGAGGATAAAATCCTGGAGCTACTTATTTAATTAACACTTTTCATGATTCTTCTATGACAATGACTAGTTTAGAAAAAAACACCCAGCACCTTGTGTTTTTAAATTGTGTTAAGGATGACAATCCCATTTTAGCACAAAACAAAATTTAAAATTCTATGTAGTGAGCATTAAAATGAGCCTTAGCATATTGTGTTTTATTTTATTTTTATTTCAGTATCTACCTTACTATTAAGAAATATATTATTGTCTCCAGTGACTAACATTATCTCTTAAACTGCAGTGGGTTGTTCTTATTTAACAACTTGATTCATTATTGGCCAAAGCTTTATAGGTCAGCTAAATGTCTTCCAAGATTTAAAAAATCCTTGAAGAAAATAAAATTGGATAAAAAGACAAGCCTTTCTGTTAAAAAAAAAAAAAAAGTGTGCTTTTATTAATAGCTGATGGCTTCAATAATGGAAAAAGTGTTCGAGAAACTCTTCTCATTTGAAATCATTTTGAGATTAAATTTTTGTGTATATTTTTTTTTTTTGATACTTGCTCTATTCTGGGGAAGTTATAAAAGCACTAATGTTTCTTCAATAGAGGTCATCATCACGGAGCACCTCAGGAGGTAAGAAAAGCAATTCATACATTTGCTACACAAACAGACTCTTCAGAGACCTCCTGTAAGCATAGCCCAGTTAAAATACATTTAATTTAATCCTCAGGTGTTTTTAGCAAAAAATAATTTCATCTCTATATCAGAGCCATATCTGCAATTTTAAAATAAATTCACAATGATAATCCTACATTATTGCACATGGTCTTGTGTGTGTTAAATTTCAGAATCTTCCTAAGCAGAGCAATTATTGCAAATATGTTTTAAGACAATTGAATTCTGGATATATTAAGCAGCTCCAAATAATATCAGATAGTTTGTCTAAACAAGTAATTTCACAGCCGTACATTTGGAAATACTTAAATGTAAGTACTTTTAATTTATAGTCACTAATATTACTGTCATCACTGCTATTATTTTAAAAACTCTTTCTCTCTCTCTTTATATATATAAATATGTATATATATTTATTTGAGACACTATCTTCCAAGCTCTGTTTAAGCACATTATATGATTGTATATAATCTATATTTTTATTATTCTACCTCTCCTTTTGTGAGCTTTCTATATCCATAGCGGTACAGTGGTAAAGAATGGTAAAGAATCTTCCTGCCAATACAGGAGATACAAGGGACTCAGATTCAGTCCCTGGGTCAGGAAGATACCCTGGAGTGGAAAATGGCAACCCAGTCCAGTATTCTTGCCTGGGAAATCCCATGGACAGAGGAGCCTGGTGGGCTACAATCCATGGGGTCACAAAGAGTCAGACATGCCTGAGGACAGCACAGCATTTCAGTGTAATGTTCAGAAATTTCACATTGATATGCTGTCGTGAAAGGCGGTTTTGGTCTATTGTGTATGACGGTAATAATACCCTGATGCTTACGTTCTTCAGTTTGGGGGCTTTTTTGAATTATTTATTTAAGAATTTTCTTATCTCCTCCTCCCCACCATTTTCTATTATTTTCAGTTTAGACTTCATGAGTTGGCTGTTCTAGTGTTCTGATTAAAGAGTTCAAGAATATGATATTTTTCAGAATTTTAGGGTTTGAGTGAGGAAAGAGGACTAAAATGTTTTAACATTCATTATCCAAAATTACAACTTAATTCCCCCTTTCTAGAAAATGCCCTCAGCTTTGCCTTGACCTAACCTTTTCTATGTTCTGTTAATTCACGTTGCCTAAAGAATTAGCATCTAATCTTCTACTTGACTGAGGTAAGATTATAATCCAGTTATGAGGAATTGGAGTGGAATATGGAGGCATGACTACTTCCTTAACAGAATTTCAAAAATAATTTTATTTCTGTTTTACATTCAGCGGTCTAACCACAACTTCTGATATTGGTATTCTGCAGTGAATCAGCTTTTTTCTTGATTTCTGTGCTCATTTAATATTTAGCTATATTCTCTCCAGTTTTCTCCAGAGTGAGTCTTCTCCTAATTAGATCAGTGAAAATCTAATTCTTTGCTGTCCTGGCAATATAAGGTGAATTTTTAGAGGGAGTATAGTTATATTCAGTTTACCATTTTAGCTGGTCATCTTTATGTATTTATTTAATTGAGTCATCCAACCACATGTCCTCTAAACATGAAATTTGCAAGTTCTGTTAGCATCATTAGACTTAAAGGCCAGTGATAGACTTAGAGGCAGAGTGTTTTCTTTTATATTGTAGTTCATGTGTTTCCTCTTTGGGGTTTGCTTTGGTTTGGTCCCAACCTCCAATCTGGGCACTGTTTTTCCACACAGGCTACACCTAGTTTTCATCGGTGTTTACAGTGTCAATGTATATGAAGACCTTCTGTTTTCAGATGTAAAGAACTCATTCATTTTAACTTGGTTCTGACCTCAAGGAAATTGTGTTTTAATAAAGGAGAAAGACAAAAATGATTGCAGTACAATGTGATGAGAGTAACACTAAAGAAACTAGATGTAGTAGTAAATTACAAAAGAAAAAATGGACTTGTGAATTAAAGAAGTTTTGATGGAAAATTAAAATACATTTTGGATAATAAAAACATGCATATTCAGTAAGTGACATGAATGGGTTTTTCATATTTGAAAACAGGAGATTGGCTTTTCATGTATGGGCACTGAGATTTTAGATGAAGAATTGTATTTAAGTTATATAAATAGTTTTATCTATTAAGAATTAGAAATTCTGAAGATAAGAAGTTTAAGAATACCTTCATCTCCTCTAATGCAATGGATGGAAACTAAAATCAAAAGTTCTTTTAAATTTGATATTTTATAGTCTATCTTTTATAGAACTGCCCAAGATGAATACTACTCAATGTATTTTTCAAGAGCACTTTATTTTTGCCATGCAGTATCTTTTGAATTTCTTCAACCATACTTCAATAGACAGTTTTTAGTTTAATTAAAAATGAAAATACCAACAAGGGATGTCAGTTGTGTTAATTAGATAAAAAATCATATGCATTAGTCTACTTCTATTATCTTGGGATTCTGAATGTTTAATCTAATTCACTGAAAATATTGATAAGTTACTGTAGTGAAGTCAGGAACTTAGGACTCAGGAATTTTCATAATCTCAAGTTGATTAATTTGAAAGTTGTTGCACTCTGGAAAAAGTGTACCCTAAACTTTCCAAGGTATAAATAGAATAAAAATGTACAAATATTGCTTAAGTAATAAAGCAGGATAGTTAATAATATAAAAAGTACATAATGAGAAGATAAATATATAAAATTAGGAAATTCTTACTATGGCAATTCTTACTAGGGCTTCACTGGTGGCTCAGTTCGTAAAGAATCTGCCTACAATGCAGGAGACCTAGGTTCAATCCCTGGGTTGGGAAAATCCCCTGGAGAAGGAAATGGTAACCCACTCCAGTATTCTTGCCTTGAGAATTCCATAGACAGAGGAGCCTGGTGGGCTCCATGGGGTTGCTAAGAATTGGACACGACTGAGCAACTTTCACTTTCATTTTACTTTCATTATGGCAATAACATATGTATCTAAATTATATAATTCATATTATTTTATATACTGCATTTGTTAAAGTAAAAAAGAAAGCAAGGCAAAAAGAAAACATAAAATGCTGAAACATACAACCTGTACCCTGGTATTTTAATGATCAAGAACATATTGTAATATTTTCTATTAGGGAAAGCATAATATACAAACAGAAATCATAATCATGTATGTTTCAAACTGAGTGGATTTTTTCTTTTATTTGTCATTATAGTCTCTTTTAAGTAATATTAACTATTCTGTAATCATACCCTTGCATTATCTCTTACATGTACTCTCTAGCTTTATGAACTTAAAACTTAATATCCCCCTTAAATTCATACATTAAATCTTACCCTCAGTATGATGATTTTTGGAGATGAACTATTTGGATGGTAATTATGTTTAGGTGAGTTCATGATGGTGAGACTCCCTACCATTGTATTGGTGTACTTTGAGAAGACGGTGAAAGACCAGAGCTCTGTACTCCATGTGAGAACATGGCCAGAACCAAAGGCAGCCATCTGCAAGCCTCAGAGCCAGCTCTCACCAGGGACCAAATCTGCCAGTTCCTTTATCTTGAGCTTCCCGGCCTCCAGAACTGTGAAAAATAAATGTCTGTCATTTAAAAAAACCCAGTCTTCAGTATTTTGTTATAGCAGCCCAAGTTGACTAACACACTGAGGCGATGACTCTTATGTAAAATACAGTCTCTGTGGGGACTGTCATACAAGATCCCCCAAATCCTATTTTCATACTGATATTTTTTTCATAAAAATATTTTTTTATTGTTTTCTGTCTGCAATCATTTTAACATGATTGTCTAAAGCTTTATCAGGATGATTCTATTATTTTGGACTCTCAGATTTTTTTTAATCCATTCTGTGTTCTGACTTTCACTTTTGAACAATTATGTTGCTGGGTGTTTGCACTGTCTATTTTAAATTTGTCTTCCTTGGGTCTTTACCTATGGAAAGACTAGGGTTTGGTATGACATTCTGTAGGGTGATTTTAAGTTTATATCCGTCAAGTATTCATGTGTTATGACCCAATGTGATGATATTTTAGGTTAATATTTCTGTCTGAGTTTTATTGGAAAGCTCAGGCAGTATATATGCAAGGCTCAAATGTAAGGGATATATGCTGTTTTCTTATGAAAGTTCTGTGCTTAGTCGCTCAGTCGTGAATGACTCTTTGCGACCCCATGGACTGCAGCCCGCCAGACTCCTCTGTCCATGGGGATTCTCCAGGCAAGAATACTCGAGTGGGTTGCCATGCCCTCTTTCAGGGGATCTTCCCAACCCAGGGATCAAATCCAGGTCTCCCATATTTCAGGGAGACTCTTAATGGCTGAGCCACCAGAGAACATTTTATGCTGGGTTTCAGAACTCCAGAGGCAAACCTTCCTTGTTTTCTTTCTTTGCTGGTAAGTAAATTTATTTTCTTAATTCATCTATTCACTGAGGTTGCAACAATTTAATGTGGGTTTGCTGTTATACTTACATATATACTTGCATGTGTCTTGTCCAGTTCTCACTTTTTATGGGTTCAAAATTATGTCTAGTTTCTTTGTGGACTGTAAACTCAAGCACTTTGGTTACACAGGTATATTTACCCCAGTAAGTCAAGTTTCTCACAATGTCACTACTTTTGTCTCTACTCTTGCTGTTTTATTTCCTTGCCTTATTATATACTCAAATATACATTTTCAATTGCCTGATATTTTAGAGATACATTTCAAACTACATATCCTTTTTGTTCTTTAAGTGAGACTGTTTCTAGATTGTCTCGTTCTACACATTGACATAAGTAGAACTCTCCCTTTTCTTTTTCGCCTAAAATCTCTCTCACACTTCAGATTCCATGAAAGGGCCAAACTTTCAAACTTATTTTTATCATGATTCTTCCTGGTCAAGATAGAATTAATCAGTCATTCTACTTGACTATAACCACTTTCAACCTGTTTCACTCATAATTATATTTTAATTTATATCAATGCCCTATTAGAATGTGAACTTCTTGCCTGTTGAA
Organism: Cervus canadensis; assembly: GCF_019320065.1. Taxonomy (NCBI): domain Eukaryota; kingdom Metazoa; phylum Chordata; class Mammalia; order Artiodactyla; family Cervidae; genus Cervus; species Cervus canadensis. The sequence continues at coordinate 23,529,720 of NC_057394.1, forward strand.
AAGGTTAAAAAAACTAAATATAGAAGAAAGCACAGTTGCCATAGTGATAAGGATTGCTTGTTACTCCCCATTAGAGTGTGAGTTTTTGAGAGCAGATGTTTTATGTGGGTCAAATTTTATTTGACTCTCTAATATGATGGTTCTCACATAATATTGGATAAATTGCTTTAGAAGGAAGTAAATGGATAAGAAGAAAAATAAAATACCAAGGGAAAAGGTAGATTAAAGAAAGGAAGAAAGGAGGTTTTTTGTTTGTTTTCTGGTGATCTGTTAATGCCAGTAAATTTGTCATGGTTTCAGGTATTCTTTAATGGTTTAATGTTTATTAGATTTTGCTAGTAACTGAGACTTGAGACTATGGATGTAACCTTTATATTTCTTCTTATACCCCATATTATTCATCATAGCGGTGGACCCAAATATTAAATTTAATAAATAATTTTCATATTCAATATCAGTATACTGCTTAATTAATTTCACGTAATATTAAACTTGATATTTTCCCATTGAAACTCTTTATCTCAGCAGTCTCCCCACTGTTTTTATATTCTGCTACACTTTTATATGCAACTTATCATTATAAACTGGTTCATTGAGACAAAATTAAACCAGATTTAAAACCAAAAAGCCTTCATATAGAATATATCAGTATTGGGCGCTGTTTTGACAGATGACCAAAATCAGTTTTTCAGTTTTTAAAATTGATTAGTATAAGTATTATGTTTAATTTTATGTATTTGTTAACAAAAAATGTTAGGTCATGTTTGTTATTTAGTTTTTTCACAAATGCATACTTCACTTAAAATCTTTATATTAAAGAATGTACCATCTCCTGTGGACTACATGAGCTGATCTGTGTGTTAGTTCATGTACTTTATTTTAGTCTCACAATTATAAATAAAACCCTGACTCCAAAAGAAAAATAATCTTGTGGCATCATCAGATTTATTAAAGGATTTGCCACTGTATATGTAAATCTGTTTTATGTATTTTCCTCCTATCACCTTATCTTCAATAAAAAAGGGGTAATTTTGCTGATCTCACTATTTTCAGGATAAAGCCTGTATAGTTGATGACTAACATATTCTGCTTTTCTGTTAATTTTTATAGCTGCTACATTTTATTTTCCAGATTTTCTTTTTCATTTTTTTCTAGTTTTCTGTCTTTGAAAGCTGGAGGAGAGAGAGAAAGACTCTGAAATTATTTTAGCATATTTGATTCAGTTTTATACCAAAATTTATTTTTATTTTTTGAGTTGAATTGTTTCTACCCACAATTTATATGATGAAGCCCTAGCCCCTAGTATCTTAGAATGTCAGAAACATATTTGGAGATGAGGCCTTTAAATTAAATTAAGGTCCCTCATACAGTGACTGGTACCCTTAAAAGAAGAGGAAATTTGAACAAAGAAGAGACACCAGGGATGCATGAGCAAATCGAAAACACCATTTGAGAGAAAGGCAGAAGTCTGCAAGCCACGGAGAGAGACCACAGGAGAAATCAAATCTGACAATACTTTTGTCTTGGACTTCTAGCTTCCAAACCTGTAAGAAAATATAAATATACATTTTGAATATAAATTTCTGATGTTTAAGCTGCATCAGTTCAGTTCAGTTCAGTCGCTCAGTTGTGTCCGACTCTTTGTGACCCCATGAATTGCAGCATGCCAGGCCTCCCTGTCCATCACCAACTCCTGGAGTTTACTCAAACTCATGTCCATTGAGTCGGTGATGCCATCCAGCCATCTCATCCTCTGTCTCTGCTTTTTAATATGCTGTCTAGGTTGGTCATAACTTTCCTTCCAAGAAGTAAGCATCTTTTAATTTCATGGCTGCAGTCACCACCTGCAGTGATTTTGGAACCCAGAAAAATAAAGTCAGCCACTGTTTCCCCATCTATTTGCCAGGAAGTGATGGGACCGGATGCCATGATCTTAGTTTTCTGAATGTTGAGCTTTAAGCCAACTTTTTCACTCTCCTCTTTCACCTTCATCAAGAGGCTTTTTAGTTCCTCTTCACTTTCTGCTATAAGGGTGGTGTTATCTGCATATCTGAGGTTATTGATATTTCTCCCGGCAATATTGATTCCATAGTCTATAATAATTTGTTGTGGCAGCCCTAGCAAGCTAATACAGTTTATTATGTCTGCTATGAAACTTCACTTTCACTTTTCACTTTCATGCATTGGAGAAGGAAATGGCAACCCACTCCAGTGTTCTTGCCTGGAGAATCCCAGGGACAGGGGAGCCTGGTGGGCTGCTGTCAATGGGGTCACCCAGAGTCGGACAAGACTGAAGCGACTTAGTAGCAGAAGCAGCTACGAGTTTTCTAAGTCACTTCAGGAGTGTCTGACTCTCTTTGACCCCATAGACTATAGCCTGCCAGGCTCCTCTGTCTATGGGATTCTCCAATACTGCAGTGGATTGCTGTGCCCTCCTCCAGGGGATCTTCCCAACCCAGAGATCAAACCTGAATCTCTTATGTCTAACTTGAATTGGCAGGTGAGTTCTTTACTACTAGTGCCTACTACTTTACTACTAGGTACTACTACTACTGGGAAGCCCCCATATCTGGTACAGTCCCACAGTATATGCTTTTTGAGTTGATGGCAGAGTTCAGTTCAGTCAGTTCAGTTCAGTTGCTCAGTCGTGTCCGACTCTGTGCGACCCCATGAATCGCAGCACGCCAGGCCTCCCTGTCCATCACCAACTCCCGGAGTTTACTCAAACTCATGTCCATCGAGTCAGTGATGCCTTCCAGCCATCTCATCCTCTGTCGTCCCCTTCTCCTGCTGCCCCCAATCCCTCCCAGGATCAGGGTCTTTTCCAATGAGTCAGCTCTTAGCATAAGGTGGCCAAAGTATTGCAGTTTCAGCCTCAGCATCAGTCCTTCCAATGAACACCCAGGACTTATCTCCTTTAGGATGGACTGGTTGGATCTCCTTGCAGTCCAAAGAACTCTCAATAGTATTCTCCAACACCACAGTTCAAAAGCATCAATTTTTCGGTGCTCAGCTTTCTTCACAGTTCAACTCTCACATCCATACATGACCACTGGAAAAACCATAGCCTTGACCAGATGGACCTTTGTTGGCAAAGTAATGTCTCTGCTTTTTAATATGCTATCTAGGTTGGTCATAACTTTGCTTCCAAGGGGTAAGCGTCTTTTAACTTCATGGCTGCAATACCATGTGCAGTGATTTTGGAGCCCAAAAAATAAAGTCTGACACTGTTTCCACTGTTTCCCCATCTATTTGTCATGAAGAGATGGGACCAGATGCCATGATCTTTGTTTTCTGAATGTTGAGATTTAAGCCAACTTTTTCACTCTCCTCTTTCACTTTCATTAAGAGGTTTTTTAGTTCCTCTACACTTGCTGCCATAAGGGTGGTGTCATCTGTATATCTGAGGTTAATGATATTTCTCCTGGCAATCTTGATTCCAGCTTGTGCTTCTTCCAGCCCAGCGTTTCTCATGATGTACTCTGCATATAAGTTAAATAAGCAGGGTGACAATATACAGCCTTGACATACTCCTTTTCCTATTTGGAACCAGTCTGTTGGTCCATGTCCAGTTCTAACTGTTGCTTCCTGACCTGCATACAGGTTTCTCAAGAGGTGGGTCAGGTGGTCTGGTATTCCTATCTCTTTCAGAATTTTCCACAGTTTATTGTGATCCACACAGTTGAAGGCTTAATAGATGTTTTTCTGGAACTCTCTTGCTTTTTCGATGATCCAGCAGATGTTGTCAATTTGATCTCTGGTTCCTCTGCCTTTTCTAAAACCAGCTTGAACATCTGGAAGTTCATGGTTCATGTATTGCTGAAGACTGACTTGGAGAATTTTGAGGATTACTTTACTAGCGTGTGAGATAAGTGCAACTATGCGGTAGTTTGAGCATTCTTAGGGATTGCCTTTCTTAGGGATTGGAATGAAAACTGACCTTTTCCAGTCCTGTGGCCACTGCTGAGTTTTCCAAATTTGCTGAGTTGGTTACCCATTATTGGTTACATATTAATATGGATCTATTAATACTTTCAATGCATACCAAGATTATTTATTTTTATGAGTTCAACAGACATTCTGTCCTGTGTCTGAAATACTGTTTACCTTAAGCTTGAATTAAGTAACATTATTCACACATAATATGTTTAAATATCAGACTTGTCTTTCCTTACTCTATAGTCTAAATTTGGTCCTTCTCCTATTGTCTTTAAGAACAGAATTTTCTTCTCATTTGTGTAGAGCATGTTAATGTCTATTACATTTCCTTTTAGCCTCACCCAGTGCTCTTAATAGATTTCTAATAATATTTTTCATTGGACATATCAATGAATACATGAATTTTCTATCATGACATTTTATTCCCACAAGTTAAATATGTGCATATTAAATCTGTAAGAAGAGTAGATTACTCTTAATGGATCTCAAATATTTTATTAGTCAAAAGAATGTACTAAGAGTCACCCTGATATAATATAATAGTCACATAATATACCATAATTTTAGTCTAGTTTGTATTCAGTAGAAAGTTTGAAGTGAAGGGAATTGAAGTGAAAGTCACTCAGTCATGTCTGACTCTTTGCAACCCCGTATAGTCCATGGAATTCTCCAGGCCAGAATACTGGAGTGGGTAGCCTTTCCCTTCTCCAGGGGATCTTCCCAACCCAGGGATCAAACCCAGGTCTCCTGCATTGCAGACAGATTCTTTACCAGCTGAGCCACAAGGGAAGCCCAAGAATACTGGAGTGGGCAGCCTATCCCTTCTCCAGGGGATCTTCCCAACCCTGGAATCGAACCAGGATCTCCTGCATTGCAGGCAATTCTTTACCAACTGAGCTATGAGGGGAGTTTATTGTTAACCAATTGAATTAATGATTTTATTTGTATCAAGAGGTGAAAAAAATTAAGAACAAGTTTCTGAGGTCATGAAGAAACATCAAATAATGCCATTTGCAGCAACATGAATGGATCTAGAGATTGTTATAGTGAGTGAAGTAAGAGACAAGAAGACAGATATCATATGACATCAAATGTATGTGGAATCTATTAAAAATGGGTACAAATGAACTTACCTAACAAAAAGAGATAGAGTCACAAATATAGAAAACAAACTTATGGTTACCAGGGAGTAATTGGGAGAGAGGGATAAACTGAGAGGTTGGGATTGATATATACATAATACTATATTAAAATAAGTGACTCATAAGGGCCTGCTGTCTAACACAGACAACTCTGCTCAGCACTCTGTAATGGCCTTTATGAGAAAAAGAGTCTAATGAAGAGTGAATGTGTGCATATGTGTAACTGATTCACTTAGCTGTAACCTGAGACTAGACATAACATTGTAAAGCAACTATAGGTCAATAATTGTTTTAAAGGGTGGTGGTATAGTGGTTAGGACTACATGCTTCCACTGCAGGGGGCATAGGTCTGAACCCTTGTTTGGGAGCTAAGATCCCACATGCTGCACCATGTAGCAAAGTAAATAAATAAATAATAGTTTAAAAAATAAATTTAGTTATTTGCACCAAGACATTGATAGTCACACTTTAATATTATTTCGATGTTTTATTTTTTTTTAATTTATAAATCTGATACATTTTAGTAATGACTTAATTGTATCCCATATAAAGTTTATGGTAGTTCAAGTGAAACAGTTATTAGAATAGTCCTTAAAACCTGTTGTAGTCACCATCATCTCTCTATAACATGAATTTTCATTCATGTTCATTGCTGTTCTATTCTATGTACCTGTTCCTGTGAATACATACCTTGTTCATACGATTGACTGCTGCTGACTTAAAGTCACAAACTTGATCAGACAACTGACTGTTAAGAAAAGAACATTGCTTCTGGGAAAGGCAGATCACATTGCCGAGAAGGATGAGAAAACTAAGATGAATGCTGACTTAATGCTTTCATACATGAACTGTTTTATGTATTAAAAAATCAATAAACAGATACTTCACATCTCTTATCAAAAAGGGTTAAAAGAACAGTTGACTCATTAAATTTTAATTGACTGAGATTTTATGTTTCTCTTTTTCTCCAAGTATTACATTTATTTTCAAAGCTGTATGTTGTTTTCCTGCTTAGATTTCAGACTCAATGAAATCTAGTTTTCTCTTTAGCTATGTTCTTGTAAATAACCGCTATTTAAAATTGATCATATAATGCCACGTTGATACCAGCTAAGGATTAGGTTTTCATCTTTCTGAGGAAAGAAATATATTTATTTCTTGTGCACATAGCACAAGGAAGTGCTATGTGCTCTGAAATGCTAATTAGATGATGTTAAATTATTCATATATCTTGCCAGTTTTATGGTATGGATGTATACTAAATGACTACTCATAAATATGCATTCATATTTAATATGTACATGTGTTAGATATATTCATATGGTTCTAGTCATCTTATTATCTAGAGAGATAAAGCACAGCTCAGACTCTTAATCTTATACTTTTGCCTCAGAAAAAATATCAGAGTTTTATCACACTAGTAAGAGTTATCAAAATACTATGTAAACTTTACAGAACCTGATTTACCTCAATTAGTGTGCATTATAAGACTTTTTAAAAGACAGCTGATTTTCCTTATTCCACAATCCTCTTTTTGTTTCCCTTTCCAATTGTTAGTTTCCTTTTATGTTAATAACCTATTCTTTGTTGATCAGAGTTAATCCCATTTACTTTCAACAAGATCTTAGACTTCTATCAAATTTGTTTTCAGCTACACTTCTGCTTGCCCTAAATTCTCATCCCTTTAGAAATGCATATGGAAATTAAATGAAGATATAAAAATCAGTAAAATCACACTGAATAGTTATTCCATTAAACTTTAATCCAGCTATCTATCCATAACACTACTTACTTTGTTAATTAGTCACCATTTATTTTTGAGCACCTTTTACATACATGTTGCAGTCAGGTGCTGGAGATAAACCAGAAATAAAAGAGCCAGAAATTCCTATGCCTTGGGGAGTATATCCTTAAAATTTTGTCTATGGATCATAAATTTCCAATTTCTGCTACATAAAAGGATTTTCCAAAGTTACTGTTATTTCAAAGTTTTATTTAAGTTTCTAACCCATTATGAAGTTGCTCTTTAATTTTATCCTGAATTACTCTTCTTTTCAACTACTTAATTTCTCTATTGTCATGTCTGACTGTGAGAAAAAAAAAATGTAAATTATAGATCTATAGAAAGTACATTACCAATTAGTGTTCTTAAAAGACAATTTATCAATGGATAATAGTGGGCTAAAACATCCAAAATAATTTAATAGCAGTTTTCCACTAGCGTTTGTCACTTTTTCTTTTTTACTTAAAATGATGAAAATGAATAAAACTTCATTTTATAAAAAAGAGAGTGTTTATTTACTCTTAGTGATGAATTTTGCAATAACATTGAATTAGCATATTTTGTTGTGACTCGATAGTAGTTTGAAAAATTGACTGCATTTTTAGAATTCTTTGGAAGACCAAGAATAAGAATTCCAATACAAGTTCCAATACCAATTCCAATAAGGATACATAGGAAAGACAATGATGAAATTATTGATAGGTTAACTCAAACTGAAAACATGGTTTCTAATTAATGATAAACAAGAATTTCAAGATAAATTTAATGGTGACCACTATGAATTGTTATTCAGATTTCACTGCAGCATCTATTTAGGATAATTGTCCTCATTGGATCTCTGTCATACATGAAAGGGTGGAATCCAGGTGTATCAAAGACCTAACAATGAAAATCAAAAACAACACATGAAGGGTAATTAGAAGTAAATATGGCAGAATGCCATGTAACATGAAAACAATTTCATTCCGTTTTTAAATTTCAACTATTTAATATTAAACTAAAAACAGAGATAAAGTGTTAGTCCGACACTATGCGATCCCATGGACAGTCTCCTCTATCCGTGGAATTCTCCAAGCAAGAATACTGGAGTGAGTAGCCATTCCCTTCTCCATAGGATTGTCCCGACCTCGAGATCAAACGCATGTCTCCTATACTGCAGGTGGACTCTTTAGGTGGACTGTTTACCTTCTGAACCACCAGGGAAGCCCTCAGAAATGTAAATGGGAATCTTGTAAATATTTGTGTCATTTAGTACAGAGGTGTGTTACAATTCTTAGAATTTATGATTGAAGTCTGATCTCCTTTCCATAAGCACAAGTTCATAGTTATGCTTTAGAAACATAAATATATTTTCCCTTAATGATACAAAAATATATACAAAGTGCGTGATCAGTGGACATTTGTTTTGAAATTCTTTCTCTGGAGTATGGTTTTCAGAAACAGTAAAATATATAGATCATGAAACCTGCTGAGAAGCTTGTGTTGTGCTGAATGCACAGCAGTATATTTAATGCACTACTGCTTCAATGTCATTAATGGTACTCTAGAGTATGTAAGATTTAGAGTGTCTTCTTAAGTGCTTAACTTACTACCAGGCAGCGCCATGGGCCACAGGGAGATAAAAATCCCCTTGGTGTGATACTTCAAAGGTCACAAAGAACCCTCGTATTTTAAGAAATCCATTGCAAAGTTCCAAATACTTAAGATGAAAATGATAAGAAAGAAAATCAAGGAAAGTAAATGAAATTGTTGAATGCTTTTGGCTAACTTTATATAATGTACACAATACATCCATTCGATAAGGAGAAGTGATAAATGATGATGGGAAAATGAGAGAAAACTAAGAATAATGTCCATGGGTAAAATGCATGCTATTAAGTTCAAATAACTGTGCTGATTATGATGTGGTAATGATTTGACCCTAGCATTTTAAAGACAAAGGCAAAAAATCTACATGGATATTTCCATGATTCACCATGGGATCATGATTTTCTATTGCTGAAATCATAGAACTCATGGTTTCTATTTTCTATTCTCAAAAATTGTTCATAATTTTCTTTTGCTGCTTTAACAAATTACCACAAACTTAATGGTTTAAAATAACATGAATCTATTGTCTTATCGTCATGGAAGCTAGGCTTCAACAGTATGTTAACCAAGAAATTTCAGATGTTCAAGCTGGATTTGGAAAAGGCAGAGGAACAAGAGATCAAATTGCCAACATCCCTTGGATCATAGAAAAAGCAAGAGAATTCTAGAAAAACATCTACTTCTGCTTCATTGACTATGCTAAAGCCTTTCACTGTGTGGATCACAACAAACTGTGGAAAATTCTTAAAGAAATGGGAATACCAGTCCACCTTACCTGCCTCTTGAGAAACCTGCAGGTTTCTCAGATCAAGAAGGTTTATGCAGATCAAGAAGCAACAGTTAGAACCAGACATGGAACAATGGGCTGGTTCCAAATTGGGAAAGGAGTAAGTCAAGGCTGTATATATTGTCACCCTGTTTATTTAACTTATATGCAGAGTACATCATGTGAAATGGTGCATTGGATGAAGCACAAGCCAGAATCAAAATTGCCAGGAGAAATATCAATAACCTCAAATATGCAGGTGATACCACCTTTATGGCAGAAAGCGAAGAGGAACTAAAGAGCCTCTTGATGAAGGTGAAGGAGGAGACTAAAAAAATCTGGCTTAAAATTCAGCACTCAATAAACAAAGATCATTGCATCTGACCCTATCATTTCTGGACAAATAGATGGGGAAACAGTGAAAACGGTGAGAGACATTATTTTCTTGTGCTTCAGAATCACTGCAGATGGTAACTGCAGCCATGAAATTAAAAGACGCTTGCTCCTTGGAGGAAAAGTGATGACAAACCTGGACAGTATATTAAAAACCAGAGACATTCCTTTTCCAACAAAGGTCCATCTAGTCAAAGCTGTGGTTTTTTTCAGTAGTCATGTACGGATGTGACTGTTGGACCATAAAGAATGCTGAGCGCTGAAGAATTGATGCTTTTGAACTGTGGTGTTGGAGAAGACTCTTGAGAGTCCCTTGGGCTGCAAGGAGAGCAACCAGTCAACCCCAAAGGAAATCATTTCTGAATAGTCACTGGAAGGACTGATGCTGAAGCTGAAGCTCCAATACTTAGGCTACCTGATGTGAAGAGTCAACTCCTTAGAAAAGACCCAGATGATGTAAAGATTGAAGGCAGGGGCAGAAGGGGATGACAGAGGACGAGATGGTTGGATGGCATCACTGACTCAATGGACATGATTTTGAGTAAGCTCTTGGAGATGGTGAAGGACGGGGAAGCTTGGCATGCTTCATTCCATGGGGTCACAAAGAATCCGACATGACTGAGCAACTCAACAGGAAAAAATTGTCCTCTTGTCATGGAAGTCAGAAGTCCCAAATATGTTTCACTGCTCTGAAACCAAACTGTTGACTGGCTGCCCCTCCTTTTAGAAGCTCTAAGCAATAATCCACTGTCTTTTCATTTCCAGCTTCTAAAACTATAATCATAGTTCACAGCTCTTCTTCAAAGCCAGCAGTATAGGATCTTGAAATCTCTCTGCCACTTTGTTTCTGGTATAATCTCTCTTTCTCCTCTTTTGTGGTCATAGTTCCTTCTGTCTCTCTCTTATAAGGACCCACTGGAATAATGCAGGATAACCTCTTCAAGTCAAGATTTTTACTCTTTAAAAAAAAAAAAGATTATATTTTTTGTCATTCTGCATAAGGAAGACATGATAAAAAATTTATATATATATATATATATATAAATGATCTTTGACATGGAAATCAGCAAAAGAATAAAATCCAAATGATATAATTGACCTCTTTTTTGAAGTCACCTTAAGGGACTTCCCTGGTGGCTCAGACTGTAAAAGCATCTGCCTACAATGCAGGAGACCCAGGTTCGATCCCTGGGTTGGGAAGATCCCCTGGAGAAGGACACGGCAGGCCACTCCAGTACTCATGTCTGGAAAATCCCATGGACCAAGGAGCCTGGTAGGCTACAGTCCATGGGGTCACAGAGTCGGACACGACTGAGCAACTTCCCTTCACTTTTATGGTACATTGGAGCTTCCCTGGTAGCTCAGACAGTAAAGCATCTGTCCGAAGTGCGGGAGACCTGTGTTTGATCCCTTACTCTGGAAGATCCCCTGGAGAAGGAACTGGCTACCCCACTCCAGTGTTTCTTGCCTGGAGAACTCTGTAAACACAGAAGCCAGGTTGGGCTACAGTCCATGGGATTACAAATTGTTGGACACGGCTCAGTGACTAACACTTTCACTTTATGGTGCAATGACTATAAAATATCAAAGAAAAATACAGTTTTAAAAATTCTTCCTAATAGTTCCAATCTTGATACATTATTGTCTTCTATTTTGGATTAATTCAAACAAAGATTTTATTAATTCTTCCAGAAAAATTATTTCTACAGTTTATTTAATAGAGAAAATGTAAAACATTCTGTCCAAAACTATGGCCACATGCTTTTAACCTTGGAATGATGCTTAGTTAAATCTCACTTAAGGATACTTACTTTTTTGATTGTCAATATAACAGACATTGTACTGAGGTATGTAAAAGGAATAACTGAAAGAATTCATTTGAATCAGTTCTAATGAGATGGATGAAACTGGAGCCCATTATACAGAGTGAAGTAAGCCAGAAAGATAAAGACCAATACGGTATACTAATGCATATATATGGAATTTAAAAAGATGGTAATGATAACCCTATATGCAAAACAGAAAAAGAGACACAGATGTACAGAACAGAATTTTAGACTCTGTGGGAGAAGGCGAGGGTGGGATGTTCAGAGAGAACAGCATGAAACAAGTATACTATCCAGGGTGAAACACATCACCAGCCCAGGTTGGATGCATGAGACAAGTGCTCAGGGCTGGTGCACTGGGAAGACCCAGAGGGATCAGATGGGGAGGGAGGCGGGAAGGGGGATCGGGATGGGGAACACATATAAATCCATGGCTGATTCATGTCAATGTATGGCAAAAACCACTACAATATTATAAAGTAATTAGTAATTTTTATTAGTTGGAGAACTAATAAAAATAAATGAAAAAAAATATTATCTGGATTAAAAATAAATAAATGTATCACATTTTGATTAAAAAAAGGAATAACTGTATTTATTGCACCTTTGTAAAAGCAGAAGATTATAGAAGAAAAGATGAAAACATTTATCTAATAAGCTAAAATACAGTTAGATATTATACATTATGAACACATTATACATGTAAAGAGACATTTCTTCCTAGTAAAAATATTACTTGCATGATCTTAGAAAAATAATAAATGTGGAATATATGCCACATTTGATGTGCTTATAACAATTGCAGAATGTTTCCAAAGCCTGGAAAATAGCGAGTTATTCATTAACGGTTTCCCTTTCATTTTATGTAGGATTCTTTGGCTTTATAAAAGCTGTATTTTCCTGTGGTTGATGTTCAAAAATATCTTGGAACCAACCCATTCTAAGGCCAAGTTTATCCCCTCCCATAAGTCTATGATGATAATGTAATATGCCCACAACTTGAGACTTTTTAGACATCCTTTGTATTTTCCACATAGATACCTTACTGTAGAATATCTTTGCTTCGCTTCTTTCTCTGCAGTTATAACGCAGACTTTTAAATTAGGTAAAACAGATGAGTTTAATCTTTCAACAAAGATAACACCGAATGCCAGTCATTTTTATTTTTATATTTAAGGAAAAGGCCTGTGTCTTACATACAAAGATTGACAAATTGAGTTTATAATTATATGACTTCATTCATTAGGTCATCACTGTTCTAACAACTTGTTATAAAAACAAGCTAATAGACAAGGATCGCTTCATTTCTGTAACTTATATTCTACTGAGTGATTAAAGAAAATAAAATAAATATCATTGTTATTAAAATAAGTACCATGAAGAGAGTGGGTCAAGAAATTAGACATGGGATGAAGACCATAACTTTTGAGTTAAGATTTAAAACACTATGGACAGCATAGATTTCATTGAGAAGTTGACTCAAGCAAAATTATTGCAAATACATTGGAATTATGGGGGAAAAGTAGTATGCCTGTTGTCCTTGGAATATAACAGGAGACCACTGTCACTGAACTGAGTGAGAATTGTAGAATATTAAGTTAAAATGCAAGTTTTATGATAAGCATATGTCATTTTTAATTTCACTCCTGGGCCATATTATCCTTAGCTGCAAGCTATTCAGTTTTAAATGCCATACTTCTTCTGCCTCTCTGCTCATTTACTTTCAGTTTCTATTGGGTTGACCAGAAAGTTCCTTGGATTTTTTCCAAGTAAGATTAAAAGACATCTGTAGTACTATTTAGTTGCCTTTAATTTTATTCAAAACAATTTTATTAGATTGTATTCTGACAGATGTCATAACAGCATGCTTTTAAAAAAAGAAGCTTATCAAAGTGGGTGAATTTTTGTGTAGCCATTTTAACATGGAAGATGAAAGAAAGAAGCAACATTTTAACCATATTATGCTTTATTAGGTCAAGAAAGGTAAAAATGCAGCTGAAAAGCAAAAAACAACAAAAACAAGATTTGTGCGATTTGTGCAGTGTATGGATTAGTTGCTGTGACTGTCAGGTAAACCAGTTGAAATAGATAGTGATCAAATCAAGACATTAACAGAACACTCAACATTGTACCACGTGGGAGATGATCTACATACTCAAAATATCAAAATCAAGCATTGAAAATCATTTCTATGAGCTTGATTATATTAATTACTTTGATGTTTGGATTCCACATAAGTTAATACAAAAGACAAAAAAAAAAAAACCTTCTTGACCATAGTTCCACGTGAGATTCTCTACTTAAATGCAACAGAAATTCTATTTTTAAAACAAATTGTGACAGGTGATGAAAAGTTTATACTGTACAATATTGTGGAGCAGAAGATATCATAGGGCAAATGAAATGAATCACCACATAACAGCCACACCAAAGGCCAGTCTTCATCCAGAGAAGGCAGTGTTGTGTCTGTAGTGGGATTTGAAGGTAGTCCTCTATAATGAACTCCTTCTGGAAACCAAATGATTAATTCTGGCAAGTACTGCTCCCAGTTAGACCAACTGAGAGCAACACTCAGTGAAAAGTATCCAAAATTAGTCAGCTGAAAATGCATAATTTTCCATCAGGATAGAGAAAGACCACATTTTTCTTTGATGACTGGAATAAAACTGTCACATCTTGATTGAGAAGTTCTGATTCAACCACTGTATTCACCAAACATTGAATCTTTGGAGTTCCATTGATTTGGTTTTTACAAAATTCTCTTAATGGAAAACATTTCACACCATATATAAGATCATTGTGAGAAGATAAATGGCATTAAGTGTAAAACATCTTAAATGTTTGAACTTAATAGATGTTTGATCTGTTAATTACTGAAAAAAAAATTCAATTCCCTACAAGACTGTCAAAGGCACCTGGAACAAGTTTTTTTTTTCCTCAAAAAGATTAAATAAGTTTGGGAAAATGGAATTATGAAGTTACCTGAAAAAATGGCAGAAGGTAATGGAATAAAACAGTGAATAAGTTCAGTAAAGTTCTTGGTGAACATGAAAAATGGGCCTTTTATTTTTTCTAAAAAACTGAAGGAATATTTTGGCCAATGCAATATATGAAAAAAGAGCTATATCTTTAACATTTTCATATCCTCAGCATTTAGCATAATGCCTGATAAAAAAATACTCTTCAACAAATAAGAGTTGTTGGATGGAATGGATGAATATATGGAAACTTACTAAAACTCAAATCAAGGTAAATTTTTTTTTTAATTTACTTTTCACCAGCATGTTGTTTAGTGAGAATAGCTATGCTTTTTATACATCCTAAATCTAAGCATAGACTACTATGCTTTTTCACATTGGAGTGAAATTTATATAAACTTGAGATTACTTATATATGTTCAATTTATTGGAATACCTCTGAAAATGAAAGTACAACCGACTGGTTGCCTAAGGGTTAGTGATTATAGGTTTACATCAAAGTATTTACTGCCATGGTTCATCAAAATAAAAGCCGAGTTCAGTAACTCATAGGAAAATGGGATCCCTTTCTGAAGCTTCTTTCTTTTGAAGTTTTTATAGATAAAAATAACATCGTTTTCCTTATACCCATTGCCAAGTGCCAATTCTAAGTATTTGTATTCAGTAAACTTGTTCTTTTATAAAATATTTTATATCACATAATAAGTTAGTTGCTCATGTATATTCAACATTGAAAAAAAAACTTGAATGTTTATCACAACCTCTGGCTAGAGTATCTGGTAATAATAAGTGAAACAGCAAAATAGTTATCTCACAATTGCCAGATTTAACCTCTTCTAGTTCTTTTGCAAGCTGCTCCAAAGCTGAAATAAAAAACATACATTTAAGGCAATCTTGTATAATAAAAAGAATCAGTAAGTTAAACTTAGAAAAAGTAATATTCCTGTGTTTTCCCTGCTGATATTTTCCGTTTGAAACTGGGGAAGTTATTTAATATACTTGTGTCTCTGTTTCCTTAATGAAACATGACAATCATGTTGATAAGTATATTGGGAAATTTTGTACACTAGGGCAACAAAAGTAATTATGTAGCATGTTTTGAACTTGTATTAATGCATTTTCTGACTTTACTTCTATAAACTAGATCAACTGGAAGCTACTTACATTAACGTAAACATCCTAATATATATTATATATATATACTTTTTCTGTATTCTTATATTCGTTTAGAGATTTAAGTGTTCATTGGCAATTCATGCAATTGTTATAAAACTTTTTTACTGTATTTTCTTGTTTTATCCTTTAACAAATCATATAGTGTTTAGATATAACATTGCCCACAATAGATGATAATATATTATCTATTAGTTAGGAGAAGGAAATGGCAACCCACTCCAGTACTCTTGCCTGGAAAATTCCCTGAATGAAGGAGCCTGGTAGGCTACAGTCCATGAGGTTGCAAAGAGTCCAACACGAGTGAGCAACTTCACTTTCTTTCTTTCTATAGTTCCTTTTGGAGAAGGAAACGGCAACCCACTCCAGTATTCTTGCCTGGAGAATCCCAGGAGCAGAGGGGCCTCATGGGCTACAGTCTATGGGGTTGCGTAGAGTCAGACACGACTAAGCAACTAACACACACACTAACACACATCTATTAGTTAGGCATATGATGATTAAAATCAGAAGCATACACAGCAAAACCATAGTATATTAGAAGGTTTAGAGTACCAAAACAAGGAAGTTTCAATTGTAAAGCTAATTGAAATCAAAATGAAGAAGCACTCTAGTCTTATGTAGTACAGTTATCCTTCTGACCATATGCTGGATTGATTTATTTTTGAGTGGGAGACTGAGGGACACTGAGTAGGGCAAGTGAAAGATAGGACATTCTGGGCAATCATTTCTGACAACCAAACAGTAAATGTTTTTGGGTTACATCGTTTGAGAGTTCATGCCTTAGAAGAACCTTTGTGGTATTCATGTTGTGCTGAGTCACTCAGTCGTGTCCTGCTCTTTGAGACCCTTTGGATTGTAGCCCGCCAGGTCCTCTGTCCATGGGATATTTCAGGCAGAAATACTGGAATGGGTTGACATTTCCTCCTCCAGGGGATCGTTCCGACCCAGAGGTGAAACCCTGCATTGCAGGCGGATTCTTTACCTGCTGAGCCATCAGAGAAGTACCCGGTATGCATGTAAAATATCATTTAAATTTTTTTGATAGAGTACATTTTTATAGAATGGTGATTTTGCTCATTTTTTAAAAGAAAATAACCTTCTTACATTATTTTTTCACTCTTACCTTTTGTTTCTACTATTAATGATTAATCAGAGGAACTTCACATATAGTGCCATGTGCATAATATAAATGCAGTTCTGTAATAATGTTTCTAAAGAGTATTTTCAGAAAATAACAAATATGAAATAGTTACTCAAAAGGCATTATCACTTTACAAGATAACAAGCATATTTCTGAGTGATGAATAAACATATACAGATACAGAAACAAAAACAAATAGATGAAATTTATAAATGGTGGTACAAAAATATTTAGTATGCATTTATTTGCTTATCAAATAACTCTTTCTGTCATTTTACTCATTTTAATGCAATTTATTACAAATACTTCTCCAAATTCAATGTTGGTTAAATCTCCATTTAATGTATTTTATCAGGAATCATCTATTCTATTAGCAGATTTTGTAAATCCATTTGTTAAGCTGTACGCTAAACTCTGGAGGTCAAGAATGTACACAACAGGTATGGTCTTTTCTCTCCACTAAGCTGCAGACCATGAAGAAGCACAGAGGTATTATGAGTTCTGCTGGGGCACATGGTTAACTGCTTGTAACTCAGATTTGGAAAGTAATAGAAGGTTTCCAAAATTCAAAACAAAAAACCATCTTGGAAGGAGGACTGAGAGTTAATCATTTAACTTAAGGAGAAAACATCCAGGCTGATATGTAAAAGCTGTGGACATTTGCAAGAAACATGTGCAAAAGCAATGAAGCAATATTAATACTATATATTTGAGAAACTGGATGTAGTTCTGGTACTGGAGTATAATATGTATGAAATATCAGAATGAAATTGAAGAGAAAGGGAAGGGCCACATCCTGAAGTGCTGTTTTACACAGATCAGAGAATTTGAGTTTAAACATTCTAAGCAGTGGGATAAAGTATCAGTTTTTTGCTTTTGTACACTGAAGTGATTTTAGGTGTCAGTAAAAGCTCTCAGTGGAGAAATAAGGCATTCTATGTGTGGTGAACAGAATATACACTCTAAAGGCAATTTTAGCACCTAACATATATGGGCTTCCCTGGTGGCTCAGTTGGTAAAGAATCTACCTGCAGTTCAGGAGACATGGGTTCATTCCCTGAGTGAAGAAGATCCCCTGGAGAAGGAAATGACAAACCCACTCCAGTATTCTTGTCTCAGAAATCCCATGGACAGAGGAATCTGGCAGGCTATAGTCCATGGGGTCACAAAGAGTTGTATTCAATAAATCACCACCACCAATATCTTGCATCAAAATAATGGTAAGTGATTTCCCTGAAGCATGAAACAGAGGCACTGAGTATGTGGAAAGTACTTCATATGTTTTCTTTTACCCATTTCTGAAAAAGCTAGCAAGAACAAGGTAAGTATAAATTTATATAGAAGCTTTTCACATGTGATATGATATATATTTAAGTACTAAGAAAATGTCAGTA
The DNA here is from genome assembly GCF_019320065.1 of Cervus canadensis. Taxonomy (NCBI): domain Eukaryota; kingdom Metazoa; phylum Chordata; class Mammalia; order Artiodactyla; family Cervidae; genus Cervus; species Cervus canadensis. The sequence continues at coordinate 23,547,848 of NC_057394.1, forward strand.
GGATTTGTTTTATATTGACTTTAATGTAATAATAATTTAAATAACTTTATAAACATATTTAAGCTATTGTTCTACATAACATGTGCACAATAAATTTGTATTTGAATTTGCTATTGCAATTAATTCATGTATTTTCTTGAGTAAGAAAATAAAGAATGTAATTTTATTTTGCTGTAGCAACTAGATGCTAAAAAGTCAAGGTTTAATTGTCACTGGAGGAGGAAATGGCAACCCATTCCAATATTCGTGGCTGGAGAATCCCGTGGACAGAGGAGCCTGTCAAGCTATAGTCCATAGGGTTGCAAAGAGTCAGACATGGCTGAAGCTGCTTAACATAACAATAATTATCACAGAACTTATTGCTATACTTTGTATTCTTTCAACTCTCTTTAGATGGTCTATTTCTGCCTCTCTTTTTTTAATCCCATATTATATTAAACCTTTAAATTGCCTTTGATGATTATGACAGAACTTTAGCCACATGTCCTTTCTTGATCAATATTTTATGAAATTTTCCTTTTCACATTCCCTCCAGTTTCAAGTTTATTTTATACTACCTAAAACATATCTCCCATTCATTCTTCTATTAATTTGCAATCACATCATGATACAAACTGAATTAGAAGCAGTTTCCAAAGTACTTTGTGGTAGTTGACATAAATCTACCACATTAAGTTTTTAAAACAACATAGATTGTTCCTTTTGTGTTAGTAAGGAAACGCACTCAACACCTTCAGGTGAATAATGAAAATAATGTGATAAAGAACAGCTGAAAGTTCTCGAATTCTGTGCTGTATCAGACGTTTACTTGTTGATTTTAATGTACAGATAAGTTAATCATTTCTTATCTCCAGATCCTTTTGCTCCCTCAAAAGGTAATGTTTGCAACTATTGAGGAAGTTCGGAAAGCATGGTGCAAGCTCTAAAAACAGTCACAATCTGAGAAAGAGTAATATTGTTGAAACAGATACACAGCCTCGTAAATTCTACTGCTATTTCAAAAAAATAATAAAAATGATGGATCGGCAGAGTTATAGCTTATTCTAAATACAAATATTGTTTCAATGCAGATGATAAAATGCCATACAAGTAAGGTATTAAAGTGTGTAAATTCAATGAATATTGTGAAACCATAGCACAAAACTGAGTTTACAAGTGTAAAAATATGAGAGAAAATTTTATATTTAAGAAAAATGTTTATTTTAGTAGCTTTGAAATTGTTAAAATGTTTGTAGCATATTTTAAAATATGTATAGCATAATCTACGTATAAGATGAGATTCAAATGCAGTATATTAAATTGAAAAGTCAAAATATTTTAATTATGCTAATAATATACTCTAGTAATTTTCTAGGTAGATTCTAGTTGCCTTTAACAAAAATTAACTTATACTGTATATTCACAAAATAGTGAAATATATATTTTTTCATCTCATAATTTATAGCAGAGGAAATTCAGGCATTTTATATATGTTATGCAAGTTGTAACTATATATATAGTTTTATATATATATATATGCAAGTTACAACTTGAATTTTTAGTGGTTTAAAAATGTGTGCTGTTTTATTATTATGTAATATATGTTCAATATATAATGTAAAACTTCAATTCAAATTATGTGATGGTGGTGGTGGTTTAGTCGTTGTGTTCGACTCTTGTGACCCCATGGACTGTAGCCTGCCAGGTTCCTATATCCACAGGATTTTCCATAATGTCCATAGGCTTTTCCATTATGTGATACTTAGAATATTTAAAAATGATATTGGTTTCATGATGAAATGTGAAAGTCAGTGATTTACATCTGCACATTTTGTTGAGAAACTGCCACTTAAAATGTTAAATATGTGTCTAGTCTGAAGTTACATTAAAAATAAATTTTAGTTAAAATCAGAGACCAAACTGTGGTTCCTAGAGGGAATTTTCTTAATGACTGCATTTCCTAAAGTGAAGAATAGCACTATGGACTCTAAACATTACTTTTTTAAAAAAAGAAAAATAACAGTATTTCAACCTTTTAATTCACCTATAGCTCTCTTTTCTCAAAACCTCTAGGTAGGTCTTTTTATTATGGGGCATTAAATTCATATACTAGGGTATTTTTAGTAAATTATTGGAGCAAGATTTGTGTGTGTGTGTGTAATTAAAAATTATCATCTTGTTCAGTTACTTTACCATCTGTCCTTCTGTTTTGACCTATTCTGTTGTTCATTTGGGCTCTGTTGAGAATCTTTCAGGAAGGCATCATAGTCCTATCCAGATGGGGGTCATCTTGAAAATCCCAACTGCAGCTGTGTTCAAATAAGCCATGACACATACTGTTGACAAGTCCCCTCTTTTATAAATTTCATGGCCTGTTGATGACTCTGACTAGAGCAGCTGCTCTTTGGCTTATACTTTCATGAAAGATAGTAAGCATCACATTATTCATTATCATCCATGATTTAAAAGTATTCTCCTAGTGTTCTAAATGCTTTTATAAAGCAGTTATCTTAATTACTATGATTATGATTTCCAAAATTTTTATTTTCTAAACATGTTGACCTTATTTATTTTTATAACTTGATAATTTCTACTTAACAAAATATGCCAAAAATAATCTTTTTTATTTCTATGTGAAATTCAAATCTGAGGATATGGACTTCATTTTTAAATAGTAATTTGGTTTAAAAATATTTACTTAATATTTAAGGATTACTGTATTCTATTGTGAAAAATTGATTACAAAGTATGCACTATATATCATTATCACTTAGTTATGATAAATCAACATGTATATTGAATGTTTCATAGTTATTTAACACTATCTTATGTATGTAGTTAGGTTAAAAGTTTCACATTATTTATATTTTAGTGATAAATTTGAGAGTAACAGCAGTAATACAAAGAAAAATAACTCTAAGCAGTATATATTGTTCTAAATTGCATAGTACAAAGAATAAAAATGGTAATAATTAGACAGTATGGTGATGGCTCAGTAACTTCTAAAAATTTCTTTCACATTCATATCTTCTTTTAATTAATTTTTATTGGAATATAGTTGATTTATAATGTGTTCATTTCTGCTGTACAGCAAAGTGAATCAGTTATACAAATACATATATACAAATGCATATATACATATATATGTTTATACAAATATATATATATAAGAGATACATGGATGTATCTCTTTAGGTTCATTTCCATTATGGTCATTACGGAGTATTCAGCAGAGTTCCCTGTTCTGTTCGGTAGGTTCTTCTTAGTTACCTATTACATGTAGCAGTGTGTGTATGTAAATCCCAGTCTCCCAATTTATCTCCCTCTCTTTTTCCCCTTGGTAACCATGAGTTTGTTTTCTGCATCTGAGACAGTATTTCTGTTTTTAAAATAGGTTTAGTTTTACCCTTTTTTTTAAGATTTCACATATAAGCGATATCATATGATATCTGCCTTTCTCTGTCTGACTTAATTCACTCAGTAGGGCAGTCTCGAGGTCCATCCATGTCACTGTAAATGACATTATTTCATCCTTTTTATGGCTGAGTAATATTCTGTTGTATATGTGTATATCTTCTTTATCTATTCCTCTGTTGATAGACATTTAGGTTTCTTCCATGTCCTGGCTGTTTTTTTTTTTTTTTTTTTTCTGGCTGTTTTAAATAGTGTTGCAGTGAATGTTTGGGTACATGTATCCTTTTGAATTATGGTTTTCTTTTTTTTTTTTGACACTGAGCTATAGCAAACCCATTACTAGGCATATGTCCAGTTCAGTTCAGTTCAGTTCAGTCGCTCAGTTGTGTCCGAGTTTGCTATAGCTCAGTGTCAAAAAAAAAAAAATCGGGCAAAAGATAGATATTTTTTTGAAGAAGACATGTGGATGGCCAAGAGGTGTGTGAAAAGGTGCTCAACATCTTAATTATTAGAGAAATACAAATAAAACTACAAGGAAGTATCACCTCACATCGGTCAGAATGGCCATCATCCGAAAATCATACAAACAATAAATGCTAGAGAAGGTGTGGAGAAAGGGAACCCTCCTACACTTTTGGTGGAAATGAAAATTGATACAGCCACCATGGAGAACTTTATTTTGGGGGGCTCCAAAATAACTGCAGATGGTGACTATAGCCATGAAATTAAAAGATACTCCTTGGAAGAAAAGTTATGACCAATCTAGACAGCATATTAAAAAGAAGAGACATTATTTTACCAATAAAGGTGAATCTAGTCAAAGCTATGTTTTTTCCAGTAGTCATGTATGGATGTGAGAATTGGACTGTAAAGAAAGCTGAGCTCCAAAGAATTGATGCTTTTGAACTGTGGTGTTGGAGAAGACTTGAGAGTCCCTTGGACTGCAAGGAGATCCTAAAGGAAATCAGTCCTAAACATTCGTTGGAAGGACTGATGCTGAAGCTGAAATTCCAATACTTTGGTCACCTGATATGAAGAACTGACTCATTTGAAAAGACCCTGATGCTGGGAAAGATTGAAGGCAGGAGAAGGGGATGACAGAGGACAAGATGGTTGGATGGAATGACCGACTCAATGGACGTGAGTTTGAATAAACTCTGGGAGTTGGCTATGGACAGGGAGGCCTGGCATGCTGTAGTCCATGAGATCGCAATGAGTCGGACACAACTGAAGACTGAACTGAGCTGAACTGAACTATGGAGAACAATATGAGTTTCCTTAAAAAGCTAAAAACAAAACTACCATATGATCCAGCAATCTCACTCCTAGGTAAATTGATGCTTTTGAACTGTGGTGTTGGAGAAGACTCTTGAGAGTCCCTTGGACTGCAAGGAGATCCAACCAGTCCATCCTAAAGGAGATCAGTCCTGGGTGTTCATTGGAAGGACTGATGCTGAAGCTGAAACTCCAATACTTTGGCCACCTCATGCGAAGAGTTGACTCATTGGAAGAGACCCTGATGCTTGGAGGGATTAGGGGCAGGAGAAGGGGACGACAGAGGATGAGATGGCTGGATGGCATCACCGACTTGATGGGCATGAGTTTGAGTAAACTCCGGGAGTTGGTGATGGACAGGGAGGCCTGGCGTGCTGCAATTCATGGGGTCGCAAAGAGTCGGACAGGACTGAGCGACTGAACTGAACTGAACGAACTGAGACATATATCTGGAGAAAATTGTAACATATGTGTCTTTTAATCCCATCATATTTGCTCCATTGTTTTGTTTTTGTTTAAAGTGTCTCCCTTGATAAATTGTGTATTCTTTAAGGTGGTACATTTTTCTTTTCATCATAGCAAATGTCAAAAACAATCTCTGTGAGCTGATTGTCCCTCATGCATTCAACTGCTTTCATTAGAATTGCATTGAATAAGGCAATGGCAGAATGTGGTCTTGAAAATGAGCATCAAAAACAAGAAGATGTGAGGAGTAAGGGAGCAGTCTATCCAACTTCTGAAAACCAAGATGTGAACTCAGACAGATTGGTTCCAAATATTTAAATGGGGATCAGACATGAACATAGACGAGAGAGTTACGGTCACAAACGTTGGAACATATCCAAGATAGAATTAGAGCAGGTCAAAAACAAGATATTGCACCTGAAATTAACAAGGAATATTTTGGAATGAATCTGTGTTGTATCTAGTCCCTGCTTTACTTCTTAATTTTTTAAACTGCAAGATAATTGATTTACAATATTGGGTTGGTTTTATGGAATCTAGAAAAATAGTAGTGATGTACCTACTTTACTTCTTAACAACATTTAGAAAATTGCTTGCTTTTCTGAACATATGTTTGCCCATTTCTAAATGAGATTGTAATATTCTTTATCAAATGGTTTTGATGTGAGAATTAGATATGAATATAATGGGTAAGGATCTAAAAGTAAGATTATCGAAGTGAACATATGTTAACTAGAAATAAAAAAGCAAGTTGCAACAAGATGCAATATTCCTGTATGAAAGTAGTTGAGAATTTTTTTTTAAGTCACTGTAATCAGCATATTCATGGAGAATGCATTGAATAATCAAGTGCTTGGCACATGATAGTTGATTAATATTTGTTAAATAATAGTTAAATAAGAGTAAGACTGATGTCTGTAAAAGTTTTGGTAATAGAACGTTGTCCTGTTTCAAATCACTCCATGTGACTTGCAGATATTGAAAATATTCCTGATACTTGCTTGTCTTGTTATGTTTATTTTTTTTAATTATCCTCTCCTGTATCATGTCTATTTCACTGCACTAAGTATTAAAGTTCACAGGTTATGAATAATTTTCCATGCCTTAACACCTGATGCACATTGGGTCTCCATATTAAATTATCAGAATGTGATGAAAAATGTCACCAAACTCATTGTATTTTATGGGCAAAAGTTCATCATTTCCAAAACTTGAAATAACCCTGAAAAGTAGAATTTCTTTTTCCAGATGGGTAGAGAATGCATATTTATTAAGACAAAAAAGAAATGGACCTCAAGTCTAACTTGGAAGATCTCTATAGTACCTATATACTACCAGTGTATACTTTCTAATATTTTTGACATGACGGAGATTGTCCTGCATATTTCATGTCAGGAGTTCTTTCATGCATTATGAATTATAAGTGTTAAAATATTTTTCCTCTCATGGATTACTTTTGTAAGTTCTTTAGAACTTCGTTATTGGGAACCAAACTTACTGTTTGTTGTTAATTCTCCTGTGGATCATTTATGACTCTCTCACGTCCTGATCTGAGATCAATCCTTCCTTTTGTTGTCTCTTTTCCAAAATCAGTCCTCTTGGGTTGAATTTTTTGAGAAATCTCAAACCCTAGTTATTTCCAGAACACCTAGGTTAGCCCTCAGAAAACACATAGCTTTGCCCTGTGTTGGTCATCTCACATTAATTGCCATATCTCTTGTTACAGGGAGATGAAACTGGCCTCTGATTTTCAGAATTTCCTGGAGAGAATCAATCATAGGGTTCTTTAATTTTTCCATATCGTGTTTTAGAGAGTTAGAAATTTAGGTAAAAGGAAAAAAACACAATGTTTTGCAACCCATTCACCCCAGCTTTTAAGGTCTATAGCTCTTTAGAAAGTATCCTAATCACTTTCTGACCAGCGTCCTATATATACAGGCTAAATTTTGTTATTTGTGTGAGAGCGAGAACTGATCATGTTTGAGAAACTTTTTAAAAGAAATTCTTCTAATAACTTTATTTAAAATATACTTGTCATTGACTTCTCTCTGTATGTAACCTGCTTTTTAAATATTCTTTATGTCTGTCAGCTTCTCTTCACTCTGTACTTTTGTGGATTGAATCCTGCCCACACCAGAAAGATATGTTTAAGTCCTAATGTTATGTACCTATAAATGTAATGTTGTTTGAAAAATAGGGTTTTTTGCAAATATAGCTGCATTAAGGTGATGTCATTATGGTGGGCTGGAATCCCACCATATTACTGGTATTCTAATAAGACGAGGAGCTTTCCTGGTGGCTCAGTGGTAAAGAATTTGCCTGCCAATGCAGGAGACATGGGTTTGATCCCTGGGTGAGGAAGATCCCCTGGAGAAGGAAACCACAACTTCATATTCTTGCCTGGGAAATCCCATGAACAGAGGAGCCTGACAGTTTACAATCCATAGGGTTACAAAAGATTCAGACACAACTTAGTGACTAAACACAATGAAAACAACAATAAGAAGAGACAAACATATGTTGATACCCCGTGAAGAGGTCATGCAGTTAACAGAGGCTGAAATTGAAGTGATATGTCTATTAGCCAAGAAATGCCAAAGATTGCTGGCAACCCTGGAAGCATGGAACAGATTCTCTGCTAGAGCTTTCATGATCCTGCCAATACCTTGATTTAAGACTTATAGCCTCCAAAACTTTGAGACACTTAATTTTTGATGTTTTAAGCTACCCAGTTTGTGGTACTTTCCTCCAGCATCTCTAATAAACTAATACACACACTAAACTTCTACTGTCTCTTATTTGCTGCTGGGTTCACTTTACCCATTTGGGTTCCTATGTATTTCACGCTGCTTTTTCTAGACTAGCAGTGTCTAGTGGAACCTTCCACAATAGTGAATATATTCTGTATTTGTGCTGTCCAACATGGTAGCCAACAACCTCATGGAGCTCTTTGAACAGTCGAAAATAACTAGTGCGACTTTTGACAGGCCCAGTGACTAATATATTGGAAACCACAGTTCTAGATAATGTACTTATATTAAAGAAATGTCATAGCATCTAGTTTCCCTTAAAATAATTAAAGCATTTAACTTAACAAATGAGACTCTCCAAGCATTTTTAGCAGGTATTCCTCTTTTCAGTATTAATCTACCTCACTCTCTTTCTACCAGTTTTAGTATACCATGTTCCATTCCACCCTGGACCTTTGCACATCCATGTATCTATGCTTGTGGGAATTTCCTCTTTCCTGTGATAATTTGCTCCAGTTTATATGTCAGTTTACTTTCTCTGTCCTGAGATCCCAAACTAGACCATATCCACTCGTATAATATGCTAACATATACCCCCCTCCTTTTTCTGGGTACTAACCAGAGTTATTTTTTTTTTTACCATGCAATTATATTTTATCTGCTTCCCTCAATACATATCAAATATCATGAAGCTAAAAACATGTGCTTTTAATTCACTGTAAAAATCAAAACATGCCTGGCATATGGTAGGCATTTAAGCTGTTAATTGGAAGAATAAACAAGTGAAGTTACCTTTATCTCACATGGATTTTTAATTAATAATTTGTACTACATCATTGAGTACATTATTTTCCAACCTTTAAAATATACCAGGCATCCTGCTCAGATTTATAATGGAATCTAATTCATCCAGTACTGACTTGTTATTTAGGGGAAAAAAAAGTCTGTACAAATACAGAAGAAGGCCAAACTCTCAATAGCGTTGGACGCCTGTACTTATAAGCAATTAATACCAAAATCTAGATGGGATTGACACTAATTAAAAAGGAGATGGAATGAGATGGAGATAAAATCAACCTAGGCATTTGCTTTTGGCATATCCATGCTTTACTCTGTGAAAGAGCAACCATATTAAATAGGTAAGAAGGTACTTCATGCTCTCCTACCATCTGGTCCCTGACTCTAAAATCCAGTCTAGTTTTGTATAGAAAATTTGGTCTCCTTCATTACCCTGGGATGGAGAGAAATGCTTTCCTTACCACCTCAGAGTCTTCCATAATATTTGACAATCAAAATATTAAAAGAAAATAGCTTCACTTAATCAGTTAATGAAACACTGATTAAAACACTATGCATTACATAGGAGTTTATAGTAATAAACTGCAGTGCATGTAGGGCATAGGGATATTTTGAGGGAAAAAAATTGCAGGTGACCTATGGTGTAAGGATTATAGAAAAAGAATAATTGAAGAAGCAAGAGAAGTTCTGTTTGTTTATGTAAAGTAAAAAAGATTCATGAAGTAGGGGCAAAAGCAAGACAGAGGTGAATGAAATAGTGGGGGGAAAACTGCTATATAATAGGTATTAGTCTAGAAAATATTCAGATCTACTGTCCAGGTGAGAGTATAAAGAATATACCAGGCAGCATGGCTCTGAACTGCTCCTCCTGCATTGATTTAAATGTCCAGATCACATACAATATAAATTTTATAATATGAAAAGTTCAGTAGGCTTTTCCTTTCCCACCTCTTGCACACAGTTGTCTACTTTTGTAATCATGGCCTATGTCATTGCCCTGAATTAATGTTCTATAATTCATAAAGAAAAGTGGTTTAATTATTTAGACATACATCACCATTTCACAGAATTTGTGATGAGATTAGAAGAAAGCCAATTAGAAAAACGTAATACATAAAAGGCAAGGCCAAATAAATCTAGGAAACCTAGAAGAAGCAGATACTTCTAAAACAGAATCATTTGGATGCAAGAAGACATTTCAGGAGACTCTCACACTCAAATCAGAATAAAATAACTCGCTTCTGTAGAAAGACAATAAGCTGAGAAAGCAAGACCAGGAAGTAATGAGGAAGGCTTGCTAGTGAACATAGTAAATAAGACATAGTAGAGGTCAGTGGAAACATCAGAACTGAGAAAACTAGTTTTTCAGTAGAAGAGAGGTAATTTTGTGGAAAAATCAAATCAATAATAAGTAGGAAAGACTTGAATAGCATTCCCAGAATATACAAGAGAAGCACAAAGGGATAAAAATATGAGAAAGATAATGAGTTGTAAGAATAGGAAACAGGAACCAATATACAGAAACTTTGTAATAGGAGTACTAAAAAAAAAAGTAAAAATTCTCATATGTAAAACAAAAACTGTAGGCAGATTTCTATGTGTCAGATCACTATAATACAAGAAACTATAATAATTAAAAGGCCACAAATAGAAACATCCTGGAAATATGACCAGATTATGACCATGACAATAGCAACAATAACTCAGATATATAAAAATAACACTTATAGAGGTAAAATTTAAGTTAAATGAGAACTGAAGCTACCTACATATGAAATAATACTGTATTATTTTTATAAAAATATTTACTAGAACTAAATGCAAAATAGTGAATGCACTGTTCTTTTTAGCTGTTTTCCTCTTTATTTGTCCACTAATGGGAACAGGCTCCACCCCTCCACCCCTTTCTATTCTTTCTTCCTTCACTGTAATCCAGTCTAGGAGAATCCTTGAAGTGCAGAAATGTTTGGGGGCTTTATGAGTTAGAATCAGGAAAAGTGGGAGGACTTAGATAGATAAAGGTAAAGTGAAAGGGGAGAGAAAATAATCTGAGCACCTCTGTGGTATCTAAAAGGATAATTATACAGGAAATATTGTGGGTACACAATGAGGATTGGAAAATAATATTGTTATGGGATATGCAATTTCCTCACATTTTATATATCATTTTGCATGTGAAACACAAAATTAGAAAACTGTATTTAATTATTTTTTGGTTGACAGAATATCTTTGGATTTGAGATCTCCTGGTACATAAAATATATATCCTGGAATAACAACTACCAAAATACAACATGCAAATTAAAGTTTTATGTAAGAAAATACTCAAATAATCAGAACCAGACTATGAAGGGAGGGTAAAGAAACAACAGTAAAAGAAAGAAACAGAGAAGGAAGTTTGAAAACAGAGCTAACATAGTAGTAATACGGCCCAACCATATCAAGAATTGCACATCTATATGTACATGTGGCACTAGTGGTTAAGAGCCCGCCTGCCAATGCAAGAGAGGTAAGAGAGGCAGGTTTGGTGCTTGGGTTGGGAAGATCCCCTGGAGAAGGGCATGGCAACCCACTCCTGTATTCTTGCCAGGAGAGTCCCATGGAGAGGAGCCTGGTGGGCTATAGTCCTTGGGATCGTGCAGAGTGGTACACGACTGAAGTGATTTAGCACACATACATGTGCATGTTGGGCTTCTCTTGTGGCTCAGCTGGTAAAGAATCCACCTGCAATGCAGGAGACCTGGGTTCAATCCCTGGGTTGGGAAGATCCCCTGGAGAAGCGAAAGGCTACCCACTCCAGTATTCTGACCTGGAGAATTCCCATGAACTATATATAGTCCGTGGGGTTGCAAAGAGTCAGACATGACTGAGCGACTTTCACTTACATGTACATGTTATCACATACCTATAATGATGGAATACACATTCTGATCAAAGACTGAGACTTTCAGAGTGGATAAATATAACAAAGCTCACTTTTGTATGGTCTATAAAAGATACACTTTAAATATAATTTAATTTTTGAGTACTTTTATTGCAAATTCCATAAAATTATTTGAAGAGTTTTTATGAATATTTATTTTTTGCTCTGATTCTGTTTAGATTACAATTTTAAAAACTGGCAAAACTACAACTTATCTTTACATTATAATCATCACATGTAATACATAAGCTTACATGATAAAGCTCACAAGAGAGTGATAATTTTAGTTTTAGTCAATTATTTGTTTTATACAAATAGGAAGAAATTATAAAAAAAAAAGGTTTCTGCATTTATCCATGTATTTACCATTTCTTATGGTCTTTGTTGTTTTCTGGGGATTGAAGCAGTCTGATACCATTTCTCTTTCAGTTACAAATTTCCTTTAGGTTTCTTTTAGTTCAGTTCTTCTGGTAACAGACTCTCTTGATTTAGTTTTTATCAAAAAAGGTCTTTATTTTATCTTCGATCATGAGTTATATTGTCACTGAAATTAGAATTTGTGGTTGACATTTTTATTTCTTTCCTCAGTTTAAAGACAGGGTGCTCAGGGCTGGTGCACTGGGATGACCCAGAGGGATGGGATGGGGAGGGAGGTAGGAGGGGGGTTCAGGATGGGGAACACATGTACACCCATGGCTGATTCATGTCAGTATATGGCAAAAACCAGTACAATATTGTAAAGTGATTAGCCTCCAATTAAAATAAATTAAAAAAGTAAAGATATCTGCCTCCTTCTAGCCTCCATCATTTTTGATTCATTCATTAATTGGATTGTTGTTTCACTGTTTATATATCTGTTTTATATATTGTTTTTCTTTTGCTGCTATCACAAGTTGTTGTTTCTGACTTTGAACCCCCTGATTATAATGTTCTTTTTAGGGTTTGTTTGCATTTTTAAGACATCTAGCTAAATTTTTTTCACGTGAGAATTTTGGAAATATTCAGCAATGACATCTTCAAGGTTTTGTTTTGTTTTTCTTTCCTTTACTGTCCCATCTATTCATTCTATGATTCCTTTTCCACACTTGACTATATGATGCCATCTAACTTGTCCTTGAGGCTCCAGTTACTTTTATTTGCAACATTGATTCTTTCTGTTACTTATCTTGGATAATTTCTATAGTTCTATCACAAGTTATTTATCCTTTCTTCTGTCATGTCCATCTGTCTAATTCTACCCAATAAATTTTTAATTTCAGAAATGCTGTTTCTCACTTCTAGGGTTTCCATATGGTCTCTTTTCCATATTTATATTCGAGAGAAAATATAAAGTACTTTATTTGATTCAGTGTGTGAAAAAATAGTTACTTTTTAATTTTTCTATTTAAAAAAAGAAATATTTAAAACACTCTTTAAAATATGGTCTCCAGAAGAGATAGTGAATAGGTGCTTCTATACATTGATTTGTTTAAATATTGACCAAAAAAAAAGTGCTTAGTACCCAGTCTAGCCTACTAACAAGTTAAGTATTAATTTTTGAATCTGAATGATTCTATTTTAGTTTTGTTTTCTATTCTAGCTTGGTTGATTAACAATGTTGTGTTAGTTTCAGGTGCTCAGGGAACTGATTCAGTTACACATATGCATTTATACCTATGCATGTATCTATTCTTTTTCAAATTATTTTCCCATTTGGGTTATTACAAAGTATTGAGCAGCATTCCCTGTGCTATATATACAACAATGCTATACATTGTTCTGTGTGAGTCTGTTTCTGGTTTGTAAATAAGTTCATGTGTATATTTTGTTAGATCCCTCATATAAACAGTGTCATATGATCTTTCTCTGTCTGACTTACTTTACTCCGTGTGATAATCTCCAGGTCCATCCATGTTGTCTGCAAATGGAGTCATTTCCTTCTCTTAAGTAATCGAGTAATATTCCGTTGTATATGGGTACCACATTTTCTTTATTCATTCATTTTTGAATAGACATTTGGTTTTAGGCCATTTATTAATATATTATCTTCAATCTAGTTATGGCTGTCACCAATATGTAATGAGGGGTGCAATATATAGTGCAATATATAGTGACTCATCCTCATTATAAGAAAATTTCATATTTACTTCAAAGTTTTATAGAAGTTTTATTCTTAGAGCAAATATATTATTTCATAATTTGAAGGGATATTTTATTAGCCGTTAGCTCATACACAAATACACTATTCCTGTGGATTGAAAGTATTAACATATTTACATTAACACTAATATATTTGCATTAACATTAATTAACATATTAACATAGAGCTGCCAGGAGTTCTAAATAGTAAATGTGAATTGCATTTCTTAGTGTCCATTGGCAATGAAGTAATTTTCCAGGTGCATTTAGTGTGTTTTGTATAATATTTATTTTTTGAAGAAAACTAGTTTACAAATATTTCTCCTCTTGTACAGCAAATGACATAGAACATATTTTATGAATGTTTGATTTTCTGAAACCCTACCAATGTTTTAAGTACAGATTTTTCATGATGATTACTATTTTGTTGTTATTCTAGTTTTGTGGATATCTCGGTTCTTTGAAATGTGAGAATCCTTAGCTCTTACTCTAAACACAAAGCACTTGACATTCAAAACGTTTCAAAATCTAGGATAAAATAACCTTCCTATATACTCCAGGAATAATGTTTGATATTTAAAAGAACATTTAAAGAAAAGCCCCTTTACAATATTTAGGCATTACATTGTCAGGGCATGATGCCTGGCACTTTTGCAGTCATTGTGTGCTAATAAGGGGTTTGTAAGGTGGGTGGAACATAGAGAAAAAGAGAGAGATAGAAAGAGAAAGAGGAAGGGAAATATAAAACAGATAAAATCATTCTATTTTCTCATTCATCAGGAAGATCAACAGACCTGTGTATTACCAGCTTTTCTTGCATAGGGCTATAGCAAATGTCCACTAATTGTAACATAGGATGCCCCTGGTGATTTTTCTTTCTTCTTTTCCTTCTTCTTCTTCCTCCTCCTTCTCTTCTTCCCCTTTAACCCCTTCTTTACTTAAAGCTGTGCTGCTTCATTGTGTATCTAAATATTGCCTTTCTACAGTCATCAGCACAATAGTTGGATTCTGAGACCCAGTTCTATCCTTATTGTTATGGGAGTAAAGCAGAGTATTCTGTGCTGCTTACACTATTAAAACTTTACTGTACTTAATGCATAGTCAATAATACAATGCTCCTATTTCTCTCTGTCTACTCTCTTTAACCAGCTAAATCCTTTGCACAAGTATATTGTCAGTGTTATTCTTCATTTACTTAGCATATGGGTTGTTTGATTTTTGATGACTATGTTTTTTATATCTTCATATCCTTATAATGCACATTTAAAGGACACCATATATGACTTTTCATTTCCCTAGTGTTTACATCTTTGAGGGCTTTTCATTATGTCAGTGTGACATTAACAGTACATTCTATCTTATCCTTTTTAAATTGACAAATGGCTTTTCTTTTCCTTATTTTTTTTAACTCTAAATCCTTATACACAGTATTGGCAAAGAAGAACGCATAAGAATTTTAATGCTTTATTCATTCAGATCATATCTGTTCTTAGATTTTTCCAGCTCACCATGATATTCTGCTTGATATCTCAGTGGAACAAAGGACTGCATTCACCAGTTAGTTAAATATCATAAATAGGGTGAATTCATCCTATATTCAGCAGTAGGGCACACAAAATGAAAATTTTAATCCATAAATTACATTTTACTACAGTCACTCATTTTGCAGTGTAAGAGGGTTTGTTTGGATGATCATTTGTGTACATGGCATTATGGTAAAGCAGTGAATAACAATACTAGTTGTTATGTGAGGAAGGCAGAGGGAATTTACCACTTGCATTGCGAATAGAAATCCAAATGCATAATGAATTTCAGCTCAAAGTTCATAGCCAGTTTTCTTCATATTTAAATCCAAACTATTCTTCCACATAGGAAATTCTAATTTCAATATTTTTAAAATTTTTTGTAGAATGTTAAAAAACATATTTGCAATGATAAAATATGGAAGAATACCAAAGCACCAAAGAATACCAAAGTCTGTAGTATCTGTTTAGTACAGACTTTGCTTTGGCATCCTATTAGCATAAATTAGTTAACTTGCTTTCAGGAAAATGACAAAAAGATTTGATTATATTATTAATACATTCATGATACACACACATACATATATATTATTAAGTGGCTATAATGTTACTTAGTTATCATTTAAATTGTATCAGCTTTTCCTGTTCTTTAATATGGTCTCTAGAAAGTCCCTTGTTTCATCCATTAGACTAACTGTTCACCATTATTTCTTTAACCAAGAACCATGTTTCTTCTATGAATGAAATTAAAAAAACCCTCCACTATGTCCTGAAAAGCTGTTCTGGAGAAGTTTTAGAATGTCAGACTAGTATACACTGCTGCTGCTGCTAAGTCGCTTTAGTCGTGTCCGACTCTGTGCGACCCCATAGACGGCAGCCCACCAGGCTCCCCCGTCCCTGGGATTCTCCAGAGAAGAACACTGGAGTGGGTTGCCATTTCCTTCTCCAATGTATGAAAGTGAAAAGTGAAAGTGAAGTCGCTCAGTCGTGTCCGACCCTTAGTGACCCCATGGACTGCAGCCCACCAGGCTCCTCCGTCCATATACTAGGTCTGGCGAAATGGAGAAACTGCTATCCTAGTTGTATTAAGTAACCTGATCTGTGATGCTGATTAAGAATGCCCAGAGTTGTGTTTTCTCAAGTCATATTATGTATAAAAATAAAAGATTGTTCAAGCAAACTCTTTAAGGTACATGCTTAAAATATATTTATTTTAGAGGAAAAACACACAAAATGTATCAGTTTGTATCATTCAAAAAGTTTTGAATCTATATATAATCATGCAACCATTACAGTAATTTTACATCACTATAATTGGACAATTTCCATCAAGTTAAAATGTCCACTCCTGCTTCTTGCAGTCAGGTCTCCCCTTCCAAGTCTGTCCTTTCATATCTGATCTTCATAGTGTTTTGTGTTTCTCAGAAGGTCATAAAAATACAGTCAATCAATTTGCAGTCTTTTGTACCTAAATTTTTTCACTTACCTTAATGTTTTTGAGAATTCATCCATGATGTTGCATGTATCAGCAGTTCATCTTTTTGTGTTAGACACTGGTTTAATACAGATTTTGGCTATTATAGACATGGATTAGTGTTTGGATAAAATGATATTTTAATTCATATTATGATCACCAGGAATATTGTGCTGTAGTTTTTGTTTTTCCTGATGAGGTCTTTCTGTTCATGATATTTTTCTCTAACAGTGTAACATCAAAATATTATTACTTTGTAAAATGATTTGGAAAATAGTTTTATCCCATCTACCTTCTGGTAGATTTTTTTGCAGAACTGGTATTATTTCTTCTTTAAATAGTTGATAGAATTAATTGTTGAAGCCATCCAGGTCTGGAGTTTTATTTATAGGAAAAATTTTAACTGTAGATTCATTTTCTTAATTGATATGGAGATATATATATATATATATATATATATATATATATATATATAACCTATTTGTTAATTAAATTTAGCTAGATTCCTTATAGATTATAGTATTCTTATTGTTCTTTCATAAGTCTCTAGCATGGACCATATGGGCCTTTGAAGTGTTATATTTGTTTATTCTTTTTCCTGAGATACATAGTCTCTGTAATCAGTAATCAGATTTCCTAAACATTAAGGGCATATATTGTTCTGAGACAGAGTCATTTATTTTGTAGTTGGCACAAATGTCTCTGGATTTTAAAGTTCAAAGTTTCTTTTCCTTAAAACAGATTGTAGGGAAAAAATTTCACCAGTGAAAGGCATCTGGTTCTGAAATTTGTGGGAAATTTTTAAATTAAGGATGAAATATGTTTTATATATATATTTAGGAGAATACAGATTTTCAGTTTCTACTTGTGTCAGTTTTAGAAAGATAACTACATGTATTATTTTAAGAATTGTCCATATATCATCTACATTTTCCAACTTTTGGAATGAAGTTGTTCAGAATATCCCCGTTTTACCACTGGTTTCCTATATCACAAACATCTCCTGGCAGGCACTGATATTCAAAATCCCCCACTCACCGGAGATGTCACCTCTGCTCCACCCGTCTGACTTGCACCAGCTGCTGCTTCTCAGGTGCACCGAGAATTAAAGAGCTGCTCAAAATTAAGAGGTTCCCTGAGGGCAGAATCAGTTTTCTCTCCCCTCTCTGCTTTCCTTCTCTCTGGGATCTTCACCTTATAAGTCCTTTTTGCTTTGAAGATTCTTAGGCTTCCTAAAGTATATGTTTATTTTTTCTGCTGTTGTTGTTTCCGGTTGCCATCAACAGTTCTGAGGGCTTCAGATGAGCTAGTTCGCTGCAGTCTCGTGTATCCTGCTGTGAGGACAAATATGGATCAATGGGCCCTGCTGCTGTTATCTGAGTTCTTCACTGCGGTGGCGCTTAGAACATGCTTCCCGTGATTGATCCAGTCAGTGACCTTAGACAACAGGATGGTATAATAGGCCTGTGTCAGTGAGCTGTAGGATTCCTCTGATTTTTGCTGAAGAACTCCTTGTAAGCCTTGCCAAATTTTCTTCATATTGTGTTATGTAGGGAAAGAATTTCTATTCTGTCCTTTTAGATTCTTTTGGCTGGTCTAACAATCAAATTAACAAGTTATTAGGAGAAAGATAAATACATTTAATTTTGTACCCTCAGAGACCCCGTAGGTATAGGACCAAAGATGTGATCAAAGCAGGCTGTTTATCTTTTTAGGCAAAGAATCAATTGTTTGCGAAGATTTGAGAAAAAAGAGGGGGGGGCTCTTAATTAATTAAATTAATGAAGAACTAACAGTGTGCATTTATACAGCTTTCTTGGCCTTGAATCCCCTCTCTCTGATGATAAGGAAGCCCTCCATCTCCCATAAGGAGATGGTGTTGTTTCCTGCTTTCAAGGAGAACAGAGTGGGGACTCAGAGTATTTTTTTTTTTTTCGTACCAGCTGTTTCTTAAGTAACTTTAATCCAAAATAATCAATATGCCACTTCAGCATATTTTGGGGTGGCCTGCCCCAAGACTTACCAGTTTTGCAGTCTAAAAGCTTCCTTTCTTTTTTCCCTCTCCTTCACAAAGATCAGATCTTCATTATACTCTCATGGCTCTCTCAACTTCCTTAAGCCCTCTCTCCTTTCCCCTCATAAGCATTTACCCTAATAAAACTCTTACACCTCTTGAGTGTCTAATTCCACCTTGATAACTGTTTCTGGTACCACCCAACTAAAACAAATGATACAAAGGATGTTCTGAGAAAATCAGTGGTGAAAAGGGGTTTGAGACTGGCCTACTGCGGTCTTGGTGTATGAAGAGTATACCCTTTCTATTTGCAGGTGAGACCCAAATTGTTCTTGGTACAAGGTTGCAACTCAGTTGCTCTGTCAGTAGATCTTTAGCCGAGCTTTGATATCAGTTAAGCTAAAACTGGAAGTTCTCACATGAATGGCAAAGTTGGAGCCTTCATTTGGGTCCAGGAGCTCTGACTCTTACTTATAATATCTGACCCAGCTAAAGACATCATTTTGCTGACAAAGGCCCTTATAGTCGGTGCTATAGTTTTTCCAGTAGTCATGTATGAATGTGAGAGTTGGACCCTGACTGAGCACCAAAGAACTGATGCCTTCAAACTGTGGTGCTGGAGAAGACTCTTGAGAGTCCGTTGGACTATAAGCATATCAAGTCAGTCAATCCTAAAGGAAATTAACCCTGAATATTCAATAAGGGCTGATGTTGAAGCTCAATCTCCAATATTCTGGCCACCTGATGTGAAGAGCTGACTCATTGGAAAAAGATCCTGATGCAGGGAAAGATTTGAGGGCAAGAGGAGAAGGTGGTGACAGAGTATGAGATGCTTGAATGGCGTCACTTGACTCAATGGATGTGAGTTTGAGCAAATTTGAGGAGATCGTGAAAGACAGGGAAGCCTGGCATTCTGCAATCCATGGGGTCACAAAGAGTCAAACACAACTTAGCGACCTGAAAAATGTTACCTCTGAGTGATTAACTGGTCAGACCCTAATATGGCACTATCCCAAAAAAGGGACCAAAAGGCCAGTTGGTGGAAAATTTGACTCTAGCAAGCCATTCTCATCTTTGAATGAATGGATGCCTATTCTGGAAACAGGTTTGCTTTCACTACCTACACAGTCTGAGCCAACACATTCTCTGGGGCTTAGGGCATGAATCATTGATTGTTAATTTCAAAATGATAGATGCTGTCCACCTTCCTTCTACTCCACCCCCCTCAAAGACAGACTCTTTTCTAGGTATGACTCATATTGCATATACTGGTGCCACTTAGTTGTAAACCACTAATAGTTCTCAAATTTATAGTGCAAATATTAGAAAATAATAAAATTCTTGTTAGTGCTACTTACAGGAGATTTGCATAAATAATAGATAATATCCTACTTATGTTTAATTATGACTGCAAAACTGTTAGTGTTATATCTTAAAGGCCAATAAATTTTGGAATCTTTACCAAACACTATCAACTATCTATATTTACTGTATTTTTAAGTTTCATCTTTGGATTAGCCTTTTAAAGCATGTTTCCCACAAATGGAACATTAACAAAAGGAGTTAAGGATAAAGATAAAACTAGTATCAAGAGTAGGAAGTTTTGAGTAGTATCAACCCTGAAGTTTGGGATAATTTAAAAACAATATTTTAATATGTTAAGTAAAGGTAATATAAAGTAAATTTAGTAAAAAAAAAAAAAGGGGGAAACCAGCCATTCATTAGTTTGATTCATAGTTACTAATTGTCTTCAAAGTGTCTGGTGTTTGAAATGTTGGTAATATTTTAATGAATGAAATCTGAGATGATTCATTTAAAGAACTAACGACTCATTCCAATTGATCTCTTTTGCCATTATTTAAATATACACTGACATATAAAGGCAATAGAAGAAAAGCCAGGTAACATCTGATACAGAAACTTCATACTCTTAATTTTCCTCTCATTCAAGGGCCCTTGTTTTATTTTGAGGGCATATCTCCACATTTTTGGCTTTTGTAGTTTCAAATTGAGGATATCTTTCCAGATTGGCTTTTGATACTTTCATAACAGATAAATCCAATATCATATTTTTGTTATTTCAAAATGTATAGAAATATTTACTAGGCCAGCTAGATTTATTTTCTCTTTGTAGTTTTTCCACGAAGGAAAATAAAGATCTGAAATTGTGCCACATTATTTCCAGTTTAAGTTTCATATAGACTCACTTTTTCTAGGCAGTTTGTATTCTAGAATTTTATTTCCATGAAATAACAAACATCTGTGCTGTTATAAACAAGCACATTTCACCTGTTATCTCAGTATAAGAGACATTGCCCAGTTCTGAGAAGGTCCATTTTTAAAAATCAATTCTGATAAGATATCAGTAAATACACTCAATGCTTTCTTCTTATAAATCTCTGTTACATTATGTCAAGTCATGCTTTCTAACTTTTCACATTACACAGTGCACTGAACTGTACTCTGTGTTTGTTGAACACAAACTGATCCATCAGTGTTTGTAAGCAAGAGGTGATAATCTGTTTTCTGAGAACAGTGAAGCAATTGGATACTTAGAATTCACATTGCAATTGATTTGAAATATTGATTTAGCATCCTAGTTTATCTTAATGGTTACCCACATATTCACTTTTCTACTTATTGAATTATAGAAGTAAATATATCTGTTTTCGTGTATGATAAAAGCATTTCCCCACTTATTTAGCTAGGTGACATAGTTTTTCGTCACTTCAAATACAGTATTATGTACTTTTTGTTTTGGCTTCCGTAATTTTTGATTCTAAGTGATATATCTCTATCTGCACTGTGAATCACTGTTAAGATTTTTTTTTTCCCCTGAATACCTTTTCCTGTCTATCTTAATAGCTGAAATTGTGGCTCCTATGGAATTATCATCAAATAGCATCATCCTCAATTAAATATTATCTTTTGTTGTTCAGTAGCTCAGTCATGTCTTACTGTTTACAAACCCATGAACTATAGAACACCAGGCTTCTCTGTCCTTCACTATCTCCTGGAGTTTGCTCAACTCATGTCCATTGAGTCTGTGATGCCATCTAACTAACTCTCTCATCCTCTGTCACCACCTTCTCCTTCTGCCCTCAATCTTTCCCGTCTTCAAGGTCTTTTCCAAAGAGTCAGGTCTTTGCAACAGGTGGCCAAAGTGTTGGAGCTTTAGCTTCAGCATCAGTTCTTCCAATGAATATTCAGTACTGATTTCCTTTGGGATTCACTCGTTTGATCTCCTTGTTGTCCAAGGAACTCTCGAGTCTTCTCCAGCCCCACAGTAGATAAGTAAATGCTACCTACTTATCCCAGTTAAACATTTTCCTTTTAAGGAAGAAAAGCTTATTTTAAGGAGATAGTTTCATGTCTAGCAGAGTCAAAACTCAATATATTTATCCATGATTATAAATGCTATTTTTTCATTTCTTAAAACCAATTATTTACCAGAAACTCCTACTTAAGTTTCAGTATCAAATTTCATTATTGTTGATGTTGTCATCATTTTTGTCGCTCAGTGTTCATATAGTGTTCTATTTACTCAATGAAATGTATATATTTTTGACAAATGTAAAAATATACATTAAGTTTTTATATTGAGATAATTTTAAACTTATAAAGGGTTATAAAAATAGTACAAGGAGTTTTCACATACCTTTAAACCAACTCCCTTTATGTTAACATCTTGCCTATCTATAGGGCAATTATCAAAATTAAGAATTTACTTTGGTATAATGCTTCAAACTAGAGGATTTATTCACAGTTTGCCAGTTTGTTTTTTTTTTTTTTCCCCATCAATAACCTTTTCTGGCCAAAATCCCGGAATCCCACATTGTGTTTATTGTCACACTCCTTTAGTCTCCTCCAGCCTTGCCAACTTTTGGTCTTCTCTTGTCTTATACAGTCTTGAAACTTTTGAAGTAATGGGCTAGTTATTATGAGAAAATGTCCCTCAATTTGAATTTGGCTGATTACTTTCTCATTATTAAATTAAGGCTATACTATATTAAGAAGATTCCTACAGCAGTTATGTTACATTATTGCATTCTATCGGGGCTGCATTATGTCTATATATATTACTGCTGATAGTCACATCAATCATTTGTTTAAGGTGATATCTGCCAGGGTATAAACTTACTATTTTCACCTGGAATTTATTAAGTGTTTTGGGTAGATACTTTGAGATAATGCAAATACTCTAGTTCTACTTAAATATTCACCCCCTAAATGTGTCATACAGCTGGATCTTGACTGCAGCAGTTATTCTTAAGTTATTATAATGGAGGCTTTCTGTTTTCATCTATATCTGTGAGCCAGAATTCTTCTATAAGAAAGAGTTGCCTTGTATTTTTATTCACTTTTTATTTTTACAAGTATGGATTTACATTTTGGGCTCATTCACTTTGGCTATTATGACATTTTATTTATATTTATTTATCCATTCATTCAATTGTGTGAATGTGCCAGTTTGTATATTCATTTCACTGGTTTTCTCTGATTTGGGATTTGTATTTTTATGTGTGTCATCAACTTTTAGAAGTTTTAGCCATTGTTTCTTCAAATATCTCTTCTACTTCTTTGTCTCTCTCTCTCTCTCCCTCACACTTCTGGGATTCAGAAAATACACACATTACTTGGATTGACAATGTCCCTTGACTTTTAGATAGTCTTCTCTGGTACTATTTTGCCTACTTTACTCCTTGTGTTTCTGTTTGCACAGTTTCTGTTGACCTGTCTTCAAGTTCACTGAACCTTTTCTCAGCTGTGTTTAGAGTACAAATGAGCACATGCAAAGCCGCCCTCATTTCTCTTACTCTGGTTGTTATTGCTAGCACTTCCCTTTTATTCTTCACTGTAATTTTTATTTCTCTGGTGAAATTGCATATTTAAGTTTGCATATTTATCACCTTTTACAGTACAGCATTAACACATTATTAATGATAATTGTTTTACATCTTTTGTTGGACAATTTCTATATTCTTATCTTAATAAAATATGATTATAATGATTCCCTTGGCTTTTCAAGGTGGG
The DNA here is from genome assembly GCF_019320065.1 of Cervus canadensis. NCBI lineage: Eukaryota > Metazoa > Chordata > Mammalia > Artiodactyla > Cervidae > Cervus > Cervus canadensis. The sequence goes on from NC_057394.1 coordinate 23,571,615, forward strand.
ACTTTTCTTGTCTTTTCATATGCCTTGCGATTTTCTTGAATCCAGACATCCTATTCAGAATAGTAGTGATGATATTAAAAGCTTATGCCCCACAATGGACATAGCTTTCCTTCTGATATTGTGGGTCTTCTTTCCTTTATTGTGGGTCTCTGAGATAATCTAGGTGGAAATTAGACTAGGGCTGAGGGTTGCTGTTGCTTTGACTGTCATCACCATATCCTAAGTATAATATTTGTTCTAAAAAATTTAAAATATATTCTTATGTGTCTTATGTTCTTATGAAGCTGAATAAAATACAATTGCTTGTTACTGACAAGAATATTGTTAATAATACACAAATTAATTTCTTTCTCTTTAAGAAAAGCCAAGCCTAAATCTCAGTAAATACGCTGCTTTAAATAAACTACAATCTTACAGCATGCATTGTCTTGTTCAGTTTTTTATTTGAATGCCATTGAAAAGTCTTCATAAAATAGACTTAAGGAGAAAGAAGACTGGTTAGAGAATAAATAAAATGGAATACATATTCATATGTATAATAGATTCTACTAACTCAAATTCAGTAAATCTCAGTTGTATATCTCTATTAATAATTTTATTTTTTAAATTGAACATAAAATAATTTAAATAGTATTACTAAGAAATGTCTGTTATTGCCTAATATCCTTGCCATTAAATGTATAATTCTAGTAAATTATTGTAAATCCTAGTAAATTATTTTAATTCTTATTAAAGAATGATTTTTTACAGTGTATGATTATAATGCATATGCACTTCCAAGGAAATCCCTGAAAAAAAAAAAAACAAATTGCAGGAATAACTAAATAAAGGAATTTTACAACTCATTTAACACAGGCAGAGAGTACTTCTCATATATGTATATATTCACATATATATTTTAATTTTGATGTTAAGTCAGCTTATGTTTTGACTGTAGAATTAGATTGAATATTCAGAAGAAAAACAAAACGAATATACAGGGCATGTGATGATTTAGTATATGCAAAATAAATGAATTGACTTCAGTTCCTTACCATCATAATTTTTAGGATGTTTAATAAATGTAGTTTAATTAGTTAATGAAAATAAACTTTAGCATTTGATTTAAAATGCGAAGATATGAAAAACTCATTAAAGAGTTCTAAACTTGCCCCACTTATACAGGGAAATAAAATTCTACTGAAACTGTTCTCTAAAAATTTTTATTAGTTGTTTATGAATAATTTATAATCTACTGAATCTCTAGATTAATTCATGATGTTAAAAATAGTGATATAAAATATTTTTGCTTTCAATTTTATAAAAGTATTATGTAATCATCCCTCAATGTTCATTGATTGATTCATGTTCATGTTCAATGTTCATGTGAATTGATTCCAGGAACTCCCTAAAGATACCAAAATTTGTGGGTGCTCAAATTGCTTATATAATATGGTGTGATATTTACATATAACTTACATATTCCCTCTTTATACTTTACATGATTTCTGGATTGCTTATGATGGCTAATACAATGTAAATGCTATGTAAATAGTTGTTGGCATGCAGGAAATTCAGGTTTTGCTTTTTGGAACCTCTTCGAATTGTTTTCCTGTACAATGACTAGATTTGGTAGTCATTGGAATAGAGGCTAACTGGGGAAACGTTATTAATCTTGTTGGTTATCCTGTTTGTTTTTGTTCATGCTGTGGCTGTTGGGCCTTGTTTAGTCTAACATACATATTCAAAAGAGAAAAAGGTTAATTCTTGAAGTGAGACATCACTGGAACGCTACACCACACAGAATTTCAGAGAATCTTATTTTCCCTTTTTTACTGAGGAAAACTAAGAGGCAGGCCGTTTTTAATGGTTTTTGCTCTCTGTTTGCTTTGATGTGGCTATTAAAAGATGGCTGCAAAGAAGGTTGGTCACTTTTGCCAATGTCCTCATGGTGCACGTACTTAGGAGCCACAGCATCATTGGTTCCCATGTGTCCATGCTAGTGTATTTCTCCATGTATCCACCCTAGTGTCCTTCTCCATGGGTGAAGCCTAAACCTTGGCATTATACAAAATGTTCCTCTCTGAAATTTCACACCTTCTTATCACAACTGATTCCCAGTTAACTTAGTTTCAATGCAGTGGACATGTTATAGTCACCCAGTGTTATAGTCTTAGTCTAGAATTCTGCCAAAACTAGAAACTCAGATAAGGACTTATACTCACCTCAGAGAATAGGAGTGAGGGACTTGTGAGCCTGAGAGAATGAGAAGTTAATATTAGTTGTGTTGTTGAGCATGTTATCAGGGTCACTGGAAAACTGGGGATTAATCAAGTGAGACCAGTTCCTACCCGAGACCATTCAGCATCGATAACTACTTCTCAGAACTGTGCACTCGAGCACAGAAGGAGTATTCATATTTATTAGGAGTATTCTGTATACATGGCACTTCCCAGGTGGCTCATGTTCAAAAATCCACCTGTCAATGCAGGAAACAGAGGAGACATGGGTTCAGTCCCTGGGTCAGGAAGATCCCCTGGAGGAGGAAATGGCAACCCACTCAAGTATTCTTGGCTGGGAAATTCCATTGACTGAGGAGCCTGGTGGTCTATGGTCCATGGTGTGACAAAGAGTTGGACACGACTGAGCAACTGAGCATACACACAATGTATGTACACATACACAAAATATAAATATGCATATGTATATATAAGTATATATATTTTTTTCTTGGAAATGCATTCAAGATTATTTGCCTGCAAGTGCAAGAAATTATCTCTTTCTTTCGTTGTTACTCTTACTCATTTTTCTGTCTCTGTTTTAGAAAAACAGAAGCTTAATTATAAAACATTCATATTTAACAAAATGCTTTAGATAATAACAAAAAAGTGAGCATTGTGGACGTAACATATGAAGCAAATAGGTACTAATTTATGAAACAACATCTGATGAGTCAAATAGATATCTGAGTTTACATATGATTGTAACAATACACAATTTCAAATACAGAATGGGGATTACCTGAGCTATAAAGTAAAAGATAAATTTCAAGGTTGAAAAATAAAAAATAATTGTAAATGAAAATAGATATAGTTTGATGAAATACTTTGCAGGGAATAAATCCTGGAAATGTGAAGAATGACTCTGAATAGAATATGTCATAACTTGTATGTAAACCAAAATACGACAGAAAGCATGAAATGGAAGATTGGATAAACAATAAATGTTTTGCTGTCATAAGACAGTTTGTTTATGAAACAAAGAGTTCTTAAGAATAATATAAAATATTTAGGCAGCATAAATCTTTTTTATACATTTGGGAGACAACTTAGGAAACTGGTTTTCCCTATTACAGAAGTTAGAAATTCTTTTAAGATTTTAAGAGGAAATATCTGTTTTCTCTTCTTTCAAACATAGAAAAAAACTTACGTGAAATTATAAAAAGTAATTTCTATTGTTGCCTAGTATGTACCCAGTAATTTGAGTGATTTTTTCCCTTCATTTTCTCTTCAAAGAGCACCCCTTCTATTGTTTTCTGTCTCAGGAATGAAAAAAATCACCTATTGTGTGTTGTCACAGGCCTTCAGATTTTCTTCTCCCTTATCCTATGTACCTGCAATTCTTCACTAAAGCATATTAATTTGATTTTTTTCTTGACTCAGTCACTCCTCTGTGTCCCTTAGAAAAAAAAAACAAAACATTGGTTTATATTTCTGTCAAACCCTGCCTTGGGTATTGTAATGATGGACTAATTGATCTGAATACATGCATAGTGGATGCCATTATTGTTCGTCATGATACAGAAATCAGAGCATGTCATCAATACCTGCTGCTTACCATCTTATTTGCTCCTAAAATAAAGGATTGTGTTATAAAGCCCCACTCTTCTAGATCTTCTAGATCACAGGCTTTCTTGGTGGCTCAGATGATAAAGAGATCTGCCTGCGATGCAGGAGACATAGGTTCGAGCCTTGGGTCAGGAAGATAGCTTGGAGAAAGGAGTGGCTGCCCATTCTAATATTCTTGCCTGAAGAGTTGCATGGACAGAGGAGCCCGGCAAGCTACTGTCCATGGGTTGCAGGGTCAGTCGGACATGACTGAGTGACTATCACTTTCACTTTTTCTTTTTCACTTCTAGGATCACAGTTATTTGTCTATATGCATATAGGACTAATCCCTGCTTTTACTTCAGCTCTCGTGCAAGCCTTTTGGATATGAAAATTCTTCCCAGAGAAGGGTAGCTTCATCTAGCACAAAGAACAATAATATAAGATTAAAGTCCATCAGCTTAGTGAATAAAATGTATATACTGTGTGCTAACCATATGTCAAGATTCTATAAATATTTTTCATCTATATTTGAAGATAATAATGCCTATGTAGCTTTGAAAAATGTTGTGGAGGTTAAATAAGATAATATGAAGTAAAGTGCCTGGAACAGTACTGGCCATAGAATAAATTCTCATGAAATGTTCATTATTACAGAAGGAACATTGTGGGGATTAATATCACTGCCATTGGAGACAGACTGCATGTACAAAATTCCTGTCTGACCTAGGATTTGCAAGGCCTTGAGTAAATTATTTAAAAATCTACCTCAGTATTTTTTAATACAATTTAGGGATAATAACCATTCCTATATCATAGAACTATTATAAGGACAGAATGTGTTAATAAATTGGTAGCTATAGTGCTGTATCTTACATTTTGTAAGCACTATGTAAACATTTATATTGTAATTGTAAATTATAATTAATATTATTAAATGTGATAAATATTTTACCTGCTGTTTCTATAATCAATGTTGTAAAAATAATTCTACTGGAAGCAAAATGAACAATGAAGGTGTTAATGCTGCTACTGCTGCTAATCCACGTCAGTCGTGTCCAACTCTTTGTGACCCCATAGATGTTTCTCCTTTATGAGCAAATAGGGATGGTCTTTGAGACCAGGACTTACTACATTCTGGCAAGTATGGCCAGGAAGGTATAGCTTCCTCTCCACTCAGCTTCAGTCAAGAGTTATAGAATTTCTCAGGGAGAGTCTGGCCTTCAGCATTTTTTATCCCCCACAAGTGGTATAGCCATAAGTAAAAAAATGAGCCATATGTAAAATGATTACCTTACAACAGTTATAAAAATTAACTCAAAACAAAGTGGAATACTTAAAACTATAAAGTTCCTAGAAGAACATATTGGGGAGGGGAACAACTTCATTACATTGGATTTGGCTCTGTTTCTTGAGTATGACTTCAAAAACATAGGCAATAAAAGCAAAAATCGATAAATGGGAGTGCATCAAAATTTTAAAATCTTTTGCATCAAAGGACACATTCAATAGATTGAAAAAGCAACCTACTGAACAGGAGAAAATATTTCCAAGTCGTATATCTAAATGGGACTAATATCCAAATGCATAAATAACTCCTACAACTCAACAATAAAAAAAGAACATGTTTAAAATTGCAATGACTTGAATAGATATTTCTTCAATGAAATATACACATGTAGCCATGTGTACATTAATACCAACACCACTAGTCATGTGATATATGCAGATCAAAACCACAAGAATATACCATTTCATTTCCATCAGGATGACCATTATTTATTTAAAAAAAAAATCTGTGTTGGCACAGATATGCGGTAATTGGAATTCTGTGTACTACTTCTGGGGATGTTGTGGAAGACAGTGTGAAAAACCTTCAAAAAATTAAAAATAGAATTGCCATATGATCCAGGAAGGTCATGTCTGGTTATATAGCCAAAATAATAGAAAGCAGGAACTTGATGCGATATCTGTACACTCCTGCATACTATTAACAAATCCTGTTAGTTCTACCTGTAAAATATATCTCAGAGCAGACCAGTTCTCATCACATCCACTACTATGTTATGTCATGAAACTTTCTTCACAATCAGTGTATCAAAATGAAATCTGAAAACACAGATGAGATTCTAGAATTAAAGCTTCCATTTTCTTGCAAAGAGTAACTGAATATGGTAATACGGAATAGGGTTTTCCTAGTAACAATGGTAAAACAATCCACCAGCCATACAGGAGACATGGATTTGACCCTTGGGTCGGGAAGAACCCTGGAGGATGGAATGGCATCCCACTCCAGTATTCTTGTCTGGAAAATTCCATGGACATGGGAGCCAGATGGGCTAGAGTCCATAGGTTTGCAAAAAAGTTGGACACAATTTAGTGACTAAACAGCAATAGAAAATAGTTGCATATGAAGCAAAAATCCTATTTCCTTCTCAAAGGAAAATCATGTGTTACAAATAATAAAGTTTTGTGTCAATATATTATAAATAAAATGACTAGCTACACACAAATTTATTAAAGGGCTAATAATGGTATTTGACAGTATACAAACCAGGAAGTAATTTAAATTGCTTTCCATTCAGTGTCATTTGACATTGTGAAGCTGTGTAACTGTCTACAGAAATCCTAAGAGTAAATAAAATATTGTGCTAAGTGCAGCTGACTAAACAAACAAAAATTCTATAAATCATTGTCATTTAAACATTTCATGTGGCAATTGGAGAATGCTCAATGGATATATCAATAACAAGCCTTAAGAAAATGTGATCCACTTACAATATTTGTTTGTGAAATGAGTGCAGTTGTTTAGTAGTTTGAACATTCTTTGGCACTGCCCTTCTTTGGGATTGTATGAAAACTGACCTTTTACAGTCCTGTGACCCCTGCTGAGTTTTCCAAATTTGCTGGCATATTGAGTGCAGCACTTTCACAGCATCATCTTTTACAGTTTGAAATAGCTTGACTGGAATTCCATAGCAGAAAATAAAATTTTACTTTTAGCTCATTTTAACTCCTCTCAACTATCTTTGATGGATGATTGGCTTAGTGACAGAATGCAAGGTGATTTTCTTGCTTTTTATTTTTCATTTCTTTAGTCACTCAGTCATGTCCAAATTTGCAACCCCATGGTCTGCAGCATGCAAGGCTTTCCTGTTCTTCACCATCTCCCAGAGTTTGCTAAAACTCATGTCCATTGAGTCAGTGATGCCATCCAACCACCTCATCCTCTGCTGTCCCCTTCTCCTCTTGCATTCCTTCATTCCCAGCATTGGGATATTTCCAATGATCGGCACTTCCCATCAGGTGGCCAAATTATTGGAGCTTCAGCATCAGTTCTTCCAATGAATATTGAGGGTTGATTTCCTTTAGGATTGACTGGTTTGATCGCCTTACTGTCCAAGGGATTCTGAAGAGTCTTCTCCAGCACCACAATTTGAAGGCATCACTTCTTAGGTGCTCAGTCTTCTTTATGGTCCAAATCTTGCATCGATACATGACTACTAGAAAAACCACAGCTTTGACTATACAGACCTTTGTAGGCAAAGTAATGTCTCTGCTTTTTAATACACTGTCTAGGTTTGTCATTGCTTTTCTTCCAGGGGGCATATGTCTTTTAATTTCAGTCAGTGTCCACAGTGATTTTGGAACCTAAGAAAATAAAATCCTTCACTGTTTCCATTGTTTCCCCATCTGTTTGTCATGAAGTGTTTGGGATTGGATGCCATGATCTTTGATTTTTGAATGCTGAGTTTTTAGCCAGCTTTTTCACTCTTCTCTTTCACCTTCATCGAGGCTGTTTAAATCCTCTTTGCTTTCTGTCATAAGGGTGGTGTCATCTGTATATCTGAGATTATTGATATTCCTCCCCACAATCTTGATTCCAGCTTGTACTCCATCCAGCCCTACATTTCACATGATGTACTCTGCATATAAGTTAAATAAGCAGCATGACAAGATACATCTTTGACGTACTCCTTTCCCAATTTTGAACCAGTCCATTGTTCCATATCCAGTTCTCTTGCCTCCTGACCTGCATACAGGTTTTGCAGGAGGCTGGTAAGGTGGTCTGGTATTCCCATCTTTTTAAGAATTTTCCAGAGTTTTTTGTGATCCACAAAGGCTTTAGTGTAGTCAGTGAAGCAGAAGATGTTTTTCTATAATTCTCTAGCTTTTTCTATGATCCAACGGATGTTGGCAATTTGATCTCTGGCTCCTCTGCCTTTTCTAAATCCAACTTGAACATCTGAAAGTTCTCGGTTCACATACTGTTGAGGCCTAGCTGGAAAGATTTTAAGCATTACTTTGCTAGTATATGAAATGAGTGCAATTGTGCAGCAGTTTGAACATTCTTGGGCACTGACCTTCTTTGGGATTGGAATGAAAACTGACTTTTCCAGTCCTGTGGCCACTGCTGAGTTTTCCAAATTTGCTGGCATATTGAGTGCAGCACTTTCACAGCATCATCTTTCAGGATTTGAAATAGCTCAGCTGGAATTCCATCAGCTCCACTAGCTTTGTTCATTGTGATGCTTCCTGAAGGCCACTTGAATTCACACTCTACGATGTCTGGGTCTGGGTGAGTGATCACACCATTGTTATCTGGGTGATTAAGATCTATTTTGTATAGTTCATCTATTCTTGTCACCTCTTCTTAGTATATAATTTTTAAATCTATTTTCTTTTTTTGTTTTCAGGAAAATTTTGTTTTTCCTTTATTTTTGATTAAAAGTATTTCTGGATTAAAACACTTGGATGATAATATTAACTTTCATTAATATAAATATATAGTCTCACTGTATTTAGAACATAATTCTGTGTTTGTGTGGTAAAATGTAACATACAGTTTACACGTTTACCCATTTTTTAAGTATACATTTCTGTGATAGCAAACACATTCACTTTGTTGCACAATCTACCAAAAGTCGTTGCCAGAACTTTTTACCTTCCAAGTTGAAATCATAAGCTATGTCAAACCTAGACAGTGTATTGAGAAGCAAAGATCTCTCTTTGCCGACAAAGGTCCTTATAGTCAAAGCTATGGTTTTTTCAGTAGTCATGCATGGATGTGAAAATTTTACCATAATGAAGTCTGAGTGCCAAAGATATCAAAAGCAAATAAACTCGTGAGATGGTTAAAGAGCATCACCAACTCAATGGATGTGAATTTGAGCAAACTCAGAGATGTGGTGAAGGACAGGTAAGAGTGGCATGCTGCAGTCCATGGGGTCACAAAGGGTTGGACAGAACTTAGTGATTGAAAAACAGCAACCCATTGAATGAAAACTCCCTATCTCCCTCCACCCCAGCCCTGGGCAGTAATCCCTCTGTGTTCTGTCTGTGAGAGGACAATTCCAATTACCTCATATAGGTTTGGTTATATTTGTTTGTCCTTTTGTGACATGCTTAATTCACTTGTGTATAAGAGTATGCTCACATTGTAGTCTGTGTCAGAGTTCTTGTTTAAGCCTATATAATATTCCATTCTCTGATATCACACATATTGGGGCTTTTTGGTTGTTTTTGCTTGTTTCTGTCTTTATTGAGATATAGTTGACATGCAGCAATGTATAATTTTAAGGTGTACCACATAACGATTTGACTTATATACATCATGAAGTGATTGCCACAATAAATTTGTTGAACATCCAATATCTCATATAGGTACAAAATTAAAGAAATAGCAAAAATTTTCTATTTTTGTGATAGTTTTTGTGATAATTCAAGAATTGTAATAATTCTTACAATTTACTCTCTTAATAGCTTTGAAATATAATATAAAGCAGTATTAATTATGTTTATCATTAAATATAATTTAATTATATTTTATATTAATCTTACAACTGGCAGCTTATATCTTTTAACTGCCTTCACCCGCTTCTCTCTCCACCTAACCTCCTCCCTCTGATAATCAGAAATCTGATCTCTTATTTGATAAGTTTATTTGTTTTGAATATCTCACTCACCTATAACAGTGTGTTAGTTTCTATTACACAACATAGTGATTTGACATTTATATTTATTCCAAAATGTCACCACAATAATCTGTCACCATACAAAGACATTACATCATTATCTACTGTATCCCCCCACTATATATTTTCATATTCAATAGAGATTGAGGTACAAATTTCCAGTTGAAAAATAAAGGAAGTGATATTCTTATCATTTTCTCCTTAATTCTGGATTAAGACACAATGAATACTCCAGAATAGGATTCTAGTTAATTAAAAATATGAGGAATAGATGGACAAAATTAGTCTAGCCTTTGTTTTTCCAGTATATTTTTTCTTTATTAGACTTAGATAGCTTGTTCTTAAAACCATTTATATCCTTTTAAAAGAGATTTTACATTTTTAATTTTATTTAGTGGTTTATTCAATTTTTATATAAAATTAAATTTTACATTTTAAATAAACATTTTTTTATTTAAAAAAAGGAACTGCCAATATTTTTTACAAGGTTACAACTCACAAATTATCTTTTATAATCGTACCTATAAACCTGAAGGTTCTGAGTTACTGAAAAGTTATTTGTAAACCCTAAATTATTTCCCATCCTTACCAGGTTGAATAGTAAAAATAAGCATCTTACAGATAAAGTAAATGATGTTAAAATGACTTCTCTCTAAAAAACTACTAATTTAAAGATTATGAATATGAATCATAAAAGTTAGTTAAACCAAAATTTTATCTCATTAATCATTATTGTCAAATTAGTTTTCTGTATTTCTTAATTGTTATGGGTTACGTTAACAAAAGCATTTTTCTGTTAGTCACCTCTTCTTCCCTCTGTAATTCTGAAAATGTGCTACAGACACAATTAAGGGACAGTTCTGATTACAGAAGTTTGAACAGATGGTCATTTTCCATTTTATTTTTCCATAAATGAAAGGTCTTTCTTTGTCACTAACATCTCAAGTTGACTTAAGAAGATGCTTACCATGACACATGAGAAAAAGAAAAGAGGGGAAAGGAAAAAAGAAAAATAAAATATCAGTTACTCAAGAATCTTTATTTTGTGATAGAAGCTTTCTTCATGTCCTTAAATCAACAGAAAGATAAATTAAGTCCATCTAAATGCTTAGAAACTTCTTTGAATTGGAAAAAACTTTTATTTTCCTCATTAATGGCATTAAGAAAAAACAAAAATGAAATAGGAAAATAAAGACATTGAATAAAAAAGAAGACAAAAAATGATATGGGCTGGAATTAAGAAATATTTTAATATTTTCCTTTTTGCACATGTTATGACTTATGAAAAATAGATCAATCCTAAAGACCATATACTTTATATTTGTTACAATTATTTTTTTATAATGCTGGGAATGGTGGAAAGGTAGCCACATGCCAGCAGTCTTTAAATTCAGTTGAGTGGATCAGTTGTGTCCGGCTAATTATGACCCCATGTAATGCAGCGTGCCAGGCCTCCCTGTCCATCACCAACTTCCAGTGTTTATTCACACTTATGTCCATTGAGTCGGTGATGCCATTAAACCATTTCATCCTCTTGGACCCATTCTCCTCCCGCCTTCAATCTTTCCCAGCATCAGGGTCTTTTCCAAGGAGGCAGTTCTTCACATCAGGTGGCCAAAGTGTTGGAGTTTCAGCTTCAGCATCAGTCCTTCCAAGGAATATTCAGGACTGATTTCCTTTAGGATGGACTGGTTGGATCTTCTTGCAGTCCAAGGGACTCTCAAGAGTCTTCTCCAACACCACAATTCAAAAGCATCAATTTGTTGGTGCTCAGCTTTTGTTTACTCCAACACTCACATCGATACATGACTACTGGAAGAGCCACAGCTTTGGCTAGACGGACTTTTGTTGGCAAAGTAATGTCTCTGCTTTTTAATATGCCATCTAGGTTGGTCACAACTTTTCTTCCAAGCAGCAACCATCTTTTAATTTCGTGGCTATAGTCACCATCTGCAGTGATTTTGAAGCCCAAAAAAATAAAATCTCTCACTGTTTCCACTGTTTCCCCATCTATTTGACATGAACTGATGGGACCAGATGCCATGATCTTAGCTTTCTAATGTTGAGTTTTAAGCCAACGTTCTCACTCTCTTCTTTCACTTTCATCAAGAGGCTCTTTAGTTCTTCTTTGCTTTCTGCCATAAGGGTGGTGTAATCTGCGTATCTGAGGTTATTGATATTTCTCCCAGCAATCTTGATTCCAGCTTATGCTTCTCCCGCCCTTTACTTCTCATGATGTCCTCAGCATATAGGTTAAATGAGCAGGGTGACAATATACAGCCTTGACGTACTCCTTTTCCTGTTTGGAACCAGTCAGTTGTTCCATGTCCATTCTGACTATTGCTTCCTGACCTGCATACAGATTTCTCAGGAGGCAGGTCAGGTGGTCTGGTATTCCGATCTCTTAAAGAATTTTCCACAGTTTTTTGTGATCCACACAGCCAAAGGCTTTGGCATAGTCAATAAAGCAGAAATAGATGTTTTTCTGGAACTCTTTGCTTTTTCGGTGATCCATCAGATGTTGGCAATTTGATCTCTGGCTCCTCTGCCTTTTCTAAAACCAGCTTGAACATCTGGAAGTTCATGTTGTACATACTGTTGAAGCCTGGATTGAAGAATTTTGAGCATTACTTTACTAGTGTGTGAGACAAGTGCAATTGTGCAGTAGTTTGAGCTCTTTGGGATTGCCTTTCTTAGGGATTGGAATGAAAACTGACCTTTTCCAGTCCTGTGGCCACTGCTGAGTTTGCCGAATTTGCTGGCATATTGAGTATAGCACTTTCACAGCATCATCTTTTAGGATTTGAAATAGCTCAACTGGAATTGCATCACCTCCACTAGCTTTGTTTGTAGTGATGCTTCCTAAGGCCCACTTGAATTCAAATTCCAGGATGTCTGGCTGTAGGTGAGTGATCACACCATCGTGATTATCTGGGTCGTGAAGATCCTTTTTGTAGTTATGTGTATTCTTGTCACCTCTTCTTACTATATTCTGCTTCTGTTATGTCCCTACCATTTCTGTCCTTTATTGAGCCCATCTTTGCATGAAATGTTCCATTGGTATCTCTAATTTTCTTGAAGAGCTCTCTAGACTCTCTCATTCTATTATTTTCCTCTATTTCTTTGCTCTGGTCATTGAGGAATCCTTTCTTATCTCTCCTTGCTATTCTTTGTAACTCTGCATTCAAATGGGAATATCTTTCCTTTTCTCCTTTGCTTTACATTTCTCTTCTATTCACAGCTATTTGTAAGGTCTCCTCAGACAAACATTTGGCCTTTTTGCATTTCTTTTCCTTGCGGATCATCTTGATCCCTGCTTCCTGTACAATGTCATGAAGCTCCATCCATAGTTCTTCAGGCACACTGTCTATCAGATCTAATCTTTTGAATCTGTTTTTCACTTCCTCTGTAAAATCATAAGGGATTTTATTTAAGTCATACCTGAAAGGTCTGGTGATTTTCCCTACTTTCTTCAATTTAAATCTGAATTTGGCAAAACGGAGTTCATGATCTGTTCCAGAATCAGCTCCCAATCTTGTTTTTGCTGACTCTACAGAACGTCTCCATCTTTGGCCGCAGAGAATATAATCAATATGATTTCATTATTGACCTTCTGGTGATGTCCATGTGTAGAGTCTTTTCTTGTGTTGTTGGAAGAGGGTGTTTGCTATGACCAATGCGTTCTCTTTGCAAAACTTTATGAGGCTTTTCCCTGCTTCATTCTCTTCTCCAAGTCCAAATTTACCTGTTACTCCAGGTATTTCTTGACTCCCTGCTTTTACATTCCAGTCCCCTATAATGAAAAGGACATCTTTTTTGAGTGTTAGTTCTAGAAGGTCTTATAGGTCTTCATAGAACCATTCAACTTCAGCTTCTTCAGCTTTACTGCTCGGGGCATAGACTTGGATTACCCTGATATTGAATGATTTTCCTTGGAAAGGAACAGAGATCATTCTGTGGTTTTTGAGACTGTGTCTAAGTACTGCATTTTGGACTCTTTCATTGACTGTGATGGCCACTTAATTTCTTCCAAGGGATTCTTGCCCGCAATAGTAGATATAATAGTCATCTTAGTTAAATTCACCCATTCCAGTCCATTTTAGTTCACTGATTCCTAAAATGTTGATGTTCACTCTTGCCATCTCCTGTTTGACCACTTCCAATTTGCCTCGATTCGTGGCCCTAACATTCCAGGTTCCTATGCAATATTTCCCTTTACAGCATTGGACTTTGGTTCTATCACCAGTCACATCCACAGCTGGGTGGTGTTTTCACTTTGGCTCCATATGTTCATTCTTTCTGGAGTCATTTCTCCACTAATCTCCAGTAGCATATTGGGCACCTACCATCCTAGGGAGTTCATCTTTCAGTGCCTATCTTTTTGCCTTTTCATGGGGTTCCCAAGGCAGAGATACTGAAGTGGTTTGGCATTCCCTTCTCCCGTGGACCATGTTTTGTCCAAAATCTCCACCAGCAGCAGCTGCTGCTGAGAGCAACTGTGAGGAGATACCCCTTGTCCAAAGGCAGAAAAGCCCCAGCAAGATGGTAGGCACTGAAGCTGTGGCTGCGTGGTTGCTCTGTAGCACTGGTGTGGTTTGAGGAGGTACCCCATGTCCAAGAACAAAGGAGAAGCCCCCGCAAGACATAGGAGGGGTAAATTCGCATTTAGAATTAAACCCCATACCCACCAGAAAGGCTCAGAGGGCTCAAACAAACCTCGTGCACACCAGGACCCAGAGACCCCTCAGAGATGGAGACAGAACTGTGTTTGGGTGTCTCCTGTGGAGGTACACGTCAGCAGTGGCCTGTGGCAGGGGCAGCGGCTCTGGGTGCAGCAGACCTGGGTGTGGCATAAGCCCTCTTGGAGGAGGTTTCCATCATCTTCATTATCCCCACCATAGCTTGGCCCCAGGTAAATAGCAGGGAGGGAACACAGCCCCACCCATCAACAGAAAATTGGATTAAAGATTTACTGAACATGGCCCCTTCCATCAGAACAAGTCCCAGTTTCTCCCTCAGTCAGTCTTCCCATCAAGAAGTTTCCATAAGCCTCTTACTGATCTCCATCAGCTGGAGGACAGACTGCAAACCACAATCACAGGAAACTAACCAATCTGATCACATGGTCCACAGCCTTGTCTGATTCAGTGAAAGTATAAGCAGTCTTTCAGCTTCCGCTTAATAGCATAAGAATGTGCCTTGGGCCTGGAACACTTTCTTATCAAGGGATGAAGAGCCCACATAGCTTGTGTCCAGCCTTTCAACTTGTGGGAATAGCCTTTCCTGTCCTAAGCTCTTTGTCTCTGCTTGAAGTGTGTGCATTGTATCCTACTTGGCTAACCCCACTGTTATATCTGTTGTCCAGGGAGGAGACAGAGTCTTTCTTCTGTTGCATAACTTTTAAAAATCAAGATCTCTTATTTTTTTCCAAACTGTAACATTTCTCTTCTGTCTCCAACAGACCATAAAATTTCACTCCTATCAGGAAATGCAACATTTTCCTTTGTCCAAGAAAATTCTCCTTTCAAAACATGAGTCAGTACCTGACAGAAAAATGGGAAACCTTTTTTGTTTTTTTTTTCAAAGTGGCTTTTGGAGAGATTTATCCTCATGTAGTTATACAGATCAAAGTGTTTACCTCACAGGCCAACTCTTCCTGAATGGAGTACAGAGGATATGCCTGCTGGTAAAAAATGATGTTTCCTTTATAGCATGAGATATTTTTGTGCCCACACTAATAAAGTTATTGTTCAATTGCTAAGTCTTGTCAGACTCTTTGTGACCCCATGGACTGCAGCACACTAGGCTTCCCTGTCCTTCGCTGTCTCCTAGAGTTTGCTCAAGCTCAAGCCCAGTGAGTTGGTGATGCCATCTAACCATCTCATCCTCTGTCACGCCCTTCTCCTGCCCTCAATCTAGAACATGAAGCAGACATTAATGAATACTTAATATAAAAAATAATGAGAGCAAGGCAAATAAATAGATTTTATAAAGGAGCACATAATATTTTCTAAATATTCAGCTCACTGATGGTACAGTTTGATCCAGGGATATTATTTAATATATCAGGAGAAAGGAGTATGCCTACAACTCTGTTTAAAATAACCTCACATCATGTCTCCTAAGTAATAAAAATAAAATGTAATTGAGATAATAAACCAGACTATTGACATCAGTATGTTTGAGTGTTTAGTTGGCTGCATGTGAGTGTTCTCCTCAGTTTGTAACCATCTGGTGCAACTAAGACAAAGCAAGTACCTTTATGGAATAATTTACTGTCTTTGAGTTTGCTTCATAAAACATCTGATACATTGAAAATTAGTAAAAATGATGAATTTTTTGAATAATTAACACAAAAATTTTATGGCAGTAATTTGATAGTTTGGCTAGTTGTAAATTAGACTTCCCAGCATTTCCGCTTATCAAATCCTAGCATCTGTGTATGAGCGTATTAAAATGGTGTATAAAAACTCAGCTGGGAAGCTATGGTACCAGTCTCATCTCTTAACTATCATGGTAACTTTCTGGAACATCAGTTGCTCTCATTGTATTCATTTCTTTTTCTGTAAAGATGAGTTCCTTTACCTCAGACATCTTTATAATATCTTATAATAAATCAGATTTATTATTATGATTATATAGTCAATATTTATAAAGTTATTGGAATAGTATATAGCACATAGTAGGAACTATGCTAATCTTAGTTATTATCTATAATGATATTAGTGAGGAATATCATGGAAGGAGGCAGACAATATGCTTATTTTATTCCAAAAATATTTCATGAAATAAATCTTATTGTAACACTGTTAGCATAAAAAGAATGAATGTGAGTGTATAAAATGCATGTTATCAACATCTTTAAAGGCATTTGAAATGATTCCTATTTTAAAGCACATTTATTGAGCAATATCTATTCAAACTTGATTAATGATAGTATTTGGAAACAGATTGGAGAGCATTTGAGGGATGGTAGTTTTTTCACTTCTCGATATTTACCTCAAAAATGATTTTATTTTTGATTAATTTTCACTTAAGTTTTGTTCATTTTCCTAAATTTTTTCCAGTCAAAATTATACTATATACTTGTTGGTGTGTGTGCGGATGTGTGTGTGTATGTGTGTGTGTGTGTGTTTGCAGACGGAGATCAGATCTTGTGCTAGTTATTAGGAAAACAATGAATAAAGAGATAGCATTCTAAATATTCTGTCCTTAAGTCACCAAACTTAATTATGTAAAACTGAGGTTCTTTATAGCAATTTTCTTTCTCTGTATACACACACAAAAGTATACAATCCTTGTTTTTGTATGTATATGGAAATGTCTTATTTATTTATTTATTTTCATTTATTTTTATTAGTTGGAAGCTAATTACTTTACAGTATTGCAGTGGTTTTTGCCATACATTGACATGAATCAGTCATGGATTTACATGTGTTCTCCATCCTGATCCCCCCTCCCGCCTCCCTCTCCACCCGATTCCTCTGGGTCTTCCCAGTGCACCAGCCCTGAGCACTTGTCTCTTGCATCCAACCTGGGCTGGTGATCTGTTTCACCCTTGGTAGTATACTTGTTTCAATGCTGTTCTCTCAGAACATCCCTACCATAACTTTAGTAGACTGGTCTGGATCTAAAGTCAATGCATCTTTCCATTTAGCTCTCTATTTCCTAATGTCTGGTTTATCTCAATACTTTTTATGAATATGGTTAGATAATCTGAGCAAGTATGAGAAGAAACGTTTTACTGGCTGATAATACGTTCAGGTGTTGCCCTCACACAAATAACACTGAATACATAATTTGGCTTTCAGTCACTAGGGCAGCATCAGCATGCAATTGTTCCCTGAAGCAAGTTTACGTTTCTTCCTGTCTGTGAAAGCACATCATATGCGTAGGCTGAATAATGTTTACCTCCAAGGAAGCTTACAATTAAGATGATTAGGTGACACGCTGAATGTCTTACTAAGTTGGAGTCAAGAAACAAATGCAGATATTCTGAAATCTAATTCTGTATTGAAGGTCACTCTGTTATAGTGACTGTTTATATGCAAATGGGAAACTGATCCCATTCTTTTTTTTTTTCAGGAATTCTGAGTAAAAGTGTTTTAAATAGAAGAAATAGATATAGCTTATACCTGTGGACTTTTTGTTGTTCTTTTGTTTTGTTTTTTGGCAAGAGTTTCCCTTTATTTAGACCTTTAATAAAGAACATTCTCACTATATAAATCATTTTCTGTCAAGTTCACATAGCCAACCTGTGAAACTAGGATAGAGAAAAAACATTTATTATTTAGAGAAAACTCATTCTGAGGTTTTGTTATGTTTTCACATTCAATATTATGATAGACCTCATTGCTAAGAGATAACAGATTTCACACTTTTAAAAAGTTTTTATTCATAATCAGTTTCTACTTGTTTCAAAGTGAATAAAATTGGGTGTTTGTTCAGAGATTCTTGTAATAAACTGTACACATTAGTCACACTCAGAACTTTCAAATATTCTGACAGCAAGTGAAGACAGAATAAAAACCTACTTTTGGAGAATAATTATTTTTGTTCCTTGATCTTACTCATTGAATGTAAGACAATGGAAAGACAATGGGAATGATGCATTCTAGAACACTTATTAGAAATTATTAGGAAGTATGTTACTTTTTCCCATTTTGGAGAGTGATCACACATGTTGTTTTCAGTGATTTTTATTTCTTTATTCTTATGCTGTAACATTGTTCTTCCTTAAACTACAAAGTTTAGAGAATGTTTCAATAACGACTTATTAAATTCAGATTATTAGTTTTGATGTATATATTTCTTTTTTTACTGAATTATTTGTATTTCAAAAATACAAGCCAATGTGCCACTTTTAATCTTGTTTTAATTTATTACTTTATTTATTTCAAGATATGTGAGATGGCCTCTGGTCTTCTATGTAATATAGTCTTTTGAAATGAGAATGTATTGCAATTTTATACAACCCACAATTATAATTACTTTTCACATATGCAATGTCTTTCACACCAACTGAACTAGTGTTTAGTTGAATTTTTTAATTTATCTTCTCTTTCAAAAGCTTATTTTTATTAACCCCTACTTTAGTTCTTCATCATCTCCTGTTAAACTACTGAAATATTTGCCCCACTGGCCAACATTATTTCTCAAACTGTGTATGTAGATTTGGTTGAAGGCATGACTGGTTAAACAGATAAAATAAGGTCTTGCCCATGTTTTAAAATATTTCAATTGTGCTCATTGACTTCTCTATAAAATCCCAAATTCTACAAAATAATATAAAGTCTGTCAAACTCTAAGGCTATGTCTCTTCATATACCTGACTTTCCTCCAGGAATAAAATGCTTGCAGCTTCCAAGGATTTTTGAAACAACACATAGCATCTTTGAAAGTCTTGCTCTCCCTTCTGTCCTTAGTCCTTTTGAGTCTACTGTGTCACAGCGATTCCAGGTTTTGAAGACTTTAATTACTTCTTCAGGAAATCGTCTATATTTACCTACTGTGGTTTAGCAAACTTTCTTCAAACTTATTGGGTTAAAACAACCACTGTTTATAATTGCCTCTAATTCAGTCGGTTGGCAATTTGAACTTGAGATAGCCAGGCACAACTTTGGCTGGTCTACTCTGAAATCACTTGTGAGGATGCATTCATGTGGTGCCTTGAGCTTGATGATCTAGGGCTGTCTCACTCTTATGCCTAGAAGTGGCACTGTCTCAGCTTGGGAACCTTACTTCTCATGAGCCTCCTGTCCTCCAGAAAGCTCGATCACAGTTCCTCATATGGACTTCAGGACTGAGTTCCCAAGGGAAAAGTAGAGGCCATGGAACTTCTTGAGGCCTAAGCTTTGGACTTGCAAGATCTCAAATTCTTCCATATTCTGTTGATCAAGACAAGATACAAGGCCAATTCAGAATCCAGAATGAAGAAACTCTCTCTACCATTAATGAGAGGAGCAGACAAATTACACTGCGGATGAGCATGCATAGAACCATTTTGCAAATAAATCATATTACCCCTTGCCCACTCAGTCTAGTTGAAACATCTTTTATTTTTAAAAATTCTTCATAATTTACAATCTATGGAAAATTCTTAAAAAGATGGGAATAGCAGATGACCTGACCTGCCTCTTGAGAAATCTGTATGCAGGTCAGGAAGCAAGAGTTAGCGCTGGACAAGGAACAATAGACTCGTTCCAAATGGGGAAAGGAGTACATCAAGGCTGTATATTGTCACCCTGCTTATTTAACTTATATGCAGAGTATATCATGCGAAATCCCAGGCTAGATGAAGCACAAGTTGGAATCAAGATTGCTGGGAGAAATATCAATAACCTCAGATATGCAAATGACACCACCCTTATGGCAGAAAGCAAAGAAGAACTAAAGAGCCTCTTGATGAAAGTGAAAGAGGAGAATGAAAAAGTTGGCTTAAAAATCAACATTCAGAAAACTAAGATTGTGGCATCCAGTCCCATCACTTCATGGCAAATAGATGGAGAAATAATGGAAACAGTGAGAGACTTTAATTTTGCAGGGCTACAAAATCACTGCAGATGCTGACTGCAGCCATAAATTAAGAGACACTTACTCCTTGGAAGAAAAGCTATGATCAACCTAGACAGCATATTTAAAAGCAGAGATATTACTTTGCTGACAAAAGTCCTTTTAGTCACAGCTATGGTTTTTCCAGTAATTATATATGGGTGTGAGAGTTGGACTGTAAGGAAAGCTGAGCACTGAAGAATTGATGCTTTTGAACTGTGGTGTTGGAGAAGACTCTTGAGAGTCCCTTGGACTGCAAGGATATCCAACCAGTCCATCCTAAAGGAGATTGGTCCTGAATATTCATTGGAAGGACTGTTGCTCAAGCTGACTCTCGAGAGTCCCTTGGACGGCAAGGATATCCAACCAGTCCATCCTAAAGGAGATTGGTCCTGAATATTCATTGGAAGGACTGTTGCTCAAGCTGAAACTCCAATACTTTGGCCACCTGATGCGAAGAACTGACTCATCTGAAAAGACCCTGATGCTGGGAAAGATTGAAGGTGGGAGGAGAAGGGGACGACAGAGGATGAGATGGTTGGATGGCATCACCAACTCGATAAACATGAGTTTGAGTAAGCTCCAGGAGTTAGTGATGAACAGAAAAGCCTGGCGTGCTGCAGTCCATGGGGTCGCCAAGAGTAGGACACAACTGAGTAACTGAACTGAACTGATAATTTTTCTTTTAATAATTAGAATTTACACTGCTCCATACATTTATAATTCTGTTTTCCCTTACATATATTCGGAATTCTGATGTCAAGTTTGCATCAGAATTACCTTTCATAGGCAGATAATTTTTATATTAGATATATCACATATATATCTTATCTATTCACCTGATAATCTCCAGAGAGATCAGGTTTATTTCAACGATAATGTTGGACACCAGCGTTTAGTACATTATTTTTGTCTAATCAGTATATGGATTTAAAAGTAGATGCCTCAGTAAAAGAAGTATTCTTATTAGTAAGTATATGCAGTTTGCCCCATTTTAAAATGTGCCATTAACTTTCTTTTTTGTAGTTAGCCAATATATTAAAATACTAATAAAATTTAGTTGCAGTATATTAGAAAAAAGCAAGAATCATTCAATCTCAATTTAAAAGACAGTTTTATTTATTGTTATTTTTTTGTTCTATGACAATCCTTGATAAATCAGTCCAGTTTTTGAAACTCATTTTGTTTATTGATTAAATGCAAGCAGTAAGATCCAGCATTCAAGTTATGAGGCCGAATTATTTAATGTACATGAAAATGCTTTACAACACCCTTGATACAATTATAGACATTAGACATTTTATGAATAGAGTTGTAGAAATAAAATTGTGATAAAAGTATTATATTTAAATATTTATCTGAATTAAAAATTATGCACTTTCATTTTTTTTAACAACCATTTAACTAGGATGTGAAAAGCAATATACTAAGCATAGGAGATAGAAGGCCACAATGTCCCTGTTCCCAAAATACCTTCAATTTACTGAATGACTATTATTTTCCTATTTTGTCCTGCCTTTTAAAAAGTACTCTATTATAATTTCAAGAATGAATACCTTTTGGACACTCAGTGAAGCAGAGTACATTATGGCTGCTTTAGTATATCTGGCAGAGAAACTATTAATATTAAAATCATATATAGCCACTGAAGCTGTGATAATCATTTTGCATGCAACTGCCTATTGTATGTTATTTATGGACTCTTCTGTTACACATTTCTGAGTTGTTTTACTAAAAGTCTTATCTTGTATACAGAATAATTATGTAAGTGGACATAGCCTGTATTATAACCTATGAATAACTCTTACTTAGCAGCCTATTTAGAAAAAAATGTTGTGCTGAGGAAGTGAAAGAAATGAAACTAGTTTAAACTGTTATATACTACACAACATAAATGAATGATTCACTGCTGTTATTTGATTCCTTGTGGAATGTGAAAATGTTTGATACATTTGCGTGCATGTGTGTGTTCTCGGTCACGTCTGACTCTTAGTGACCTCATGGACTGTAATTCACCAGGCTCCACTGTCCATGCAATTTTCCAGGCAAGAATACTGGAGTGGGTTGTCACTTCCTACTTCAAGGGATCTTCCCAACCCAGGGACTGAACCTGCATCTCCTGCATTGGCAGGTGAATTCTGTACCACTGTGCACCTGGGAGGGAGTTACCTTTATCTTCATATTTTTATGTTTAAGAAAAAAGCTAAAATTGCATCTAATCAAACTCAGTGACACCAGGAAGTTATTAATATTAGCTTGTTTATTGGATAAAATAATGGGTTGATGTTAATATAGAATATCTTTGATGTTTAGCAGTACCTTGGGTGCTAGATACATTAATCTTTTATGATTATAAATACAATATGACCTTTAAAATACACCTTATATCCTGTGTTTGTGTGGTTCAGAAACTTTCTGTGAAAATATTCACAAAAAATAGAAAATTTTGGAAAATGTACCCATACAAGAGATATGCACAGGATGAATATTCTTTTGTGGTGGAGTGTTATAGGATATATTTATTGGCACACAGGCCTCTACCAATTATATGTCAGTAACACTGACCGCTTTGAGATAACATCCACAGATATCTCCAGATATTATCAAATAGCCCTTGGGAGGGAAAATG
Organism: Cervus canadensis; assembly: GCF_019320065.1. Taxonomy (NCBI): domain Eukaryota; kingdom Metazoa; phylum Chordata; class Mammalia; order Artiodactyla; family Cervidae; genus Cervus; species Cervus canadensis. The sequence goes on from NC_057394.1 coordinate 23,594,576, forward strand.
ACCCCTGGTTGAGAACCTCTAAGTTAAGATAAATCAGATCTTTCTTTTTAATGGTTATAGAACTTCTGTAGCAACTCTGTTAAGGTATGAGTACTGGAAAATATTACAGTTTCAATTGAGAGACCTTACAGAATATCACACATGTTCTATAAAGACCCCTCAAAGTCTACATATTGTAAGACTGCACTAGCCTTAAAGTAATGACTACTCGACACTTGGATTAGCAAGCCTAAATTCAGTTCTCACTCAGCATGATAAATCAGTCTGCCAATGAGTTAACTCTTTGCCACAACAAAATTCAACATTTTTAAAGAAAGTCATCCAAATTCAGGCACATAACATCTGTAACATGCAGCATTCAATACAAATTAGTAGACGTGTCAGTAAACAGGAAGATAAAGAAACAACCAGGAAGTAAATAGCTAACAGAGACATAAAAGGGCACCTAAGTTGGAATTGTCAACCAAAGATTTAAAGTAATTATTCAAAATGTGTTCAAGAATTTAAAGAAAAATAAATAAGTAAAAACAGACAAAGTAAGCAATGAAATAGCAAATCTCAGTGTACTAGAGGAAACTATAAAATAGAAGTTTGAGAATTGAGTAATATAATAAGTGAATCAAAGATCCACTGAATGGGCCCAACATACACTGCAAAAGAGAAGAGGAGGAGTAGGGCTGGTTAAGGATTGAAAAAATGAACAGTTTCTATGTGTGATAGACTCAGAATGAGACAAGATAACAAAAGGGGAACATAGGGGCAGAATACATACATGTACACCCATAGCTGATTCATGTCAATGTATGGCAAAAACCACCACAATGGTGTAAAGTAATTAGCCTCCAATTAAAATAAATAAATTAAAAAATAAAATATAATTTGAGAAAGAATGATTAAAATTCTACATATTATGTTGAAAATATCAAGCTACAAATAAAAGGAGTTTATAAAAGACAGTGGCCCCCAGGTGTTACATTCTTGAGGAAAGAAGATGGGAGCAAATAAGATGGGAGGCAGCAGGTACTAGTGATATGCTTTGATTTCTCTCTCCTCTCCTAACAAATAAACAATAAAAGCAAAAAAAACCAAAAAAGCATTCTGTCCTGTGTTCCTATGAAATCTTCAGTAATGTCTCTGTCTATTTGACATATGTAACCCAGTGTATGAATGAGTTCAGTGTTGGAACAGAACAGTAGCAATACTGTTGTTTTATATATATTCTAACTTGGTTGGACTGTTATTTCTTGGCTGTGAAGATAGTCTCATGTTCTCTAAATGTTTCCTCCTGGAACTCAAAGATACTTAACCAAATAGACTTTAAAAAAAAAATTGATGAGGTTTATTATTCAAGGAAAATAATGTTTTGTACTTGCATTTTAGTAATATTTACTTTCTCATAATTGTAATTAATACATTGTATTTCTTAAGCCTTATACTTTCTTTACACATCTCATTCTATTTATAAATGGAAAAAGTTTTTTGGTGGAATTAAGTACATTTAAGTCTTCACTTGTTCTTTGGCTTATGCTCAATTAACTTGTATATTTGACAGATTAAATGTTCCCAGCCATAAAACACCATTTATAAACTTCATTAAATTCTCATGACACTTCAGATTACAATTATAAATTTAATATATCTAATTATTTCAAGCACACCAAAACACTTAATAAGTGAGACTTTAAGAGCCAATCTGCAGTTTGCCAAATACCATTCATCTGCCAAAGAGACCAGTGACATGACACAAAGTAAAGAATTTTTTAGTTTAAAACTCTTAATTGGGATGACAGGAAGTAGAGTTTTTGCTGATGCCACTCTCTCTGTATATGTGCTTTATCTCCCACTCTTTTATAATCCGCTATTCTCAGTGGTTGCTTTTATTTCTGTTTCTTAAGATATTTTGTGTACATGTGTTAATTTCACTGATTTTTCTCTTTTCTATTTCATTTGTCTTTTAATTTTGTAATTAATTCCTTAAGTATATCACTTTGTAAACTTTTAATATATGAGTGAATTAATAGTTGAATGAATCACATGGCATACCAATTTACTTATGAAGATTTCTGAGATTATATATTGCAGTTTATTAATTTTTTAAAATAATTATATATATTATATTTATATGGGTCTTAAGAATCATATATATATGAGTGAATGAGATATATATATATATATATGTATATATATATATATAAACTTGAGAACTCATTCAACATTACATTAACTTTACCTAGGAGAATACCTATACAAAAAACTACCCAGTAACTATTGGTTAAATTGAGTTAGATTTTTTTTGGTGGTCTCTTCAATTATTTGTTTTAATGTCACTGGCAATGGCAAAAACAAAAAAAGGATGCACTTTTTTTTCTAATCATAGATCCTTGCTTATATTTTCTCTTATTGAGTTATGTTAAAGTCTCCAGTTACAAAAACAATATATCTTTTGTTTCTACTAGCATTTCTACTGATTTAGCCCTTTCAATATAATACTTATTTGTGTGTGATGATTAACAATTTATTGTTTCACTTCTAATAGCTGTCTCTTTTTTGCCTAGTAAATTTCTTTCCTTCATTCCTGTTATTAGGAAACCCCATCTCATGCCAGTTTCCCATTTTAGTAATGGGCACATAATCAAGAGTTCTTTCCTAGCAATGTGAATCCTGTACACAGACAAGTTAATATTATAACTGTGATACAGTTGTGTTCATTCACCTGATGGCAGTGCCCTAGTGACCCACTTCTTAACGATAAAAGTTATGTGCTATCAGCAAAGAAATTGTAAGAACATACTCCAGATAAATGTATTCAGTTCAGTTCAGTCGCTCAGTAGTGTCCGACTCTTTGTGACCCCATGAACCACAGCATGCCAGGCCTCCCTATCACCAACTCCTGGAGTTTACCCAAACCCATGTCCATTGAGTCAGTGATGTCATCTAACCATCTCATCCTCATCGTCCCCTTCTCCTCCTGCCCTCAATCTTTCCCAACATCAGGGTCTTTTCAAATGAGTCAGCTCTTCACATCAGGTGGCCAAAGTATTGGAGTTTCAGCTATAAATGTATATTCATATATAAATGATATATAGTTTACTATATCCATAAAACATACAGAGAAGCAGAAATGTGGATAGATATTTAGGTAACCTTTTCTGTGCTAGGCAGAGAGAAATCATATTCTTGAGCGGCTAGGATTCAGTTTAGGAGGAGGGAAAGGAGAAGTGAATCACACACCCAGCCAAATATCCACTTAGGGCATTTTCTCATATTCTAAATTAGCCTGGGAAAGTAGGCTAGGAAGGTATGCTACAAATATTTGAAAACTAAATCAGTGTTGATAGAAAGTAAAGTGAAAGTGAAGTCGCTCAGTCGTGTCCGACTCTTTGCGACCCAATGGACTGTAGCCTACCAGGCTCCTCTGTCCATGGGATTTTCCAGGCATGAATACTGGAGTGGGTTGCCATTTCCTTCTCCAGGGGATCTTCCCGACCCAGGGATTGAACCCGGGTCTCCCGCATTGTAGGCAGAGGCTTTACCATCTGAGCCACCAAGGACGTCCTCAGTGTTGATAAGAATCTTGTAATTCTGAAGAAACAAAGATCACCTTTGAAAGGAATCAAGCATGAAGAGCGCCAGCATTTACCCTAGACTCTCAGTTTGAAACACAACTGAGGGTTATTTCCTAAATAATAATAAGATACAGAGGTATATGGACCCTTAGTTTCTTGACTGTATGTGTGTGTGTAAAGTCAAAATTTGGACAGTTATGTATTTAGAGTCTATATTGTGATAAAATGACATTCTTTACTAAAATTCACTTAACAAGAAAATGGATGGGTTCTATTAATAGGAAAATATACATATTACAGCACAGTAGGAGAAAATGATGAAACACTACAACTAAAAGCATTAAAATGCAAAAATTTGCAAAAATACATACACTTAATGAAGTGCAAGAAATGAATACAGAGAATATACAGAAGTAGTAAGTATGAAGTAGTAGTGGCTGAGAATTTTCCAAAACTGATGGAAGAGTTAAACCCAAAGACGTGAGATACCACCTAATCCAAGCAATTTCAATTTAAATATAAAAACACCAAGGTGTGAGATAATAAAACGTAAATTACAGTTTTATTTTTTCTTTTTCATTCCACATACCTTCTTCTTTTTTTTTTTCACTTGTCTTTTGCACTGGCTAGGACATTCATTGTAATGTTGAATAAGAGTGGTGAGTTATCCTTACATTTATATTGATCTTCAGCAGGCATTTTCTAGTGACTCACCATTAAATATGATGTTAACCAAAGGTAGAGATGTTCTTTTATCAAGTTGAGGAAGTTGCTCTTTATCATTAGATTTTTGGAATTTTTATCATGAATGGGTATAATTGTTGTGAAATCATTTTTCTCCACCTGTTGGTTAGATTTTAAGATTTATCTTCTTAGTCTGGTTGGAGCATTCTCAGTATATTTTCCTCAAGGCTTGATTCATGTTGACTAAGGTGTTTTTTTGTTTTTTGTTTTTTTGCTCCTTAGGCAGGTTAGGAAAGCTGAAGGATGCTGAAGGATAGAGGAATTCCTTTCTCTGCTGTGCTCTGGCCAGTTGTTTTTTTCTGGAGAGTAGTTTTTTTAAAGTGTAGTGTCTGGGCATGTTGCAAATGCTTACTCACTTTCTGCCTCTGCCAAAGTCATTAGAGGATCGTCCCTGGATCCTCACTGTGAGAAGCTGGTGGGGTTTCTGGAGAGCCCCTCTAATTTTGCAGTCCACAGGAGTGTCTCATTCTCTTAATACTTCACACTCAATCTTCAACAACTTATCAACATTGCTGTTGAATTTTTCCTTTCAGTTCATTGCTCCAGATTTTAGTTGCTATATCTGGCTTGCTGTACCTGTCTCTCTGGGTTTTAGGATGGAGGTTTTCCTTATGACTTCAATTCTCTAACGAGTCCAAGAAAAGCTTGTTGATTTTCAGTAGTCCAGGTTTTCTAGTGGTAAAGGCAGAAGGGATACTTCCAGAGTCTTAGGATGTCTGATCAGAGACTGGAAGTCAATTGATTTTTATAAAGTAAGTGTTTCAGTATTTTTCATATTGTCGAATAGGTGATAGAAAATTATTTCCAACAGCTCAAATCTGACCTACCTACTTGTTCTCGTGAATACAGTTTTATTTGAATACAGCTGTGCGTATTAATTTGTGTATTATTTGTGAATTGCTGTTTATCACTCTTGAGTTGTTAGAAGGATTGTTTACTATCTAGATTTTTACATAAAGATTTGCTGACTCCTGCTGTAGAATTCCTGCTGTTCTGTCATCTTGTTATAAAACCAAATATGAGTCTCCTTGCCTGTGTGTAATAAAGTCAGCTTATTGACACATGATTGGGGTGAAGGAAAACTGCAGCATTTATTGCAAGGCCGAGCAAGGAATTCAGATGGCTAATGCTCAAAAGGGGCTTTCAGGTGGTGCTGGTGGTGAAGAACCCACCTGCCAATGAGAAGACATAGAGATGCAGATTTGATGTCTGGGTTGGGAAGATCCTTTGGAGGAGGGCATGGCCGCCCACTCTTAATACTCTTGCCTGGAGAATCCCATGGACAGAGGAACCTGGCATGCTATAGTCCATAGAGCCGCAGAGAGTTGGACATGACTGAAGCAACCTAGCATGCATTCAATGCTCAAAAGACCTGAACTCCTCTGTGGACTTCAGGATAAGGTTTTCAAATACAGTGTTGGGGAGAGGGACTCAGGTTGTCAGATCAGCTCCCGGACATTCTTCTTATTGGTTGACGATGAGTTATCAGGAGTCAACATCATCAACCTTCTGGTTCCAAACAGTCTAGGGTCTACACAGTTGTGGTCAGTATAGTTAGCTTTGTTCAACTGGTGGAGATTCCAGTTGTTGAAAAATAAATCAAGGATATGGCTCAGGATATCATGTATAGCCCTTGAGTAAGGAATTAAAGAACAGCTTTGTAATAATCCATTGGAAGTTATAGCAGGTATTAAAAAAGTCTTAAGAGCAGCAAAATATAATCTTAAGAGATGTTTATATTTGGAATGATATTGTAATATTTCTAATAAAATATTTATAAATGTCACCGTACATAAAAAGCCATTTTTACTTAAAAGTCTTTGTTTTATAGATTAAATGACATATATACCACCTAGATAAAACACAATTACAAAATAGTAATATAAATAAAAGGAACAGTAAGTGGTAGTAGTAGTAAAAAAAAAAAAAAGTAATTAAAATTCCAGAGATGAATATGTTCTTCCAGAGTGAGCTGAGAATCTTTGACCTTTTACTTTCCTAAGGATATTTGTTGATTCTGAACTTGGTCAAGGCAGAAAGAGAAAGCAGTTGTAAGAAGGAGAAAGCAATAGAGCTTTCATAGCTCTATGTGGTGTTCATTGCAAATAGAAAGATGAAAGAGCCCCCAGATGCACAGCTAGCTTATCCCACAGAGTATTTGCTGAATTCTCGGAAGAGGCAGGAGGCTGGAGATGAGAAGGGAAGGAGGTTCTCCTGGAAGCAGAAATGTTGAGTAACATTTCCCAACATTTCACCAAGCTAAAGATAAGAACCTGCTAGGGGCAAGCAGTGTATTACAAGCTTGTGACTGGCCTCCCTCGCAATACATTCATCACATTTTCCATATGTATGTGGCAGAGGATAAGAACTAACTACAGAAATTCTGACAGACTGTATCTTTTTTAGTTTGTTAGGTTTGTAGCAAGAGAGTAAGGGAGAGGCGGAGGAGAGATGGATGCACGAGAATCAGAGACACATACAGTAATGCTATAACGGGTAGCCATTCCCTTCTCCAGGGGATCTTCCTGACCCAGGGATTGAACCCAGGTCTCGTGCATGGCAGGCAGATTCTTTACTATCTGAGCTCCAGGGGGATCTCTAGTAACATGAAAGCTATAAACCAGTCCAGTGCTGGCTCATTTCTTAGTGGATTAATGTGATCACACTTTACCCAGCCTTCTATGGAAAAGCCTTCTTCTCTTTGAAGTCACTAAAATTGTATCACATACAAGGTCCAGAGTAAGAGAAAACAGATAATAGATGTGAGAATAGGCAGAAAATTGTTATGGATATTTAGGTGAAAAAAACTAAAACAAACTATAGAAGAAAACTTACAACCATCAAGATATTGAGGTTAGCTTGCAAGACATCTTAATTAACAGTGTTTAATATGCTAAATATGCAAAGGAAAAATGAACATAAGATGACATAAGAATAAAAATGGACATGATAGAAAATTTCTAATCTAACAGAATTCTAGTCTCTATAAAAGTTAAAAGTGCATCTAGAAATTTTAAAGTACAACTGAAATTAAGAAGATATTTTATCTGTTTAACTACAAAATTGTTCACTGGTGATATCTTGCAAACCTTAATGTAAGAAACATTAATCTTCACATCATTCAGATAAAAGGAGTGAAAACATGTTTCTCAATAAAGAGAGTGGCATAGTCTTCTTATGAGTATATGATAGAGGCATTGCAATAAAAGAAAATTCTAAGCCAATGCTTCTCATATTCATAGAGTATATATCTAGGGAATGCAGGCATAGTTTACACTTAAAAATCAATGAATATAAAGCCCAAATTTAGAATAAAAGAGAATCATATGATCATCTCAATAAATGCAGGAAAACATCTGCTAAAATTCAGCACATATATGTTATGAAGAAAAATCCTAAAAATCTCTCAAAATAAGAATAAATAGGAAGATAGAGAATTTCGTTAGTTGATTGTAGATATTTTTTATGTACAACTGGCATCCTATTTAGGGTGAAATTTTGAACACCTTTTCCTTGATATGAGCAACAATATAATACCCATTTTCCTTACTTTATTCACATAGTACTAGGAGGTATTAACAATTGCAATAATGCAATAAAAAGGATCTTAAAGCTTTGAAAAGAAAAAAGTAAAATTTTCGCTAGTCACAGATTATGTTTTTCAGTATCTAGAAACATTCATCATTAAAAACAACTTCTTAGATTTAATAAGTATATATAGTAAAGTCACTGGATTAAGTGTAACACAAATAAGTCACTATTTTCTATATACTAGCCACAAAGATGGAAGAGAAAATAGCACACAGCAGAAGTAGCAGTCTCCTGAAAGTGAAAGGGCTCAGTGTTAAAGGATCCACTTGCCAATGCAGAAGACTCAGGAGACATGGTTTCAATCCCTGGGTCAGGAAGAGCCTCTGAAGGAAGAAATGGAAACCCACTCCAGTATTCTTGCCAGGAAAATCAAATGGAGAGAGGAGCCTGGAAGGCTCAAGTCCTTGGGGGTCACAAAGAGTCAGACACGACTAAGCAACTGAGCACACATGCAAACAAAAAAGATGTAAACCCTGAGAACTTTAACTTTCCTTTGTGATTCTCTTAACTATAGAGATATTCTATATATTCTATATCCTATATAATATATTACATTATATAATATAGAGATAGTCTCTATTCCATAACTATATAGACATTCTCTTTAACTATATAGATCTGACAGAATTTTCATAAACCCTTTAAAAATATCACTTATACAAGTACATGCACACATGCACACAGGAATATACACACAAAATTCTAAAATTTTGATTAGCTTGGTATCACATCTACAGTTAACTTAATTGAAATTTCAACTATATTTTGTCTTCAAACCATGACTGTTTCATATCTATCCCTTTGCTAGATATTTTATTGTTTTTCATATGCACAAGACAATCAGTAAATGATGTAAGATCAATTTGATATTTTTATGGATAGAAATGAATGCTGTCCCCTATTTAATTCCATACAAAAAAACCCAAAACTTAACCCCTTTTGATTTTAGGTTTTCAACTGGGACTCTGTAACAAAATGGCAGATTAGCAATAACAACAGCTAGAAAAACCCAAACAGTTTAATTTATGTGTACAGCACATCACACGGGAAAAAGACCTTAATAAAAAAGTAACTCAAAGCTGTGGTTGAGAATTCCAGCTTATATAGCTTCTTTAGAAAAAAGAACAATAAATTCAGAGAGAATTGACAGGACAAAGGAAAGCAGTTCCAGGCTTCTGTGGGCAGCAAATGGAGGGAAACTTAAGTATATAGAAGGAAACTAATGAAGTAGTTTTGCTTGCAGATTTTTTTGTCTCTGGGCTGACAGGAGTCTATCTCCAGTAGAAGACAGATTTCTCCCCTGCCCTTAGGTAGAAGAGGAAAAGCTTTTAATTGCCTTCAGCTCAATGATTTATGTATCAATGGTTTATATATCAATATATCAAAAATGGTTTATATATCAATATGTCAATTTTATGTCATATTTTGGGATGACATTTTATGGATTCCTTCAGGGAAATGGACAGATTTGAAATAGAAGAAGCCAATTCTGCTGGCTTAGATTGTAAAGAATCTGTTCACAATGCAGGAGACTTGGGTTCAATCCCTGATTTGGAAAGATCCCCTGGAGAAGAAAATGGCAATCCACTCTAGTATTCTTCCTTGGATAATTTCATGGAGAATGGAACCTGGCAGCCTATAGTCCATGGGGTAGCAAAGAATCAGGTATACATTCAAGGACTGTTTATTTTCCAAAATGTTAATGCAGGGAATAACATGGTACTGATGAAAATGTGATTGATTTTCATATAGTATTTTTTCATTGTTAAAGGAAATGTAATCTAATCAGCGTGTATGAGATAGATTGTAGAAATAGATTGATTTCCATGATACAGAGCTGTGACATGGTTTCTGACTTTGCCAAGTCTTGATTGTTATGGTCAATTCATAAAAAAATAACTTCAACTTTGGTTTTTCAAAATTTACATACATTTTATGTAGTAAGATTGGGTGTGCTAAATAAAAATCTAATAATAATTTTGCATGAACTGATCATGAAAACCTTTCTACAAATTATACATAAGGCTATATGAAAATTTTTTGATATCCTAAGTATGGAAGCTGCATCTGTGTATCAGTCAAAGTTTGCTAGAGAAACAGTCAATAGATTACATATACCAATGTCCCATACTTTTTGAGTTTATTTATACCACTTTGCTTTTATGAAAGGCTTATGTTAGAACTCGTTTTTGTTAACTGAAAGAAATGAGAAGAGATTTTTTGATGATATAGAAAAAGTGAAAAGTGAAATAGTGTTTAGCATCTGTTTTGCAGTGAGAGATTATAGAGGCTACACACCCCAAGCAGTGAAAGTGGCATGGCCAAGCTCTTAGCATCAAGATGCCATAGCTTTAAACTCTGAAAGCATCTGGCTTGCCCTCTACTTATTTTATTCATTCATTAACAAGATGTGTCCTAAGGTAATTGCTTCTTTGCTTTATGACATTTCACTTATGGAAAGTTTCATAAGAATGCTCTACTATGAGATGGCAGAAGCCTGTAGAGTATTTATCATAAGGTATTATCTCACATGAATATGGAGGCAGAGAAGTCCCATAGTCCACCACCTGCAAGCTGGAAACCCAGGAAAGCTATTGATGTAGTTTGACTAAGAGGCAGTTGATGGTATGGATTCCAGTCTGAATCCAAAGGCCAAAGAAATAGCAAAGCCAGAGGCAGGAGATATTTGATGTCCAGCTCAGCAGTTAGGCAGAGATAATTCAGTCTTCCTTCACCTTTTGTTCTATTCAGGCCTCACAGTGCATTGGGTGATACCCACATTGTAGAGAGCCATCTGCTTTATTCAGCCCACTGATTCAAATGCTAATCTCTTTCAGACGTACTCTCATAGACAAACCTAGAAATAATGTTTATCCAACTATTTGGGCATTCTGTGACACAGTCAAGGTGACACATAAAGTTACCCATGATGATGTGTATGATGAATAGCTCTGTATGTGAAATAACTGAGATTATCAATGATTAAGTTGCTCGAGATACTTAACACTAAGTTACTCGAGATTAATAAACACTCTCAAACTTTTATATATCTTGTTCTGTCCCAATTAAGGATAGGGCTTCCCAGGTGGCACTAATGGTAATGAATCCACCCACAGGAGACCTTATTAAGGATAACTACTCCTTGTTCATTGCCTTTTTCAAGAATTGGGTGAGTAAATCTGTGCCCTTCAAAATTTCCATAATTTAAAATAAAATTTGGCTACATTGTTCTCTCAAACAAAATTCAACTAAGTCATTTGGAACAACTTTTTGTCCTTAGAAACAGAGCAAGCACATACCTCTAAAGGTAGACCATAGGGCACACAGCTCAAGTGACTTCGAGAGAAGATATTTAAGTATTTTAACTTTATGTGCTTTATCAAATACAAAAACATCTATGTTATCAAACGTCAAAGTCCGCCAACCCAAGAGCCCATGCTCCACAACGAGAGAAGCCACCAGAATGAGAAGCCCACACAGTGTAACTAGAGCAGCCCCCACTTGCCACAACTAGAGAAAGCCTGTACACAGCAATGATGACCCAGCACAGCCAAAAATGTATAAGTTAAAGAAATGTCATCAGATGCTTTTAAATATGCATAAATATGAAAAAGAGAAAATTGGCAATGACAAGAATGATTAATTTACTTCTATGAAAACCTAAGCTACAGTTATTTTCAGACAGGAAATTATTATGCATGTTTTACATATGAAGAAATCAGAGGATACAAGCAAAACTGAAATGTCAATAAATTATTGAGTTGGCGTTAAATAATTTTTCTTGCTGTAAAGCATGTAGCTAATGCTCTAGAGTATTTGCCCTTGGAAGTGAAGGAAAAACGATTAATAAACCAAAACATATTTTAGTTCAGTTAATTTTAAATATATATTCACTTTTGTATTTATAGTTTTAGAGTATTTTGCAAACTAGTTAACATATGTATATAGAAATCACACATGGATAGAATTTTATAGCTGTTTGAGAATGTTATGACATAACTTTCTGCAAAGGAAAGATATATGATTGACATGATAGTTGTTCTTGATTCATATTTTATGATTTTTAATTAACTGAATTAAAAAGGTAGAATTTCCTTTCCCAAATTATATTTCAGGACTCTGATACTTGTGAAGATTTGTATTAAATGAAATAATTTGAATCTACCACTTGTTTAACGAGAATGTTGTACGAAAGATCCTTGATAAAATTAAAATAAAATATTGTTTGTCCAAATAATGAAGCAATATTTAAATATGTTTAATGGGAAAATTATGCCTTTATGTTTTATAAAATATTAGTAAAATATTTATAATCAGAAAGATTACCAACAGAAATAGGAATGCCCTTCCTACTATAATTGTGAGACCCTAATATACCCTATACTAAAAGAACAAATGCTTAAAGAATATTAATGCCTACAGCTATAATAAGTAACTTATAGAAATGATCCCCCAGCGAGAAGCAAGAGGAGAGGGATGATTTAACATGAGGAGGGGAGAAGTGTACATATGTTCATAACCTTCGTATCTATTTAGAAAAAACTGATAAGAGCACAAACTAAATTATCCATAATGTTTATTTATCCTCCTGTAAGTTTTCTTTTATTACCCTTTATTTGAAATCCTATGATACAAATCCAACATATGTTCTTCATTTCATATTCTCATACATCATTTCTACTCCTTCCTATAGCTATATTTTTTTACTTTGTGAATAACTTATGAGCTTCTTAAATAACAGGGCCATGTTCTTTGATTCCCCACCTGCTTTGTGCATTGTTCAATTATGTGTTGGATAGATAGATACAGAGAGATAGATGTCATAATAACTTTCATGTCTGTATTTTATAGACCATCATATATATAAGAAGATAGATATATATGCTTGAAACTTTTTATCTCTGAGGAATGGCAAAGGAAAAAAAAAGTATCTTATTGTCGATAAGTCTATTACTGTTACTGCTACTGTCTGCCCCCATAATCCCATATATGCAGAAGTTTTCATGTACCACAGCAATGAGGACAATTGTAATTTCTAATCAAATTAGTCTCAGTTCACAAACAAAAAGCAGAGGTTAATTTCTCTAGACCTCCTTAAATTATTAATGATTAAACATGCACTTTCTGAATGCTTGCGCACAGTGTATATTTTCTTGTGAGTCAGGTTAAGGTTATTACTTTTTTGTAGTGGTAATAAATACAAAACAGGAAATAAGTCTTGAAATATTTCCCAAAAGAATTAAGATAAATAGAAGAATAAGATAAGTTATTTTGAAATAACTATTTGAACCACAAGGAATTAAAAATAAATTTGTTCATTAGCTTGCAAATAGACTCTATATTTCATTAAGTATAGAGAAGTCTAAGATAGTACAAGGAGATGATTATTATACATATGTATTTTACATATGTATTATTACATATGTAATACATATTACATATGTAGTAATACATATTACATTACACACTACATATTACATATGTAATACATATACACATTACATATGTATTTTTACATATGTAATACATATTACATATGTATTATACATATGTATTTTTACATATGTATTATTATACATATATATACATATATACACATATGATATATACATATGTGTATATATGTATATATCAGGATGCAATAATGTAGTAACTGCTTGTGTCTGTGTAATTGTCTCCCTACATATTATATTATCATATAATATTATATATATATAATTATATATTATATATAAGGCATATTAATAACATAGTTGCTGCTTTGCTCATTGTTCAGTCGGTCTCTCATGTCTGACTCTTTGCCCATGTAATTAGGGCTCTATACTTGAGTCTTTACTAAATGATGAAATGTACTTGCTATGATTGCCCTCCTTTAGCATATAAATTTATTCTGCCACATTTGAAAGATATAATTAATATAGTATGTTCATATACAGTGGTAGCATAAAAATGTCTTCATATGCAAATCTAAAATGCAAGAAAATGGAGCTATGCTGTTTTGTTTATAATCCATTAGTCCTCCTTTAAATGTTCTCAACAATGGGAAAGCAATTTCATTCAGTATAGTTCATCATCATCAATGCAATTTAAGTTTAAAGCCCTCTAAGTAGCATAGTCTTTCTAGGTAAAAGTGATCCATGTCTTAGCGTCGCCCTCCCACTGTGCACGCTCCCCTGTGGCGTTGGCGGTCTCTGGATGAGAGGTAAGTGAAGCCTTCCTTGTGCTGTCTGACTTGGGGAGGTTCCTGGGGTCTCCTCAGCACCGTGTGCTGCTGCACAGTCTTCCTTTAGAATTTTGTGTTTTTCTGGTGTTGACAAGGCAAAGGGTGCTCAAGTTATTAGTGGTTAGTAACCATGATCTGGTTCACTTAGCTGGGTTGGCACCTCGTCATTCTTCCTGGCTGATTTAACCAGTTTACCAGCTCTTAGTTTGAGGCTGTTGTCCTTCCGAGAGTGACTCTATTGCCTCAGGCCCAGGTGGTTCACTGTGTTCCCTTTCCTGGGTGCTACCTCTGTGTCTCCATGATTTTACACTCTGAAATACCACCCAGTGGGACTTTAGACTGTTTGGGAGGGCTGCACGCGAGACAGAGAATGGTCAGGAAAGCCAAGCCTCACGGCTTTTCTGACTCAAGTTGTACCACAGACTGACTTTGATGTGACTGAAAACTTGATTGTGCAGAACGTTATATATAATGAAAATAAGAAAAACAGTTAACTTGATACACTTGAAGATTATCGTTTCACATTAGTTGTCATTGTACACCATCAAAAGACAGAGTGAGAAAAACTAAGGTAGGGGAGAAATAAAATGGGGAAAAAGAATAACTCTTTATGACAGAGAATTTTAAAATATCTATATTTAAAATGATGTTTATTCTTCAGTTGATAATATAAGCATTTAGATATACTAATACCCTGAGAAAAAATTAATAGCTCATGATATTAATTTATTTAATTTAACTTAAATGCATGACTATATTACTTTTCTACCTCTAGATCCATTTTAAGATAGAGTAAAAATCCCATGGTCCGTTTACTATATGTTACTAATGTAGGAATTTAAAATTTCAAACAGTGTAGTTCTAATGAATGTATTCACCAATTCTGAAGTATTGGCTTAACAAAATGTGTTCCTTTCCAATTCTAAACCATTTCCAAATTACTTGATATATACCAAATATACTGTAAATAAATAATGAAATGTATTTGAAAGTAGTAAAATAATTTTCTCAAAATATCAGTGTGACTTTTTATTGAATGAATATATTATAGTTTCTACTAATAATTGATGATATATATTATGTATATATCATAAGATATATATGAAAAGTATATTTTAATTTGACCATTTATTCTCTTAGTTGAATGGAAGAGATAAAATTGGTCTCAGGTAGTCTCGGCCTACAGCAGCTTGAAATGGTGCTGGAGTTCCCACCCAGAGATTGAGGCTGGGTTGTGGTGTTGAAAGCACCAAATCCCAGCCACTAGACCAGTGGTCAGTAACCAGGACCCTGGCCCTTCGGCTTTGCAGAAAAGACCTCCCACAGATGGAAAGTAGTGAAACAAGTAAAGTGATTGAAAGGAATACATTATGTGTGGATAGACACACTGGAGAGCTCACACAGAGTCCCTGAGTCACAATCTCATTTCAGTTTCAATCACTCATATGGGGGCATTTCTTCTGAGTTTCCTTTATCCAATCATCATATGTCTAGTTCACAGTTCATATATGGTATATCTCAGGATCCTCCATATGTGGGCACACATCTCCCAGCCAAGATGGACTCTACTGCAAAGGCCTATGGGTAATGAGCATCTCTCTAGTATCATTCCCCTTCGAACTCCAAAGAACTTTCTGTGTGTAAGTGATCAGAGAGGTTTCCTGACTTGGACAATGAAAAATATGTGGTCTTGGCAGGGCCCAGCCTCCTGTCTTAATTGTTCTGCTATTCTTTTCTTGGAGTTTTGGTCCATAGGGAAAGAATCTACATACCAGAGAGCGAAGGGGCATATAGTTTCTACCTCAAGATAGTTGAGGCTTAGAAACACTTGTTAATCAAGTTGTTTTCACCATCAAATTAATAACTAAGTAGATAATGTGAGTTGAGGGAAAACTTGAAAAATTCCCATTTAGAAAAGTTTTTCTTCTAATTTTCATCATTCATGAATTCTAGTGATAAAATTTCAGGTTCCATTTTAAATGTAGGTATCACAAGAAGAGTGAAAGAAAAATCCTTATAATTCATTTTACTGCTCTTTGTCAGTATGTCATACATAGTTAATATGCATTGTATTAATACATACATTTAAACTATGTTCTACAACCATCAGCCCACTGAGACTGAGATTGAGGTAAACAGAAGGAAAATAAGAACTGATATAAATAGTGTTTTCCACATAATACCCTGGATAATCAGGAAAGAAATTAAGAATTCCAAATCAAGATAATTATTAAAGTTACTTGGATAATGTTATAAAACACAATATAAACATTCAAACTGAGTTTTTTATTAGTTCTCATTGTTGTTTGATGATTATTGTTTTATAAAATATTCAGAAAGTTTCAGTATAAAGGAATCATAATCAGTAACTGTTACACATAAGATTAATCCTTCAGCAAAAACACAAGAACAAATCATTATCACAAAGCCAAAGAAAAGTGAATATCTGGCATCATCTTTAAGTGTGAATTAGATGATTTGGTGCTAACACCCTCCTTGGATTCTGGCTCAGGTTTGAAAATGTCAGCAGGAGTTTATCCATTTGGCCTGGGTAGCTTGCTGTGCTTAAATTCCTTCTCTCAGTAGGACCCTTTTAACATTCACTGTACTAATTCAAATTCTTTACATTCTATAACAATGGAAATAATGACATGCTAGGCTAGTCTACTGAATATTACTGCACATGTTCTACACATATTTCTCTAAAGAAACTAAAGAAACAAAAAGTGAATTAAATACCGTGGCTTTTTCCAATGAGGTAATTCTATAATCCTTTAAATAAAAATTTTGAAAAGTTTTTAATATCCACTTGTTTTCAGTTAGAAAAATAGTATTCATGTGACCATCTTTTGATTCATTGGCACTCTTATTAAAGTCAAATATCGTTTGTAATAATCTATGACTAGTTATGCCAACAATAGATTATATTAAATGGTTGCAGTTAAATTCATTTTAGTTTTATATTACTATTATTAAACAGAAATCCTTGTTAAATAAAGAAATGAAGGCAATAAGCAGAGCAAAACTAGTACAATTAGCACATGTTTGCATTATAAAGTTTGTCAGATTACAACATCCTTCCATTATTTATAAAGAGTTGTTAACACAGCTGAGTAAAGCATGCAGTCATAAATTTCAGGAAACAAGCTTTCATGAAAGGCATGTCTTGTATCTTGTATATTTCCTATGTTTCCTAATCATAGCATATCATATTGTAATTATAACTGTGATAATGGATTGGAAGGTAACTGCTTTAATTCATTTCTTCACACATTTAATCATTAATTTCAGTTATGATAGCAACTGATTCTTAGAAGCTTAACAATACTGTTCTAGAATGAAAATAGGATTTAATGCAGAACATATAGGCATTGCAGGGATATAAATAGTCATTGAAAATTAGGTGGTTTATGTATTTTTTCATTTTAGAGCTCTGTCATGTTACCTTTAATTTGAAGACCCCTAGATTCTGGCTAGCCATGATTCATTAACCCAGTTTTATATCTAGTCTAATAAATCACCTTAAGTGCAAGAAGGGCCTTGAATAATATGTTTTATTATGAAACTCCATAAATCATGTTCTGAGTGGAGGGGCTTCATTCTTGTTAACCAAAAAAGGCAAAATGGAGCTCAATTTATTTTCAAAACAGCAACCCTTCATTTCTTTCTTCCAATTATAAACCTGTTGCTTTTTGTATACATTTTCAAAAGTAACTTCACTTTCTTTCTAATCAAAGGTTAAGAATGTATTCCTTCAGGAGCTGATTTGGAAATAATTTTTAAAATAGACCCCTATCAAACATTATCTTCTGTTATTTCAACAAATCCAAGAAAGTAAATCTGAACAGTTTTATTTCTTAAGTATCATCACATTCTATATAAACTGTGGAGCTATATCCAGGCTATTGATATTGTGTTAATATCTAATGATAAACATATGATGAAAAATGCTTAAACATGTATAAAAATGATACAGAAAAACTTGATATCACTCTAACTAAACACCCAGCACCCAGGCGAATTACATGACAAGTAAATGTATGCTTGAAAATATATTCTAAAATTGTGTGTGCGTGTAAATCATACATTTAAAAAATATGAAATAATAGTTTAACAACAGTTTCTGCCTTATATAATCCAATCAAATTTATTTCTGCATTGAATGTCTGTTTATATGAGTCACCACAAAGAACCCAGGGTCCTCAATCATTCTCTCTACCACAACCTATACCTTCATGTAGCTCTGTACATCAATACTTTCCATCCCATGTTCCATTCCTCTCTAGGCCTTCAACCCTTCTCAGTATTTTCTCTACAAATGATCATAGTTTACAGTTATATCCTTTTACTTTTTCAGTGCTTCCTCCCTTTTCCTTCTAACTGAAACCAGGATTTCCCTTAAAATGCTGCATCCCATGCCCATGTTTCAAGTAGTCACTAATTTATCCCAACTGGAGCTCTTCTTAAATATCCAGATCATTCCCTCCTGTCTTCTCTAAAAAAGACACAACACTGTGAATTTATCATTAGAATTTACTGTTAAGCATCACCCACTCTTAATTCCTTAAAGAATTTAGCTTTTGGCTCAGCCATTACTATTTCCAAGAATTAGTCCTGTCATGATTATTTGTGAATTTAATAATCACTTAATTCATTTTTGCAATACAAGGGCATCCTACACCTTTATCTCTTCCATGAATATTGTCTTCTACTTATTCACAATCACTGATTCTCCATTACCACCACCTACTTCTAGATGACCCTTTTGTGTAAGTATATTGATATACACATCACCTATCACACTTCTTGTGTCAGTGATTCTCACTTTTGCCTGTGCATTGTGATATAGTGACATATTCCAGATCCATTATGTCAGAATTGTATAGTTGATTTTTTTGTTTCCTGGATAATTTCAGTGTGTGTTCAAGTTTGAGAAGCACCAATCTAGGCCATTCACAAACTACAATCTTAGATTAATATTTCATATCATCCCTATTCTCTTCAAATTTTTAATGCCTCCTTTCTTCATAAATAGAAACAATCATTAGGAAAATTCCACCACTGTCTTCCCATCTTAACCCAGTTATCGAATTTGACTCTTTAGCATTGCCTTCCTCTTGAGGGGCATTACTGGTGTTTTTCCTTAAACCATCTCTTCCACTTACATTTCATGTTCATTCCACTGACACTCTTCAGTGACTTTTGGCTCTAGAAATTCTCTTTTCTCTTTCTGCATAATCAGTTTTATATCTCTTCAGAATCATCCCTATCAGCATACAAACAATGTAATTTCTCTCTTCTCAAAATAAGGGGGAAAGGAATTTGCTCTTGAGTATACATCCCTCTCTGTTTTCTTACACTTCTCTTTAACCTTTCTTTGTCCTCCCCATGCTGGCCTCATTGTTTTTTAAACATGCCAAGCACCCTCTTCTCACAAACTTTCCATTTCCTGTTACTCTACCTGGGCTGCTCTTTCCGTAGATGTCCTCATGGCATGTTATCCAACTCTTCAGATGTCTGCTCAAATGGCCACTGACACACTCCTTTTTTCCTTGTTGGATTATCTTTCTCTGTAACAGTTGTTGCCAAGAAGCAAAATATATATTTTATATGTATTTTACTTGAGCCCCTGATTTAGAAAGTATTATTGATGAGTGTGAGGACTTTTCTAAGTTTTATTGACATTTGATTTTTCAGCAACTGTCACTTCCCCTGCTACCACTTTTGTCCATGTTACCGTCATATTTCATTTCTAATCACTCCCCGTATTTATACTTTCCTCTTTTTCGTTCACTTTACCACATGATTTCCAGAAAGATATTTTTAAGTTATCATATTGTATTACATTTCTGTTCAGTAATTATCTATTCAGTGTCTTCCAGGTCATTCACAGTGAAGTCCACAATCTCTACAGTATTCTCACCACTTGTTTCGTTATCATGATTTTTGAGTTTTTAAAACTCTGCTTTGAGGTCGTGTTTTATTAATTCATTGCATTCTTTTAGTCATAACTATTTTCTCTGTAGTAAAATGTTTATAAGGATATTCTTTCATTTCTTTCTATTCTTTTATTTTTCTTTTCACATTTTTTTTCTGTAGTAACATCTTTGTGTAACTCCTAGACAGTTTTCTTTTTTATCATTATTTATTCTGAAATAATGGTCAATTAATTTGACCACCTATTTCCAGAAATATGTTATGACATGAATGTCCAAACCATGATTCAGACTTATAATGCAGAGTTTTCTATGTCAGTGAATTATTTTAGCAGGGAAAATAGGAGTGAAATAGATCCTGATAGCAGCGTCTCTGCTCCTTTTTGCTCCTCATAATGTGTCATTTACACTAGAGTCTTGCTTTTTGCAATATTTGTCTACGCTCTGCAGCTTTTGATGTTAGTTGTGAGAGCCATCATGTACATCATATGAGCTCTTCTCCCATTGTTGACATTACCTTCTCTTAGACTCATTTGAAAAGACCCTGATGCTGGGAAAGATTGAGGGCAGGAGGAGAAGGGGACGGCAGAGGATGAGATGGCTGGATGGCATCACCGACTCAATGGACATGGGTTTGGGTGGACTTCGGGAGTTGGTGATGGACGGGGAGGCCTGGCGTGCTGCAGTTATGGGGTCGCAAAGAGTCAGACACGACTGAGCAACTGAACTGGAACTGGAAAGTCATTCCACCTCAGGTATTCCCTATTTTAATTAAAAACAGAGTTTGCATTCCTGTTTTACATTCTAATCTATTTGCATGTTTTCTAAGAGGAGAAAGAAGAAACTATCATCTTTATTAAATCATTTAAAATACGAAATTTCAAGTACATTTAAATGGCTTCTTAACATAGGGAAAATGTCCGTTGAAAGATTGATCTCTGTAAATTTCAGTTAAATTTTCCTGATGCATTATAATTTACCAACAATGGATGTCTATTTTTCTATATATAGAATGCTTATTATGTTTGTGTTTCTAAATGTATCATTGAAATTGCATTTTATGTATGCTCTGAAGCTACTCAGGAATAAAAGCATAGAGATTTTAAATCTGAAGACCAGAATCGGCCTCTCTTTCCAAGAGGAGACAGATCTGTGCTAGTTTTAAGATATTTCATATAAAGAATGTGCCAGAATTTCTTTAATTTTGGTAATGAACATCATGTTGGATTAGACATCAATTCATTCAAATCCATGCCTAGAAAATTGATGAAATTTGGAGAAGCAATTTAATGACCTGGATATAAAAATTTATTAATGATATAGCCACAGATTTTTATATCACTTGGAATATTGAAAAGAAATTCACCAATGTTTTTCATTTATGATATTAAAATTTTGAATAATGAATAAGCCTTAACTACTACCAGTACATTCATGCCTAATATTAAAACATAATTTTTCTCATAATATGATATAAATATTTTACTCTTATTGAAAAGTATAAGTATTTAAAACTCATTTTATAGTGCTTTAGGCAGTAATCTTTTAACCACAGAGTGGAAGTGATTTGATATATGCATATATGATTGTGATTTCCCTTCTCACAAATTTCATGGAATATGAAATTTATATTTTAGAATTTTGCATTGCACATTAAGTTGTTTAATTGCATTTGGGAATTACTGTGTTTGTTTTTTATAAGTCAAAATCGATCAGTCATATGAGGTAGTAATTAGTGGTATAATGTAGGTAAGCTGGGGGGAATAGACCAGAGCTTGAGCTGAAACTCATATGTCTTGACCTATATAGTTAAAAGATGAATAAGTCTATTCAACATTTTTTCATCTCAACAACATTTTCATCTCCAGTTTATCTCCAGGAACAAATGTAATCAAACCCATGTTTAATTAAAGGCAGGTTGAGGTGGGTGGGTATGAATATAAAAATAAACACATTTAAATATTTGAGATATAAAATTTCTGCTTCTGTTTCTCATATATTTTGTGGCACAAAAATATGCAAGATACAGTTAAGTTTATAATTTTGGCATTTTTGGTACTCTTTGGGAACCAAATTTATGGAGAATAAATTCTGTGGTGCCGAAAAAAGGAAGATGATACATGGAACAATGGAAGCACAAAATGAGAGAGAAAACAGCACCCAGGTGAAGTAGCAGTCTCCTGAGAGTGAAAGGGGGCGGGACTACAACAGCACTGGTACTATGATCAAAGATGGTTGAAGTCTTTTGGGCTATACCTCTCAGTATTCACTTCTATATTAAGAATAAGAAAGGGTTGTTGTTCAGTTGCTCTGTTGTGTCCAACACTTTGCGACCCCATGGAATACATCACAGCAGGCTTCCCTGTCCTTCACCGTCTCCTGGAGCTTGCTCAAACTCATGTCCGTTGAGTGGGTGATGCCATCCAACCATCTCATCTTCTGTCATCCCTTCTCCTCCCACTTTCAATCTTTCCCAGCATCATGGTCTTTTCTAATGAGTCAGCTCTTCGCATCAGGTGGCCAAAGTTTAGAGCTTCAGCTTCAGCATGGGTCCTTCCAGTGAATATTCAGGAGTGATTTCCTTTAGGATTGACTGGTTTGATGTTCTTGCAGTCCAAAGGACTCTCAAGAGTCTTCTCCAACACCACAGTTCAAAAGCATCAATTGTTCAGAGCTCAGCCTTCTTTATGGTTCAAAACCTTCTGTATGGTTTCACATCCATACATGACTGCTGGAAAAACTGTAGCTTTGACTAGACAGACCTTTGATGGCAAAGTAATGTCTTTGCTTTTTCATATGCTGTCTAGGTTGGTCATAGCTTTTCTTCCAAGGAGAAAGCATCTTTTAATTTCATGGCTGCAGTCACCATCTGCAGTGATTTTGGAGACTGAGAAAATAAAGCCTGCCTCTGTTTCCATTGTTTCCCATCTTTTTGCAATGAAGTGAGAAAGGGTAAATAAAGCTAAATGGGGAAGGCTGCCTTTCCTTTGGAGTGTCCTTTCATGGTACTGGCAATAATTGGCTCTCTGCCTCTAAATGCAGTTTTTTTTTGTTTTTTTTTTTTTTGGCCTGGAACTTACTGTGAGTCTTGCTCATCAACTGTTTGTTGGTTTAAGAGTTCCCTGTCTCTCTAGGAAAATATTATCCCTTAAAACTCAAGTACCTAATGAAGCATATTAAATTATTGAACTTGAATCTAAAAGGAAAAATGCTTTACAGAGACAGGTAGACAAATACTTCATAAGAATGCAATGCTAGTGTTATAATTTTAACAAATAACTAAATCTGTTTTTCTATACAGAGTGAAGTAAGCCAGAAAGATAAAAAAGATTTTGTCACTAAATGTTTTTTATTTTGACAAAGACATGGCCCACTCCTTACACAAGAGGAATTATAATGAAAACTCTCAGAATGGCATCTCATTTCTGCTGTAACTATAGGGAAATAGGCACATGCATGTCATCATCATATCGTAAGCAGTCAAGGAAACATATTCTAAAACTGAAAAAAAAAAAGTTAAACTAAGTAAGACCTGTTTTCCCCCTCAACAAAATTGCTCTTATAGGAACTCAAAGAACCTTTTGAATTTAAGGCAAAAAAAAAAAAAGTACATATTCTTCAATATTAAATGCCAGCTCCTTAATCTAGAGCAAGCAGAAGAAAGGAAATAATAAAAACCAAAATAGAAATCAATGCAATTGAAAACAGAAAAAATAGTAGAGGAAAATCAAGAAAATCAAATGCTGCTGCAGTCCTTAGAAGAATCAATAAAGCTGATAAACCCAAGACAGTCTATCCAAGAACAGAAAAGAGAAAATTCAATTTACCAATATCAGGAACAACAACAACAACAACAAAAAGAATAGTGTCACAATCATCACAGATATTAAAAGGATAATAAGAGAATAAAACAAATAATTCTATGCACATAAATTAAAAAAAAAACTTGAAATTGACTAATTTTTCTCAAGACAAAATCTTGCAGAATAAATAACCCAAATATCCCTATACTTAACTGTTAAAGAAATTATAATTCTGTTTAAAAACTTTGCAAAATAGTAAATCCAGACTCAGGTGATTTTACCAATGAGTATAAAGAAGAAATAATATCAATTCTACACAGTTTCTTCCAGAAAATAGAACAAAGGGAAATATTTCCCAAATTTTTCATGAGCTCATATTTATTTTAACATGAAAAACAGACAATGATATTACAAGGGCAAAATAAAAAACAGAAATGAATATAACTTATGAACATAGATAATTTTTTCAGCAAATTATTGGCAAATTGAATTCAGCAATATATCAAAAGATCAATAAATCTAGACAGAGTAGAGACTTGCCTCAAGAATGAAACACCATTTCACCATTTCAGTCAGTTCAGTTCAGTTGCTCAGTCGTGTCCAACTCTTTGCATTTGGATATATTAATCAATTTCACCCTAATTGTATATTAAATAAGAAAAAAATGTTAATGAACTGAATAATGCAGAAAAAGCCTTTTACAGAATTTAATGTTCAGTCATGATAAAATCTCTCAACAAAACAGGAGTAGAAGGGAACTTCCTTCACTTGATAAAGGACCTCTATGAGAAAACATAGCACTAACATCATATTCAATAGTGAAAGACTGAAAGTGTTGCCCCTATGATCGGAATATAGGAAAATATTGTCTTCTCTTATGCCTTTACCATACTTGAATTTCTATACAGAAGGGATAGATGGAAAACAGACTGTATACTAAGAACTGAATATCTGTATCCCCTCCCACCCTATCTCTGATTCACATGTTGAAAACATAACCCTCAAGGTGATAGTTAGAAAGTAGGGCTTTGGAGTCATTATGTCATGAGAGTAGAGCTTTCATAAGTAGAATTGGTGCTCCCACAGGTATCCCTCACCCCTCCCACTATGAGAGGATACAGTGAGAAGTCATCAGTTTGCAACATGAAAAAAGAGGACCTTCACCAAAACTGGACATATCCTGATCTCAGACTTATAGCCTTCATAATTGTGAAAAGTAAATTTCTGTAGTTTATGAGCCATTCAATCTATTATATTTTTGTTATGGCAAAACAAATGGACAGAAGCACTGGGTAAGACAAAAATAAAGTTGTTTCTATTTGCATTTGACATAAATGACAATATAAAAATGCTAAAAAGGAAGAAAGTGCCACCAGTACAGTATATGAATCAGTACAAGGGTTTAGAAGTATCTCAGGAGACAAAGTCAACCTACAGTTATTACTGCATTGTTTGAATTGTGGTAAAAAGAAATACATAACATGAAATCTAACCTATTAAATGTTTTAAGTATAGGGTATAATATTGTACAGTAGTTCTCTCTAGCATTTTCAACATGCATAACTGAAATTTTTTTCACACTGAATAGCAATTGCCCATCTCCCACTGCCGTCAGGCCCTGGCAAATACCATTTCACTTTCTGCTTCAATGAATTTGACTGCAAACTTCATGTAAGTAGAAGTCATGCAGTTTCTGTCCTTCTGTGATTGACTAATTTCACTTAGCATAATTTCTTCAATGTTCATTCATTTTGTTGTATATAACAGGATTTCCTTCATTTTTTATGACTTAATAATATTCTTTATATGTATGCCATATTTTTTCATTCTCATCTAAGAATATTTAGGTTTAGTTTCAACTTCCTGGGTACTGCGATTAATGCTATAATGAACATGAAATTGCAATTATCTCCTTGAGATCCTGTTTTCCATTCTTTTGGATAAATACCCAGAAGTAGGATTGCTAGATAATATAATAGTTCTAATTTTAATTATTTAAAGAATCTCTATCAGTATTGCATAGGAGTCCCAATTTCTTCACATCCCCATCAATACTTGTTATTATCTTTTCTTTAGTTAATAGTATTTTTCTAAGGTTAATATGTTAGTTTTGAGAGATGTTAACACAGGGAAAGCTGTGAAGGATACACAGAAACTCACTGTAATATTCATGTGTAATTCTTTCTTAAGCCAAAATTGTCTTTAAAAAATGATATTTTTAAAATATCATTATGTAAATGTTAAATGAAAGCTGCTGACTTTGAGGAGTAAAACAAATATACACCAAACATTTTAGCTCTAAGCACTGTAGATACATCTTTAAACTTTACTTTTCAGAGATCCTTAATGCTATTTTTATGAAATATAGCACCCAATATGAGAGGGGAAAAATTTAAATATTTTCTAATGATTGTATTGTATTTTTAGAGCATTTCAGAAGGGTAACTCTTGTCTTCAGAAAGAGATAAGAATTCACCCACTGATGAAACTATTTATTTCTTCTAAATCTTCTCCAGTTTCCTTATAATTATAAATCTATATAAGCTAACATAATCCTACAGGATACAGGGAGATAAATACTGGCTTCAGTAACTGAGGCCGAAAGAAAACAGATGACCCATAGCCAACTGCAGTTGGGTCATAGTGATTTTTCTGTCATATCATTTATAAAACATTTAATTTCCCGATCAAATTTACAGTGCCACTCAACTTGGTTTATGGCATGCATGACAGTCTTCCTCCATACCACAGTAGAAGCCTGACATTAGGTTCTCACATTAAACAATGATTGTTTAAAAATAATACTTGCTTGACATTTTTCCTGAGGTGTCATTAGTTTTCAATACGTCATGTTTTTATCTAATCTGAGTGTGCCGCCTATGAAATAACATCAGGATTATCAGGAGGGTTAGGTCTTTTCAGCCAGAACAGTGTATTCTTACATGGCAGCTTCCTTTGTCACCCTGGCATTTTCAATTGCAGGAGATTTGGCTGTGAGAGAGGAAAGTTTGAATCTGTTCGAGCTCTGCCTCTCTTAATAACATACTTGAAAGTGACATGAAACTTTTCAAGTTTGAAGAAATAACCATTAAAAAAACAGTAAAATAGCTTTTCTCCTTCACTGAATGGTTTAAACCTTTTCCCTGTGGAGGAAAAAGGCAGGTTTTAAGGGAAAAAAAAAAAATCCCTGCATTATTGAAAATGCATCAGTCTCCCAGGGCTTCATTGTCAGTTTTCACCATTGTGTATTGAAAGACAGTCTTGTCAGATTGGGGGCTTGTGGTTATCTGGTGCAGGTGATGCAATTGAAAATGTCATTTTGGTGAAGAATAGACAGATATAATCTCTTCTGATTTGAAGGAAACCAAGCAAAAGCATCAAGGGACTTTATCAATGTTACTTAATTATAAGCTGGGACAGATGATTAGTGTTGTGAATATAATGCTATTATATTGCTTTTCTCACAACGAAGTGAAATATATTAATCAGGTTATCTTACACAGGGATGCTTTAAGTGGAATTTAATTTATGAGACTGTTTTTCTTTTCTCTCATGAAGAAGTTGTCAAAATATATTCTAAAATACAGTTATTTGAAGGGTTGAAATTTGTAAGGCCTCCTCAGACAATCATTTTGTCTTTTTGCATTTCTTTTTCTTGGGGATGGTCTTGATCAGTGCCTCCTGTACAATATCAACAACCTTTATCCATAGTTCTTCAGGCACTCTGTCTATCAGATCTAATCCCTTGAATCTATTTGTCACTTCCACTGTATAATCGTAAGGGATTTGATTTATGTCATACCTGAATGGTCTAGTGGGTTTCTCTACTTTCTTCAATTTAAGTCTGAGTTTTACAATAAGGAGTTCATGATCTGGGCCACAGTCAGCTCCTGGTCTTGTTTTTGCTGTCTGTATAGAGTTTCTCCATCTTTGGCTGCAAAGAAAATAATCAATCTGATTTCAATATTGACCATATGATGATGACCATGTGTAGAGTCTTCTCTTGTGTTGTTGGAAGAGGGTGTTTGCTATGACCAGTGCCTTCTCTTGGCAAAACTCTATTAGCCTTTGCCCTGCTTCATTCCGTACTCCAAGACCAAATTCGCCTGTTACTCCAGGTATCTCTTGATTTCTAACTTTTGCATTCCAGTTCTCTATGATGGAAATGACATCTTTTGGGGGTTTTAGTTCTAGGTCTTGTAGGTCTTCAAAGAGGCACAGAGAGTCAAAGGGGTTGCAAAGAGTTGGATGCGACTGAGTGACTGAACTGAACTGAGGACTGAAATATGTGGTAGATTTTCAGTGTATTTAGCTTAGCCTACCTTAGTGTGGTCTCTTACTTCACTGATTCTGGGCTTGGTCTTGTTACTTGTTTTAACCACTAGAACAAAAGCTAACATAAAGAAGGCTGAGCACTGAAGAATTGGTTTTGAACTGTGGTGTTAGTGAAGACTTTTGAGAGTCCATTGGGCTGCAAGGAGATCAAACCAGTCAATCTTAAAGGATATCAATCCTGAATATTCATTGGAACAACTGATGCTAAACCAAAACTCAAATACTTTGGCCACCTGATGTGAAGAGCTGACTCGTTATGAAAGATCCTGATGCTGGGAAAGACTGAAGGCATGAAGAGGATGAGATGGTTGGATGGTGTCACTGACTCAATGGACATGAGTTTGATCAAGCTCTAGGAGATGGTGAGGGACAGGGAAGCCTGGTGTGTTGCAGTCCATTGGGTCACAGAGTTGGACACAACTGAGTGACTGAACAAAAACAAAATGTTGCAAGCAGAAAGGTGAAAAATATTTACATGATGGAAACCCCTCAACTGCCTTTGTTTAACAAAGCCCAAGCCTGTATGTGTAATGAGAGAGACAAATAGATAACTCATTTCTTTATCACCCTGGCTAGTGGCCCGCCAACGTCCAAAAACATAGGTGAGTGAAATGATACAGACACATGAGTGACTCCAATTAAAATCAAAAGTAGAGATGCTCAGCTTAGCCCAGTATAAATGGTTCACCCTCTTAATTATAAGCTAAATTGATGTGTATTATTTTAAGCCAACATATTTGGGATGTTTTAATGCTGCCACATTTTATAGATACAGTGTGAAGTACTTAACAATCACCTACAGAGTCTTTCTCAGATGATTCATCAATCTGAGGCATGCAGAAGGATGAATATAGGGAAAATAACACATTATGTTGGAAATAGAACATGTAACTAGATACTTTTTATCTGAATTATAAAAAAGAAAAATAGAGTCCTAGGAACAGTTTCCAGGAAAGCAAAATGGCCATGTTTATTGTCTTGTGTGGTAGTGGGCTCCTGATGCAGTCCTTGGATTATAATGCCAGCTGGTACAATGAGGGTTCATGTATAAGTCAGTTGCAGTATTTTAGATCACTCTTGAATAGTTTTAATATATAAAGCCTAAAACAATAACATTTATAACCAGATAGCATTTGGGTTTTGATTAGAATAAGCAGATTGTAGACACATTTAGAAATTTTTCATTAAATGTGATACCAGTATTACAGAATGACTAAATGTCATGATCTACAAAAGATACCTAGGGCTTCCTGGTTAGCTCAGTGAAGGAATTTGATGGCCAATGCAGGCGACACATGAGACGCCAGTTTGATCCCTGGGCTGGGAAGATCCCCTGGAGAAGGGAATGGCTACCCACTCCAGCATTCTTGCCTAGGGAATCTCATGGACAGAGGAGATTGGTGGGTACCAGTCCATGAGGTCACAAAGAGTCAAACACAACTGAGCGACTGAAAACACACACACACACACACACGAAGACATCTAGTGATGCATTTAATAGTTACATGATTTGATATCTTGGATTTACTTTAAAACAGTGTAGCCACTTCCCTTCTGAAAAGTGGGGGAGATATGAAATAAGCATGGCAGACTGTTGGTAATTGTTAAAACATAATTATGGGTACACAAATTCTCACCATTCCATTTTCTGTACTTTTATATGTGTTTTTAAAATGTTCACATTTCAAAAAGTAAAAACAGTAAAGTAAAATATTACAATTTTCTAATTCTTTTCCAAAATCCATGACATTATCAACCTGATGAAACTTTTTCTCTTCACTCAAAGGTGGCAAACAGACTCTGACCTGTCTCTGAACATTCCAAGCCCCTAGCACCCCTAAGACATTTTGAAGGCTTTATAGCCTGCAAGAGATGTATTTCTTATTAATGGGGCAGGTAGAAGCTCAAACAATTAACTGGGGAGAAACTGATGCTACAGTATTTTTGCTTGATATATTGAGCAGCTCAGGCTGATTAAATTTCATTGTAAATTTTTTTCTCTGAAAGACTCTCTCTTAAAATTATTTGATGTCCTTTTACAATATTAAATCAGAATTGATATTTTCCCTTATTATTCTACAGCCCTAAATCAAAGAATTCAACTAATACCTTTATATGACAAGAATGCAATGGAATGTGAAAGAGAAACTGGTAAACTGAAAACAATTTGGATGAGAAAAATATTAAAGAGACCAAAAAAATTTAAATGAAGAGATATCAGTTAGTCCTCATTCAACAACTAGGACTGTCAGTACATGCTATGTGGTAAGGACAGTTGGATTCCAAAAATTTGAGAATGTTTAAAATAGGCAAAAGTTTAGATATCATATTTATGGTTTTTCGTGGGACACAGAAACACAGATGTTAAACTAGCAAACATGGCACATGGCAATACAAAATAGAGAAACTCAGAATCCATGTATAAATATATACATGGATATATTTTAATGAAATTATGTTTTATCAGAATGGCATAAAGGTCCTAGGAAAACATGTTGTGAAAATTTGGACTTCAATAATGAATATTAGAGGAGCCATTTTTATGTTTTTAAATTATACTTTAGCTACAACCTATATGTGATAAACATAAAATATGCCATAATGATAGGAATAATAGTAAGATTAGACCATTAATAAAAAAAAAGATACAGTATAAAATGTAAAGTTGTAAATGTATATAATTTTAATATAAAAGTACATAATTAGATTTAACATGTTATGTAAACTTAAAACTTCACAGTCATAAAAATCCTACAGTGACATAAAAGGCATGAGTTGTTGATCCATTTACATTAAATATAAATGTCCTAATTATAGTCATCTTTAGCTCTTTTAATTATATTAAAATTTTATAATATTTGGTATAATCTATTGATATTTCCAAATATTTATACATTTTGATGAAACTGTTGCTTCCAAAATATTGTATAATGCCATGTACATATTTCATATTATAATTAATTAGGCACATACTTTATTACATAATTAGTAGTGGGCATAATAAAATCTAAAAGCTGGTAACAGAGAGCAAGTATAACTAGATTTCACTGCAAAATTTGTTGTTTCAAAAATGTGTGACCAACATGTTAGTTAATCTTCATAGTCTCAGTTGAGAAAATGAAAATTTTGAAAATTTATATTAATTCAATTTTATTATTTTCCAAATACTTTAGACACATATTAAAAATGACATTTTAAAATGCAATCATCTGTATAAATTTTAAATAATAACTTTGTGACTTTTTATTCTCATAGGAAAATCTAAGCACATAAAATTCTTATGCAGTCACATCACAATTCTTATGCAGTCTTAAAAATCACATAAAGTAATAAACTTTTGTGTTAGCATCAGGTCCCTCAATGACACCTGCTTGCAGGCATTTGACCTTATTGAGGGAACAGGTGGGAAATTTGCAGAAAAATACACAAAGAGAAATGTCTACAATGTAGGTGATGTAATGTTAGCTGATAGGAGTTATGAAAACTCCAGTCATATCAGATACTAAATTCAAGACAAAGAAGGGATACACAATTCATGAAAAAGGGAAAACACATGTGGAATGGCAGAAAAAGAGCCTTGAAAAATCTGCTCTTCCATAAAACCAATAAACAACACTTGTTAAAAAAAAACAAAACCTGAAAATCATCAAACTTTCTTAACTCAATAAATTAACAAAGGTTTGTAATAATTAGTTGATCATTTGTTAAAAAAAAAAAAATGGCTGACCTCTTTAAGAATACCAGAATTTTTGAAATTTTACCTTGTCCTATTTCCTATGGCATTGTCCTAACATCCAGCAACCTCAAAACATGATACCTTGAAACCAGCCACTGGAAGGAGCAGATTGAATTTGGAGTTTCCCAGAGGGCCTTATTTGCAGAATTTCTCTATTTAACATGTTTGGAAAATTCCTGGGAAGACCCCATTTACAGGGCTTGTCTTTATTTGATCTGACTCAGAACACTCTCAGTGGAAGTTCAATACTCATGGTGTTAGTTAAAAGCAGTCACAAGAATTACTTAATATTGTTAAATAATTGCTTGAGTCTGTGATACCAACTAGAGCAAAGAATGAGCTACCCAATAATGTTAAAAGAAAGATCTGGAAATTTTGTGTTCGTAGAGGGTTTTGAAAAATTCTGACATATTCCTGAATATCCACAAAACCACATCTATGTGCAAAGATATGAATATGACAAAGAAGATAAGAAGTAGGTTCTAATATCTCATGTCCAGCTTGTCTGCAAAGACAAGAAATGAAGTCTAAGACAGAGTCATAAACAGTCATAGAATTAAGGCATGCTACAAGATGTACATAGTACTTGTAAAAAGACATTGATTCAATGTAGTTAAGGAAATGCAGTAGTATAAATTAATATGGTGATAATTTCAGTGGCCACATATGACACAGATTATTATAGAAATTAACTAAAGAAAAAAGATTCATGGCAGTAATAACAATGACAAAATTAACAGCACAACATAAATAACAAATAGAGGAGAGAGGATCTGATATCCAAAGCTGCTCATTATATTATTTTAAATGTCCAGTTTTGAAACAAAAAAATATGAGACATGCAAAGAAGCCACAGTATATGGCTCATACACAGGAAAAAACTGTATTCACAAAACTATCCCTAAGGAATTTCAAATGTTGCACTTAATAAAGTAATACATTAAATCAAGTATCATAAATATATAAAATTTAAAATACTTTGTCTAATGAATCACTGCGGTTGGTGATTGCAGCCATGAAATTGAAAGATGCTTGCTCCTTGGAAGGAAAGTTATGACCCACTAGACAGCATATAAAAAGCAGAGACATTACTTTGTCAACAAAGGTCCGTCTAGTCAAGGCTATGGTTTTTCCAGTAGTCATGTGTGGATGTGAGAGTTGGACTATAAAGAAAATTGAGCGCTGAATAATTGATGCTTTTGAACTGTGATGTTGAAGAAGACTCTTGAGAGTCCCTTGGACTGCAAGGAGATCCAACCAGTCCATCCTAAAGGAAATCAGTCCTGTATATTGATTGGAAGGACTGATGTTGAAGCTGAAAGTCCCATACTTTGGCCACCTGATGCGAAGAGCTGACTCATTTGAAAAGACCCTGATGCTGGGAAAGATTGAAGGCAGGAGGAGAAGGGGACAACAGAGGATGAGGTGGTAGGATGGCATCACTGACACAATGGACATGGGTTTGGGTAGACTCCAGGAATTGAAGATAGACAGGGAGGCCTGGCATGCTGTGATTCATGGGGTCAAAAGAGTTGGAAATGACTGAGCGACTGAACTGAACTGATGAAAGAGGAGAGCAAAAAAGCTGGCTTAAAACTCAGCATTCAAAGAACTAAGGTCATGGCATCTGGTCCATCACTTCGTGGCAAATAGATGGGAAAGCAATGGAAATAGTGACAGACTCTTTTCTTGGGCTCCAAAATCACTGCAGATGGTGACAGCAGCCATGAAATTAAAAGATGCTTGCTCTTTGGAAGAAAAGCTATGACCAACCTAGATAGCATATAAAATGCAGAGACATTACTTTGATGACCAAGGTCCATCTAGTCAAAGCTATGTTTTGTCTAATAGTCATGTATGGATGTGAGAGTTGGACCATAACGAAAGCTGAGCACCAAAGAATTGATGCATTTGAACTGTGGTGTTGGAGAAGACTCTTGAGAGTCTCTTGGATTGCAAAAAAATCAAACCAGTCTATCCTAAAGGAAATCAGTCCTGAATATTCATTGGAAGGACTAATGCTGAAGCTGAAGCTCCAATACTTTGGCTATCTGTTGTGAAGAATAGACTCACTGGAAAAGACCCTGATGCTGGGAAAGATTGAAGGCAGGAAGAGAGGGGATGACAGAGGATGAGATGGTTGGATGGCACCACCGACTTGATGGGCATGAGTTTGAGCAAGTTATAAGAGTTGGTGACTGCCAGGGAGGCCTGGCATGATGCAGTCCATGGGAGAGCAAACAGTTGGACATGACTGAGCAACTGAACTGAATGAATTAAAGCAAATTTATTAGAGAATGGTATATCTCCAAAACAATATCATAAAAAATTTAAAATATGAAAAAGATCAAATAGGAATTCTGGAAGTGAACAATGTAACTGAAATAAAACAGACTACATGGGCTGAAAAAATTTGAACTGACAGAAGAAATAATCAGCAAACTTGAATATAGGTTCCTGAATATCATCTAGATTGAGGAGCACAAAGAAAAAACAATGAAGAAAATATAGCAGTTCCAGTGACCAGCTGGGGCACTATCAAGCATACCAATATACAGTGGCAGTCCCCGAATACAGCTGTGAAACAGGAGAAATAATATTTGAATAAATAATGAATATGTGAATGTACTGACGTGTCATCTGGAGTTTTACTTCTTCTTTTGAAATTTGGTCAACGCTGAAATCAGATTGATTATATTCTTTGCAGCCAAAGATGGAAAAGCTCTATACAGTCAGCAAAAACAAGACCGGGAGCTGACTGTGGCTAAGATCATGAACTCCTTATTGCCAAATTCAGACTTAAACTGAAGAAAGTAGGGGAAACCACTAGACCATTCAGGTACGACGTAAATCAAATCCCTTATGACTATACAGTGGAAGTGAGAAATAGATTTAAGGGACTAGATCTGATAGACAGAGTGCCTGATGAACTATGGACAGAGGTTCGTGACATTATACAGGAGACAGGGGTCAAGACCATTCCCATGGAAAAGAAATGCAAAAAGGCAAGATGGTTGTCTGAGGAGGCCTTAAAAATAGCTGTGAGAAAAAGAGAAGCAAAAAGCAAAGGAGAAAAGGAAAGATATTCCCATTTGAAGGCAGAGTTCCAAAAAATAGCAAGGAGAGATAAGAAAGCCTTCCTCAGAGATCATTGCAAAGAAATAGAGGAAAACAACAGAATGGGAAAGACTAGAGATCTCTTCAAGAAAATTAGAGATACCAAGGGAACATTGCATGCAAAGATGGGTTCAATAAAGGACAGAAATGGTATGGACCTAAAAGAAGCAGAAGATATTAAGAGCTGGCAAGAATACACAGAAGAACTGTACAAAAAAGATCTTCACAAGCCAGATAATCACGAGGATGTTAGCACTCTCCTAGAGCCAGACATCCTGGAATGTGAAGTCAAGTGGGCCTTAGAAAGCATCACTACGAACCAAGTTAGTGGAGGTGATGGAATTCCACTTGAGCTATTTCAAATCCTAAACAATGATGCTGTGAAAGTGCTGCATGCAATATGCCAGCAAATTTGGAAAACTCAGCAGTGGCCACAGGACTGGAAAAGGTCAGTTTTCATTCCAATCCCAAAGAATGCTCCAACTACTGCACAGTTGCACTTATCTCACATGCTAGTAAAGTAATGCTTAAAATTCTCCAAGCCAGGCCTCAGCAATATGTGAACCGTGTACTTCCAGATATTCAAACTGGTTTTAGAAAAGGCAAAGGAACCAGAGATCAAATTGCCAACATTCGCTGGATCATCGAAAAAGCAGGAGAGTTCCAGAAAAGTATATTTCTGTTTTATTGACTATGCCAAAGTCTTTGACTGTGTGGATCACAATAAACTATGGAAAATTCTCAAAGAGATGGGCATACCAGACCATCTGACCTGCCTCTTAAGAAACCTATATGCAGGTCAGGAAGCAACAGTTAGAACCGGATATGGGACAACAGCCTGGTTCCAAATAGATAAAGGAGTACATCAAGGCTGTATATTGTCACCCTGCTTATTTAACTTATATGCAGAGTACATCATGAGAAACGCTGGGCTAGATGAAGCACAAGCTGGAAGCAAGATTGTTGGGACAAATATCAATAATCTCAGATATGCAGATGACACCACCCTTATGGCAGAGAGTGAAGAGGAACTAAAAAGTCTCTCGATGAAAGTGAAAGAAGAGAGTGAAAAACTTGGCTTAAAGCTCAGTATTCAGAAAACTAAGGTCATGGCATCTGATCCCATCACTTCATGGGAAATAAATGGGGAAACAGTGAAAACAGTGTCAGACTTTACTTTCTTGGGCTCCAAAATCACTGCAGATGGTGATTGCAGCCATCAAATTAAAAGATGCTTACTCCTTAGAAAGAAAGTTATGACCAACCTAGATAGCATATTAAAAAGCAGAGACATTACTTTGCCAACAAATTCCATCTAGTCAAGGCTATGATTTTACCAGTGGTCATGTATGGATGTGAGAGTTGGACTGTGAAGAAAGCTGAGCACCGAAGAATTGATGCTTTTGAACTGTGGTGTTGGAGAAGACTCTTGAGAGTCCCTTGGCCTGCAAGGAGATCCAACCAATCCATCCTGAAGCAGATCAGTCCTGGGTGTTCATTGGAAGGACTGATGGTGAAGCTGAAACTCCAGTATTTTGGCCACCTCATGTGATGAGTTGACTCACTGGAAAAGACCCTGATGCTGGAAGGGATTGTGGGCAGGAGGAGAAGGGGACGACAGAGGATGAGATGGCTGGGTGGCATCGCCTACTCGATGGAAATGTGGTTGAATAGACTTTGGGAGATAGTGATGGACAGGGAGGCCTGGCATGCTGCAATTCATGAGGTCGCAAAGAGTCGGACACGACTGAGTGACTGAACTGAACTGAACTTGCAATTTGGATTCCTTTCATTTGTGTTTCTTCTCTGATTTCTGTGATTCTGACTTCTTCTGTACTGAAACACAAAAGACCCTGAATGGTCCAAGCAATCCTGAGAAAGAAGAACAGAGCTGGAGGAATCATGCTCCCTCACTTCAGACTATATTAAAAAGCTACAATAATCAAAATGGTATGGTACTAGCATAAAAACAGAAACATAGATTGCTCAAACAGAATAGAAATCCCAGAAATAAACCCACACATTCATTGTCAATTGATCATGGACAGAGGAGGCTAGAATAAACAACAGAGGAAAAAACAAGCCCTTCAATAATTGGTGCTGGGAAAACTGGATAGCTACTTATAAAAGAATGAAATTAGAACATTGTCTAAAACCACATACATAAGCACAAAATGGATTAAAGACCTAAATGAAAGACCAGATAATATAAAACTCCTAGAGGAAAGCAAAGGAACACTCTTTGACATAAATTACAACAATATTTTTGGATCCAAAAGGAAACCATCAGCAAAACAAAACAACCTACCAAATGGGAGAAGATATTTGTAAATGGTATGATTGATAAGTGGTATTGATAAGTGGTATGATAAATAACATGTTAGTTATCAACATTGAATAATAATAATAATAACCTGATTTAAAAACAGACAAGATCAAATAGACAATTTTCCAAAGAGGAAATGCAGGTGGGCAACAAGCATGTGCAACAAAAGTCCACAGCATTGCTAGTCAAAAGGGAGAGGCAAATAAAAACCACAGTGAGATATCACCTCACATCTGTCTGAATGGATGTCATCAAAATGAACACAAATTACAAATGTCGGCCAGCATGCAGAGAAAAAGATAGCCTCCTACACCATTGAAGGAATGTAAATTGTTGCAGCCACACTGAAAACATTATGGAGTTTTCTCCAAAAATTATATAGAATCACCATATGACCCAGCAATTCCACTCCAGAGTATATATCTGAAAAAAAATTGAAAAGATACATGAAAGGTAATATTCATTGCATTGTTACTTATAATTGCTAAGGTATGGAAGCAACCTAAATGTCCATTAACAAATGAATGGATAAAGATGTGTCATATATATACAAAGAAATGTTACTCAGCTGTAAAGAAGAATGAAATGTTGAGATCTGTTTGCCACATGGATGGACTTGGAGGGCATTATGCTAAGTGAAATATGTCAGAGACAAACACTGTATGATACCACTTATATGTGACATCTAAAAAATACCACACACTACTGAATAAAACAGAAAACAAGCAGACTCACATATATAGAAAAGAAATCAGTGTTTTACCAGAGGGAAGGGGTGGGGGTGGACATGTAGGAAAAAAAGAGAAAGATTTGTCCAATGGAATTTTAAAAGTGATCCAGTTATATGCTATCTTTAAGATATATCCTTTAGATTCAGACATAACAGGTTGAAGGTAAAAAAAAAATAAAAAGTTATGTCATGCTAATATGTATCAAAAGAAAACTACAATGGCAGTAGTAATAATAGCTAAAAAGACTTAAAAAGAAAAAATGTTACTAGCTTTGGGGAAGAACATTTTATAATGATACGTGTCCATCAAGAAGACAAAGGAGTTCTAGATAAAAAAAGAACCCAAAAATTAAATGCAAAAACTGCCAAAATTTGAAGGAAGAAAAAAATTAATAGGTAGAAGTTCAATACCCTATTTTTAATCATTTATAAGAGTACGAGTCAGAAGTTCCAAAAGGAACTAGAAGACTTGAACAATACTATAATCCAACTTGACCTATCACATATTCTACAGAACATGCCACCCTACAACAATAGAACCCACACGTTCTTAAGTGCACTTGAAACATTCTCCAGGAACAGAACATACGTTAGTTCACAAAATAAGCCTCAATCAGTTTAAATTCATTGAAATCATACAAAATACTTAAAAGGATGAAATTTTTGTGGTCAGTATTATAAATCAATAACAAGAAAATGTGGGAATTAAATAACACACTACCAAGTGACCAATAAGTCAAATGGGTCAAAGAAGAAACCACAAGGAAAATTAGAAAATGTCTTCAGATTAAAAAATGATAAACTTTTAGTCAGATTAACTAAAAAAGAACCAGTAACTCCAGTTATGGAAATAAAATGTGAAAGAGATGACATAACTACCAACCTCACAGAATAAAAAAAAAATGGTAAGAGAATACACTAAATTAGCTAACATAGATGGAAATAATATATATATATATTACAGTTAGTTAGTATACACTAATATATATATATATTACACAGTTAGTTAATATACACACATATATATTAAATATTTATTTTATATACTCTGTTGTCTTCAGAAATAATTCAGTATCTTTTATTGAACTCATGCCCCTGATGATAATTATAAACTAAAACATAACAAAGAAATTCAACTCTTTAAAAGTATTAGAAAGTGAACAAAGTAGCTAAAATTGGACTGGTTGTCACTCCTTAAAAACAAATCACCCTGGGGGAGATGCATATAACTTTTCTAGAGAAAATTGCCAATTGCATTTGCCCACAGGAGCTGGTGGTAGACAACAACAAGTTACATAGAACTCTTTTCAGTGAGGATTTGTGGCCTAGCTACTCAGATTGTAGACAATGGATAGCTTCGAGCTGTTAACTCCTTCAGGTTGCTTTCCCAGGGCAGCTGGTATTTGGCTATTTATGAAGGTATGGAAACAAACACCCATCCATTTTGCCCCAAGCAACATACTTCAGCATACAATATATACTTCAAAACCCCCTATCAGGCTTTGTTGGGCTGAAGTTTTGCATTTAACTTCTCCCCTGTGTAATCCTATTGCTCCTCCCTTCCTTTCACAGGTGTCACTTATTCCCTTAAAAAAATGCAAACTATTTCAGCATGTGCTTCCAGAAAAAAAAAAAAAAATCTGTACTGCTTCATGCCAGGATCATCAGTCCAAGGAGGCGAGCAATAAGTTAAGGCTAAAGGCTGGAATTTGACTGTCTGCATGATATTGAGATACATTGGTGGTAGGAAGAGTGCAGACAGCCCTTGGAACAAGTCCACAGTCTCACTGATAAAAAATGTATGTGAGGTGAGTGTGAATGAAGTACTGATGGAAGTGAATGCACTAGCAGACACAGTGTATCAGGCATCTGAGATGCATGGGGGAAAATAGCCATGCTACTGAAGCGCTGCCGCCTGGACATGGAGGAAGGCGGCTGTTAAAGCAGTGGTGGATGATAACAGGCTCTGGGGCATCTGATCAGGAAGCTGGCATTTATACTCTGATTCTGTTTGTCCTCAACCCAGACATACCACTCCGATCTCATGGTACATTCTCACTGGTCTGTCACACCTACCATACCTTTCATGAAGGGCAAGTCTGGCCACAGTCACTTGGTCTTCTATAGTCAGAGGTCTTGAGTATACCAGAACTCAGCCATGCACTAGATAGTTTTTCAAAAGCTGTGAATCTCTCTCCTGCAGATAGCATGGCTGTGTTCTACAACCCATATCTTGTGTTGCGATTCTCTCATAAAGGATTGTCGCAGACTTTATGTTTCATTTACTTCTCTGATACCTCCAAAATCATAGCATCTGCCAGATCAGCTACTTGTTAACTTCATTCCTTCTTGGAATCTTCTGTAAAGATAGGGTGCCTGGAGTTAAAGTGGCCATCCTGTAAGCAAACTGTGAAGAATGTCACAGTTAGTTATGCAGACCTAGTGCCCTAAAGCTTGACCTTTGAATAAAGCTTCCACACTCTATTTTCATTAAATTCTAACAATGTCATGCTTTTAGCCATTTTTTTGTTGTTTTACAATTCCCATTTCTTTAAAAGTTTTCCTATATAATTTGGTAATAGGAAATAAATAAATCTATGCATTTACAAGTTTCCATGTGAAATTTTTGTATCATTAGGATGTATCTCAGAGATAAATATATCTTATGGATGAACTCAGTCAATTAAGTGGGTGCACTGGTTGCCTTTGTTCTCTTCTAATGCTTCATTTTTCTAGATGGAGTCATCCCTTTTCAACTGAGCTTCAGTATATATGAACATCTCTGCTGATTTCAGCAATAGCACTGAGCACAATTTGCTTGCCTTATTTTTGTTAAATTACAATGTGTTGTTTCTCAAGAGTTGCCTCAGTTCCTCATGAAACTAAACTTTCTGTAGCTAGAAAGCATAGTTGGCATGATATATTTGGATATGTCTAAATAACATTTGTGACCATAGTTTAGGTTGTGTCAATAAACTCTTACATATTATAGTCTAGGTTTGGGGGCATGACTTTGTAAGAGAAGGATGGCAGTAGCAGAAAATGACCAAGTGCCAGGAATTGTCTAATTTATTTTTCCAAAGAATGAATAGTAAAAAATCTTAGATTTTTTAGGATTCCTAAAAATTTGATAGTTTCATATTTTAGATTAATTAAATGGATTTTATTGTATTTTCTTCATCAAACACAAAAAAGTTTAGAATGTAACCTTTCTTTTTTTATATCATAATTATTTGTTCTGTACAAGAATTTGTGAAGTAATTAGTTATTATTTACCTATTTACAGGGCTTCCCTGGAGGCTCAGATGGTAAAGAATCTGCCTACAGTATAAGAGATCACGGTTCAATCCCTGAGTTAGGAAAATCCTCTAGAGAAGGGAATGGCTACCCATGCCAGTATTCTTGCCTGGAGAATTCCATGACAGAGGAGTCAGATACAAACACTTATCTCTTCACACTTGATTGAACATGAAAAAGATTTGTTAACTTTTAATACAAATTCAATTATTTTGATATGAGATGGATGATAGTGAGTTGATAAATGATTGATTCTATTTATCAGTATATGCATAGATTGATAGATGGAAATCTAATATACAGCAAATGAAGTGTGTAGAGAATATTAACTTCTTGTTAATATACAACTTTAACATCTACAAGTAATCTAATCAAATTGTGCTGCCTACTTATCTCATTATTTTTATTTCCACTTATTTAGTCTTGTAATGTTTAAATGATGCATATACACATCTCTGAACATACTGTTAAACTATAATGTGTCATTAGCATGCTATGAGAGTGAGAAGACAGACACTTGGCAAATAAAATAAATGATCACTTCAAAGAGAAAAATTCTAAGAATTCTTTTAATAATTATTTTATTATTCTAAGAATAGTAGCTTGGAGAACACTAATAATCATAGCTGAATATCATAAACAGCTAAAATCCATATCTGGAAAATTAAAATTAATTATCATTTAGGAAGATCCAGATATTCTCAATAGTAAAAGATGTACAGATTTCAAAGCTAAATATTCATTAAAGTATACTTAACACACTTTTCTATACATGCAGTTTTGATTCTCTTAAATCATGATATATAATTTTTCTGTACAAAAATATTATTTAACTTTTGATACAATACCACCTCTCACTACTATTTTTCTAATTAAAATTATGATTTATTTATCAATATTATAAACTCAGTATTATTAAATATTAAAGCAATGAAGGTGCTCATTAACAATGCACAAACATAACTTACTTTTAAAATCAAAATCATACTTGCTTTGTTTCTGAAAAAATAAGGCATTTCTAATTGAGAACACTGAAGATGTGTTGTTACAATACACTGATATTTTCAAGTGTTCTTTTTATATGCTTTGCTGTAAACATTTTAATGTGCTACACATTTTAAGAGTAAAAAATAATTCTGATTGGTAAACACAATTCTCATTTTTGGAAATATTTGAAGAGAATAATAGAAAAGTGAAGATAATCTAATGTAGTTTTAACTTTCCAGTGGAATTTGTATTTTGGCTGGAAATGTCACTTAGTGGCCAAAAATGATAGTCACAGATATAGTAATATAGAAGGACTAAAGAAATTTATAGAGAGACAAATGTGAAATCTTCTGTGAAGGACATAGAGGACATATCACAATATCAAGTATAAAGTGAATTTCAGCATATAACTTCATTTGTTGCCACCTTATCCTTGTCATATCACAACCACCATCACTCACAGTGAATCATTCTCTATTTGATGTTATAACTGCTTCTATCAGTCTGTTCTTGGAAAGAATTCTCATTTAACCCCTCTTCACTTGATAACTACTTCTGTTCTACTGATACTCTACTCTGAGCATTTCTGAAGGAAATGACCTGTCTGTCTTAAAAAAAAACAAACCTCATTCTTGGCACATATTTGTAGTATATGCAGGGAAAGTTACTTTGAAATAGATCCTATTCTCCTTTCTCAAATATCAGTACCTATAAATTATGTAATATATTTGTTAAATTTTCCCCAAGGATTTTTAAACGTTTAATTTTGATAAGAATTTTATGTCTAAAATCTTCAAGGTAGTAAAAATCATTCAAAACAGAGCTGTTTATTTTCTGTGTTGTACTTTTATAAAAGTACAGTACAAAGATTATGTGAATGTTTATGAAAATTTGTGAGATAATAATGAAGGTTTTTTCATGGCTAGTTCTGTTTATCCTAAGTCATTTTAATTTAACCATTACTGAAAAACCTTATTGTGATTTTTAATAAACACTGTGAAACATATCATGTAGTTCTTTGAATAAGGCAATTCAGATGAAAAACAAAGTTAATGTTTTTTTTTTTTTCCCAGAATGAAGGATGTAATCTCAATTACATCAAAAATAGTACATCA
Source organism: Cervus canadensis (assembly GCF_019320065.1). Taxonomy (NCBI): domain Eukaryota; kingdom Metazoa; phylum Chordata; class Mammalia; order Artiodactyla; family Cervidae; genus Cervus; species Cervus canadensis. The sequence continues at coordinate 23,638,082 of NC_057394.1, forward strand.
TACCCTCATTGACTCTCAGTTTGAGCAGGGTACTCCAGGATTCCTGGTCCCAGGACACAGCAGATTCTCCTTTGATCTACCCCTACTTCTTATACATCGGTAGCACCTTAGATGGCATTCTTTGTCCTTCCATGGGGACAGGGTGGTCTCTCTGGGTAATCTTAAAGCCAAAAGAGAATTGAGGCTATCTCAGAAGTACCTAATTAGTTAGTCTTTTAGCCTACATGTGGAGTTGATGTTTTCTGTGTTCCCTTCGACCCATCTGAAAGGCCTCTAAGTTTGATACTACAGTCCATGTACAGAATGCCAGGTAGTTGGGTGATCAACTACTTCTTTTCTTGTCCCCACAATTCTGCAGTTCTCAAAGAATAGGCTTTGTATGTCTTCGGTATCATTTCTATTTTTTGTTTCTCTATTTTAGTGTAGAATTCACACTTTGTGATGTAGTTGACTCTGCCTTCCTCTTAATATACCAGAGCTGAGGGAATTAAAATATCATTTTTATCTCTTAATAGGGGAAACTTTTTAGAATAATATCTGTGTTCTAAAAATTCAATATATAAATTATTTTATTACTACTTTACTTTGGGTTTCAATACGTATTGAGTTAACTGCTTTGAAATACCCATACTACAAAATAACAAAGAAAATAGCATTTCTTTCTCTTGTACATTGCAGTTAAAACAACCTCCTCTCTAGCCTACTCTTTGCAGATGGAGGCGTAGAGATGAGAATGATTGCTTTTGAATTGTTTAAGTTGCAATAGAAGAAGAAATCGAAGAAGTTGGTATTCACCTTAGTTCACTACTAAAATAGTAATTTGAAGCAAAATCCTTACTTTTAAAGGTAGTAGGCTACAGAGGAGGTTATTATAATAAAAATGTACAAGAGAAGAAAATTATATTTTTGTTAGTTTGTAGTATTAGTATTTCAATGCAGTTAGTAGGTCTTAAAACCTAAAATTAAACTATTAATAAAATTATTTAAATATATAATTTTTAGAACACAGAAACCTGGAATATTAAGAGCTTACTTTTCTAGGTCTAGTGTAAAGATTGTGCTGCTTAGTGATAAAAAAAGTTTCTTATAAAATACACTGCCATTAAATAAATTCTTCCACATAGCGAGTAAAAGTAAAGCTTTCTTCTCCTCTCCTAGTTTGAGAAGTGACTTTACAAAACAAAATTATTTTAATGTTCTACTTGAACTGCCTTTAGTTAACTGTTAGTCAAGTTGTTATCTTGCTGTTGAACTATTAGGTTCCTCACATTAGACAGATATTCTATTGAGATGTGTTGGATCAATTGAAAATTGTACCTGGCAATAAAGGAGCTCCTAGGTTTATCAGAATGGGAGCAAATCAAAGAATGTTACAAATTCACATGAAAAGAGTTTATCTCATTTGAAATCAATTCTACTCTAATCTTTTAATTGTTCACATTAAAATCTCTTGTAATAATATGTTATTTTCCAACCTTCCATAATTGCTTTTCATAAGCACAAGTTTTCCAGAGATAAAAAAATTAACTTTTAAGTTTTTGTTTAAGATTATATTGTTATTTTATTTTATTTTAGATTTTTTTTGTTTCTTCTTCATTAGTATGATATGTTATGACATTGCATTACATATTAATGTTTATATAAATATTATCTTAAGCAAAATAAATTAGAATCTAAAATAAGTCAAATGGGAACTTTGCATTGTAAGATTTTAGCTTGAGTAAATCTAATAATCTAAGATTTAATAAATCTACTTGAAATATAAATTTAAAAAATCCTTGTTAAAAAATCTACTTGGAAGATAAATAAGACAAAGATGCTGATCAGTGGATCAGAAAAATAAGAAAACACAAATCGGTAACTGACTATAAAGAGCATAGAAAATTAAGTTTAAAATATTCGTGTAGTGCATTATAGTGCACAATATAACATATATTTCTAGTAATCAAATAAATTCATCAAGACTTGCTTCTTGATCTTGGAACTATCAAGAAAATGTAATTTTCTCCATTATTATATAAAATGGAGTTAACATTCTCCATTATTATATAAATGGAGTTATACATGCCTTTGTGGCACCAAGACATTTTAACTTTCCACTACTACCACTCCAACTCTGTACATTTCTTTACCCAATGAATTATTATCTTGCAAAAATAATTTAGAAAATTTAGCTTGATCAGCTACCAAATTTTTTTTAAAAAGTTACAATAGCTCTCTTTATTCCTTTTAAGCCAATTATCTGAAATTAATATCAATATTAAAACATTGTGTTCTCATGATACATTTAGATGTAACTATAAATATCACATATTTATCAGTAGTTATTTTAATGTTCCCTTTTGTCTTTTCTTCTCTTTAAGTTTTGTTCTTACTTTCCTTAAGTAATCCTGTGTTTCCTAAAGTTTATAGAAGCCCTTCTGTCTGAACCATTAGACATCTGAACTTGTTATCTTTGTTCCTCTCTAAAGAGGTACATATATTTCTTACCTCAAAATCAATTTGCCCTCAATTATCTATAAATGGTGTTCAAATGTCTCCTAGCTTCTAGTGTTGAAAATGAAAAAACATATCAGTCTGCACTTTCTATGTAATATGTTCTTACTATATATACATGTATTCTTGTTACATATATATGTTGTATTTATACACACACACACACATATATATACATACACACATGCAAATATATGTACACATATACTTGTGTTAGATTTTCTGTTTCTTCTTTTGATTCATAAATGTCACCAGAATTCATCTGAGTATATGCCTTTTCTACTTAAAATGCAAAGAACAGATTCACTTAAATACTAACACTCAAATATTTATTTGCCTTAAATACATTTCTTCTATTAATTATTCAGTTTAGTCCAGCATCTGTTCATTTTATCAATTCTAAATTTCTACTTGCACAGTAGTTCTCTAGGATTTTTTCCTTCAAATGCATTTCTTTTCAGTTCTGGATTGTTTCTTCATATAATTGCTTTGTTGTGAGTCATTTTATCTTTTTGACATCTGTAACCTTAATTCATTTCCATTATTTTTATTGCTTATATTTAAAGTTTTAAGTATAATGTGTATGATTTTTAATTTCATAAAGTCATTTTAGCTCAAAATAGTTTTCTCTCACATTTGACATAATTTCCTGGTTTCCACTTCCACTATATTAGGTACTCTGATTACTAATGTCACAATCTCAGACCGGCATTATAGTGACCACCTTGTCTGCAAAAGTGCTCCCTCTCTCTCAGAATCATGCTTTTAATTATTTATATATAGTATTTTTTATTAGTAGCACCTATACATATTTCTTACCATATTAAATATGTATTGATTTTATTTTTAAATTTTGCCTGACAAAATAGAAGCTACTTACAGCAGCGAATTTTTCAGTCATGGTGGGAACAGTACCAGTGGTCACTTAGGAAATGAATAGATAAGTTCCTAGAAGCTTCTCATTTTTTTATAATTACAGTTATTTTTCTCCTTATTTACTACCCTTGTACATGCTAAGTCACTTCAGTCGTGTCCTACTCTGTGTGACCCTGTGGATGGTAGCCCCCGAGGCTGCTCTGTCCGTGGGATTCTCCAGGCAAGAAGGCTGGAGTGGGTTGCCACTTCCTCCTCCAAGGGATCTTCCCCATCCAGGGATGGAACCCGAGCCTCTCCTCTCTCCTGCGTTGGCAGGCAGGTTCTTTACCACCAGGGCCACCTGGGAAGCCACCTCTACCCTTAGTAGAGAGCAAGAAATGGGGCTTCCTAGGTGGCCCTGGTGGTAAAGAACCTGTCTGCTAATGCAGGAGACATTAGAGACCTGGGTTTGCTCCCTGGATGGAGAAGATCCGTTGGAGAAGGGCATTGCAAACCACTCCACTAAATTCCATCTCACTTAAAATCAATTCGTTATTTGTTGAATCTCTTTATTAATTACTTGGGAAAGAGAGGAAGCTTCGGTCTTTTTTGACCTCTCCCTGTTTCTTTCAAGGTCACTGTATTTTATTAGAGAGCTTTTTAAAAACATTTTGAAGTATTTTGTACACTCATTGTTTTTAATTCAAAGGAATATCACCAACAGTCAATACTTTAAATTTAACTTTGAAAAAAATTTGAATATTCCACCAGAAGAGTGTTTAAGACATCCAATGCAAAGTCCTATTACACAGGTGAAGAAACTAAGGCTGGAAGAGGTTATGGGACTATTGCTAGTTCATGACAGATATAAAATTGTAGAACAGGACATCTTTTGCCCAACTTGCACTCCACTTAATATAATAAGATGAATCATAATAAAATTTTACTGTAGATTCACTGGCAATTAATATTGCAATGAATATTAGATTTCAAATCAATACTTTAAAATGCTATTATTCTTCTGTTTTTTTTATGGAAAATTCATTCTTAGTTTTGAAAACTTATTATGTTAAAATCTTACCAAAGGAAGGATCACATTTCAGAAAATATGCATGTGTGTATGTCTGCACACATGTGAATACAAAATAGCACTGCAACCTCTTTTGTCATTTATAACTTCCAGATTTTTCTAAACAGATAACTTGCCTCATCCTGCTTTGTCAAAATTGAGCTCAGTGTCCATGTTTCATCCTTTTAATCTCTCATTTTAAGTCTAACTTCATAGCTCCTTAATCATACTACTGAGTTTTCTTCAAAGCCCTTTCCATTTGTCAGCATCTTTATGACATTAAAGTGTCTCAAACTGAAGACAGTATAACAGGTGTGTGACCTTATCAACGTTCTTGTTTATTGCTTATTTTTCACCTGTCAGAAGAATATAACTGAAACCTGATATGACAGGGAACTTTAAATGTATGGGATGGCATTGCTATATTTAAATGGAGGACCTCTATTTTTCCATGGAATGTGTAATGATAGCAAATCTTTAAAAATTAACCACTCCATGTAGTATGATACAAATCTGTGACATTTCATATATTATTTAGATGGCTTTTTTTTTTTTTTGAGTTCACAATAGCTGAGTACTCTCAGTTAACAGTTAATGTAACAGTTTGTAATGGTTACAAATTTCAGTTCTGCAAAGTTACTTTAAAAGGCTTCCAAATGTAAAAATGCAGCAATCTACATTTTTGCATTTGAAAATAACTGGTTCTTTAAAGCTGGAGCTTTTGTACAAAGAATAGGTATTAGGTTTGCAAACAAAGCTTTCAAATGATATCTAGAACTAAATTATTAGCACTCACCAAACACTTGCATGTTTGATAAAATTAAGAAGAAAAATGAAATGATTTTCGTAACTCTTTCCAAAATATCAAATTTGAGGGTTAGCCAGAAGGTAGCTTCAGCAATTTTTGCCAAAAAAGGGGAGAAAGTATGAAAGACAGATAGAACATTAAATTTAGCAAAAACCACTACAATATTGTAAAGTAATTAGCCTCCAACTAATAAAAATAAATGAAAAAAAAAGAAAAGGAGTGTTGCCCATGAAATAGTAGATCACTAAAGATGAGGGGAAGCGGAAGCTTATCAACTACTTTTTCAACATGTTATGAAAAGGCTGTTTGTGGCATACTTTGGTAAGAAGAGAGTGCCTGGAAACTCCTGGTGTGTTAGAAGAAGAACCCAAAGGTATATAAGGTATGGTAAATATAGTTGGGGGTGCACTGAGAAGCAATCATTGGCCAGGATGCCAAAGGTGCACACAAGTAGGGGAGGTGCTGTGACCAGTGAGGGAGTAAGGTACCTTCCCGGGTGGCTTCCACCTGTCATTAGTAGAATAGAACCCTAGACTCCTTGCCAGGCACTGCTTCTGGAAGCAGACTATATAGGAGCTTCTTCTCATAATCTAATGATCCTCTCCCAAATCCCTCCAATAACCTGCTTTGGGATCTAAAAGGGATCAGGGACCTGCTTCTTCATTGGGCTCTTGTTGACCATTACCTGAAGGTAAATTGCTGTAGCCCTACAATGCCTTGGGCATGGTGGCACTGCAAATATATCTCTTTAGGGCATCCCAAGCGGTGGTTTTTCACAGGGAAACATATGAGCAGGTGGTATCAGAAGAAATATCCCCCACTCACAAACATGCAAATACAAACGTACATTTGCTAAATATGCACATTCTCTTAGGTTGTTTTTATAAACCTTAGAATTTGCATCATAGAGATGACTTTGTCAAAGTTAATCATAGATGTTTTATAATTTTACGTATCATTATATTGTCTGGTCACACTGGTGTAAGCAAAATGGCTAAGTATTCCTTAATTAATATTTATTATAAGTTGTCACTATGTGGCACATTTGAATAATTCCAATAGCATGTTTCAGTATTATAAAGCAGAGTTGTTAATATTCTTCTTTCTGGGTTTTCAGAATTAGTGTAACTCTTCATTTTTTTCTGCCACTTATTCCTAAAGCTTGATAAATTAGCTAGCTGACCTCTCAAGTTGCTTTTTAATGTTAATAATGAATTATAACTTGGCAGATGATTATGTGCAACACGGAATCTGCACATTATAAACTAAGTAGTGTTAATATAAATAATATTATATAGTATGAATAGATTATTTCTAAGATAAGCAAATAAGATTATATAATAATTTGTGACTTTTTGTAGATCTACAGAATCAAAATTAAATTAAAAATTGAAAATTCAGGTCACAATATGTAATTTATTTCTGTCTTCATATCCTACTTAAGACACTTCTGAATTTATTCTGCAAATATATTAACATACAGACTTGGGGAAAAGGTCACATTTAAATTACATGACAATTATGAGAAAGATTCCAAAAATAAGCCTATCTAAGTATCAGCAGATTGGTATTTTTGACCTGGCTTACATGAGTGTGAGGACTGGCAAAACTGAAATCTGTAGCACAGGCCAGAGCAGGCTAGACACTCTCATGCAGGAGCTGATACTGTAGTATTAGAGGCAGATTTTCTTCCACAGGGAAACCTTGGTTTTGCTCTTGGGCCTTCCATTGATTTGATGAGACCCCCTAGATAAAAGGGGTTCCCCAGTGGTTCCATGGTAAAGAATCCTCCTGCCAATGCAGGAGACATAAGAGATGCGGGTTTGATTCCCGGTTGGAGAAGATCTTCTGGAGGAGGGGGCATGGCAGCACACTCCAGTATTCTTGCCTGGAGAATCCCACGACAGAGGAGCCTGGTAGCCTACAGTCCATAGGGTCACAAAGAGGTGGACATGACTGAAACGACTTAGCATGCCTGCACGCACCCAGATAAAAGAAGATAATCTCCTTTATATATGGGCAATTGATTGTAGGTATTACCCACATCTACAAATTACCTTCATAGCAATACATAAATTAACTTTAAATAACTGGATACCATAGCCTACACGAGTTGACACAAAGTGTAACCATCACTGTCCACTCCTTGTATCCTTGGCACCCTTACACATCTTTTAAAATCACACTTAAACTCCCAATAAAGACAATAACAAAGTCCTATTTTACCTAACATGATACAGGGATTCTGAAACAACAGAAAACCATCTAACAGTTTTCCTAAGAGAGGATTCAAGGTCCTTGTGTGATGTTTACTTCTTACTGATAACCTGTGACTTAAAAATACCATCATTTACTTTAATTATTAGTAATGAATGTTGTGTTAGATTATAAGGGGATGATAAAATAGGGAAGAAGTCAGAAATGCTTGCTGTATACACACAGATATATTCATAATAAATAAATTTATGTTCATAAGGAAGAAATACTCTTTAATAAAACAGTCCTCATCCTTCAGCTGCTTAGTTACATGGTTGTAACTTGTATTTATAAAGTATGTTCTTTCAGTATGCATTCCATATTTTCTTTGTCTTCAGTGAGTACCTCAGTTGGTCATTGATCTTTGTGTAGTCCAGTAACAAATTTTATTCCTCATAGATATGAGTGATTTATGTAATCCTGACCAAATTGTTTGTTGTAATTCTCCACCGACTTTAATGTCAGAATTTATTGTCAGCATTGGTAATTGAAGTGTGATCACCTGCATCACCTTCATAAAATTGTGTCAAGATAAATTATAATTTATCACCCAGCAATTTCATGATAATGTGGTATGTGTACCTGAAGTTTATTTTTAAAATATGTAATGATAAATGTATGTTTCTTTGTAGAGACAAAGCTCATTTCATTGCAGTTTGTTTTTTTGAGCTTTACAGATTAGTGTTTTTTGACAAATTGATGGTTTGCGTCAATCTAGTTTATCAGCATCATTTTTTCAAAAACATTTGCTCACTTCATATCTCTGTGTCACACTTTGGTAATTCTCACAATATTTCAAAAATTTTGTATTAGCTCTAGTGACCCATGATCAGTGATCGTTGATGTTACTACTCTGATTCCCTGATGGCTCTGATGACGGTTACCCAAATTAAGGAATGTTTGTTGTTTTTTATACATGATGGTATCACACACTTAGTAGACTGTGACTTTTATATGCACTGGGAAACCAGATATGTTATGTGACTTGCTTTATTGTGATTTTCACTTTATAGTGTTGGAAGCAAATGTGTAGTATCTTCCATGTATGTCTGTAGATGACTTTTGGTTGTAGTACTGAATTATTATCTCAGCATTTTAGAAACAAAAATGGTTACCACAACTTATCACATTAAAGATAGTAAGGTCCATAGAAGCTTGACAAATTAGGTGGTAAGTTTCCATACTAAAATATTCTTACATCACATGCAAGTCTTTATGGGGAGAAAAAATAAAACAAAAATATTAACATACTTAATGCTAATTTTGTTCACTTATAACCTATAACCCCTGAAAGTGTAGTTGTGCTGGTTGTTCGACTGTTCCTCTTACACCATGGATAGTGGCTGCTTGCTGCTTCAGTGTTCTGTCTTACCACTTTCGAACAAAAATGTAACCAATTCCCTGTATTCGAGTCATTAAAAAGAAAACTAGACATGGACTTATCCAGTACTAATCCAGTGCTTGACCAGCGATATTTCATTTTTAAATCTAACCTAGTATTTATAGAAGACCCAGAGGAATCGGGTGGAGAGGGAGGTGGGAAGGGGGATCGGGATGGGGAATATGTGTACTCTATGGCTGATTCATATCAATGTATGACAAAACCCACTGAAATGTTGTGAAGTAATTAGCCTCCAACTAATAAAAAAAAAAAATAAAAAAAAAAAAAGAAGACATTTTTGTTAATGAGAGATACCTATTTATATGGCATAGTAATTTTAATATAAAAAGAAATATTTAGATTTTTCATCATTAAAATAAAATAAATAATAAAGTATGTTATCATATATCCATACTTTATATACTGGTATAGATCTCACTAAGCAATTCATCCTAGCATTTTAAACCTTTCTCTCCTGCTTCCATCAGTGCTGACATCCTGTAAGGTAGCCCATCTTGACTGTTCCCCATGTTCCTCTGGCTGTTCTTGCTTTTCACTCCCTATTGGGATGTCCTTTCCCTTGTACTTGTTGACCCTTCTTAAACTTAAAGAAAGCTAGCCCGAGGCCTGAACATGAGGCTTCAACTTTGATATTATGTTTTGTAAAACTAAAAAGACATTTTAGTACCCTTTCCTGCAAAATGCCCATTTTTTCTTTAATTGTATATATTACAGAAATGATCATAATTACTAAATGTATAGGGTACCTATGACAGAAATAAGGACTTATTTATTCATATGTTTCAATCCCTGAAATTACTTGCATGGTATTTTATGTATTAATTGAATTTGATTGAGTGACACAAGTGTATATTAATAAATGTAAAATCTCCCTTTAAAGAAATACTTTAGAAACCAATATGGCCTATATTGTCAACAATACCTGCATGCAAAATGCAGTATCATTTGTACTAAACATGAAAATAAACAAAACACAACTAATTAATATCAGTATAAAAGTAAATAATAATGAGATTTTTAGCTAAATTCTTAATTTATTCAGCTTTCTGTAATTATGAAAAGAAGTTGAAAGTCACAAAATACACTGCTAAATAAAAATTGAGGACTTTATTTTAATATTGAATGCCTTTAGTAGACAATTTTATAATCATAAAAATGTTTTGTATTTATAAAATAATCAGTATAAGAAAACCTTAAATAAAATATCATAAGAAAAAGCATTAAAATTTAAGCAAAATAATATATTTCCTTTTTGACTAATTAGTATTTTAGGTTTTTATTTTTAGGAACCATAGTTGTACTTAAGTCTTTGACTTTGTTTTTGGACTGTCAAATTTTCTTTTGGTCCAGATGGATGTCATCTAGCACCACCCACTTCTAATGTGTTACAATGATATTTTAAAATTTGTTATAGTATGCAATATTTAGAAATGCCTTTCCTCTCAGATAAAGACTAAGTTTTTCCATAAAGTTATCAACTTTAATAATATATTTTAATTAATTTGCTATTTTTCTGTATGGCTGGTTTTCCCCAAAAACTTTTTTTTTACTGAGGAGATAGTGACTCAGACAGTAAACAGTCTGCCTGCAATGTGGGAGACCTGGGTTCGATCACTGGGTTGGGAAGATCCCTGGAGAAGGAAATGACAACCCATGCTACTATTCTTGCCTGGAAAATCCCATGAACAGGGTGGCCTGGAAGGCTATAACCCATGAGACTGCAAAGAGTGGGACACAACTGAGTGGCTTCAGTTCAGTTCAGTCGCTCAGTCACATCAGACTCTTTGCGACCCCATGAATCGCAGCACGCTAGGCCTCCCTGTCCCTCACCAACTTCCGGAGTTCACCCAAACCCATGTCCACTGAGTCGGTGATGCCTTCCAACCATCTCATCCTCTGTCATCCCGTTCTCCTCCTGCCCTCAATCTTTCCCAGCATCAGTGTCTTTTCAAATGAGTCAGCTCTTCGCATCAGGTGGCCTCAGCTTTAGCATCAGTCCTTCCAGTGAATATTCAGGACTGATTTCCTTTATGATGGACTGGTTGGATATCCTTGCATGTCCAAGGGACTCTCAAGAGTCTTCTCCAACACCACAGTTCAAAAGCATCAATTCTTCAGCACTCAACTTTCTTTATAGTCCTCCTCTCACATCCATACATGACCACTGGAAAAACCATGGCCTTGACTAGACGGACCTTTGTGGACAAAGTAACGTCTCTGCTTTTCAATATGCTGTCTAGGTTGCTCATAACTTTCCTTCAAGGAGTAAGCATCTTTTAATTTCATGGCTGCAATCACCATCTGCAGTGATTTTGGAGCCCAGAAAAATAAAGTATCTCACTGTTTTCACTGTTTCCCCATCTGCTTGTCATGAAGTGATGGGACCAGATGCCATGATCTTAGTTTTCTGAATGTTAGCCAACTTTTTCACTCTCCTCTTTCACTTTCACTTTCATCAAGAGGCTCTTTGGTTCTTCACTTTCTGCCATAAGGTGGTGTCATCTGCATATCACAGGTGATTGATATTTCTCCCGGCAATCTTGATTCCAGCTTGTGCTTCATCCAGCCCAGCGTTTCTCATGATGTACTCTGCATATAAGTTAAATAAGCAGAGTGACAATATACAGCCTTGAGGTACTCCTTTTCCTATTTGGAACCAGTCTGTTGTTCCATGTTCTAACTGTTCCATGTTCTAAACAGTTCTAACTGTTGCCTCCTGACCTGCATACAGGTTTCTCAAGAGGCAGGTCAGGTGGTCTGGTATTCCCATCTCTTTCAGAATTTTCAACAGTTTATTGTGATCCACAGAGTCAAAGGCTTTCGCATAGTCAATAAAACAGAAATAGATGTTTTTCTGGAACTCTCTTGCTTTTTTGATGATCCAGCGGATGTTGTCAATTTGATCTCTGGTTGCTCTGCCTTTTCTAAAACCAGCTTGAACATCTGTAAGTTCACAGTTCACATAATGCTGAAGCCTGGCTTGGAGAATTTTAAGCATTACTTTACTAGTGTGTGAGATGAGTGCAATTGTGCAGTAGTTTCAGCATTCTTTGGCATTGCCTTTCTTTGGGATTGGAATGAAAACTGACCTTTTCCAGTCCTGTGGCCACTGCTGAGTTTTCCAAATTTGCTGGCATATTGAGTGCAGCACTTTCACAGCATCATCTCTCAGGATTTGACTTCATTTTCTGTTTATTAAGTTTCTAGTTCATTCAACAGATATCAGTACTTACTGATCAGATAGAGCAGAGGTACTAGTATTTCAGTGACAAATTAGAAGAGTGTACTCCCACATTTGCCTTACAAAATCTTGGATCTATATGTTAAACAAATGAATGTATAGTTAAACATGAAATTTTAAGTGTGATAAGTACTAACAAATAATCACATGTAAAAATTTCCGATGCGGAACATTTGCTTGCTTCTGTGTCACATTTCAGAATCAAAGAATAGTCCTTAGCACAACATGCATAGTTAATAATTATTTTCAAACAAATGATTTTAAAAAGGCAGGATGCTCTTTGACTTCAAAATAGTATTAAACCCAATCTCTTTTCATTAGAGAACACACAGTTCTACTATGGAAACAATATGTATATAAAATTAAAGAATAATCAGGGATATTATGTATGAAAACAGCAGCAAAATGTGCCCATATGACATTTCCCAAAATCAGTTCCACATGAATTATTCTGAAGGTAATTTCTCTGGCATTTATAAGATGAGGAGCTATTGTTCAAGTGGAAGGGCTGAAGAATTGCTTGATCCAAAAATTGGGGTATTTCAGTTGGAAGTTGATGGCAGAGAATTAAAGTGGAAAGAACATTACTGTGGCCATTTAGGACCAGTGAAATACAGGGAAGGGAAAGTAAAGATAAATTGAGCAAATAGAGTTAAACCATAAAATGAGAGAAGTAAAAGGATAATTTTTCATTTTGTTGCTCCAGCTTGTAGCAAGATTTTCTAATACATTAGAAGTAACTGTAGAATAAGAAAATTAATCATTTTTACAAAGCAGTGAACATCACCTGGGAAAGCATAGTATTGTGAATTGGACTATTTGGGGCTCTCCAAATTCCTTTCTTGAAATCTTAACCCCTAATGTGATGATATCAAAATGTGGAGTCTTTGGGAGGTGTAGAGTTCTCATAAGTGAGACCGAAAGAGACTCCAAAGAACTCTGTCATCTTCCCTACCCTGCAAAGACACAGTGATGTCAGACTACATTTGAGAAGCAGATTTCTTCCATTGTTGCTGTTCAGTTGCTAAATTGAGTCCAACTCCTTGCAACTTGATGGACTGCAGTAGGCAGTCTTCCATTAAGACAGCTATTTGACAAACATCAAAAGGCAAAAACAATTTATTGGAGAAGGATCGTACCTCTTCTATTTATATATACAAGGTGGTAGCAAATGGTAAATTAAACAACTAGACTTATGAAAATAAAATTTCTGAAGGCCCTGTACTTTAAAGTGTCAATGAAGATACAAGACTGAAAAGAACTGAAAATTATCTATCAACCATAACTAAAAACTCTTGGAGAGCAATGAACAATAAGAATGAGATTAAATAGACAACAAGCAGCTAGGAAGAAAGTAGAAGATTTCCAAACCATAATTGTTTACAGAAGAGTTATAGATAGGTGTTTAAATGTTGGTAATCTGAGAATTACAATATTAGTGTATCTTCTATATGACCATACATAGTTTATTTTGTAAATCCTCAACCTAAATGAAAAATAATGGTTTTACATAGTTTCAAATTAAAAATAAACAAGAAGAATATACTTTAATTTTAAAAAAATATGTAAAGGGTGGGTCACATAGTTAAAACAGTTCCTATTTAAGCCATGTACACAGCAACATTTATATTGTGGTTTTTAAAAAGGCAGGTTGGACTTTGTAGAGAGGCTACATTTTGGTATAGAGAAATACAAGTTTATCCTATGTAGGTCATCCTAGAAAATTCTTTAGTTTTTTGAACCTCGATGTCCTCAAATTAGAGATTTTTGAAATTAATATCATAACATATTCTTTAGAGGATCATATTCCGTAGTTTATTTTACCCTGACACAGAGTGTATACTTATATTGAAGTATGATACATTGGGTACAGAAGCCAAATAAAGGATAAATAGCAAATAATTTTGTAAAGAAACAGAACCTGCTTTAGGTTTTGAGTTTAGACTCACTCTTGTGCAAGATTAATATCACTTTCAAAAAGAAAATTGTGATTTTTGTCATTCTAGACCACTGTTTCTTAGGGTCAAAGTTGATTTTTAATACATCCTGTTCAGCTTTTATAGAAAAGTTAAATAGATAGATAGATAAATAGACAGACAGAGGTGGAACACTCAGTGTAGTGTCATTTCTAGGCCCAAGGTCAATCCCTGATGTTCTACCTATCAGATAACAATTGTCAATCATTCTAATGTAGCATTGATATTTTATGCTGCCCAGGTCATGGCTTAACATGTTTTCAAATTTTTAACTTTACTCAATTTTTGTAGTATATTTTTAATTTTCAGAGTTACTAATGAATTGCAGGGAAAAAATAAATATGCTTTTTTGTGATGTTCAAATTTTCAAAACTGTTTTCAAGGAAATGATCTTTAATGATTATATAATCATTATAATTTTATAAACATTATATCTGCCTATTGTTAAACTTCCCTCTACAGGATTGCTTCTTTGGTGGTACAGACAGTAAAGAAATCATCTGCAATGCAGAAGATCTGGGTTAGATCCCTGGGTTGGGAAGATCCCCTGGAGGAGGGCATGGCAACCCACTCCGGTATTCTTGCCCGGATAATCTCCATGGACAGAGGAGCCTGGTGAGCTAACTCCATGGGGTCACAGAGAGTTGGACACGACTTAGCACTGGACATGGAACAACAGACTGGTTCCTAATAGGAAAAGGAGTATGTCAAGGCTGTATATTGTCACTCTGCTTATTTACCTTTTATGCAGAGTACATCATGAGAAACGCTGGGCTGGAGGAAGCACAAGCTGGAATCAAGATTTCTGGGAGAAATATCAATAACCTCAGATATGCAGATGACACCACCCTTATGGCAGAAAGTGAAGAAGAACCAAAGAGCCTCTTGATGAAAGTGAAAGTGAAAGAGGAGAGTGAAAAGTTGTCTTAAAGTGAAAGTGAAAGACGAGAGTGAAAAAGTTGGCTCAACATTCAGAAAACTAAGATCATGGCATCCGGTCCCATCACTTCATGGGAAATAGATGGGGAAACAGTGGAAACATTGGCTGACTTTATTTTTCTGGGCTGCCGCAGCCATGAAATTAAAAGACGCTTATTCCTTGTAAGGAAAGTTATGACCAACCTAGACAGCATATTGAAAAGCAGAGACATTACTTTGTCCACAAAGGTCCGTCTAGTCAAGGCTATGGTTTTTCCAGTGGTCATGTATGGATGTGAGAGTGGGACTATAAAGAAAGCAGAGCGCTGAAGTATTGATGCTTTTAAGCTGTGGTGTTGGAGAAGACTCTTGAGAGTCCCTTGGACCACAAGGATATCCAACCAGTCCATCATAAAGGAAATCAGTCCTGAATATTCATTGGAAGGACTGATGTTGAAGCTGAAACTCCAATACTTTGGCCACCTGATGTGAAGTGCTAACTCATTTGAAAAGACCCTGATGCTAGGAAAGATTGAGGGCAGGAGGAGGAGGGGAAGACAGAGGATGAGATGACTGAATGGCATCACTGACTCAATGGACGTGGGTTTGGGTGGACTCCAGGAGTTAGTGATGGACAGGGAGGCCTGGCATGCTGCGGTTCATGGCGTCGCAAAGAGTCAGACACAACTGAGCAACTGAACTGAATGGAACTGAGCAACTAAGCTTAGCTACAGGATTACATGTAAGCCGTAAAGAGCAAAGGAAAATATTTTTCGGTCTTCTTCAATAATTAATTTTTGTTCCTAAGATTTTAATGTGCCAAAATAATTTTGCTTCTGTTTATATACTTCCAGATTGGAATCATATATTTTTCATATAGGCATTATGGGAAAACTGCTCCATTAAAATAAAAGCAAAATCTATAAAACATAATTAGAAAATAATTACCAAGAATGCAAAGTAAGAATGTTTCAGGTTTTTAAAAATGTTTCATCTGTATAAATCTTCCGTTTGGTTATGAATTTTTTTGAGAGATTCAATATGTAATATGGATTCAGTACATCTAATAAAACTCTGGGGTCCATTTCTTCTTTAAATGAGACTGATTCCAGTTGCATTCACTTGAGAGTATGCCCTCATTCAATTCCACAGAGGAAACAGAAGGAAGTCCATCAGAGAAAACCTCTTTCAGTTCTTTATACTCCAACTAATAAAAATAAATTAAAAAAAAGAAAAAACCACAACTCATGCCTTTTGAAAATAAACTGGACAAACCTTTTAATTTTGACATGCTAAATTCATCTCCATTGCCAAGGAAATTTTATTTCAACTTGTATATGAGGGTAACATTATGAAAAACCAACATACAAAACAACATACAAATAAAAGAAAATATGGTGTCTTAACTTACAAAACACCTGAAGCAGCAAATTCAGAACTATGGCAATGCCAATAATTTGGAACATTTTTAAAAGACTATCTTATATTCAGTGAAAATGTGAAAAATAATTTTGATAGTTTTCAGAATTTTAAATGTGAAAAGAATGTATGAGTTGTTCACAATTTATCCAGAGTTTGAGATTGCCTTACAGAAGATAATGATAAATGTTTAAACATTGTAGAGGAAAACTAACTTCACATGGCCTTTCCTTTCCTACTATGCACAATAGAGGGTGAGGGTGGTAGAGAAAGAGTTCTCTCTTCCTCTTCCTAGAGGCCACTAATCCCATCATGAGGGCCCCAACCTCATGATGGGATTAGTGACTTAATGACAAGATTTAAGGAAGTAAGTAAGTAAATGTCCTTCAGTCATGTCCAACTCTTTGCAACCTCATAGACTGTAGCATACCAGGTTCCTCTGTCCATGGGATTTTCCAAGCAAGAGTACTGAAGTGGGTTGCCATTTCCTTCTCCAGGAGATCTTCCCAACCCAGGGATTGAACCCAGGTCTCCCTCACTGTAGGCAGAACTGTCTGAGCCACCTGGGAATTCTCAATGACAAGATCTAACCCTAATCAAATTGCCAACATCCACTGGATCATTGAAAAAGCAAGAGAGTTCCAGAAAAACATCTATTTCTGTTTTATTGATTATGCCAAAGCCCTTGACTGTGTGGATCACAATAAACTGTTGAAAATTCTGAAAGAGATGGGAATACCAGACCACCTGACCTGCCTCTTGAGGCAGACCTCTTGTATGTAGGTCAGGAGGCAACAGTTAGAACTGGACATGGACCAACAGACTGGTTCCAAATAGGAAAAGGAGTACCTCAAGGCTGTATATTGTCACTCTGCTTATTTAACTTATATGCAGAGTACATCATGAGAAACGCTGGGCTGGATGAAGCACAAGCTGGAATTAAGATTGCCGGGAGAAATATCAATAACCTCAGATACGCAGACGACACCACCTTATGGCAGAAAGTGAAGAAGAACCAAAGAGCCTCTTGATGAAAGTGAAAGAAGAGAGTGAAAAAGTTGACTTAAAACTCAACATTCAGAAAACTAAGATCATGGCATCCGGTCCCATCACTTCATGGCAAATAGATGCAGAAACAGTGGAAACAGTGAGAGACTTTATTTTTCTGGGCTCCATTCACTGCAGATGGTGATTGCAGCCATGAAATTAAAAGATACTTACTCCTTGGAAGGAAAGTTAAGACCAACCTAGACAGCATGTTAAAAAGTAGAGATTACTTTGTCAACAAAGTTTTGTCTAGTCAAGGCTATGGTTTTTCCAGTGGTCATGTGTGGATGTGAGAGTTGGACTATAAAGAAAGCTGAGCACCAAAGAATTGATGCTTTTGAACTGTGATGTTGGAGAAGACTCTTGAGAGTCCCCTGGACTCTCTAGGAAATCCAGCCAGTCCATTCTAAAGGAGATCAGTCCTAGGTGTTCATTGGAAGGGCTGATGTTGAAGCTGAAACTCCAGTGCTTTGGTCACCTGATGCAAAGAACTGACTCATTTGAAAAGACCCTGGTGCTGGGAAAGATTGAGGGCAGGAGAAGAAGGGGACGACAGAGGATGAGATAGTTGGATGGCATCACCGACTCAATAGACATGGGTTTGGGTGGACTCTAGGAATTGGTGATGGACAGGGAGGCCTGGCGTGCTGTGGTTCATGGGGTTCCAAAGTGTCGGACATGACTGAGTGACTGAATTGAACTGAACCCTAATGACCTCCCAAAGGCCCCAACTTGAAATACTGTCACACTGATGATTAGCATTTCCACATAAGAATTTGAGGGGACACACACAGTCGGTCTATATTAAGACTTCAAGAGATTGGGCTAAAGGATATATGGCAAGTATCCCTATATTCTAAAATGAAATTCTTGGTACCCTTTAGGGATTTAAGAAGTGGTCAAACTTTTTATTTATTTAAGTACTATTTTCATAATTATTTCTATCCTTAGTCTACCTTCCTATTGAGAGTATAAAAGGGTTGCAGTTAAAGAGGAAAGAATAAAAAAAGTACACTTGAAAAGAAAAATTAGGTGTTCACTGTGTATTTTTCCTACTCAGGTCTGTGGAACGGACAGATAGGGCATCTCTCATCACCTGACAAATAGCCCTCAGGTGTGGGAAGAGTAAACACTATTCAACTTCTTATGAGTAACCTGAGGTATTCAAACCTTCCTGAGATTTCAAAGCAGAAAGAAAGGGAAGATCTCATTGGAAGCTAGCTCCACTTGTATAATTTTGGATTGTTTCTTATATACCAGATGTGTGCCTCTCATAGAGAGAGCCAGGCTGAGGACATTTAAAGTGGTAATTCAGAGGGTTGTACAGAAAAGACAAAGGCGAACCTCTGGGTATCCATGCACTGAGAAAATCATCAGCAGTCAGTCTAAGAAAATACATTGCTTTAGTCAAGAAAATGGAATTTTGATATTCTCTAAGCAGGCATGTTTTAAGTTAAGAAACTTAAAATGCTCCCTAATATGGAGTTATTTGTGGACAGATTCCAAACCCCAAGGGAGCCAAAATTAAATCATTGTACACCTAGGTGAATAAAAATGTTTCTGCCCTTTACACTTTCTTTCTAACCTCCTCTCTCACTATTTCCCCAGGGAGGTTATACTTCATGCTTAATCAGCAAAGGAGAAAAGTAAAAGAGCAAGGTAGGGACAGAGAAAAAAGTCTCCCAAACATCAATTCCCTATTTATATCTCCAGCTGGACTTAGGCCCAAGTTAGTGACATGGAAAATCTTTACTTTAAATAAAATTCAGTTTCACTATTACACAGGATAATTTAATTATTGATAACAAATCTGAGGTTGAAAGTGACTAAGGAGTTTTTGTTTTGGTATTGAGAAACCACAAAAACAATGAAAAATTTCTTGAATTTTTTCAAGAGAATGAAACAAATAGCCTCTCAGAATGGGTTATTCAAGAAGACAATGGGTTTATTCAAAAGAGAACATTTTTTCTTGTATCTTGTAGAGTCCCATTCTGTCTAAATCATGACTTGGCATAAAATGAAGAATATTACACAGAATTTCTGATATAATAAAAGTGAATATTATATAATTAAAATTTACCTAAACAGCAAGTAGTGATATTGTGGATGGAATAATATTTTGAGTAAATCAACATTTCCCTTAATTTCTCATACTGTTCTCTCTTCCAGAAACTTAGACATAATTACTGAACTTAACTGAAGAATTATTCATATATACTTTTTGCTGTTTTGTCACTGAGTTATGTCCAAATCTTTTGTGACCCTGTGGACTACAGCCTGCCAGGCTTCTCTGTCCATGGGATTGGCCAGGCAGGAACATTGGAGTGGGTTGTCATTTCCTTCTCCAGGGGATCTTCTGGACCCAAAGATCAAAACCAAGTCTCTTGAGCCTATCCTATTGGCAGGCAGATTCTTTACCACTGAGCCACAAGGGAAGCCTATTCATATGTAACAAGTGTATTCATTTATATTAAAGTTTAGTCTTTACAACAGCTGGTATATGTGAGGAAACAGAGACAAGGGAAATTAAGTGGGATGGCAAAAATTAGAAGTAGTAAGTATCAGAGCCAGGATTTGAGCAGTGGATGTATAGATTCATAACTTTATTTTAAATGCCATGCTTTATTGTTTAATTTGTGATGTCAAATAATCTGGAGTAGCTGAACAACAAATTCCCATTGTGCATGCGTGGAAATTACTCATCCAGCCTGCTTAATTTCATCACACAATTTGAATTCAGCTGTACTATGTTAGGAAGATCTCTTAACAAACTCATCAGCAGTTCCTGACAATGAATAATATTTCACTTATAGAACATACTCAGAAAAATACTATATTTTTCAAATTCTCAGTGTCATCACACTTTTATTGTTGATCTGGCATAGATTCAAGTATTTAGTTAAATTGTCCATCAGAAGTGGTGTGGTCACTCACCTAGAGCCAGACATCCTGGAGTGTGAAGTCAGGTGAGCATTAGGAATCATTAATGTGAGCAAAGCTAGTGGAAGTGATGGAATTCCAGCCGAACTATTTCAAATCCTAAAAGTAGATGCTATTAAAGTGCAGCACTCAATAATTCAGCAAATTTGCAAAACTTATCAGTGGCCACAGGACTGGAAAAGGTCAGTTTTCATTCCAGTCTGAAAGAAAGGCAATGCCAAGAATGTTCAAACTACTGCACAATTGCACTCATCTCACACGCTAGCAAAGTAATGCTCAAAATCCTTCAAGCTGGGCTTCAACAGTGTGTAAACCAAGAAATTCCAGATTTACAAGCTGGATTTAGAAAAGTCAGAGGAACCAGAGATCAAATCGCCAACATCTGTTAGATCTTAGAGAAAGCAAGAGAATTCCAGGAAAACATCTACTTCTGTTTCAATAACTACACTAAAGCCCTTGATTATTTGGATCACAACAAGCTGTGGAAAATTCTTAAAGAGATGGGAATACCAGACCACCTTACCTGCCTCCTGAGAAACCTGTTTGCACATCAAGAAGCAACAGTTAGAACTAAACATGGAGCAATGGACTGGTACAAAATTGAGAAAGGAGTACGTCAAGGCTGTATATTGTCACCCTGCTTATTTAACTTATATGCCGAGTACATCATATGAATTGCCTGGCTGGAAAAGCACAAGCTGGAATCAAGATTGCAGGAGAAATATCAACAATCTCATACATGCAGATGACACCACCTTTATGGCAGAAAGTGAAGAGGAACTAAAGAACCACTTGATGAGGGTGAAAGAGGAGAGTGAAAAAGCTGGCTTAAAACTCAACATTTAAAAAACAACAATCGTGGCATTCGGTGCCATCACTTCATGGCAAATAGATGTGTAAAGAGTGGAAACAGTGGCAGATTTAATTTTGGGGGCTCCAGAATCGCTGTGGATGGTGACTGTAGCCATGAAATTAAAAAAAAAAAAAAAAAAAAGCAAAACAAAAACTTGCTCTTTGGAAGAAAAGCTATGACACATTAGTAGACAGTGTATTAAAAAGCAGAGACATCACTTTGTCAACAAAATCCATATAGTCAAAGCTATGGTTTTTCCAGTAGTCATGTGCAGATGTGAGAGTTGGACCATAAAGAAGACTGAGCACTGAAGAATTGAAGCTTTCGAACTGTGGTGATGGAGAAGACTCTTGAGAGACCCTTGGACTGCAGGGAAATCAAACCAGTCAATCCTAAAGGAAATCAACCCTGAATATTCTTTGGAAGGACTGATGCTGTAGCTGAATCTCCAACTTCAACACCTGATGCACAGAGCAGACTCTGTGGAAAAGATAGTGATGTTGGGAAAGATTGAGAGCAAGAGAAGAAGGGAGCAACAGAGGATGAGATGGTTGGATGGCATCACTGACTTAGTGGACATGAGTTTGAGCAAACTCTGGGAGATAGTGAAGGATGGGAAAGCCTGGCGTGCTTCAGTCCATGGGTTCACAGTCAGACACAACTGAATAACTGAACAAACAACAATCTATCAAAGTAGTTTTTGTCAATTGCCTTATAGTTTTAAAAATTATATAATTGTTGAGAAAAGTTATTCATTACTTAAAACTTGAAATATTAAAGCATGATTAAAAATTGTCCCTTTTACATCTGAAAGATTTCAGGAAATGCATTTTACTTGAATTCTTGACTGGCTGACGTTAAAACTCTTGATTCATGTTTGAATTTGATGTGTTGTCAGCTTCTTTAAAGATAATGAGATATTCAATATACGTCTTTGATAATTAGGCCAGTGGTCACCAAAGATGTGCACATTCTAATCTCCAGCATTGTACCTTCAAATATTTTAGCATCACACAGGAAAATGAAATCAAGTTAAACAAAGAAAAATCCAAAGTGACCACCCACATTTTCCAGAATATCAGCGCTATCATTGACAGACCTTAGCAGAAGGAAAAAGAGGGGAAGGTTTAACTACTTGTGACGATTGGGACATGCAGCTTTTAATTTTTATATGGAAACCATATTGCAACTTTAATAATGATGTTTAAAGTTTCTTTAATGACATTGTTACTAAGAGTCAACAGAAAACTCATGGAACTTTCTGAGTTTTCAACCAGAAATTTACTACCAGGAAGGAAAGGAGGAGAAATTTACTACACATGTATTTAAAGGATGACTAGGAAAAAAAAAAAAAAAAGTTTGCATTATGATTAAATCATTAATTATGTCTGTTCTACATCATACAATTAAGTATAAAGTAGATGAACAAGTAAAAATTAAGTTGAAAATATCTCTCATTCCATAGAATTAACTAGTAGTCTGGATTTTGCTTTCAGCTTTTTCTCACATTTTGTAATAGTGTTAGGTATGACAGGGGAGTTTGTAATTTCCTTGATTCTGTCTTGCCGCAGCAAAATTTTGAAGCAACGGACGAATCGGTGTTACAACTCAGTTTCATTAAGCAAGTAAAGGGAAGTACACCCTCGAGCAGTGAGGGTGGGCCGACCCAGAAGAGGAGCCTCAATCCTTCTAGGCTTCCTCCTTTTATACATTTGCCTCCTTCCCCCGGAGCCTGCACTATGTAAATTGGGCTAGCTAGGAGGGCTGTTTGTTTTACCTGAGGTCCTCACTCTGGTTCTGGGACCTTCCTTTGTTCTATTTTCACAGGCTTTTCCCTTCTTTGTCTTTTAGCCACCGCCATTTTAGACTCCTTTTTCCTATTCTAACTACCTAACAGGTATATGTGTGTTTTCCTAAAGGGTACATTCTTTAATTTTATTTAGTTTAATTTTAGAAAGTTATATAGATGCTATCTTAAGTTCCATTACTTCCTTTTCTCTACACAACATTTTGTTTTTGACATTGATCTATAGTGATACCTGAATTTGTGATTCATTTATTTATATGAATATTTTTTATTATATTGCTTAGTTGCACCAGGATTTATTTAATCTTTCTAATGTTAGTGAAGGTTTGGAGAGGTTTTTTTCCTATCATTATAGAAACAAGGTTACCATGAATATTCAGATAAACATTTCCTGGTGCACATATGCTAAAATTTATCTGGAATGCCTGGCGTATGCTCATTTGTTTTCTTTATTAGAAACATTAGCACATTTTGTTTAGGTTTTTTTTTTAAAGACAGATAAGGTCAGACTATTTTTATAATTAATATTAATATTTAAAAGTTTCATGAGTTTCCAACATGATATATTTTTTTCACATTGGTCATCTTTTGTTGTCTTTATCATTTATTCACATCTTAAAAAAACAGAAACAAATCTCTGTTTCCTTTCTCTTTTTTGCCTTGTACTTTCCATGTACTTTCAGGCATAAAATTGGTGTAGAATTTTAAATTTGATTGCCTGCTACAGTAAGACAATAATAATAAGGAAGGTAAAAAGTTTATGAGGACTCTATTGACATTTTTCTTTTATAGGTTGGAAAGCCAAGGATCATCATTTGCTTATAGGCACGTAGCTAATCAGAGATAAAGTTTTAAAAAGTAATTCTTTGTGCATTTTTTTTCTTTTTTTCTGCAGATAGAAAATTGATTATTGAACAACTACAGTGTAAAAGGACCATTAACATTAAACATTTCTGGGTTCATTGCATTCAGATTTTCTCACTTGGAAATGCGGATATTTTATAAGCTTTTGTTTTTACATCAATGAATGGAAGATAATTGTTAAAAAAGAATGTATATATATGTAAAACTTAGTCACTTCACTGTACAACAAAAGTTGATATGGCATTTTATTGAAATCAGCTATATTTCAATAAAACATAAAATCAATAAATACATTTAATGTAATGTTACATATATTGCAGCTTTCATCCAACTGGATTTTAGAATCCAGTTCAACTGGATCTTAGAATCACAGACAGTTGCTTGCACGTGATGAATTATCAATAGAGACTACAAATATAAGTCATGGGCTTTTATTATAAGGGAACTTAAACTATTTGAAAAAATATATATTTGAATTTTTAAATTATGTATATATCTCATGCATATAAACAATATTTATGTATGTATATATGAAATTATATAATTAAAACCAAATAAGAAAGCTGTACAATGTTAGAATTAAAAATTTCAAGCTCTGTTCACATTTTAAAGTAAATCTTTACTAAGCAAAATACCCTGGTAACACATCAATCTGAGTACAAGTAAAAATTCAATCTAAAATGCTAAAGCTGTACATTGTAGTCAGATAAAGTAGGCAGTGTATTATCACTTGGTTTTATCAGATTCAGTTAAGATTTCTAACAATCTATAAAGATAAATTGAGGGAAAGTTGTTATTTTTTTAGAAATTTGAGGATTATTCCTTCTCTAACAAATGTGATGTAATATGCATTTTAATAATTATATGTTTAGAAATTTCATGTAAGTGAGGCACTTAATGACTATCTTGAGATATCAACATTGCTTCTACTCCCTTAAAATAATTTTTACCAGGATGCAATCAGTATTTGTCAAGTTATCAGTTATTTCAGTGTCTCTATGCTTTTAAACATTTAAACATTATATCTAATCACACTCCATTCAATCAAAATGTTTAACTATGAAAAGACTTTATAGATATGACATTACGTGTTTGCCACCAAATATTAAAGTGTTGACAACTTTATTTTTATTATTCAGGGTATACGCTATGATCACTTTAACTGTTCTTTCATAAAAACCTGTGTAGAAAATATCATCATTGGCTACTTAAACTTGCAGTTATTTTCTCTTATTTTCAGCTAAAATTACCATTGAATCTTTTCTGTGAAATATTTCTAAGATTTTTATTAAGCATTGAATAAAAATTTGTGTATATTCATTCATTCACCAAATATTTTTAGCAACTCTTTCTTCAAAGGACCAGAAAATATGGACACACTAAAGTCAAAGTGATGAAAAATGAAATACAGGCTCTACTTTTACTAAAACTTAGATGATTTGCTAGTATTAGTGCATTAAAGTTGAGTTATTTTATATTCAATAGGAATATTTTTTAATCAGGATCATTTCTTTATTCAGCAAAATGAGTTATTGAATTTGAGCATGCATTAAGTACAAAGGTAAAATTATATGTATGAAACCTATTCATTTCCTTTCTCCTCAGTCTCTAACAAAAAGAATAGATTATTCTGTTTCCAGGATGGTTTTACTAATTAAAGAATTATGCTTGAGGCCAAAAAGAGTACATATATCATTTGCAGAGAAATAGCATAGCTATTCTCAATTCCCTATGATATACATATTACTATATAAAAAAATTATGTATTAATATTTTTCAAGAGAGAGTGATTTCATCTAAGCAAAACTTTTAGCATGCTTGCGACTGTCTATGCAAGTTACTACGCCAAAGCCTTTGACTATGTCGATCACAATAAACTGTGGAAAATTCTGAAAGAGATGGGAATACTAGATCACCTGACCTGCCTCTTGAGAAAACTATATTCAGGTCAAGAAGCAACAGTTAGAACTGGACATGGAACAACAGACTGGTTCCAAATAGGAAAAAGAGTACGTAAAGGCTGTATATTGTCACCCTACTTATTTAACTTATATGCAGAGTACATCATGAGAAAGGCTGGGCTGAATGAAGCACAAGCTGGAATCAAGATTGCTGGGAGAAATATCAATATTCTCAGATATACAGATGACAACACCCTTATGGCTGAAAGTGAAGAGCAACTAAAAAGCCTCTTGATGAAAGTGAAAGAGGAGAGTGAAAAAGTTGGCTTAAATCTCAACATTCAGAAAATTAAGATCATGGCATCTGGTCCCTTCACTTCCTGGGAAATAGATGGGGAAACAGTGGAAACAGTGTCAGACTTTATTTTCTTGGGCTCCAGAATCACTGCAGATGGTGATTGCAGCCATGAAATTAAAAGATGCTTACTCCTTGGAAGGAAAGTTATGACCAACCTAGACAGCATATTAAAAAGCAGAGACATCACCTTGTCCACAAATGTCCATCTAGACAAGGCTATGGTTTTTCCAGTGGTCATGTATGGATGTGAGAGTTGGACTATAAAGAAAGCTGAGCACTGAAGTATTGATGCTTTTGAACTGTGGTGTTGGAGAAGACTCTTGAGAGTCCCTTGGACTGCAAGGAGATCCAACCAGTCCATCCTAAAGGAGATCAGTCTTGGGTGTTCATTGGAAGGACTGATGCTGAAGCTGAAATTCCAATACCTTGGCCACCTCATGTGAAGAGTTGACTCATTGGAAAAGACCCTGATGCTGGGAGAGATTGAGGGCAGGAGGAGAAGAGGACGACAGAGGATGAGATGGCTGGATGGCATCACAGACTCAATCGACATGAGTTTGGGTAAACTCCAGGAGTTGGTGATGGACAGGGAGGCCTGGCGTGCTGCGGTTCATGGGGTCACAAAGAGTCGGACACGACTGAGCAATTCAACTGAACTGAACTGAATACAAACTGTAAAAAGGTAACAAGATTCTAACATGATCCTTTGTAGAAATATCATAGCTGACATCACCAGAAACTGGAATATATTTTTCAAAATGATCGTAGTATATCTTGTTATCCATATTTATGAATGTTCTAATTTTGAACTATTGATTCAACGCTGACAGGACTAGCATTTAAAGCATAGTTTTTAAAGTTAAAAATCAAGAATTTTCTGATCAAATATTTTCTTCCACCTAAGTGGCATTAAGATTATGCTTCTAATCTCAGAAAAATAATCATATGCTTGATATTTCTGCATATACAATGGAAAAATTGTTATTATAGTTTACTGTGAGAGTCAGAACTCATTTTTAAGTCCCCAGTAGAATTCAGACTTTTAATGCTAATTCCAGTGTTCAAAACCACATTTGTT
Source organism: Cervus canadensis (assembly GCF_019320065.1). Classification (NCBI taxonomy): domain Eukaryota; kingdom Metazoa; phylum Chordata; class Mammalia; order Artiodactyla; family Cervidae; genus Cervus; species Cervus canadensis. Next base: position 23,665,370 of record NC_057394.1, read on the forward strand.
TTAATGCTTAATTTTTAAAATTATATTTTTTATGATTTTATTAACTTCCTAAACAGAATACTACTTCTTTTAGAATAATTACTATTTGGAAAAATTATATTATTTGCATATTCATATTCTGGCCATTGCTTTTATTGGCTTTAGTTCCATTAGTATATTTCAAAGTAACGTATAAAATGTATGTGACATTTATCATTGTCAAAGGTTATTAAATTATAGAACAGAATATTTTCTAAGGAGACAAATCCATTCATCTTTATCTACATCTGCAGTACGATTTTCTAAATGCATCCACTGTCTTTTCTTGTCTCCAATATATGAAAATCTAGGATATTTCACTAGTAAGAGTGCCTACGTATCTCTTTGAGTGTGGCATTGCACCAAACCTATTTCAAAATAGGTTAGAATTGAGGCAAACACAATATGGATAGAGAAGATAACATAAATTATGGTAGCCATAAACATAAAATTATTGACCACATTTCTAAATACTTCTAGCCAGTAGATCTAGCTTTGTAAAGTACATCATTTATATAAAATATACTATATTACAGAATCAAATTAATAAATCATTATGAGTAATGTTGTTAATGCTAGTTGATGTTGGCTTATGAAGAACAACGAATTTGATCATTCTTATTGTATGTAAAGCTACATCATTGCACCTCCACTGTGTACCTTTCAAAACTGTAAATCATAAATCAGTGTTTAGAGTTTCAAGGCGCCAAATGTGCAACTCTGCACAATAGTCTTGTGTTTGCTTCTATCCTTTAGGCTTTGTGCAGAATCTGATAGTTTTGCATACAAATAGAAGCCAGGTCACATAATTTATAAACCCCATTCTTCTGCTTAGTACTAACTTAGGGTTTAACAATGTGTTTAATCTCTACAGTTCAGTTTATTCATTTGCAAAATGGGACTAAAATTAATATAATATAGCATAGTATTCTTGTAAAAGATATTCTTATATAGTATGTCTTAAATTAGATCTATACAAACTTTTGAGTTTAGCTCATGTAAGTAATCAAAACATAACTGTTAATTTACTATTTGATTGATTATATTTTTAATATTTAATATAGTTATTTAATAGCATTAGCAAATTATTTCATTACAAAATGAATAATTAGGATTTTATAGTGATATCAATTTTAAAACATACTTAAAAATATTGCCTATTAGGTGCTTATTCTATCAAGAGAAATGTGACTTTGTGAGCTCAAATGATTGCGGTTCAAGCCAAAGTAAAGCATATTTATTGTAAATATTATTTTCTGTAGTTAGATATTAAAGATTACACTAATTTTGTTTGGCACAGGGAACATAAATATATTTTTAAAGAATCCTCACTCAATCATGTCTAAACATGTGAAATCAATCTAAAGTGCTTAGAATAAACCTATGTCTGAAGGGAAGATATGTTTTCCCCACAGCATTCACAGTTCACTCCAGGGAAAGCCTGATTCTTTTTATCACAAAGCGGGTAAATTGGGAAAAAATTAATTTTCAGACCCAGTAAGATTGTCTGAAGTTAGGATAGAAGTTAGCTAGCTGGGGTGAGTGAGGGAGAGAAAAAATGTCCTTACTTATGAAGCATTGCAAGTGACCTACTCCAAAGAAGACATAAATATCTCTAGGTAAGCATGATATATTCTTACTAATGAAATTGAATTTTATGGATCAAAAGTCCTTCTGATCAGTTGTTGCTATAATCCATCCAACTAGAGTTAAAGCTACAAGAACAGGTGTGGACATTTTTAATTCTTAGTGAATTTCACTGGGAATGCTTTACAAAATTACTTTTGGAGTGACTAAATTAGATTTTCAGTCTCGAAGTTATCTGTCTTAGTGGCTCAACATAGTTCTTCTTTACTCCTCCAGAATCTGTTATCTAGGCAACTAAAATTAACAGTTGGCTAATGGAGAAAAAAAATATTAATTTTTCTTTATTAATTCAACAGATACATATTCATCACTCAATGTACCAAACACTAAGCATATAGCAAAAGAAAATAATTTTTTTTTCATGTGACTTACTTTCTTGAAGGAGGTTGAAAGTAATCCAGATAAACATGTAAAATGTATAACATATTATAAGGTCATAAAAACAAAGGAGAAAAGTAAAGCAGGGAAGGGAGAGCTGGAGGGTGTTGCGGAGTTGTCGCAATAGGTCCAGATTTGGAACCTGAGTTACTAGATCAGATTTACCATTTACAAAAATGTAGAAGATTGTGGAAAGAGCAGATGTGTGGGGAATAACAGAAGGTCACTTCCAGGTGCATTAAATTTCTGATGGTTGTTTGGTATTCATTTGGATTGATGAGTCTGTGATTCAAAGGAGAGATCTAAGCTACAAGTAGAAATGTATGAATCATTAATATAAGTATGTGTATGATATGTAAAGCCACGGAAACCGGAAACGATGAAACTGGATGACATCACCAAAGGAGTAATTGGGCTTCTCTGGTGCCTCAGGGGTAAAGAATCTGCCTGTTAATGCAGGAGATGTGGTTTCGATTCTTGGGCCAGGAAGATCCCCTGGAGAAGGAAATGGCATCGAACTCCAGTAGACTTACCTGGGAAATTCCATGGAAAGAGGAGCCTGACAGGCTATTGTCCATGGAATCATAAACAGTCAGATATGACAGAGACTGAGTACACAAAGGAGTAAAAGATACTCAGATTAAGGATTGAGCAGACCCCAGTGTTGAAATGTTAGTATATTTAGATGGAGGGAATCCAGCAAAGTTTACCAAGGAATATTAGCTAGAGATAGAAGGAATACAAGTAAAAGAATGATAAATATTCACAGCGTGGACTAAGTTCAAGGGAGCCTGGAAAGAGATATAGGATGTAGTTTATATTGAATTTGGGAACAGTGTATATAGAAATTTCTTTCAAGGAGTCTTATGTGAAGAGAAGGATTGGGAATATAAATGAATAGGAAGTAGAGTCGGTAGTATATTTATTTATTTATTTTTGCTGAGAGGAAATTATAGCACATTTGGATGTTTATAGGGACAATCTAGAGGAAAAGATGACAGAATAAATAAATAGATGGCATTGTAAGAATAAATACAAATTGAAAGAAAAAAGTAATAATTTTCCCCTTGAAAAATGAGAAAGAGCCTCCCTCTCTCTTTTTCTTTCTTAGAACATTTTCTTTAGATAGCATTTTCTTTGGGTCATTGTAAATTCTTTTTCAGCCCCTTTGATATATATGTAAATCATTCTAAAAGCTAAAGAAATCTCTTGCTGGTTTTACAGTCCAAGAATATTTTTCTCAAGGCCCTGGGAGGCATATCTTTGAAAAGTAACCATCAAGGAATATAAAGCCCTCATCTCCCACTACCTTCAGTAGATGCCACACTCCAAATTACAAAACTTCTGTAAGTCATAAAGATATAAGATTTTTTTTTCCTTTGGATAAAGACAGTTATATAACACAGATGGTCACAATTACCAGGTGAATTTAGAATGAACGATATGTAACCATTGGTGCTATCAAGTTCTCTTACTTGAGGAATAGTTTGTCTTGAGAGCACGTTTGTGATGGACTGTGTCTGTTTGTCTTATATTAATGGATGAGATTTCTGTCTGTCTTTGGCTGACTGCCTTTGATGTATATCACTTTCTGGTGTATTGCTTTGTTGTTGTTTTTCCATCACAAAGTCATGTCCCAATCTTTGTAACCCCATGGACTGGAGCGTGCTAGGTTCTTCTGTCCTCCACCATCCCCTGGTGTTTGCTCAAATTCAAGTCCACTGAGTTGGTGATTGCTTATTCAAAAACAAAACTGTTTCCTTTCTCTTCTATCGTGAAGTAGTTTGGGGGATTGGTAGGAAATTTTGTGTTTAATTATGTTTCCCTAACAGTATCTAGTGACTGAATAGAGAGTTTAGCCTTAGCTAGGAGCTGAGGTAGTTCGTTTTTTATAACAAGGAGAAGTTATAGTCTATGGCCACAAATCAGACAAGTATGTATCAGTTATGTTAAAAACAAGAGAGTAGTCCCCCCCCCCCAAAAAAAACTGTTTATGCTAAGCCCCCAAACTGAGAAGTAGCACAGTTACAGTTTTGGCTCTTTCGGATTGGAAGCTTAAACCAGTCAGTCAGCAATCCTCTGATCATCACTAGTTAGTCATCTGCCTGCCATTTCCTAAAGGAAGCTTAGGATAAGAGTCAATTGCTGCTGCTGCTGCTGCTGCTAAGTTGCTTCAGTTGTGCCCGACTCTGTGCGACCCCATAGATGGCAGCCTACGAGGCTCCTGCATCCCTGGGATTCTCCAGGCAAGAACACTGGAGTGGGTTGCCATTTCCTTCTCCAAAGCATGAAAGTGAAAAGGGAAGGTGAAGTTGCTCAGTCGTGTCGGACTCCTAGCGACCCCATGGACTGCAGCCTACCAGGCTCCTCCATCCATGGGATTTTCCAGGCAAGAGTACTGGAGTGGGGTGCCATTGCCTCCTCCAAAGAGTCAATTAGGTCTCCATAAAAATTTTATGAGAGAGTTGGACCTTAAAGAAGGCTGAGTACCAAAGAACTGATGATGTGTTTGAACTGTTGCTGCAGAAGATTCTTGAAAGTCCCTTGGACAGCAAGGCGATCAAACCAGTCAATCCTAAAGGGCATCAACTCTGAATATTCATTGGAAGGACTTGTGCTGAAGCTGAAGTTCCAATAGTTTGGCTACCTGATGTGAAGGGCAAACTCATTGGAAAAGACCCTGATGCTGGGAAGGATTGAGGGCAGGAGGAGAAGAGGGCAACAGAGCATGAGATGGTTGGATGGCATTATCAACTAAATAGACATGCCTCTGAGCAAACTCCAGGAGATGGTGAAGATGCTGCAGTCCATGCGACCTTAAAGAGTTGGACATGGCTGAGCGACTGAACAACAACAAAAAAAATCATGTTATTTTTTTCCTTTCAGTTATACATTTAAGACTTTTAAAAAAGTTGTTCTCTTTGTCAAACCTTCACCTATGATTTCAGTTGCAGTTCTTGGTATGTTGACCAAGTCCTACTTCAAGAATGCTCATCTCTTCTCTTCTCTATCTCAGTATTTTTTTGAGAGCTCTAGAAACCTTAATCCTCCAACTAAGAGAATCTTGGAAGTTTAGGGAAACAGAACTCTTAAGGAGAGTCTTCACTCAATGGAGCTTAGGAGCGATGGGTAAATATTCCAACTTCCTGCCCTTCAGATGAACAGTCATAAGAGGCCCTCTGAATTCCTCTCAGAGGTCCTGGTGCAATTTACTATTCAGTGGCCACATCAGCAATCTTAATAATATATCCTATATTGCCTTTTTCCCTTTAAGTCTGTGCTCTCTGCCCCCTTTCTCTTGCTGCCTGGTATCATCTGCTAAATAAACTAATGAACATAAGACAGGGATTGTGTTTCAATCCCTGGGTTTTACCTTTAGTGTAACCTGAAATAAATCACATGTTTCATTAAGGATAAAGATAAAAGTTAAAAAGCCCATCCATTAAAGATAGAAATAAAATTCTAAAAAAAAAAAAAAGACTACAGATATTAAAACAAAGAAAATAAAATTTGTTTTAGAAAAGTGAGGAGATGAAAGGATTTTAAACCTGAATTTCTATACTTAGCCTGAGAAAACAACTAGTATGAAAACAAGGTACATTCTTAGGCATGCAGTGCCTCAGATGTACATCTCTAAAAGATTAACCCAAGAATGCACTCAGCAAAATATGAACTAAAATGAGTTGAAAAAATATCATGGACAAAAACATCAGCTATTCTGGTGATAATTGTGTGCCGTGTGCTAAGTCGCTTCAGGCATGTCCGACTCTGTGGCCCCATGGACTGCAGCCTGCCAGGCTCCTCTGTCAGTGGGATTCTCCAGACAAGGATACTGTCTGGAGATCTCCATCCAGGGCCCGAGCAGACATCTCTTACATCCCCTGTCCGGGCAGGCGAGTTCTTTGTCACTAGCACCACCTGGGAAGCCTTGTAGTTGCCCACTACTCAGTTTCTCAGCAGAATGCTGAGTAACTGAGATATTTTGTTAGCAGTTTAGGATATGTATTTGAGAATCTACTTATAGGAAATTCAGAGATCAAAGAAGTCTGCCTGTAAATACTGAGGCTCAGGTTCTTGTGTTCAGTACTCTTAAGAGCTGGGAGAAAACATGGTCATAAAAATATATTGTTGAGACTCCTAAAGATTTGTCTTTACATATTAGTGTTTTCTAGTAAGAAAAATGCAAACATGTTTCCTCAGAATGTCATTGCAATATGCAGTATATGTTACCACACAGACTTTTAAAAAATAGTACAATGACAAGATAAAAACTAAATAGAAATAGCAATTCTTATTATTAATTTCAATATAGCAATACCCTATCATACTAATCTCACTTTGGATACCATTGCTACACAGTATTAAATTGAAAGGCTAATCTCTAATGCAGATAGAGTTCCATTTAACTTTACAATGAAGAAGAATGCTTAGATATGAAATGTGATTCTCTTGTTTGATATTCTTTTTACCTGTTGGGAAGCTCTGTGTTTCTTAACTTTTGAATAAGTTTGTGGGCATGCAAAATACTTTAAAATGCTTTCTCTTCTTTTATTTTCCTCATTATAAACTTTGTGAGGAGAAGGCTGCCTGAAATGAAAGAGAATATAGTGATTTAAGCAGGCTTCCCAGGTGGCGCTAGTGGTAAAGAACCCACCTGCCAATGCAGGAGACACAAGGGACATGGGTTCAATCCCTGGGTCGGAAAGATTTCCTGGAGCAGAACATGGAAACCCACTCCAGTATCCTAGATGGAGAATCCCGTGGAGAGGGGAGCCTGGAAGGCTACCATCCATAGGGTCACAAAGAGTTGAAGATGACTGAAGCAACTAAGGAAACACAGTATGTAGTGATTTAAGGAAGGAGACTGGTGGAGGATAAAGATAAAGAAGAGGAGGGGGCAACAGAGGAAGATAAAGAGATTGTGAGATTGTTTGAGATTTCCCCAGACCAAAATGAGACTTTCCAGAAATACCCCAGAATTCTTTGGGACTCTTCCCTGATTTTTGGCAGTTCTCTGACTATCTGGCAGGACCTCAAAATTTCTTGTGATACAAAGGAGTGTTCTAGAGTTCTGAACTTTGCCAGTTTGGTAACCCAAATGTGGACTGCAAAGGAGCATGGGGGCTGATATAAAGGGGATGTTACCAGTTACTATTAAAATTACAATTGGAGGGGACTCTCAGACACTTGGACGCCAGAAACCAAGTTCTAACCTCATGGCTAAAGGAGACCAGTGATAACAGTGCAGATATAATGCCCCACCTCCCTGTTGGAATCATACTTAATATTAAGATCATTTTTATTTATCAACAATATGTAGACGAGATATTTCTTGTTCTTTCTACTCTGAAACTAAAATTCATAGTAGTTTCATTACTTGCCTCATTCTTAAGCATTCAGCCATGGGGTGGGGAAAAATGGAACTGGGGATAGACTAGCATAAAAAATTGGCCCAGTTTGAATATTATTGGGCTTATTTGCTTCAGTCTCTTCTGTGACTACAGTTGAGAATGTAATTAAAGACTGCTGGCTGAACCATATGTGTAGCTCATGACGAAAGGGTTAAAGCAAAGATGTAGAAAATGGTGTAAAATGACAGTAAGAAGGTGTGTATGTATTTAATCTTGACCTTTATTGGAGAAGGAAATGCCAACCCACTCCAGTATTCTTGCCTTAAGAATTCCATGGACAGAGGAGCCTGGCGGGCTGCAGTCCATGGGGTCACAGAGTTGGGCATGACTGACTACTAACTTTCTTCATTTCGGTTTTCATTTCTAGTAGGAGCATGTCCCAAGGCAAATATTCAAATGTATATAGTTTGACTGGTGATCCAGGAAACCCTGGCAAGGAATATGGAAGTGAGACAGAGAAGGGAAGAGATCCAACATTGGATGCATTATCAAGCAAGCTACTGCTCTGGTAATTGGAGCTTAATCTTGCTAGTGAATTCTGAGAGCAAGCATATAATAAGCCCCTCAGAGTCATCCCTCCCAAGGGACAAGGGAGCTGGAATGTTGGTACACAAACTCCCATCGTTCATTGTTTGAGGATTTTTCCTTGGGAACTTTAATCTTAGCACATCTGGCTGGCTGTGTACATGCTTCACAGAGCCAGGAAAAGCCCGCAGCAAAAAGAATCAGATATTAGCATTTGGAAGCCCAGCTCAAATATGGTGAAGTGAGAGTAGGGAATTAAGGAGAGCATAAACAATATTTTGATCACAGAACCTACTTTCTCATTCCTATTTTCTCATGTCTAACTGCTTGATTTACTTATACTTTTTCCAACAAGGCATTTATAGGCCTATGAATTCACAACTTCTGACATCCCCAATTCCTTGATAATCCTGTTACAAATTTCTTACTTATTATCTTTAACAGTGCTAGAAATGAGTTTATAGAAGAGTTTTGAAGGTAAAATCACATCCAAAAGAACATCTGTTCAAGTAGCATTCAGGATGTATCTGCATGGAATTCAGAATTCTCTTGAAAGGGGAAACATGCCACAGAAATTTTCTCTGAAAGATGAATAAATAATTGATAACCTAGAAAAATATTAAATTTTTCATGTTCTTACATTATGAAGTTATTTGTTTAATAGAGCTCATTTATATATATTTTTCATGTTTAGGCTTGTATGCAGTAAAATTGAACCAAAATTATAAGCCATTCATAAGGTTAATAGAGGAGATAAGGAAATAATTCAATTTACTAATCCTTTATTTGGTGGTGAATTGATTTGGAACTTTGTAAACCTGTGGAAAACAATAGAGTTCTGAAATTGCATGTTCATTTTAGTTTTATTTGATTCAATTAATGCTTATATAAGCAAAAGAAATTTGGGTAAAACTTTTAATTATCTATATCTTAAAAAATGAACAAAAATAACAAATTAAATCATCAACATGCATTACATGAGTAAAGGTTAAATATAGTGTTACCCATTTTAAATGTTCATTATTTACCACCCATTTTAAATGTTCATTATTTACCACCCATTCATTTATTCAAAACCCATGCATACCTACATTATAGATCTTAAGATTACTGTACACATTTGTTGTAACAGTAGAGGCAGAACCTGGCACTTTCTTTGGCCAGGCCATTTAAGTGCAAGAACAGGTATTTATACTAAAAACCTCTTTGATGTGACAAGCATTTCTAACATTCCAAAAAGAATAACCCTGGTGGTGCTCAATCACTCAGTCACATCTGACCCTTTTGTGAACCCATGGACTGTAGCCTGCCAGGCTCCTCTGTCCATGGCATTTTCCAGACAAGTATACTGGAGTGAGTTGCAATTTCCTCTGCCAGGGAATCTTCCTGACACAGGGTTTGAGCCCACATCTCCTGCAGCTCCCGCACTGGCAGGCAAATTCTTTACCACTGAGCCACCTGGGAGGCCCAATAACCCTGGTTATCTACTTATTATTTTTTTTCTACTGTGTTTACAGTGAATATTATAAGTTTTGATACATTAATCATAACATATGACTAAAATGATGGTATTTTCAGCCTCACTGCTACCAAAAACAGCTGGAAAATATATTAAAAAGATGATCATTTGAAACTAAAAGGCTTGGCTATAATTCCTTATCTTGAAGTTGATCAAAGAAGATAAATTATATTTTAATTTAATCATATAGTGTTCCACAATATTTATTAAATTACCTTGAACTTGGAAAGAAAGAATAATTAGGTGCTTCCCAGGTGACTCAGTGGTAAAGAATCTGCCTGCCAATTTAGGAGACATGAATTCCAGCCCTGATGTAGGAAGATCCCCGATGCAACAGAGCAACTGAGCCTGCGCACGCACCACACAGAGGCTGTGCGCTTGAGCTCGGGAGCTGCAGTGACTGAAGCCTGCGCATTCTAGAGCCTGAATTTCCCAACAAGGAAGCCGCCAGTGGAAAGCCCGTGCACTGCAACTAGAGAGTAGCCCCCTGCTCGCCACAACTAGAGAAAAGCATGTGCAGCAATGAAAGGCCCAGCACAGCCAAAAATAAACACATAAATAAAATCATGTAAAGAAAGAAGGATAATTAGAAGCAAATTATTTGACGATATGCTAAGGACACAGGAAGTTATTGAATTTTAGCATTTGAATGGATCTTATAAATAATCTTGTTGGAATCATTCTTTTTGCAACTAAGAAAAATGACACTAAGCCTATCCACATGGCCAAACTGAGACAGTGTCAGCACCAATATTTGAGAAAAGATTTCCTTTCACCAGAGTTTATGTACAATGTATCATTGCTTTATTAAGACTGGCAAGGGATCCACTGTTCTGCAAATACCCTTAATTATGTTCTTCACCCATGTTAGAGTCAGTATCTCTATATTCCCCAAACTGTGCAGCCCTGGTGATCCAGCGTCTACAGCCCTGATTATAGTCGTATTGTAAATGAAGCAGAATATGTTAAATGTTTATTGGGAGCAGAGCAAGGATTTAAGCTGTTTGTGGATGTGTGTTCTCTAGATTATAAATAAATCTCTGCATAGCACAACATGGCAACCTAACAATGATAAGTCCTCCTAGTGACCTTAAATAAAAAACCCAGTCATCTTTACCAAGCCACTTAATCTATTTGATAATATTTTGGCTGATAGAATGAACAGGGGAAAAGTTCTAGCTGTATCACTTACTGAAGTGGTGAAAATGAAAAGGAGGGAAAGCATATCTGTTCAGAATGAGAAGTATAGTGGATGACTTTGCCACTGAAAACAATGAATGATTAATTCCTTTGCTGAGAGAATTGTCCATTAGGCCTAACTGTTACAATCTTAATATAATATCATACAGAGTCAGTTATTTTCTAAATTCAAGCTGTGGTTTGGTTTAGTTGTTAAATCTTGTCTGACTTTTGTGACCCCATGAACTGTAACCCGCCAGCCTCCTCTGTCCTTGGATTTCCCAGGCAAGAATACTGGAATGGGTTGCCATTTCCTTCTAGAACCTGGGTCTCCTTCATTGCAGATGGATTCTTTACCAACTGAGGTACAAGGGAAGCCCAATTATCTCTTAAACATATATTAACTAGTTTAGGGTTCAATTTGATGAATCAGGATTTATTGTTTTTAGTTTATTCAAGTACTAGACAACAACTTTTTTACTATAAAGTTATTACATCCTATGGATGCGATGGATAAATATAAGAATTTTATGGATAAATACAAGGATTTTATACCCTTAAGTGTATTATTATAACATTCATAAATATTAAGACTTAAAGATCAGTCAGTTCAGTCTCTCAGTTGTGTCCAACTCTTTGCGACCCCATGGACTGCAGCATGACAGGCCTCCCTGTCCATCACCAACTCCCAGAGTTTACTCAGATTCATGTCCATTGAGTCAATGATACCATCCAACCATCTCATCCTCTGTCATTCCCTTCTCCTCCGCCTTGCCTTCAATCTTTCCCAGCATCAGGGTCTTTACAAATGAGTCAGCTCTTCACATCAGGTGGCCAAAGTATTGGAGTTTCAGCTTCAACATCAGTCCTTCCAATGAATACTCAGGACTGATTTCCTTTAAGATGGACTGGTTGGATCTCTTTGCAGACTTAAAGATAGTTACTATAAAATAATTACATATTAACAAAATAATTAAATGTCCCATTTAATTGCATTTAAAGAAGAATTTCAAATTTTTACAGAAAACTGATTATATAATATCTAATATGAATTGTAAAAGTTCATTTTTAGTCAAAAGCTTAATATATTGAGTCACTACTCAACAAGAAAAAAGTCATATTGTTATGGTTTTTTGAGAGGAGTTTGCCAGTACTTATAAGACACACATTTTACCTAAAGATCTCATACTAAACAACATTGGATAGTTTATATACATTCTTTTTAGCATATCAAATTTAGCACCTGCAAAACTGAGTTAATCCTAGTTCAGTTTAACAAAGTCTTATAGTAGAATGGTATTAGATAAAATATGTGAGAGCTTTTAACAATGACAAGTCTATTATTTCTAGTGAAGTGTTTAATACATAAATATTTAAAATAATTCTAAGCATACATAGTCCAATAAACAAACCCTTGTTGAGAAAGATGTTTTTCATCAAAGTAAATGAATGACTATTTTTGATTCTAGTAACACGATGGTGCTCCTGAGCTCTGAAAAATTTTTACTTTCTCTGATCTTGTTAGGGCTTTTCACCCCATAAATGAATATAACATACTTTCATTACTTACTTGACAAACCCTCAATTTTAATACAATTTTGTGCATACCTATAAACAAAGAGAAATATAAAGAAATCAGTATCATTTTAGTATTCTCCCAGAGTTTGATAGGACATGTAAGGTCATGAAACACAAATTGTCTATTTCTTATGTGCAGGAAGTACCATTTTAGGTAATTTGCCCTATAATAGATAAAGTGGAGAAGGAAATGGCAACCCACTCCAGTATCTCTACCTGGAAAATTCCATGGACAGAGGAGCCTGGTGGGCTACAGTCCAGGGAGTCCCAGACAGTCAGACATGACTTAGCAACTAAATAACAGCATATCAGATAAATAAGCTAGAGCAAAGTCAGATGAACAAAGAAAACCATCTGAGAAACATGATGGATGCTGGATTCAGAAAATGAGTTGACTCAAAGAACAAAGAAAACCATCTGAGAAACATGATGGATGCTGGATTCAGAAAATGAGTTGACTCAAAGATTTGCTATCTATTGCCTGTGTGATTTAGGGTCTTTCTATTTATTACCATCCTGCTCAGATTCTGGATGTGAGAAACTATATAAATAAAAGTAACATCAAATTTAAAGAATTTTATCCCATGCTTTTGATTTGAAAATCAAAATTTCTAAATTCATTTGTGAAACTACTTGCGTGTTTACTTTTAAGAAGTTTTTATGTTACAATTCAAAATATATGACTATCTTGTATTGATTATTTAGAACTTCAAACAAGCAAGAGATTAATTCTTAAAGATTTCTTCTAGACATTTCACTTTCTGGAAATAAAAGTTGATCTTGGCTGATATCGTAGAAGTCTCATTAGTCTAAAATGTAAAATTCATATGAATAATGAAGAAATGTCAACTTTTCACATTGAAGAGAATTGCTAAGTAGTTGATTGGTCAAATAACTATGGAGTTTTCAAAACAACTTGCATAAACTATAGCAGGGCAGATAATTTTGTTGTATGAATAAAGAAAACAAGATATTTAGACATATTCTATACTTTTTAATTGAAATAAATCATGGAAGAATCCTAAGGACTAAAACATTTGTCATCATTTTAATTTTTTGGTCTCCAGTTTTACCACTTTGCATATTTTAGTTCTAGGTAGTAAATTAAAATTTTAACTCTTCTAATATCTATATGGTAGATGTTTCACTTCTATCAAAAATTGTCACTCACTCTATAATTTTTGTTTTTCCAAGTATAAGGAAATAATTGTAAAATAAATAATTGTTAAAAGAAAAAGCCAACCCTCTCCTTGTTAATCAGCTTCTCACTTACAGAATTAACTCAATTTTTCTCAATGTATTTCTTTCAGTTTCCAGAAAATTATTTCTAATATGATGTTGTCTTTTCATTCATTCTTTGAAATTTGCCATCTTAAAGTTTCTGCATTTGTGATGCAGAAAGCATGTATGTCTCAAGAGCACTTGTAATTATCAAGCTTCTTTTAAGTTACTGATAGTGAAATAAGGCTGTAAATACCATTATGCATCACAGTACAGTTGTTATTGTTCAGTCATTAAGTCATTTCCAACTTTTTGCAACCCACTGGACTGCAACACATCAGACTTCCCTGTCCTTCACCAACTCCTGGAATTTGCTCAAACTCCATGTCCATTGAGTCAACGATGCCATCCAACTACCTTATCTTCTCTCATTCTCTTCTCCTCCTGCCTTCAATCTTTCCCAGCTTGAGGGTCTTTTCCAGTGAGTTGGTTCTTCACATCAGGTGGCCAAGTATTGTAATTTCAGCTTCAGTATCAGTCCTTCCAATGAATATTCAGGGTTGATTTCCTTTAAGATGGACTGGTTTAATCTCCTTGCTGTCCAGGGGACTCTCGAGAGCCTTCTTCAGCCATGGTCTTTTCCAGGAGTCTTCTCGAAACTCTGTGCATTTTGAACAACCACAGGGAAAACATCAATTCTTTGGCACTCAGCCTTCTTTATGGTCCAAATCTCACATCCATACAAGGCCACTGGGAAAACCATAGCTTTGACTATACAGACTTTTGTTGGCAAAGTGATGTCTCTGATTTTAAATATGCTGTCTAGGTTGGTCATAGCATTTCTTCCAGGAGCAAGTATCTTTTAATTTCGTGGCTGCAGTCACTGTCTGCCCTGATTTTGGAGCCCAAGAAAATAAAGTCTGTCACTGTTTCCATGTTGGGTTTTTTTGTTTGTTTTTTCCCCATCTATTTGCCATGAAGGGATGGGACCGGACATCATTTCATTTCACTCCATCACTTCATGGCAAACAGTACAGTTGAAGTCATTGTTATTTAAGGACAGGAAAATCTGTGATACAACTAAAGTTTTGTTGTAAGTTCATTTAGTCTTTATTCATATTGGATTGGCCAAAAAGTCCGTTTGGGTTTTACCATCATGTGTTACAGAAAAACTTCAGTGAACTTTTTGACCAACCCAGTATTTTCATTTGAACATGCCTTCCCTTCGGCATGGGTATAGGCCTCTGATGGAAGTGTGATAAACTGAGTGACAGTACTATAGCCATATGGCACCTTTCCCAGTAGTAGTTACTAAGTCCCTTTTGCAGAGGGAGCCCTCCATCTGATAGACTAATTCCTTACAGTGTGTTATATATGGAAAAAATATTTAACCACTTAATCTCTTATTAATTCACCTAATATTGACTATGCACCTACGGTAGAACTTCAGTATTATAGCTGGATAACATACTCACAAAAGAAATACAGCATAAAGTGATACACTCAGGAGGGAGTATTGATTAACATTAAGGCACACTGAAACCCAGTGCCTGCGTTTCTCTCTGTATAACCTTGGACAAGTTACAGAGCTTTACTAAATGTCAGTTTATTCATCTATGCTAATGAGATTAATATTGGTAGTTCACATGGATGAAGTCAGGACTTAATGAATTTTTGCATATGAAACTTAATAGATATGTATCTAACACATATAATACATTTTAGTTTTTATTATTATTTTATTCTTTTCAGCCCCAGTAATACTTAAATCTTGAAAGTGACATTTCATTTGAGTTTAGGAAGATCATTTAAACTCAGGAAAAGATATATTCAGAGTGTGAGGGAAGATATATAGAGTAAGTGAAGGTAGAAGTAAGAGCACTGACAAAACAATATATGATTAATAGAAAAAATAGAAGGAAGGAAAATTAGCTTCCTACTCTAATTTTGCCTAGTTACTCCAGAGGTCCTTAAAAGAGAAAAGATGGACAGGAAATATTCATAGTAACAAAAATAAAAAAAAGTTACATGAATTAGAAGAAAATTATAAAATTTTAGCTTGATTTACTTAATCTTACAATTGTTGTTTAAAATATTATCTATAACTAGAATATTCTAGAAAATGATTAAGCACAACTTTCAAATTTATACAAGACCTGTCAGAAAAATATTTGCAATTTTAAATGAATATCCAGCAATTACACATGGAAATATTGTTAAATCTGACATTATGGCTATTGTCACTGACTTACAAAGCTATATTCTACCAAACAAGCCTAAGAAAATTAATGCACCTTTCACAGAATTGGAAGACTGATTTTCTTGGGTTTGTATAAACATTGTTAAGGTTGTCAGGACAACACAAATGTATGCATGCACTGATGCAAAATATAACATTTTGACTAAAATTGCTTTTAGAGCACTCTTAACAAATGCTGCTTTTAGAAGCAAATAAAAGGTTTTATGTGGATCCTTTTCCATGCAAAATTGCTTGGTGCAGTATTCCTATGATTCTGAAAACTGAATAAATTATGGCATATTTCAACTTGGGGAATTGCACCCTTAAACAATATTGTATAACTATCAATTTATCTTACATAAAGCCACGAGATGGAATTTGCATAATGTTTCCAGGGCTATCCTTCTCAATTAATTCTGACAAGCAAACCAATCAGGTAACAAGGATGAACAGTTAAGCCAAAGAAGAGAAAATGGTTTTGCTTCCTCATATGGCTTAATTCTCCTTTTAGTGAAAAAAATACACAGGAAAATTTACATCCAATGATCATAAAGTTAATGACTCTCCCATTTTTAATTAATTTCCAAATTTTTTAGAATGTGGTCTTTAATATTATTTAAAATAGGAAACCTGTTAATTTTAGAAAAGCATTTTAAATAGCTTTCATATTAATTTGAAATCATTAAAACCACATGTTTTAATATACTTGAGCTATTTATTCGTTAAAATATTTCATTAATAATGTATTCATTAAATAATAATTTATCCATTGAATTAAATTAATTCATTAAAAATGAATTAAAATTGGAAAAACTAGGAAATAGAGCTAGTGTACCAAAGATTTTCATTTTCTACACTTTACTCAATTAATATAAATACATGCATAGTTTTATAGATGGTAACACAACATTGTAAATCAACTATATTCCAGTACAATTTTTTAAAAATATATATCTGGTCAATAAGACGTAGAAAATCTAATACTTTCTAAAGAGTATATATTCTGATGGAGAAAGTGAAGTATGCCAAGAAACACATACATGTTTATCACATACATACTACATATATAAACCTGCAACTGATTTTAGCACAGTCTACATGATAGAACCCTGGTTATAGTAGATTTTACAAAACAAAAGTTGAACAAGGTTTGTTTGTTTGATTTAAATTTGTTTTTTGAAAGCAAAATAGGAATATACCTTTAATGATACACAATAACTCTCTAAAAATGTCATTAGTTTTTGCCATTCAGCCTCTCGACTGAGCATAGTCAGCAACGAAGGAAATGAAGGTAATGATCCCTTGCTATACATTGTCTGGAAAAAATTCAGTGGGGTAAAAGTCCTCTCTTCCAACTATTGATTTGCATGCCCTTTTTCATAGTTTCAATGACATGCATCTTATATCTAGTCCAATTTTTTCACTGCACAAACAGAAATTGCAGTGCAATTCCGCACTAGGAAACACACATATAAAAGATGATTTTATGAAATATAAAAATACCATGGAGAGAAACTGTGGGAAAGATCAAGTGTAAATCCTCTTCTTGAGTTTGATAGAGCTTAGAGTCTTTGATTTTAAGTACATAACACATTTTTCAAATGATTTAATGAAAGACATCACTTATTGTCTTCAATATATCATGGATTTCCAATAGAACTATTCCTTTTTTAATATTACATTTAAACAAGTCATACTCCTTAATTGTTGATTTCAGTCTCCCCTAAATAAAAAAAAAAAAAAGCAAAGCAGCAGACTTACTTGATTAGAGACTCATTAATCATTATCATTTGAAGTATTTGAGCTCTTTTATGTTTACTTACTGATTTTCTTAAAAACCGGTTCCTCAAATAATTTCACAATTTGTATGGAAATACAAAAAACCTTGAATAGCCAAAGTAATCTTGAGAAAGAAGAATGGAACTGGAGGAATCAACCTGCCTGACTTCAGACTCTACTACAAAGCCACAGTCATCAAGACAGTATGGTACTGGCACAAAGACAGAAATATAGATCAATGGAACAGAACAGAATAGAAAGCCCAGAGATGAAATCCACAAACCTATGGACACCTTATCTTTGACAAAGGAGGCAAGGATATACAATGGAAAAAAGACAACCTCTTTAACAAGTGGTGCTGGGAAAACTGGTCAGCCACTTGTAAAAGAATGAAACTAGAACACTTTCTAACACCATACACAAAAATAAACTCAAAATGGATTAAAGATCTAAATGTAAGACCAGAAACTATAAAACTCCTAGAGGAGAACATAGGCAAAACACTCTCCGACATAAATCACAGCAGGATCCTCTATGACCCACCTCCCAGAATATTGGAAATAAAAGCAAAACTAAACAAATGGGACCTAATGAAACTTAAAAGCTTTTGCACAACAAAGGAAACCAGAAGCAAGGTGAAAGACAGCCCTCAGATTGGGAGAAAATAAGAGCAAATGAAGCAACAGACAAAGGATTAATCTCAAAAATATACAAGCAACTCTTGAAGCTCAACTCCAGAAAAATAAATGACCCAATCAAAAAATGGGCCAAAGAACTAAACAGACATTTCTCCAAAGAAGACATACAGATGGCTAACAAACACATGAAAAGATGCTCAACATCACTCATGATCAGAGAAATGCAAATCAAAACCACAATGAGGTACCATTACACGCCAGTCAGGATGGCTGCTATCCAAAAGTCTACAAGCAATAAATGCTGGAGAGGGTGTGGAGAAAAGGCAACCCTCTTACACTGTTGGTGGGAATGCAAACTAGTACAGCCACTATGGAAAACAGTGTGGAGATTTCTTAAAACTGGAAAATAGAACTGCCATATGACCCAGCAATCCCACTTCTGGGCATACACACCAAGGAAACCAGATCAAAAGAGACACGTGCACCCCAATGTTTCATACGCAGCACTGTTTATAATAGCCAGGACATGGAAGCAACCTAGATGCCCATCAGCAGACGAATGGATAAGGAAGCTGTGGTACATATACACCATGGAATATTACTCAGCCATTAAAAAGAATTCATTTGAATCAGTTCGAATGAGATGGATGAAACTGGAGCCCATTATACAGAGTGAAGTAAGCCAGAAAGATAAAGAACATTACAGCATACTAACACATATATATGGGATTTAGAAAGATGGTAATGATAACCCTATATGCAAAACAGAAAAAGAGACACAGATGTACAGAACAGACTTTTGGACTCTGTGGGAGAAGGCGAGGATGGGATGTTTCAAGAGAACAGCATCGAAACATGTATATTATCTATGGTGAAACAGATCACCAGCCCAGGTGGGATGCATGAGACAAGTGCTCGGGCCTGGTGCACTGGGAAGACCCAGAGGGAGCGGGTAGAGAGGGAGGTGGGAGGGGGAATCGGGATGGGGAATACATGTAAATCCATGGCTAATTGATGTCAATGTATGACAGAAACCACTACAATATTGTAAAGTAATTAGCCTCCAACTAATAAAAATAAATGAAAAAAAAATGGTTCTTTTTTCTAAAGAAAACCTACATATTACTGGAAGGCAGTACATGGCAGTGGTCAAGAGCATGGTAATTAAAGTCAGACATGCACTCAACAGTTTATTCTGTCACTTAATATAGAAAATTTCAAAGTAATTCAGTTTGCCAAACTTTAAATTTCAAAGTCTGTCAGATGGGGATAATTGTAACTACTTCTCCAGTTTGCAAGACTTAAAATTGTTTATAGTCTATTAAAATAATTAAATGTAACAATTAATAGTTAACATTACAAATATTATTGAGAGATATTTGTGACAGTGTGTATCAGACAAGTTTACTAAGGAAGATTGTCTCCTATATATAACATTTTTTTTTCAGTGAGGTTTTAATGGTCAGTGTTTCATTTTTCTCTACCATATCCATTTTAGGAAATTTCGTATTATATTAATAAAATTATTGCTATCTCATTAAATAATTTACAATTTCTTAAAGTACCATCAACATGTGATTTGTTTTTTCCAAGTTTTTGTAACAGTTTATTGTCTTGCATTTGCAATTTCCTCCACTATTTGTAAAACTGCAAGCTTAACTACGATATTAGAAGCTCCATCACACTTGTCAAAATAAGAAATATAAGGAGCCAAGTGCCATGGACACAGGATTAACACGTAAGCTAGAAAAAAAAGTGAAATAATATTAGTCAAACAGGAAGGAGGATAACATAATAAAAGCAGGACACAAAATAAAGTATTAAAACTTGGGTTTATATTAATGTGGGTATGGAAGAAAGAAGTTTCTCCATATACATAGATGAGAAAGGTCAATTCAGGGTTTAATTGACATAGGAAGGACATGGCTTAGGATGAGGTGGAGCACAACAGAATCAGATGTTAAATAAATAGGAAGGATAAGGGCACTCTGCGGGATGAGGGCTGTGCAGGGAGCAAGAGAAGGTGAATGAGCATAGGAAATGACACAAATTAAAAAAAGAAAAGTAAACCTAAAGCAATAGAAAACAATGAGCTATTTATGTCAATATATCATAGGAAATGACACAGTTTTTAAAAATGTAATCATAAAGCATTAAAAAACAATGAGCTATTCATGTCAATATATCAAAAGCATTAGAGTAAAAACATAGTTTGAACTTTACAGATATTGACTCTATCTTAATGCCAGTTCAGTTATTAACTGTGTCAATGTCGTTCCTACTCAGTCTACTCACTGTATGATAGAACAGGTAATATTCTCTCTGGCTCTTATCAAATGGTAATTATTACTGTTGATAATGTGAGTTGATACAGGCAGGGATGATTCAGGTATTGAGATGCCTGAAGCTTATGCAATGTGTGAAACCTTCTTAGGAAAGTAATGCAAGTTACAATTAACAATTTACATAAGAATAAGAGTTTAGAAGGAGAAAGTGAATCACAACAAATTATAAATACCACAAACTTAGAAAGTATAAAAAAGCCACCCCCAAACAAAGCAATTTTATTAATGAAAATCTCAACACAGCTGTTAGGATACATTTTTCTAAAATATTAGTGGCATAATGTTATGACCACTTCTTCAGTTCAGTTCAGTCACTCAGTTGTGTCCAACTATTTGCAACCCCATGGGCTATAGCACGCCAGGCCTCCCTGTCCTTCACCACCTCCCACAGCTTGCTCAAAATCATGTCCATCAAGTTGGTGATGCCATCCAAACATCTCATGCTCTCTCGTCCCCTTCTACTTTTGCCTTCAGTCTTTCTAAGCATCAGGGTCTTTTGTAATGAGTCAGTTTGTCGCATCAGGTGGCCAAAGTATTAGAGCTTCAGCTTCAGCATCAGTTCTTCCAATGAATATTCAGGACTGATTTCCTTTAGGATGGACTGGTTGGATCTCCTTGCAGTCCAAGGGACTCTCAAGAATGTTCTCCAACACCACAGTTCAAAAGCATCAGTTCTTTGGCACTCAGCTTTCTTTATGGTTCTTTTTAGTCACATCCATACATGACTGCTGGAAAAACCATAGTTTGATTATACAAACCTTTGTTGGTAATGTCACGTCTCTGCTCTTTAACATGCTATCTAGGTTGGTCATAGCTTTTCTTCTAAGGAGCAAGCATATTTTAGTTTCATGGCTGCAGTCACCATCTGCAGTGATTTTGGAGCCCAAGAAAATAAAGTCTGTGACTGTTTCCATTGTTCCCCCATCTATTTGCCATGAAGTGATGGGACCAGATGCCATGATCTTAGTTTATTGAATGTAGAGTTTTAAGCCAGCGTTTTCGCTCTCCTCTTTTACTTTCATCAAGAAGTTCTTTAGTTCCTCTTTGCTTTCTGCCATAAGGGTGGTATCATCTCCTTATCTGAAGTTATTGATATTTCTCCCTGCAATCTTGATTCCAGCTTGTGATTCACCCAGTCTGGCACTTCCCATGATGTACTCTGCATATAAATTCAATAATCGAGGTGACAATATACAGCCTGTCCCAATTTGGAGCAAGTTCATTGTTCTATATCCAGTTCTAACTGTTGCTTCTTTATCTGCATACAGGTTTCTCAGGAGGCAGGTCAGGTGGTCTGTTATTCCCTACTCTTTAAGAATTTTCAACAGTTTGTTGTGATCCACACAGGCAAAGGCTTTAGTGTAGCTAAGAAGGCAGAAGTAGGTGTTTTTGTGGAACTACTTCTTCATAGGACAGTAATTTCACAATATAATTTTAAAGATAGTTTGTTCTTTCTTATAACATACTTGTTTAAAATTTACTTTTACATCATTATTATTAAATAAAAGTAGTTTTAGAAAAAATTATTTCAGACTCACAACAATACTGGAAATATCGTTCAAGATTATTGTTAAATCTGGCTAAATCATTACCGTGTTTCTTTCACTTAGACCATACAAGTGTAGGGCACTACACGTTTTCAATTGCTGTGATATCTTAATATTTGCTGAATTAATGCTGGTTTTTGGTAATAAGCTAGTTTATAAAAGATGACCGTATAATTTTATTTATGTAATGGCTTTTATGACATCTTTGTCAATGTCAGTGTTTTGTATCAAACCAATAAGAAACAGATCTTTGGCCAGTGAGTTCCTAAAATGCAAAGTTGTCAAGGAAGAAAGATGGACCTAAGAGTCCATCTCAAAGTTAAGAGAAATAAAACAAGTCCAAAGTCAGTAGAATGTAGAAAATAAAGATAAGAGCCAAAAAGGCACCTCCCAAAACAATTCTAATACTTAACAAAGCTAAAACCTGTTTCACTGAAAAGTTAAAAAAAATTATAAGCTCTTTGTTGAAGGGATAAAACACCAATCATTATTCTAAAAAATACATTAAATAATAACCCCTTAGTTTAAGTGAAAACACCAATCAATATAAGGATTACATATCCTACAGACCTTAATAAGTAATGCAAATATATTATAAGGAATATTAGATCAACAAAACTGGAGACTTAGATGAAACAGGAAAATTCCTTTTAAGACATAAACTATCTAAATTCCCTAAAGAAGGAGAATAGCTTGAATAATTCTGTTTCTATTAAATAATTTAAATTTGCAGTTAAAAAGAAATTTTCTTTCCATAAGAAATTCCATGTGTATTTGCCTTCAATATTGAATTCTATCAAATATTTAGGGGAAAATAATACCAATTCTCCATCAAATAGCAAATTTAAAAAAAAAAAGAATAAAACAACTCCTTCAGGAAAATGATAGATGCCATTTTCCAACTCATTTCTTGAAAACAGTGTTATTGATATACCAAAACCTGCTTCCCTGGTGGCTCAGATGGTAAAGCATCTGCCTGCAATGCAGGAGACCTGGGTTCAATCCCTGGGTCAGGAAGAACCCCTGGAGAAGGAAATGGCAACCCACTCCAGTATTCTTGCCTGGAAAATTCCATGGGTAATGGAGCCTGGTAGGCTACAGTCCATGGGATTGCAAAGAGTCAGACATGAATGAGCAACTTCACTGGTTCACTGGATAAAAAGACTGCAAGGAAAGGAAATGACAAACCAATAACCCTTAAGAGCACAGCTGCAATATTAGACAATTAACTCCAACAATATATAATATGGACAAGATGTCATAGAAAATGGCTTTTATTCCAGAAATGCAGGATTAATTGACATTATAAAAATAGCTTACAGCATAATGAATTAGGGAAAAAAAGAAAAGAAAAACATTTGGATTGTTTGACAGAATCCCACATCGATTAATGATAAGTAAGCTAATGCAAAATTAAATTGAATCTGATAATAAATATTTACCAAAATTTCATTTGAACATCTTATTACAATGTTAAATTTAATCTTTTGATCATAAAATTAGGGAAAATTACTTGCATCTATTTTCTATTCAACATTATGAAATGGGTGTGAAAATATCAAAAGCATAAATATCAGAAAGGAATAAATAAAGCTGTTTGTGCCAGAATACCCATTCCTTCAGAAGTAAAAGGTCTCTAATTCTTTTCACAGTATATAAATATTAGTTACACTTTTGTGTCTTTCTGTTACATTAAACATAATGTTTTTGAAGTACTTCACAGTTATGGAATGTGGCAAAGGTTCCTTTTTTCCCAAAAGATTTGTAAATTTAGCTTTCATATTTAGGTCTATGATTCATCATAAACATAACTTGTGTATGGTGTCATGTATGAATTGAAATTCATAATTTTCCATATAGAAAGCCTGTAAGGAAAATAAAGTTAGTTCAGTAACATATATCTTAAATTTTTTCTTTTCCCACTGATTTGATTTAGTCTTTGTGTTGAAATTAACTTGACCATGTAAGTATGAACTTATTTCTGGAATATGCTATTTTATTTGTCTGTATTTATTCCAAGTTTATACTGTCTTGAATATCATATTTGTGTTAGCTACTCATGGCTTTAGTAATAAAGTAGCACAAAATTGGTGACCGAAAACAAGAGAAATGTATTCCCTCACAGTTCTAGAGGACAGAAATCCAAAACCCTTTTTCTTGAGCTGAAACATGTGTACTCAAGATGCCAGCAAAGCTAAGCTCCTTCTGGGGTTTTTCAGGGAGAATCCATTCCTTGTTTTGTGCAACTTACGGTAGCTGCCACAGCTCCTTGACTAGTCGCCTCATTCCTCCCATCTCTGCCTCCGTGGCCACATGGACGTTTCCGTCTCTGTATGTTTGTTACCCACTCTGTCAGATTGGGGGGCCGTGGCTGGATCCTTTCCTTGCCTAGTGCTGAAGGTGGATATAATTTGAAGAGGCAGTTTTTCAGTTTACTAAGGTAAAAGACTCCCAATTTAGATCTTTCTTGTCAAGAATGTTTTGCTGTTACGGATTTTTGTATTTTAAGATTCATTTTAGAGTCAGCTTTTAATTTTTCCAAAATAATTCACTGGAATTTTGATGGGGTTGTCTTACATCTGTTCTTTGAGGTGTGTGTGTGTGTGTGTGTGTGTGTATGTTCAGTTGTGTTCAACTCTTTGCAACCCCATGGATTGTAGCTCCTCTGTCGATGGGGTTTTCCTGGTAGGAATACTAGAGTAGGTTTCTATGCCCTCCTCCCAGGGATCTTCCTGACCTAGAATTGATCCCATGTCTGCTGTGTGTCTCCTGCATTGCAAGCAGATTCTTTACTGTTGGGCCAACAGGGAAGCCCCATGTATAGATTGCATGTATAGAAGCCCCAAATTATTTAAAATGACAAATTGTCATCTTGAGAGTATTGAATCTTCTTATCCATGATCTGTTGACTCAAGAATAGCAAACGACCTGAAAGCTTCTGGTTATGTTTTATTCACAAACCTTTCTAAAGACTATAGCCTGGGAGATAGCCTCTCAGGTAGCTCTGAAGAACTGTTCCAAAGAGGCAAGGGAGGAGCCAATATATATAGAAGCTTTTGCTGAAATTAAAGAAAAAAAAAGTAGTTGAACATCAAAAGATTACTGCTAATCACACACACACACACAAAATACAGACATCTCAAGTTGGTGATTTTAATGCTTCTCTGTGTATGGAAAGATGCAGGACTCTGAGCTCATTGAAAGTATTATTTAGATAAGCACGTTAAGTATTCTTCAGATAAGCATCTTAACTATTTAGGGCCAGTATCCTATTTTTTTTTCCCACCCTAGAGGAATTCTTTCAGGGTGCACCAGAGGGGCTGCAGTGAATGAAGGCTTTATGGCAGTCAACATTTTACTGAAATGACAGGCAACATTCTTTGCTCATATAAACTCTATTTACTTAGGTCTGTAATCTCTCTCAGCAGTATTTTGTATTTGTTATTGAACAACACATATTTCACTGTGTTCATCCTTGGGTATTTTAGGATTCTTGATATTATTGTAAATCATTTTTTTTGTTAAAGTAGTGCTTTAGATTTTTTTATTTCTGTACATTTTAAATTTTGAACATATATTTTTAAATAAACATCTATATAGGTAAAGCAGTGTTACTGGAAAAAAAAAAAAACAGCTGTTTAGCTGTCTTATAGTGTGGTAAATATTATAAAGGTGGCAAAATGAAGAAACTCTTGAATAATCCAGTACTTCTGGGGAAGTTGGAGGTGACGTTACCTAATCAATGACATTTAACTTGGTATAGTTTTTTTTTTTTTTCCCCTAATGTTGGCTGTTTTTAGTACCCATCTAATTATTTAAATTATTTTTAATTAGCATTCACTTTAGATTTTCTAAATTCTTCTCACTCACTGACATGGACTTCTTCATTTCATTTTCTAGTACTTGGTGATCAGAACTGAGACTAGGATTCAGATGTACTGTAACTGGGACATAAACATAAGATAGGAATAAATATAGGACACCTACTCTCAGAATGGGAAGGGGGAGTTAATTGATACTTGTTAGCTTTCTCTAAAGAAAGATATTAAAGGTTGTGTTTATTTATTTATTCCCCCCCAAAAATGTTTTCACCCAAAATAAAAAAGGACATTTTATTAAATAACTGGATAATTCAGCCAAATGCCTTAACATATGTTCCTGTGACTAAAACTTGGCTAACTGAATGCATTCTTTCTTTTACTTCACCCATCTGGATAAGTCTACTGTTTTAGAGCATGTATTTTTTTTTTTTTTCCAAATGCTTTTTCAGCAGAGAGAAAATAAAATGTAGAATAATATTACTCCATGTTGGTAAGTAAACTATTTTGAGGGGAAATATTATATACCTTAGGTATTTAATACAATATCAAGAGGAAGCAGATGTAATACAGAGTTACTACTTCTATAATAGTGGTAACATCAGGAGATCATAAGTATGCACTTTGATAAATAAGAGGATTTGTCTCCAAAACCTGAAAACCAAAACTGTTATGACAAATAACAGACCTTGTATGTCTGAGCTTCCACAGAGAATTCAACTTCTTCATCTTCTTTACTGAACAGCAATCCTATTTTTAAAGTATATTATTTCAACACGCAACTGAGTCGTGGATTCTATAACATGGTGGTTTTCTAAAGGGCTAAAGATACCAGTTTTTTCACTGAAACAATTTAAAAAACTGGCCTATAGTTATTTTCAGTTAGTTACCATTTAGAGAATCATGGCAGTTGCTCTAGGAGAATGTTTTAGAAATTGTTGCTGGATTTAGCACTTAGTAATTAGATTTTGTTATTAGAAAAGTGCTAAGTTTCAGTCACTGAAATTTAACAGACTTCTGAAACCTCTTGCTGAGGGTACTTGATTCTATCCCCATGGAAACTGTTGCTGCCTTGACAAATAACCTGTAAGTAGCTTTTGAAAAACTGAGTGTTCCAGTTTTTAAGCCCTGCTGTTGGTGAAAATTTTGAGAATAATAAAGACTTCAAGTGATATTTCCCTTTCCTGAAATCTGTTGTATTATAATTAGTAGAATCTAGGCTTTATATGAAAAATAAGTCTCAAAAAATTTGTATAAATAAATACTTGGTATTTTATACTGTATGTGAAATGGTATGATACCATTTTTTCCCAGAATCTAATAAATAAAAGATATTATTTTTCAAACCTTAGGGAAATGAACTAAAGATATAAAAATGAATTAAAAATACAATATTATAGATTAAATAGAATAGCTGTAATATTCCACTAATGCAAAAGCAAGATGAAAAAATGAAAGGAGAAAAGAACAGATGGACCAAATAAGAAATAACTAGCAAGATGATAGACTTAAAGTTAAAAATATTTATATTCACATACCTCAATTAAAACAGATACATGGACAGATGGGATGCAAATTTAACACCCAATTATAAGCTGCTTATAAGACATCACATTAATTGTAACTTCTCTGTTGTGAAAATGGACAGCACAGAAATATAAAGGATCATAAGAGACTTGTACAAACAACTATATGCTGATAAAATGAACAACTTGGAAGAAATGGGCAAATTCTTAGAAAGGTACAAACTTCCAAGACTGAACCAGGAAGGTAAAGAAAATATAGACAGACCAATCACAAGTAATGAAATTGAAACTGTAATTAAAAATCTTCCAACAAAGTCTGGGATCAGATGGCTTCACAGCCAAATTCTACCAAACATTTAGAGCAGAACTGACACCTATCCTTCTCAAATTCTTCTGAAAAACTGCAAATGAAGGAAAACTTCCAGGCTTATTCTACAAGGCCACCATCATCCAGATACTTGGTCACCATCACCTTGATACTAAAACCAGACAAAGATACCACACACACACACAAAATAAGCCAAAATCATTGATGAATACAGACACAAGAATCCTCAATAAATACTAGCAAACAGAATCCAATGACACATTGAAAGGAGTGTGCACCATGATCAAGTGGAATTTATCCCAGGGGTTCAAGGATTCTTGAAAATACTCAAATCAATCTATGTGATACACCATATTAACAATTTAACAATTTAAAGAATAAAAATCATGTGGTATGTCAATAGATGCAGAAAATGCTTTTAACAAGATGCAACACTCATTTATGATAAAAACTCTCCAGGAAGTGGGCATAGACTGAACTTACCTTATAATATAATAAAGATCATATCCAGCAAACCAATAGCAAACATTCTCAGTGGTGAAAAACTGAAGGCATTTCCTTTAAAACCAGAAACAAGACAAGGATGTCCACTCTTGTTGCTGTTATTCAACATAGTTTTGGAAATCCTAGCCATGGCAACCAGAGAAGAAAAAGAAATAAAAGGAATCCAAATTGGAAAAGAAGAAGTAAAACTATCACTGTTTGAAAATGTCATGATAGTATAACAGAAAACCCTAAAGATGCTACCAGAAAACTAGTAGGGCTCATCAATGAATTTGGTAAAGCGGCAGGATACAAAATTAATGCACTGAAATATCTTGCATTCCTATACAGTTACAGTGAAAGCTGAGAAAGATAAATTAAGGAAATAATTCCATTTACCATTGCAACAAAAAGAATAAAATACCTGGGAATAAAACTCGCTAAGGAGGCAAAAGACCTGTAGGCAGAAAACTCAAAAAAACCCATGCAACCTATCCTCGTCTAATCTATGACAAAGAAGGCAATATATAATAATAGAGAAAAGGCAGTCTCTTTAATAAGTGCTGCTGGGAAAGCTGGACAGCTACTTCTAAAAAGAATGAAATTATAACACTCCCTAACGCTATGCATAAAACATGAACTCAAAATAGGTTAAAGACCTAAATGTAAGACCAATCACTGTAAAACTTTTAGAGGAAAATATAGGCAGAACACTTTGACATAAATCGCAGTAAGATCTCTTTTTGATCCACCTCCTAGAGTTGTTTTTCAGTTGCTAAGTCATGTCCAACTCTTTGCAAGTATTTCAGTATTCTTGTCTGGAAAATTCCATGGACAGAGGAGCCTGGTGGCAACAGTCCATGGGGTTGCAAAGAGTTGGACACACACATCTAGACATAACTTCTAGTTTCCTGGATCATGTTTTCTTCCTGTAGCAGAGCTACATGATCTAGTAATATATAAAGCTATAGGATCATGTTATATAATCTAGCTTCTGTTATATTTTATTTTGTCCTGAAACTGGTGTATATTTACGGTGTCAAGAGAGACATCCTCTCCATGGCCTTCCATAAATAATCATTGAGTTGTGGGTATAACTGGCAATAAATCTATCACAACTATTTTCTGATTGTACAAAGGTACACAGCTCCATATTTAATCTGGGAAAAAAGTGTATTTGTATTCCATTCTCTAAATTTTTTATCAAAATTTATGAAAGATCACTATATTAAAAAAAAGTCTTGCCCCAATCTTTATTGATAAACTTTGTCGTGCTACATGCTCAGTTCCGTTGAGTTCAGTTCAGTCACTCAGTCATGTCCGACTCTTTGTGACCCCATGGACTGCAGCATGCCAGGCTTCCCTGTCCGTCACCAACTCCTGGAGCTTACTCACACTCATGTCCATAGAGTCTGTGATACCATCCAACGATCTCATCCTCTGTCATCCCCTTCTCCTCCTGCCTTCAGTCTTTCCCAGACTCAAGGTCTTTTCCAATGAGTCAGTTCTTCACATCAGGTGGCCAAGCTATTAGAGTTTCAGCTTCAGCATCAGTCCTTCCAATGAACATTCAGTACTGATTTCCTTTAGGATGGATTGATTGGATCTCCTTGCAGTCCAAGGAACTCTCAAGAGTCTTCTTCAAACCACAGTTCAAAACCATCAATTCTTTGCTGCTCAGCTTTCTTTATAGTCCAACACTCATATCCATACATGACTACTGGTAAAACCATAGCTTTGACTAGACGGACCTTTTTTGGTAATGTCTCTGCTTTTTAATATGCAGTCTAGGTTGGTCATAGCTTTACTTTCAAGGAGCAAGTGTCTTTTAATTTCATGACTACAGTCACCACGTGCAGTGATTTCGGAGCCCAGGAAAAGAAACTCTGTCACTGTTTCTATTGTTTCTCCATCTCTTTGCCTTGAAGTGATGCCTGCTCTGTTGTGCCAAACTCTTTGTGTCTCCCTGGACTGTACCCTGCCAGGCTCCTCTGTCCACAGGATTCTCCAGGCAAGAATACTGGAGTGGGTTGCCATTTCCTTCTCCTGGAGATCTTCCTGACCCAAGAATTGAACCTGCATCTCCTGTTTTAGTAGGCAGATTCTTTACCACTGAACCCGCAGAGAAGCCCTACTGATAAGTTTAGGTATTCATTGTTGACTTTAAAGATAAATCCAGGTAGAATGACTTAGGTGATAGAAAGGTGTAAATGTACTCCTGCCTCCCTCTCTTCCTTTCTTCCTTCCTCTCTACTTCATCTCTCCTTTCTTTCTTCCCCCACTTCCTCCTTTCTTCTTCTTATAACTACTAATTAGAGGTTGCCCATTTCATTTTTTAGTTCTTCAACCCCATGCTTTAGTAACCAAGTCTAAAATTCTTCATCTTTTGTAGCTGTTCCATGCTGGTAAGTTTAGCATTTATTTCTTTAGTTATAATTAATAACTATTGTTTTAGGGGAAGGCTTAGTTCTCAATTTCCAAGCTATATGTCTGGTTATAAAAAATTAACTTTTCTTTTATATCATAAAAGGTGCTTGGTGTTTGCAAAAATAAGGCATCACCTATATATAAGGTATTCCTGAAAAATGGCATTGGTCTCATCCACAGCCACATTATCAGCTTGCTGGTTAGACTGACTATCCATTTTTACAAAACAACTTGTTTCTGTTAATCCACTGTTCAGATCTCTCTCTTGGTTGTTTGGATTCTCTATTTGTTCCAATTTATAGAGCATTTCTCCCAGGAAAAAGTTCCACTGAGCTTCAGCATCCCACAAACATATCATTACAATAATTGTTTCATAAAATAAACATGCTTTCAGCTTTAAAATATTCAGTAAGGGATACATCACATATACTTCAAGAAGATGTTGGCAGTGGAAGTCACTATATTTTTGGTAAAGACTCAGAAACTATAAAGAGAATACAAATCATAAGGTCAAAAGAAAATTATGTTTCATTGCAAATACTGTAATAGATTGTTTATTTATCAATCTGTAAGTTTTGTTAACAGTTATTTAAAGTCAATTATCAATGGCATTTTGGAAGAGTTAACCTCACTAATGTATATGATTTATAATTATCATTCATATATGTATACACCAAATTCACATGGATTCTTTACCAGCTGAGCCACCATGGAAGCCCAAATGTTGGCGGAAGGGTGCACCCAGATTTGAACCGAGGACCTCTTGATCTGCAGTCATATGCTGCCCCTGAGCTATACCCCATAGCCTACTAAATTCACAGTGATCAGTCAATAGGCATAAATTAATGTAATCTGCAATTGTACAAACTAGGTGTCCATATTCTGTAATGTCTTAAAGGTTATATAGTCAGCAGTTGCCTTCACAACACTCTGGTAAAAAATCATTATTCTTACCATGAAATACATGTGAAGAAACTTATGGGTTTAATGCCTCAGCTAATGGTATACAGAAAGACAGCTACGGCAAGGGTCAACAATCAGAATTTATTTGGCGATGTCACTTTCAAACTGTTGTTTCACATTGACCTCTGAAAGAAAATCAATTATATAGAGCTTACTGGCTTAGAGAATGTCAATGCAATGCAGTTTAATTCATCATTAAACCTGTACTGTCTATTTTACCAGTCTGTTGTTTACTGTGAATAGTAATGCAGAATAAAAACCATATCTGGAGAATGAGGAAAGGTTTATTTATTGGGATGTCTACTACACATTAGTAGCATTCCTACTGAGGTGCTTTCCTATCGCACTGAATACATTTTTTAAAGGTTTAAATTTATTGCATGACACTGAAGCAGAAAGTGGAAGAGTTCATTATTCTATGATACCAAATGAAAGAGTGCTATTGTTGTAACTTCTGGGATTGCATTAAAATACACAGGGAAATGAGCTTTCTCAGTAACGAACTGCAGTGACAGAAAGAAGTAACTAATTTTCCCCAATTCCATACAAGTTACTGTCTGAGGGAGAAGTCATATATATGTTGGGGAATGAAGAGCACTTTTTCTTCTGGAACTGCATACAGAAAGGAAACAGGGGGATTCATCCAGTGACTTCTTTTATAAAGAAGAAAATATTACAACAAACACAATGCAGTCAACTAAATATACTAAAGTCACAAAAATTGTTATCAAATGTATGCTTTTTGAATTGAGTATAACAAAATGGAAATCTTAATGTTAACTTGTAATTTACTTAAATAATTTCAGTAGGAACTAAAGTCATCTAAAAGAATGCCTAAGGATTTCTATAAACAGACATCTAGGAATTCTTAAGGAGCCATTTTATAGAAGCTGGATTGAAATAATTCTGTAATTTAATTTCTTATACTACTGGTGCAAATACTGTACTACTTTAGTTAAAATATGTTAGAAAAGTATACTACTACTACTAAGTCACTTCAGTCGTGTCCGATCTGTGTGACCCCATAGACGGCAGCCCACCAGGCTCCCCCGTCCCTGGGATTCTCCAGGCAAGAACACTGGAGTGGGTTGGCATTTCCTTCTCCAATAGAAAAGCGTAGTAGGGAGGGAATGGAAGAGAGTTCTCTACATAAGATCATGTAGGTTGTGCACTGCATGGCTCCACATGTCGCCATTTACATATGCTAGAATATGAAATGTGGCCCAGGAAAAATTCATGTCATGGCTCTGGAAAGGAGGTTACCCTATTTTCTCTAGTTTATTATCTTAAAAATGGCCTTTTTATATGTAAGTCCTCCAGGGTCACTATCCTCACTATCTTAGTCTAAATACTACAGAACCTTCCGTCCATCTTTCTGTGCTTTGTTGTAACTAGTTCTTTTAGGTCTGTTTCCTAGAACTGATGAAAATCTTTAAAATTTGCTTAACTTCTCCACTGAATGTTTGTTTTTCTATTTCAAGCATGCCATTTTAAAATTCTAAATACGCTTTTCATTTCTTTTAAAAATGTTGCCCCTTCATATTTCGCCTTTATTTTCATTATGGTTTAATTTTTTATATGTTAGTTTACACTTTGTTGTTGTTGTTCAGTCATGTCCAGCTGTTTGTGACTGCATGGACTATAACACGCCAGGTCTTCCTGTCCTTCACCATCTCCCAGAGCTTCATCAAACTGATGACCATTGAGTCGGTGATGCCATCAAACCATCTCATCCTCTGTCATCCTCTTCTCCTGCCTTCAATCTTTCCCACCATCAGTGTCTTTTCTAATGAGTCAGCTATTTGCATCAATATCAGGACTGATTTCCTTTAGATTGACTGGTTTGATCTCCTTACAGTCCAAGGGACTCTCGGGTCTTCTCCAACACCACCGTTCAAAAGTACCAGTTCTTCTATGCTCAGCCTTCTTTATGGTCCAAGTCTCACATCTGTATATGACTACTGGAAAAAACATAGCTTTGACTCTACAGATCTTTGTTGGCAAATCAGTGTGTCTGCTTTTTAATATGCTGTCTAGTTGGTCATAGCTTTTCTTCCAAGGAACAAGTATCTTTTAATTTCATGACTGCAGTCACCATCTGGAGTGATTTTGGAGCCCAAGAAAAGAAAGACTGTCTTTGTTTCCTCATCTGTTTGCCATGAAGTGATGGGACTGGATGCCATGATCTTAGCTTTTTGAATGTTGAGTTTTAAGCCAGCTTTTTCACTCTCCTCTTTCACCTCATCAAGAGGGTCTTTAGGTCCTCTTTGCTTTCTGCCATAAGGGTGGTATCATCTGCATAACTGAGGTTATTGATATTTCTCCCAGCAATCTTGATTCCAGCTTGTGCTTCATCCAGCCCGGCATTTTGCATGATGTACTCTGCATAGAAGTTAAATAAGCAGGGTGACAATATGCAGCCTTGACATCTTCTTTCCCAATTTTGAGCCAGTCCATTTTTCTATGTCCTGTTCTTACTGTTACCTCTTGACCGGCATACAGGTTCTCAGGAGGTAGGTTTGTTTACACATTTGATACAAATAATTTTTTAGACTTTTTCAGCCTGGTCTTTCATGATCAGTTGTTTTGTTTTCTTAATCTATTATTTATGATGTATCCCCTTATGGATATCCGTGTCTTTTGTAATTTCAGATATTATAGTCATCTTCAATGGATTGAAGTGTCTTTTGTTACTTTTGACTAACATTCTCAAGTTCCTTCCAAAGCAGTGAGTGCTCTTTTGGAGCTTTTTGAGGGGGGAGCAGATCTTCAGTGACTTTACTGTTCATGGACCAGATTTTGCATTCTCTTTTCTCCTCCCTAAATTTCTATAACATGCAGTATAGATTTACATCCCTCAGTTGTACATGGATTACATTTGGGATTTCATTTTTCATAAGAGACATTTTCCAGTCCCCCAGCATCAAGACATGAGGCA
This sequence comes from Cervus canadensis, assembly GCF_019320065.1. NCBI lineage: Eukaryota > Metazoa > Chordata > Mammalia > Artiodactyla > Cervidae > Cervus > Cervus canadensis. The sequence goes on from NC_057394.1 coordinate 23,699,877, forward strand.
GATTTTCTGTTACTTTCCTCGATCCCTGTGCAAATTTTCTCTGTAGAGTAATTTTCATAAGAGAACAGTCTGTCTTGGATTATGTTTTGTAGCACTGATTTTGACTCTTGTTTCCAACCTCATTTAGCCCCAAGGTCACACATCCTGCCTTTTATAGGTACTTTATTAAACCCCAGCTCTATCAAACAGACTCATTGGAAAAGACCCTGATGCTAAGAAAGATTGAAGACAAAAGAAGTGTGTGGCAGAGGATGAGATGGTTAGATCATATCACTGACTCAATGGACATGAATCTGAACGAACTCTAGAATATAGTGAAGGACAGGGAAGCCTGGCCTGCTCCAGTTCATGGGGTTACAAAGAGTCAGATACCACTTAGTGACTGAACATCTATCAAACAGGTCATAGGGCTTACCTATGATCTCTTCCAACTTAGTTATAGGATCATATTCTTATTTGAATTGCCACAGTTTTATAACATATTCTTCGATTTATTTTTATTTTGGCAGTGTATTAAAAATAAAGGAGGATATGTATCTGTATACCCTAGGTCCGCATATTTCTAATGCTGAAATATGTTCATACTATCTTTTGTGTTGTTAAGGCAACCTGCATACTTCCTCCCTGAATCACATCCTTGTTCAACCCATGGTACTTTCCCTTCCCCCTATGTCATGGTAACCTGGTTATCTGTTTACTTATACATAGATATTCATATTGACTATTTATAATGAAACCAAAGCATAATTGTCTCTTGTAGTAATATTAGAGATAATGTCTTTATGTTTTATTTTTCTATTTTATATACATGTGAACATATACATAAAATGTTATCTATTGTATCACATTTTCTTTTAAATAATACTCTGCTGCCTCAGTAGTAAAGAATCCACCTGCCAAGGCAGGAGATGCAGGTTCAGTCTCTGGGTCAGGAAGATCCCCTGGAGAAGGAAAGGGCAACCTACTCTAGTACTTTTGCCTGGGAAATCCCATTGATGGAGGAGCCTGGGGGGATTCAGTCCATGGAGTCACATAAAAATTAGACATGACTTAGTCACTAAAAATAACAGCAAATGTCTTGGCTGTTGTAAATGGTGCTGCAGAGAATATGAGGGTGCAGATATCTTCAAGTTAGTGATTTCATTTTCTTTAGATATATGCCCCAAAACAGAGTTGCAGGATGTTCTGGTAGTTCTATTTTTAATTTTTTTGAGGACTCTCCATGATGTTTTCCATTGTGACTGAGTCAATTTATATTGCTGTCAAAAGTGCATGAGCATTCTCTTTCATCACTTAGTTTTCTTGCCTGGAAACAGAACCACAGGAAAAAACAAATGTTTTAATTAAGTTTATTTTATTGAGATATAATTGAAATATATTACTAGCATTATGTAAGTCTAAAGATTGATGCTGAAGCTGAAGCTCCAGTACTTTGGTCACCTGATGTGAACAGTCAGCTCATTGGAAGAGTCCCTAATTCTGGGAAAGATGGGGGGCAGGAGAAGGAGGAAACAGAGGATGAAATGTTTGGATGGCATTACTGACTCAGTGGACATGAATGTGAGCAAACTCTGGGAGATGGTGAAAGAGAGGGAAACCTGGCATGCTGCAGTCCATGGGGTCACAAAGAGGTGGACAAGATTTAGTGAACAAACAACAGTAAGTTTAAGGTGTATGACATGTTAATTTGATATACTTATGTATTGCAATATGATTTCCACCATAGCATTAGCTGATATCTATATCACATCACATACTTATCATTTTTTTTTGTAGTGAGAACACTTTAAGATATAGTCTTGTAGCAACTCAAAAGTATATAAGTATTGTTGATTATAGTCACTATGTTATGTCTTAAACATTCATTTTAATCACAAAATATATGCATATTTTAAATGCAATCAATAATACAGCAATACTTTTTAAAAGTCCTACAAAAGGATACACTTAAGATGAAGTTTACTGAAATTCTACAATTTTTGTTCTAGGCAGTATTATCTATAAATATGTCTTTTAGAAGCACTCATACAATTGCATACTGATGCATTGTAAGAGAAAATAAATAAAAGGAAATTAAAAATGTCTTAAAGATACTGATTGAGTCTTTCTGAGAAGAAAACTATTAGTTGTATTCTAATCCTAATTCCTAAAGTTAGCTATTAATACTTTCATATGTATTAATCTAATACTCATATCTATGCAAAACAATTAAAATATATTTTAACAAAAAGGAATCATGTTATAAGTTTTACTTTCTAACTCACCTTTGCACTTAACAGGACAGTGTAAACTGTGTTTATTGCTATTCAAATTTGTAGAGCTCAACTGTATTATTTTAACAGGCATATTGTTTACCACATTATTTTGCAAACTTCAAAAGGTAGCTTTGTTATGGTAGATTTAACTGATGTTTATGATGTAGAAATATTGAACACACGAGTAATATATATATTGTTTTATATATATGTATATATATATATATCTGTCTATTTATCCATCTGTTTATCTAAGCATAAAAACAAGAAAGGGAATATCCAAGTGCTAACAAAAAGAGAACTCAAAGCCACAGTGGTAAGCTGGAATTAAAATTTGGGTGTACTTTGACTTGATATGTACTTTCCTGCTATTCAGTTGGTAAGCTGTAGCCAACTTTTTGTGACACCATGGACCGCAGCGTGCCAGGCATCCCTGTCCTTCACTATACCCCAGAGTATGCTCAAACTCACATCCATTGAGTCAGTGATGCCATCCAACCATCTCATCCTCTGTCATCACTGTCTCCTCCTGCCTTCAATCTTTCCTAACATCAGGGTCTTTTCCAGTGGATCAGCTCTTCGCATCAGGTGACCAAAGTATTGGAGCTTTAGCTAGAGCATCAGTCATTTCAATGAATATTCAGGGTTGATTTCCTTTAGAATTGACTGGTTTGATCTCCTTGCTGTTCAAGGGACTCTCTTCAAGAGTCTTCTCCAACACCACAATTCGAAAGCAACAGTTCTTCAGTGCTCAGCCTTCTTCATGGTCCAACTCTCACATTCATACATGAGTACTGAAAAAACCATAGCTTTGACGATACGCAACTTTGTCAGCAAAGGGATGTCTCTGCTTTTTAATACACTGTCTAGTTTTGTCATAGCTTTCCTTTCAAGAAGCAAGTGTCTTTTAATTTCATGGCTACAGTCACTGTCTACAGTAATTTTGGAGCCCAAGAAAGTAAAATCTGTCACTGCTTCCACTTTTTCCCCTTCAATTTGCAATGAAGTGATGGGACTCGATACCATGTTCTTAGTTTTTTTTTTTTTTCCTTAACATGAGTTTCAAGACAGCTTTTTCACTCTCTTCTTTCACTCTTATCAAGAGGCTTTTTAGCTGCTCTTCACTTTCTGCCATTAGAATGGTATATCTGCATATATGAGATTGTTGATATGTCTCCTGGCAACTTTGATTCTGGCTTGTGATTCATCTAGCCCGGCATTTTGCATGATATACTCTGCATAGAAATTAAATAAGCAATATACAACCTTGTCATACCCCTTTCCTAATTTTGAACCAGTCAGTTTTTCTATGTCTGGATCTAACTGCTGTCCTTGACACATACATTAAAGGATTACTAGCTATTATTATTCCTATACCATGCATTTTATTGTACTATGTAATATATTTTTAACATTTTAGAAAGAAACACAATATAAAATCAGTACAAGATAAAAGTGACAACTCAAGAAAAGAAAATGTAAAAAGCCGATAAATATATGCAAATTATAATATAAATGGAAGCAAAATAGTACTTATCAGTTACTATATTGAGATAAAAATTAAGACATTATTTAAGACCATTGGACTTCTTTGATAGCTCAGTTGGTAAAGAATCTGCTTGCAATGCAGGAGACCCTGGTTTGATTCCTGGGTTGGGAAGATTCCCTGGAGGAGGGAAAGGCTACCCACTCCAGCATTCTGGCCTGGAGAATTCCATGGACTATATAGTCCATGGGGTCGCAAAGAGTCAGACAAGACTGAGTGACTTTCACTTCACTTCACTTAAGACCATTAGTTAAAATTTGGGAAAATAAATCATGTCAAATGCAACTTTTAATGGAAGGTGACTGTTGCCACACTTGAGTGATTTGGCAGTATCTACTGAAATTTTATATGTGCATCTTTGCTCCAGTTATATCTGTTTGTAGAGGAATTTATTTAAGAAAATTCTTTGTCTATGAAAGTACATGCAATATTTATGATAGCAAAAAATATTCAAATAATCTAGATTCTTACCTTTAGGAAAACTTAAAAAAAATACTTTATAGAATATACTGAAGAAAAACCTGAGGATTTTTAATGAACTTTATTTTTGGCCTGTAATTTGTCTGACTTCCTCTCCATATACATATTATCAAGAAAAAGTCAGTGGTTTATGCTATTATGATCATTTTGAATAAGGGGGCAAAAAAATGCATCTTAACTGGAAAACATTAATAATTATATTAAGAAGAGTTTTAGTTCACTTACTTAAGTTGTCATACATCCATTAAAGACCTTAAATATTAATGCCATAGACAGTGTTTTGTCTGCTATGGTCAATAAATTGAGACACCCATTTTAAGATGTCTGGTATTCATAAGACCCAGAGAAGCTAACTTTAAACCTATAGAGCCTTTAGAGTCCTGAAAAATGGATTATATATCAGTGTAACATCACGGGCATATTTTAATAATCCAGAAGTCATATTGAAAGATTCAATGTGATGTAAAGTCTAGTATGAGGATATTTTGAAATATCTGATTTTTTTTTTTGTATCTTTCTGGTTACTATATTGAGTTAACTATATTGTAAAGAAAGAATTTTTTACCTCAGGCAATAGATGTTACAAAGTTAAGGACGGTATTTTTGTATTGAGGAAGATGGTAATGCTGAAAGAAACTTAAAGCATGAAATTTGCCTGATGGATGCATCACAACATAAACTTTCCAAATCTGATAATTTTTTCAAAGTTGGTAGAGCTAGAGGGTCAAAAGGAGAAAATGAAATCTTCTATGTGTAAGTCCCTGAGTGGGTAGAGTTTTGAACACACTACCCATTCACCAGAGAGGATGAGAAAAGAGAGAAAATTTATGCCAGCTCCCCATGTTAAAATTTGATAGATGAAAAAAATTCCATTAACACAGAATGTCTAAAAGGCAATACAAAATAGTAAGTCTCTTATGTGCCTTTAGACATTCAAAGAAAGTTTCCTGTGGGAAAATGAGATCCTGAATCAAGCTAATAATCCTGGGTTCCAAAATAGCCACTGAAGTATGAAGAAAAACTGGCATAATTAAATAGGCTAAAATGCTTAGAGGAGCCTTGTTTTATAGAATGAAGAATGGCAAGTCTCAGTAACCTTCCCATAGCTATGATTGAAGATTCAGGAAAGATGGTCATATCTGGTGAAGGCAACATGTAGATAGACAACCATCTAAAATGACACCATTCTACCTTCTCCCCACACAACCAAGTGCCTCAATACTCTGCAATATTTAGGACACTGGAAAAATAGCACCCATTCACTATATGAAAAAAATTTTTTTTAACTTGAACTGAGTAATTAAAACAGTGCACTCTATAGAAGATACTTCAAAATAAATGAAAGTGATAAAATGTTATAATTATGGATATTTTGTAGATGACAATAATAAAGTATGGAAATATTATTTTCTTCCCCCAAAGAAGATGAATTGACCAGCATTGTTTAGTCACTAAGTCATGTCTGACTCTTGTGTGGCCCCATGGACTGTAGCCCACCAGGTTCACCTGTCCGTGGGATTTCCCAGGCAAGAATATTGGAGTAAGTTGCCATTTCCTTCTCCAGGAAATCTTTCCAACCCTGGGAATTTACCAATAGATAGAATCTGATCTATCAGAACTGTATACGTGATTCTCGTCTCTCTATAAATATATTCTAGATAATTTATATGTATGCATATATGTAATCAAGATCATCTTCTCTTTCTGAATACAGTATATTTTCTTATTATATCCTACCATCATCAGTCCTGCTACCCTCCCTATAAGAAATTAACTTTTATTGCTTTTTAAGGTAAGTGAACTAGTTTCTCACATGCAGGATTTTACTTATTCTTCTTAACACAGTTAAGAGTAAATGATCTCAAATATTTGTTCAAACTTGCTCATGGATCATCTGCCAAAATGAAAGAGACTTTTCTGTCCAGGAATGAAAATGTGTTTGCATGTCTATTGTTGAATTTGTATGCCTCTTGATGAAATGTTGTATGGGAGTGGGAGCTGGTAACAAACAACTAGTCATATTTTCCAATTTAGGAGTACAGTTTTTCTAATTTCAGTAAGTATTGCCACCATTTTAGGAGCACGTTTTATTATGTCCTATGATAAAAACTCACTGAGGAAGTATTGTTAGCTTTCTCCTTTAGAAATTCTCCAAATTCTAAATTTAGAAATTTCTTTTAAAATTCTCCAAGTCAGGCTTCAGCAATACATGGACCATGAGCTTCCAGATATTCAAGATGGTTTTAGAAAAGGCAGAGGAACCAGAGATCAAATTGCCAACATACACTGGATCATCAAAAAAGCAAGAGAGTTCCAGAAAAGCATCTACTTCTGCTTTATTGACTATGCCAAAGCCTTTGACTGTTTGGATCACAACAAACTGTGGAAAATTCTGAAAGAGATAGGAATAGCAGACCACCTGACCTGCCTCTTGAGAAACCTGTATGCAGGTCAGGAAGCAACAGTTAGAACCGGACATGGAACAACAGACTGGTTCCAAAAAGGAAAAGGAGAACATCAAGGCTGTATATTGTCACCCAGCTTGTTTAACTTATGTGCAGAGTACATCATGAGAAACGCTGGGCTGGAGAAGCACAAGCTGGAGTCAAGATTGCCGGGAGAAGTATCAGTAACCTCAGATACACAGATGACACCACCCTTATGGCAGAAAGTGAAGAAGAACTAAACAGCCTCTTGATGAAAGTGAAAGAGGAGATTGAAAAAAATTGGCTTAAAGCTCAACATTCAGAAAAATCTAAGATCATGGCATCCCGTCCCATCATTTCATGGGAAATAGATAGGGAAACAGTGGAGACAGTGGCTGACTTTATGTTTCTGGGCTCCAAACTCACTGCAGTTGGTGATTGCAGCCATGAAATTAAAAGACGCTTACTTCTTGGAAGAAAAGTTATGACCAACCTAGACAGCATGTTAAAAAGCAGAGATATTACTTTATCAACAAAGGTCCGTCTAGTCAAGGCTATGGTTTTTCCAATGGTCATATATGGATGTGAGAGTTGGATTATGAAGAAAGCTGAGCACAGAAGAATTGATGCTTTTGAACTGTGGTATTGGAGAAGACTCTTGAGAGTCCCTTGGACTGCAAGGAGATCCAACCAGTCCATCCTAAAGGAGATCAGTCCTGGATGTTCTTTGGAAGGACTGATGTTGAAGCTGAAACTCCAATACTTTGGCCACCTGATGCAAAGAGCTGACTCGTGGAAAGACGCTGATGCTGGGAAAGGTTGAGGGCAGGAGGAGAGGGGGACGACAGAGGATGAGATGAGATGGCATCACGGACTCAATGGACATGGGTTTGGGTGGACTCGAGGAGTTGGTGATGGACAGGGAGGCCTGGTGTGCTGCGGCTCATGGGGTTGCAAAGAGTCAGACACGACTGAGTGACTGAACTGAACTGAACTCCTTTAGAAGAACAATTGTATTTAAATGTGCTTAATCACTTGCCTAAGATCACTTATAGTAAATGGCATAGATAGAATAAAAATCAAGACAGCACTGCTAGACTTTGTATAGCATCATTTCACTGTAATATAATTCTATGTCTATAGTTCTGTTTTAAAGGTATATACCGGTTTAATTCATTGATGTTTTCCATGTTATTTGAAAACCCCTAATCTTTTAACTGTTTTCTTGAGAATAAAAACTGCAGGGAAGTAAGAGCAGAAGAAGGAAGACCAGCTAAAAGACTGTGACAATAATAAAAATTGAGATAACTTTTAGTAGTCCAGTGTGGTGGCAGTGATGAGAACCATTCAAATTCTGTTGTATGTTTAAGTAGGATTTGATAATATCTTAAGAATGGAATGTGTAAGAAATACAGTAATAAAGGATAGTTTCAGGATTTGTGGCATGACTGCCTAAACAGGTAAGTCTTCTAGTAACTGAACTGGGGAATACTTGGGGGTCAGCAAAGGACATGTTATAAAGAAAATGAATTTTGGATTCCTGAATTGGTTTGCATTCATTCAGGAAAACAAAAATTTGATTTAAAAACTAGAATGTATGGTGTTGTTGGATGAGATGGAAGTTATGACACAGTGAATAAGGAAGTAATTACTGAAGGTCAGGAAAGTTGTATTAATAGTTAGGTATGGTGAATGGACACTAAAGCATTGAAGCTCATAGTTTTCAAGTATTCACTGGGAAAGTTTCAAATCTCATGACTTACTGAGCCAGCCCCACACTCTCACAGTCTGTACCAATAAAGCAGTTGAGTCTTAAGTATTCACCAATTTGGCTGACTCTTACCTGCCCATAGCTCTGGCTATCATTCCCACAAGAGGATAATAACTTTCCTTTTTTCTGTCATCTAAATATTCTGTGACATTCTCATGGGTAATCCCAGAAGCATAGAGGGAAATGCATACTGGAAAATATAGTTATTAACTGTTCCTCACCACACAGGGGGTGTTAGAAGGGAATCCTGGTGATGCCAACTTGCAAAGAAATAATCCATTACATGCATGTCAAATAGATATTGCCAGTTCAGTTCCAAATTACTGCTGTAAAGTGGATAGCACAGTAAAAAGAGTAACAAGAATATTTCGGTTTCCCTTTAGTTAACAAAATTTATGTTTACACTATATGGCAGTCTATTAAGTGTGCAACAGTGCTATGTCTTAAAAAATGTATATATTCTAATTAGAAATAAGATGGAGAAGCTCTATACAGTCAGTAAAAACAAGACCATGAACTGACTGTAGCTCAGATCATCAACTCCTTATTGCCAAATTCATACTGAAATTGAAGAAAGTGGGGAAAACCAATAGACCATTAAGGTATGACCTAAATCAAATCCCTTATGATTATACAGTGGAAGTGAGAAATAGATTTAAGGGACTAGATCTGATAGACAGAGTGCCTGATGAACTATGGATGGAGGTTCATGACATTGTACAGGAGACAGGGATCAAGATCATCCCCATGGAAAAGAAATGCAAGAAAGCAAAATGGCTGTCTGAGGAGGCCTTACAAATAGCTGTGAAGAGAAGCGAAAAGCAAAGGAGAAAAGGAAAGATATTCCCATTTGAATGCAGAGTTCCAAAGAATAACAAGGAGAGATAAGAAAGCCTTCCTCAGCAATCAATACAAAGAAATAGAGGAAAACAATAGAATGGGAAAGACTAGAGATTTCGTCAAGAAAATTAGAGATACCAAGGGAACATTGCATGCAAAGAAGGGCTCAATTAAGGACAGAAATGGTACAGACCTAACAGAAGCAGAAGATATTAAGAAGAGGTGGCAAGAATACACAGAAAAGCTATACAAAATAGATCTTCCTGACCCAGATAATCACGACTGTGTGATCACGCCCCTAGAGCCAGACATACTGGAATGCAAAGTCAAGTGGGCCTCAGGAATTATCACTGTAAACCAAGCTAGTGGATGTGATGGAATTCCAGTTGAGCTATTTCAAATCCTAAAAGATGATGCTGTGAAAGTGCTGCCGTCAATATATCAGCAATTTTGGAAAACTCAGTCCAGGCCTCAGGACTGGAAAAGTTCAGTTTTCATTCCAATCCCAAAGAAATGCAGTCCCAAAGAATGCTCAAACTACTGCACAATTGCACTCATCTCGCACACTAGTAAAGTAATGCTCAAAATTCTCCAAGCCAGGCTTCAGCTATACATGAACCATGAACTTCCAGATGCTCAAGTTGGTATTAGAAAAGGCAGAGGAACCAGAGATCAAATTGCCAACATCTGCTGGATCATCAAAAAAGCAAGAGAGTTCCAGAAAAACATCTACTTCTGCTTTACTGACTATGTCAAAGCCTTTGACTGTGTGGATCACAATAAACTGTGGAAATTCTGAAAGAGATGGGAATACCAGACCGCCTGATCTGTCTCTTAAGAAACCTGTATGCAGGTCAGGAAGCAACAGTTAGAACTGGACATGGAACAACAGACTGGTTCCAAAAAGGAAAAGGAGAACATCAAGGCTGTATTTTGTCACCCTGCTTATTTAACTTACATGCAGAGTACATCATGAGAAATGCTGGGCTGGATGAAGCACAAGCTGGAATCAAGATTGCCGGGAGAAACATCAATAACCACAAATATGGAGATGACACCACCCTTATGGCAGAAAGTGAAGAGGAACTAAAGAGCCTCTTGATGAAAGTGAAAGAGGAAATTGAAAAAAAAATTGGCTTAAATCTCAACATTCAGAAAAGTAAGATCACGGCATCCGGTCCCATCACTTCATGGCAAATAGATAGGGAAACAGTGGAGACAGTGGCTGACTTTATATTTTGGGGCTCCAAAACCACTGCAGTTGGTGACTGCAGCCATGAAATTAAAAGATGCTTACTCCTTGGAAGGAAAGTTATGACCAACCTAGACAGCATATTAAAAAGTAGAGACATTACTTTGTCAGCAAATGTCCATCTAGTAACTAGGCTATGATTTTACCAGTGGTCATGTATGGATGTGAGTTGGACTATGAAGAAAGCTGAGCACAGAAGAATTGATGCTTTTGAACTGTGGTGTTGGAGAAGACTCTTGAGAATCCCTTGGACTGCAAGGAGATCCAACCAGTCCATCAAAGGAGATCAGTCCTGGGTGTTCATTGGAAGGACTGATGTTGAAGCTGAAACTCCAATACTTTGGCCACCTGATGCGAAGAGCTGACTCATTTGAAAAGACCCGTTTGTTGGGAAAGATTGAGGGAAGGAGGAGAAGGGGACGACAGAGGATGAGATGGTTGGATGGCATCACCGACTCAATGGACATGAATTTGGGTAAACCAGTAGATGGTGATGGACAGGGAGGCCTGGCGTGCTGCAGTTCATGGGGTCGCAACAAGCCGAACAGCGATTGAGTGACTGAAGTGAACTGAACTATTCCTAAAAACATGCCAACCATCTGAGCAAGTCATACTTTTAACAAAATGATTAGCGATCACAGATCACCACAATAAGAGAATTGGTGAGAACAATCAAAATGTGACGCGGACACAAATGCTGTTGGAAAAAAGCGATGCCTATAGACTTGTTCATTGCAGGGTTGCCACAAACCTTCAACTTGTAAAAAAAAAAAAAAAAAACTATCTGCAAAGTACAATAAACCAAAGTGCCATACAATGAGGCATGTCTGTATAATAACTTCCTGATCAAAATATCAGTAAGAATTTGGATGGAGGAACCTGTTTCTCAAAGAATGAGTTGGAGTTAATATGAATTTGGTACTTGTGTTGGCTTCCTATGTCTGCCATAACAAAGCCCTACAAACTGAGATGTTTAAGAAAAAAGAAGAATTTTATTATCTCACAGTTCTGTAAGCTAGATGTCTAAAATCAAGGTTTCATCAAAGCCACACTCCTCTGAGACTGGGTAGGGTGCATCCTTGTCTCTTCTTAGTTTTTGTCTACAGCCTTCACTTGGCATCGCTTGGCATCTCTTCAATCTCTGTCCCTGATATTGTCAGGGCAGTCTCCCTGTGTGTCTCTGTCTTCATATGGTATTTTCCTCTTCTTGTAAAGATGCCATTCACACTGGTGATGGTGGTTTAGTCACTAAGTCATGTCCAACTCTTGTCACCCCACGGACTGTAGTCCGCCAGACTCCTCTGTCTACGGGACTTCCCAGTCAAGAATACTGGAGTAGGTTGCCATTTCCTTCTCCAGGGAATCTTTCAGACTCAAAGGTCAAACCCATGTCTCCTGCATTGTAGGTGGATTCTTTACCACTGAGACACCAGGGAAGCCCTCATATTGGATTAGGATCAAACCTAATGACCTATCACAATTCTGTTACATCTGCAAAGATCCTGTTTCTGAGTAAGCTCACAGTCAAGAGTTTCAGGGGTTAGGAGTTCAACATATTTAAAAGGAGGGAAACAGTTCAGCATATAAAAGTGGTTTTCGAAGTGTTGAGAGTATCCAAAGCCAAAGTCTGGATTAAAACAGAAAGAAAGTTAAAGTAAGGAAGAGAAGTGGTCCACAGATTGTCATTTGGCTCACAGAAGGAGAAACAGAAGGAATCACCAAAGAATATTGAAGAACAGTGGTCATTAGGGAGAAGGCTCAATTAGTTTCCTATTGCTGCTTTTACAAATTACTACAACTTAGTAGCTCAAACAGTACAACTTTATTATCTTATAGTTTTGAAGGCCAGGGTTTAACATGGATCTTATAAACCACTCTCTCTGCAGGGCTGCATATTCCTTTTTGACAATTTTAAGGCATAATATTTCCTTGCCTATTCCAGTTTTCAAAGGCTACCTGAATTCCTTGGCTCATACATAGACTTCTTCCATTTAAAAGCCATAACGGCCATCAGTTGACTCTTCTGCCTTAGTCTTCTGCATTTAAAGGACGCTTGTGCTTACATTGTGTTTACCTGCATAATTCTGCATAATTTCTCAACTTTAATATTCACCTATTAGCAAACAATTATATTTGCAACTGTAACTCCCCTTTGCCATGTAATGTAATGTATTCATAGGTTCTGGGAATTAGGAAATGGGTATCCTTAGGGGACTTACCAGGTGGTACCATGGTAAATAACCCCCCTGCCAATGCAAGAGACACAAGAAATGCAGGTTTACTCTCTGGGTTGGGAAGTTCCCCTGAAGGAGGTAATGGCAACCCACTCCAGTATTCTTGCCTGGGAAATTCTGTGGACAGAGGAGCCTGGAGGGCTGCAGTCCATGGGGTCACAAAGAGTCAGACACAACTGAACACACACGCATATCCTTCAGTTCAGTTCAGTTCAGTTCAGTCGCTCAGTCGTGTCTGACTCTGCGACCCCATGACTCGCAGCACGCCAGGCTTCCCTGTCCATCACCAACTCCCGGAGTTTACTCAAACCCATGTCCATCAAGTCAGTGATGCCATCCAGCCATCTCATCCTCTGTCCCCTTCTCCTCATGCCCCCAATCCCTCCCAGCATCAGGGTCTTTTCCAATGAGTCAACTCTTCGCATGAGGTGGCCAAAGTATTGGAGTTTCAGCTTCAGCACACATCTCCTTAGGGAACCATTCTTCTCGTTACCACAGAGGGAAGCTGGAGAATATAGTGTTCTTAGGTACAGATGTTACAAAGAGGAGAAAATGATGGTGCATGGTTGTTTGTTCCTGGTCTACTTATGTTAATTAGGTTACTTGCTAATGGTTCAGTTAGGTTGTAAAATGAAAATTGAATTTGGATTTAGTCAGGGAGGACCTTGGTAGTGTAATAATACAAATTTTTGTGTATTGTATTGAGTGAAAGTTCGGTTCAAGTAATGTGAGAAATAATGATAACAGAAAATATTGATACAGCAAGTGCTAACAACTCTTTTAATGATGAGCTGCAAGAACTGCAAACATTGATTTATTATACTAGGTAACATTCATGTAAAACTGAACATAACTTGTATACATTATGAAAATCTATAGAATTTTATTGTTAATTTATTTTAAAATGGCAAACAAGGAATTCAAATGGCATTGTCCCATAGTGACTTAAAAAACAGCAAAAAAATTTTTATATGGGTGTGATGCAGAATCAATTATTGACACATATGTACAGAATCTCATGATGTTTCCTACTAGAACACTGCTAAAGATGGCATGGAGAGAAAATTTTTATAGGTTTATTAGTTTTATATAAATAAAGAATTGAAAAACAAATTAATTAAATAGGAAAAAAATAGGCAGGTCCCTTGAACAAATGTAACATCTGAATGTTGGTGTTGTATTTTGATTATCATACATTATTGCTCTTAGGAGTACACAGATTTCCATATGGGTTGATAAATATTTAGTTATAAAATGTATTTATTTTTCTGTACTTACCTGTTCAACTTGACAAACATTTCAAAGATCTTGTCAATTAAAAAGAAAAAAAAAAAAAGGAAAAAAAAATCACTGCTCTCATACTGCTTACATTCTGTAAGGAAGACAGATTTTGAGTGCAAATTGAATACATATGTATTTATATATTAATATTTGTTGGCACAAATAATTTATAAGCAGTCTGTCATAAGAATAAGAAAGAGTTTTATTCAAGCCACACTGAGGTCTACAGCCCAGGAGACACAGATTCAAAGAGCATTTTAATTATGTTCTACCAGACTACAAAACTGAGGAGGCTTATATAAGGCAAACCCAGAAAGTTACATAAGTTGTTTGTCAAGAATTTGGATTGGAGTTGGCAACAAATAAAAGTGTCTGTTAAACAAGGATTGGTTTGGGTCTGAAATGGTTCTCTAGTTATAAAGGAAAACACTGAAACCAAAAGGCTACAGTTGCCAGTTGCTAACAGGCATTGTTTGGAAAACAGCTAGTGGCCTTCCTGAGTTTGATTCAGTTCAGAAAATTCAAGTACTTGGTGATACAGGGTCGTGTCTGAAATCACGTCCAGAATGGCCAACTGGCTTCATTCAAACTGCTTGAACAGCAGTTTTATATCTTCTCAGAACAAAGAACAAAGTCCAACATGACAGGGGTGCAGTCCAAGTCTCAGAAATGACAGTTTGGCACCAACACGGCAGGTCAGCAGGACCTTGATGTCCGGAAAGGGATCCTTAACTTTTAAGGAGTACTAGCATGGGCATTGTAGAGAGGGAGAGGGCCGTTTATTCCTGTCTTCAAAGTGGACATACTGAACAATCTGGTAAATGCATTCTTCTCTTTAATGGTTAAAGTGGATGTAGGTGTATGTTTTATAGGCCATAGACAGGCTGTCCTAATTAGCATAAAATTCAAGCCAAATCGTGTATAATCCAAAATGACTTCCTCATACCTTAATATGTGAAAACGTCTTCATTTCTTCCATCATATCTATTTAACACATGTGGATTTTTTATATACTGACACTAAATCTGAATTTTTAAGGCAATTTCACAAGACCACTTTATGCCACTTTTTTAATGAATTTTATTTCCGTGTTTGAACATCATGACTGAGACAACTGAAAAATTTTCCAGATAATGGTAACACACTTATAATCTTCATGTACATTGAGGCATTGATGAAATTTAAAAGAATATTATATTTTTACATGCATTTTATTAAAATCTCAAAATTTCACAGCACATAAATTTGAAGTGCCCCCTAATTTATGAATAAAACAATTAAGTGATAATTTTGAAATGAAAACTAATATATATGATTTTAATAAACAAATATCACAAACAAATTATACTCTGAATAGTTATCTCAGTTTGTTTTGTTTAATCTTTTTGGAATATAATTATCATGTGTCCAAGGTATTTAATATTTTCCATAAACATGTATAAAATGTTTAAAGTACTTTCTGATAATGTAGTGCTTATTTATCCACCCTACACTGAATTATTTTGAATATTAAATATAAGTTTACTCTTTAGTATTTCCTAATATTTTGAAAACAATTTAAAAGCACTATCTTATGAACTTTTAAGCTACATTATATTACTGTACATTAAAATTTGTATGCATGTAGTTACCATGTAAATAACCAGAGCTTTTCACAGAATGCATAAATAACTGGTGTTCAAAATTGTATTTTCTTTCTGGACATATTAATAGGATGCAAAACACTTTGCTACAAAAATTGTCTAAAGATTATCCTGCCATATTTTAGCACTGTTTGAGAAATTAATGCATTAGGAGTCTAGGAATTTCAGCAAGAATCTACATTAATCCCCACCAAGATTGAGTTAGACTTATAGTAGAAACCCTGAAGGACTCTGTGCTCTTAATTACTACTCCCTTCTTTCTGGAAATAGAACTTCCCTGGTGATGAACAACTGCAGAAAAATCCATCACTAAGGCACTGTTAGCCTTTATTATTGTTCCCAGTGACCTTTCCATGAACCCAAGTTTAAGGACATGTTAATCAAAAAGCTGTATAACATTTAAGAAACTAAATTAAAATGGTAAACATTAAAATAATCAGATTGCTTGGCATAAAAAGCAATTCATTCTAGATTAACTCGTCAGCATATTAAAGAACAATATTTGTTTTTGTTCCTAAGCTGAAACTTGTCATCTGAGACCTTTATTTTAAAAATAATATTATAATTAAATAATATGATATTAAAGACATTATTTTAAAGCACTCACAGACACTTAAATTTGTTTAACAGAAATCAACTTCTTAAAATATTTAAGATTTAATATGAATATTTTATTTTAAAATTCTGATAGAATCTTTGATAAATATTTATAAACATAGGCAAACTTAAATATGGTTTCATCATCCTTACCTTAAATCCTTTTTATTTGTTTCATTTCTAGAATGACTTTGAGAGATAATACAGTAATTTCTAAGAACCTCCAAATTTTAAGATTGTAATAGACTTGATATCACTGAGTCCAAAGCATCATTTATATCAAGTTATTTCTTTGCCTATCATTCTTTTGAACTGTCAATAAGTTTGTCCTATTGCCTGTATTGGGCACAATGATATTTCAGTTCTTTGTAAACTGCCTCTAGCAGGGTGTTTTTAACTGTTATAAGCAACAAATAGAATAATTAGCAGACATTCCTCAGTTTATTTCAACATTTGTCAAGATTTCTGGTATCTAAAATGTGTTCAAATTTTGTCAAGTTTTGTGTGATCCAAACTGACTGTATCCTATGGAAAAGAGTAATTAGAAATTTAAAAGAGATTTTCCATTTCCTTTTCAGTGGAAATAGAAACTTAATTTCTGATATTCTTATTGATTCTTAAAGAGTCACTGAGACACTTTATTTGCAAATGCCAAGACTTTGCGTTTCCATCTTGTTTTCCCTCTTTTTTCCTTTGGTGTCCCAACTTGCTATGTTGAATCTTGTTAAACTTGCAAATGCAAAACTTTTCTGCAGACCTTCTGTCTTATTAGTTAGGATATTAATACTTCTGTCTGTTTAAAACAGTTGAAAATGAAATCAAATCATCCTAACAAAACAAAAGGAAACAGGAGATTGAATGGCTTAGATTGGTGCACTGGACTACTGGAATTGACTCTATTCTCAGCTGTAGTCAGGTATTTGAACAGTGTAGCACTCCATCTTTGTATCATGTATATCTCTCAGATTGACATTCACTTTCTCAGAATAAATTTTCTGCAAAAGCAATAGACCTGACTACCTGATAGACCATAGGTTTCTATTTTAAAGTAGAACTTCAGAGAACTCAACCAAAAGCCTAGATTTACAGAGGGTTCACAGCTTAATTCTTGTTACTCACATACCTGCTATAAATAAAATCACCCTGATGAGAGTGACTCTTTGAATTTACCAGCTTGAGACCTTGTACCTTAGAGCAAAGTAAAATAAAACTTTGGCTTGTATTCATGCCTAATTTTGTTTGGAAAAGATGTTTTAACTGTTACTGTTTCTTAAAGCATATATTACATATCAGTGTGTTATGGTGACTTCTCCATCCCTTCAACATGCACCACTATTACTTTATTAATTCTTTGAAATGGTCTTGTATGGATATTGTAAGAAATTGTGCCAGATGTTATTAATGACCATAACTGTAGAGTTCAGTCGTGCTAGGAGACAAGATTCTTTCATACCATGGGACCTAGGAAAGGATCTCTCTCATGACTAGATGATTTATTTTAATGAGTATCTAATTTATAGATATGTTTTAAGTCATTTTTGCTCTTACATGTTATACTTATCAGTGGAAATATAATTATGTTGATGAAAATATGGAAATTGCTACTACATTTCAAATAATACATTTTTATTATTGATTTTGTCAGATAATTTAGGACTGCAAAACTGATATATCAAAATTCCATAATGTAAAAGATATAGTTGACAATTTATTTTTTTTCAGATAACTTATGAGAACAGAATAAGATTACAAACAAAATTCTCTAATATAAGTTATTTAGTTAACACTTTCCTACTCACTCTAGACAAAAATAAAAAACTAAATGAAATAAGTTCAATAAGTACGAAGTATAAAGTCCAAAGGTAGCACACCTTGTCTAAAAGTATTGACATAAAAAATGGGTTTCAATGCTAACATCCTTTATGTCTAAGATACAGATGATATCCATCATTCTAGAAATCCTTCAAGCTTCCAGTCTGTCAATGTAATCTCTATTAGTACCATAACTGGACAATGTTTTATATACTATGTATATATTTCATCACTCAAACTGACTGTAATAACTTTGAGTAGAGGACCATATTTAAAAAGTGTCTGTATCTACAAGAGTAACCAGCACAATATATATATCTATCAGAATCTTTCTTTTCCTTACTATATTTTAATATGGGACAGGAGGATCTCCTGAAATATATTGATATTTCATATTAACATTATTATATAATACTGACTAATCATTACTTTAAAAACCAAATAATAAATTTATCAGCAAGAGTATTAGATGTGAGGCATTATCTTAAAAATACTGTATTTTTGAAGGCAACAGTAATCTTTAGACTGCATTTCTAAGTATAGGAGTCTATAAAGAATTCTACTGATACTCAAGGCTGAGACTAGGACTAGCAGGGAGTTAGATATTCTGAGTAATACTTCCCGGGTAGCTCAGCTGGTAAAGAATCTGCCTGCAATGTGGAAGACTTGGGTTCGATCCCTGGGTTGGGAATATCCCCTGGAAGAAGGCATGGCAACCCCCTCCAGTATTCCTGCTTAGAGAATCCCTATGGACAGAGGGACCTGGCAGGCTACAGTCCATGGAGTCACACAGAGTCACACACAGCTGAGTAAGGACTGGCAACATCAAAAAATATGTATACAAAATAAATTTTTATCACAGTGATTAAAAATCCTTATTTCTCCACTATGATTTATTCATTAACTTATTCCTTTTGTGGTGAATAACATAGCAAAATGTGCATGGCTTATCATTTGATTTTAGGGGTACTCCTTCTGACAACCGGAGTCCTTATTGAGACATTTAGTATAATTTTGCAAGTTTTGAGTATCTTTGAGAAATACCATGCTCCTCACTTTCTTTAATTTAACAATATGTTTCCATTTAACCTTAGAATTTATCTGGCTTCCATGACCATTTTCTTGTGGTGATTTTAAAAATTTTTAAAATTCTGTCCATTCCAGATAGAAAACATTCACCAAATAAGTTTTCTATCAACAGGAGGCAGTGGAGGGGAATAAAGAATGATTTAATTTAATTTCACTTATGTCAGTGCAACGAACATATATTGGGTACTTGTTCTGAGTAAGGTACTTGGATAGATATAAAGAAATGGTAAAATATAGACTTAGATTTTGAGATGCATGTGTTTTAATAAGGTAAATAGTTAAACAAACCAGTGATTGTAAAATAATTCTAGAAGTTCAATAGGAGCTATTAAAAAGACACAACAGTCTCACTGAAAGAACAATCTGACATTTGAAGATTCACTGAAGT
Organism: Cervus canadensis; assembly: GCF_019320065.1. Lineage (NCBI taxonomy): Eukaryota > Metazoa > Chordata > Mammalia > Artiodactyla > Cervidae > Cervus > Cervus canadensis. Next base: position 23,719,491 of record NC_057394.1, read on the forward strand.
TAGGAAAATGAAGTAAAGGACTGAAGCATTTCAGGCAAAAGAAATAGCACTTAAAATGTCTGAGACATAACACAGTATGACACATTATGTAATCAGAAAAGAGTATAGACAGGACTTAAACTTCTATTAATGATTGAGTAAGATATGACCTGACTGATTCTCCAAAGAAAAGCACTATAAAAATTGGATATAAAACAGAAAAAGCAGCATTGGTGAACACAGAGTGGATTTTGGTGGAGTTGCCTGTTCATCGGAGTGGAATTTGACAAAGTACATTCCAATATTTTGGGATTTTATCCTGAGGTCATACACTGTTAGTACAGCATGTGAGAGGTAGTGATAGTAGGAAGTCCATTTTGTGGCTAGAAAATTAGAGAACTGAATATAGGAAGTCACTGATTGGTGCAATGAAAAGGGAAAATTGCAAAAGGAAAGGAGCCCCCAATTCTCAGATTCTATATACTCTAATTCTGTTTGATGACTCAACCACATAGGCCTGCAACAACTACAAGAAAACTTGGCTAAAAACAAATGATCTGAAATGAGACCAAAGATGTAGCCCAATAAACAGTATTTTTTGCTGTTCAATTAAAATAATTGAATACTAAAGCAGAAAAAACAAGGCTCAAATGAGCAAAAAATAATCTCTCTCAAGTTGATACCCCTCATTTCAAGAATGCCGTCTAAAATTACCTGATACATGAACAAACAAGTGAAAGAAGTCATTCTCAGATGAAAAGAACATAAATTGAAATCAATGAAAGAGAAGATCCTGATACTAAAAATATCAGAAAACGTGTTAAAGTAGTAAATAAAATTCAATGCAGTATGCTCCTGATAAGGGAAAGGGGAATTCTAAAAAGAAATATAGGTATGATAAGAAGGAAGCAAATGGAAATTCTAGTAGACCTGAAAAATATAATAGCTGAAATAAAAAGTTCACTGGAAGAACTTAGCAGCTTAGAGGAGATGGCAGAGGAAAGATAAAATAGCCCTGAAGGGATTGCAGTAGAAATTACCCAATGTGAGGGACAAACAGATAAAGTATAAACAATGAACAGAGCAAGGGGACTAGCTAGATAATATCAAATATCTGTATAATTAAAGTGTCAGAAAACGAAGAGAAAGGAAAAATGGGAGGGAAAATTATATGTATAAATATATATGCATATAAATATATACACATAGATAAAAGTATGTGTGTCATATAATTGAAGATATAACTCCTAATATTTTCCTACATTTGATTCAATAAATTTTCACAATACGCTAATAGAATTTAAGTTTACTCCCAGTTCAGTTCAGTTCAGATGCTCAGTTGTGTCTGTCTCTTTGCAACCCCATGAACCACAGCAGGCCAGGCCTTCCTGTCCATCACCAACTCCTGGAGTTGACCCAAACCCATGTCCATTGAGTCAGTGATGCCATCCAACCATCTCATCCTCTGTCGTCCCCTTCTTCTCCTGCCCTCAATCTTTTCCAGCATCTGGGTCTTTTCAAATGAGTCAGCTCTTCGCATCAGGTGGCCAAAGTATTGGAGTTCCAGCTTCAACATCAGTTCTACTAATGAACATCCAGGACTGATCTCCTTTAGGATGGACTGGTTGGATCTCCTTGCAGTCCAAGGGACTCTCAAGAGTCTTCTCCAATACCACAGTTCAAAAACATCAATTCTTCAGTGCTCAGCTTTCATTAGAGTCCAACTCTCACCTCCATACATGACCACTGGTAAAACCATAGCCTTAACTAGACAGACTTTTGTTGACAAACTAATGTCTCTGCTTTTTAATATGCTATCTATGTTGGTCATAGCTTTTCTTCCAAGGAGTAAGTGTCTTTTAATTTCATGGCTGCAATCACCATCTGCAGTGATTTTGGAGCACAGAAAAATAAAGTCAACCACTGTTACCACTGTTTTGCCATCTATTTCCCATGAACTGATGGGATTGGATGCCATGATCTTAGTTTTCTGAATGTTGAGCTTTAAGCCAACTTTTTCATTCTCCTCTTTCACTTTCATCAAGAGACTCTTCAGTTCTTCTTCACTTTCTGCCATAAGGGTGGTGTCATCTCCACATCTGAGGTTATTGATATTTCTCCCGGCAATCTTGATTCCAGCTTGTGCTTCATCTAGCCCAGAATTTCTCATGATGTACTCTGAATATAAGTTAAATAAACAGGGTGACAATGTACAATATAATCCTTTTCCTATTGGAAACAGTCTGTTGTTCCATGTCCGGTTCTAACTGTTGCTTCCTGACCTGTATACAGGTTTCTCAAGAGGCAAGTCAGGTGGTCTGATATTCCCATCTCTTAAAGAATTTTCCACAGTTTATTGTGATCCATATAATCAAAGGCTTTGGCATAGTCAATAAAGCAGAAATAGATGATTTTCTGCAACTCTCTTGCTTTTTCGATGTTCCAGCGGATGTTGGCAATTTGATGTCTGGTTCCTTTGCCTTTTCTAAAACTAGCTTGAACATCTGGAAGTTCATGGTTCACGTATTGCTGAAGCCTGGCTTGGAGAATTTTGAGCATTACTTTACTAGTGTGTGAGACGAGTGCAATTGTGTGGTAGTTTCAGCATTCTTTGGGATTGCATTTCTTTGGGATTGGAATGAAAACTGAACTTTTCCAGTCCTGTGGCCACTGCTGAGTTTCCCAAATTTGCTGGCATATTGAGTGCAGCACTTTCACAGCATCATCTTTCAGGACTTGAAATAGCTCAACTGGAATTCCATCATCTCCACTAGCTTGGTTCCTAGTGATGCTTCCTAAGGCCCACCTGACTTCACATTCCAGGATGTCTGGCTCTAGGTGAGTGATCACACCATCATGATTCTCTGGGTCATGAAGGTCTTTTTTTATAGTTTTCTGTGTATTCTTGCCACCTCTTCTTGATATCTTCTGCCTCTGTTAGGTCCCTACCATTTCTATCCTTTATTGAGCCCATCTTTGCATGCAATGTTCCTTTGGTATCTCTAATTTTCTTGACGAAATCTCTAGTCTTTCCCATTCTATTGTTTTCCTCTATTTCTTTGTATTGATTGCTGAGGAAGGCTTTCTTATCTCTCCTTGCTACTCTTTGGAACTCTGCATTTAAATGGGAATATCTTTCCTTTTCTCCTTTGCTTTTTGCTTCTCTTCTTTTCACAGCTATTTGTAAGGCCTCCTCAGACAGCCATTTTGCTTTTTTGCATTTCTTTTTCTTGGCAATGGTCTTGATTCCTGTCTCCTGTACAATGTCACAAGCCTCCATCCATAGTTCATCAGGCACTCTGTCTATCAGATCTAGTCCCTTAAATCTATTTCTCACTTCCACTGTATAATCATAAGGGATTTGATTTAGGTCATGCCTGAATGGTCTAGTAGTTTTCTCCACTTTCTTCAATTTCCATCTTAATTTGCCAATAAGGAGTTCATGATCTGAGTCATAGTCAGCTCCTGGCCTTGTTTTTACTCACTCTATAGGGCTTCTCCATCTTTGGCTGCAGAGAATATAATCAATCTGATTTCGGTAATGACCATCTGGTGATGTCCATGTATAATCTTATCTTGTGTTGTAGCAAGAGGGTGTTTGGCTATGACCAGTGCATTCTCTTGGCAGAACTCTTTTAGCCTTTGCCCTGCTTCATTCTGTACTCCAAGGCCAACTTTGCCTGGTACTCCGTGTTTCTTGACTTCCTACTTTTGCATTTCAGTCCCCTATAATGAAAAAGACATCTTTTTTGGGTATTAGTCAGAAGGTCTTGTAGGTCTTCATAGAACTGTTCAGCTTCTTCGGTGTTACTGATCGGGGCATAGATTTATAAATTTTATAAGTTTATAAGATTTATATAGACGTAAAGTTTACTCTGCACTTTGTTATTTTAAAAAAAGTATGTGTGCATGTGTGTGTGTACAGTCTCTTTTGCTGTCTTTCTGTCCTCTCTCTCTATATATATACATATTTATGCATACATATATGTAATTTGTATGCATGTGTGTATATATAATAGTATGTGCATTTTATATGTATGCATAATATACATACACACATATGTATGTATATACATGTGTATATACATGTAAGATTACATACATGTAAATCTTACATATGCATATGTAAGATTTAAATCTGTTAACTAAACAAAATACCTTGAAAAAAATACAGGTAAAGATATGGGCTAACTTCATGATTTCATATCCCATTTGCCATTACTTGACTCTAAGTTGCCTTCTCTTTGCTGGTGGTTGCATAATAGCTGAAAGTGAAGCATCTGTGCCCTCCATTCTTAAAGCCAATAAAGACAACACAGAAACTGAAGCTCTGTCTGGTGGATGTCAATGTAAGGGTATACCCATTATTTAGTTTGTTTAAAATAGTAGCATAATTTCTTCAAATTAAAACTGCCAAAATAGTTCCTTATTAATTGAACAATTTTCTTTATTATTTTTAACTGTTGGTGATGCTAACTTTAAACCCTTAGTTGAGGTATTATCTGCCATAATTGTTTCCCTGTAGAAACTTATTTTTCCCTTTTAAGTATATTGTACTTCTCTGGTGGCTCAGACAGTAAAGAATCCACCTGCAATGCAGGAGACCTGGGTTCAGTCCCTGGGTCGGGAAGATCTCCTGGAGAAGGGAATGGCAGCCCACTCCAGTATTCTTGCCTGGAGAATCCCATGCACAGAGGAGCCTGGTGGGCAACAGTCCATAGGGTTGCCCAGAATTGGACATGACTGAAATGACTAACATTTTCACTTTTGTTTAAAGTATATTATTACCAATGAATTTAAACCTAAATGCTTCTACATCAATTTAGCATCCTAGCCTTAGTCAAGTTTTACACTGGGGTTGCAAAGTTCAGTTATTCTAGTTCTAGTTTGCTTTCTACATTTCTGCTTTCTTCCACAAAGAAGCAGTTTCCATAAATTCTTAGTTACAATAGATCTTGGAGAATTGCTGGGGAACACAGAAAGTCAGCAGAGAGAATGAGACAGGGAGAGTCTGTGAACAAACTGAAAAGACTCTCCCAGAAGTAGCTCTAATGAATGAAAATCGAGCAGCACTTTTTAAAGCTTCAGTGGCAGAATCAATACTGAGAGTTGTCAGAAAACCACTCAGTACTGATTTGTCTAGATTTGAAAGGATCAGCACAGACTACCTCATGCCTTACTAGGAGATTTAAAATGTATACAATTATTCTAGCTTTGGAAGAATATATGGCAGCTTCCTTAATCCACATGCCTGGGAAATTTTTAAAGTTTGAATGCTTATGGAAAGAATTAGGAAGATGAGACACTTTAGTTAGGCAGGGAGAAAACACACCAAAGACTGATTTCTATTTTGAAATGATAGATTATTTCTTTATTGGGACCACACTACTGAGTGAGAATAAGTTGTAAAAGTTTGAAGAACTGACAATTTGGTAGGCCTGAAATATAAAGTATATTATATGCAATGAAAGAAGTCCTTAAGTAATACAAAATGGAGAAAATAGCAACAAAAAATAATATAATTAAAATATAAATGAATTCCACATTTTTGCCTATGAAGTAGAAAGCTGGAAAGTGTAACTTCTATCACCAGACCAAAAAACACAATATAATCTTTAAAATTTTTTAAACCCATCTCATATCTGATGAGCAATTAAGATAGCCTAAAATCTGAGAGCTTCCCCAATGGCTCCCTAGCTAAAGAATCTGCCTGCAGTGCAGAAGACGTCACAAGAGTTGCAGGTTTGATCCCTGGGTTGGGATGATCCTCTGGAAAAGGAAATGGCAACCCATTCCAGTATCCTTGCCTGAAAAATCCCATGGACAAAGGAGCCTGATGAACAACAGTCCAATGGGTCGTGAACAGTCAAATGTGACTAAACACAAGCATTAGCAAGACTTCTAGAATATAAGGAGGTGCAGAATCCAAAGACCAGCTCACTTATGACAGAGGGTAAGGGGGAGATAGTACTGCCTTCTGAGTGAGTAAGAATTTAGTTACAATCTTTAATTCATTGTTAAGGACTAATTGGCTTAGCATCAAAGAACTGCAGACATACTGGAGATTTTTTAGCCATACTTGGGCTCATCATTGATGAAACACCACAAGGAACATTCAAGAGAGTTTGAGAGGTGTGAGGTTGACTAGATAGTCATCCACACTGCATAAACTTAGAGGCAGCCATCAGGGAAAAGGCAAAAAGCCTGGTCAAAACTTTTTTAAGCACAAAATCCTGAAATTCAAAGGGGGTAGGCACCAAGCCCTCTGGACCACAGGGTGGATTTTAGTTGTACTGGAGAGAGAAAATGGAAAATAGTTCTGTCCTTCAGGATATGGCCATTTGCAGGCATACATATAGTTTCTTTGAACATGACAGTCTCCATTTCTGGTCATCCTTAGCTTTTAGAATACTGTGTTTCCCATGATTTCAGAAAAGGCATTTCTCATTGATTCTGCATTTTCTCCAAAGACTAGCACTCACTCAGTAAAGGCAACAGCCATCTACCACAGGAGAAAAACAATAGCAAAGAGAAAATCAGTGTCTGAGGAAATAATACACACAAAAAATGTCTTCAAGTTGAGGGTGGAGTAGGAATATTGAGGCAAAACTCCAGCAAGCCACGCCACTCTCCAATTATAGGTAATGCCAGATGTCCTTGATGTTAAGTGTTAAATCCATAATAAACATTATGGAAAAAAAACAAACACAAGTCTATTACTGAACTAGAATAATCCCACCCCCTACATTAAATACCCTAGCAAGAGGGGTATTGACATTCAATTTCATAGAAATAATTTATCTCAGACTCAAATGTTCCTCACATTATTTAGCATGCAAGAAACATATGATACACACAAAAACACAAAGTAAAAATCCATTATAAATGTACAAATCAGTAAAATATAACAGAATCAGAGATGAGGCAAAAATTGGACCCACCATTCATCTAAGGTAGAGAAAAGAACGAAAAAACTTTTGAAATTGACAGTCCAGAAGCATCGTCTCACTAAAGACTAAGACGTAATCACAGGACTAGAGAATGCTTTCTCCATCCCAGCAGCTTACCACCACGTTACTGAAAACCTGTTTACAGCAGTCCCTTTTACCTGGTGTAGCACATCCAACTATCAAGAAAAAATTACAAGGCAAAAAACACAGTTTGAAGAGACAAAGCAAGCATCAGAAAAAGACATGGCAGGAATGTTGGAATTATCAGAGCAGGAATTTAAAATAGCTATCATTACTATGCTAAGTGTTTTAATGGATAAAGTAGACAGCAGGCAAGAGAGGTAGGCTTTGTAAGCAGACAGATGGAAGCTTAAGAAAGAACCAAAAAGAAAGATTAGAGATCAAGCATGCTGTAATAGAATGAAGAATGCATTTGACAGGCTTATTAGTACCGGACATGGCTGAGGAAAGAATCTCTGAGCTTGAGGATATCTCAACAGAAACCTTCAAAGCTGAAAAGCAAAGAGAACAAAGACAGAAAAAATAAATAAATAAAACAGAACAAAATATCCAAGGACTGTGGGACACCTATGAAAAATGTAACATAGCTATAATGAGAATACCAGAATGAGAAGAGAGAAAGGAACAGAAGAAATATTTGAATTCATAATAATTGAGAATGTAGTAGCATCAACATGAATCTAATACCAAAAGTAGTTAAGCATTATAAGAAAAGAAACATAAGAAAAAGAAACAGTGAGTCAATATTATATTGTAAATTGTGAGGAAGGTATGGTATTAATAAAAGATGTTCATTATAGGGGAAATCAGGTGTGAGATATGAAAGAGCTCTGTCATAGTTTCATATTATAAAATAAGTTTATTAACAGTTCTACAGTTAACATCATGTTTACTGGTCAGTGACTGAATTCTTCTCCCCCGAGTGTCAGAGTTAGTCCTACATACTCTTCTTTCCTGGTTATTTTTAACATCAAACTGGAGTTCCTAACTAGTGCAGTGAGCACATAAAATACAAACCATAGAATTGAAAACCTACCAAATCTCCACTTACAAAAGATATGATTCAATATGTAGAAATCCCCCCCAAATCTCAATAAGCTACTAGGTCTAATTAGTGAACTTAATGATGTTTCAAGCTATAAGGTAAATATGTAAAAATTCATGACAATAAATATTTGATAACTGATTATTTTTTTAAAATAATACAATTATAACAGCATCACAAAACATGGGATATATAGGTATAAATATAATAAAATGTGTTCCAGATCTAGACTTAAACTGCACAAGAGCAATCAAAGAAATTAAGAGGAGGCAAATGAAAAAAAAGCTTTATATCACTGTCATTATAGTAACATGTAACATTGTCATTTCCCCCAAACTGATGTGATGATTTAACCTAATTCCCCCAAAAATTCCAATAGTATTTTTAGTAAAAATCAACAAGATGATTCAAAAATGCACATGGAAATGAAAATGAACTTCAACATACAACACAGTTTTGAAAAGATGAATTGTCATTCTTTGTTGCAGGCTATGGAGAACAATACCTGTGTCTTTGAATGCTTTCAGCAAAATCAGAGGGCTGCCCAGCCTTGGGACAACTCTGAGCGAGGCAAAATGAAGGTGACTCTTCCTGCTGGTCCTTGAGGGGCCACCCCACAGGCTGAGGCCACAACCATAATTCTTTCACCACAGAGTTGGCTTCCTCTGACACTAGCAGCCGGAACCAGGGCCCCAAGCTCCCATCCTCACCATCCTTAGCACCTTCATCTTTGCTGTTAAGTTTGTGCGTGAGGGACGGGCAGGTGGTCCATTTAAAACACTGCAGCACACTCTTAACCACAAAGCCACTGCTTCTTTCTTCCTCCAGTCTTCCTTGCTTCTGGCAAGTTTTTTAATAGATTTCAGTTTTCTGCAAAATTTGTTTCTCTTATTGCCCAATCATTAGTTGCTCTTGTGGTGGGTTAAGCTCTGGAATCAACACAATTAATTCCTTACTGTTTTCCATCTCTTCTTGCAAATGCACTAAATATGCATTGATTTCTTTCTTTATTGCATGCCTTACCTGTCCTGCTCATTATTTTCAGCTGTGCAGGGTAAGATCAGTTAGGCAAATCCAAAATAAAGAAGAAAATAGGAATGCTAGCACTAAACTCACTTGCTAGTCCAGAGAGAATACTCTTGTTAGGATGTGGCTTTTCTTCCTTCACTGCACAGCGAGCAGGTTTCTGAGTGATCCTTAGTTCCCTGGGGACTTGTTACTACATCACTTCAGGGAGATGAAGAGGACAGCTGCAGAAGGCACGCTGTTCCCAGTGTAGCACACGTCACTTCCACTCCCATTCCACTTGGTTACAAGTCCGAGAAGCGCAGTTCAGAAGAAGAATGAATGAATGCTGGTAAGCAGCTAGCAACTTCTACTGTGAATAGGAAGAATTGGTTTTATCTAGGGTCACTCCTGAAGAATAATGGGTATAAAGAGTGCCTCCACTGATATAAAATGAGAAAGAGTAAGTGCATGTGCTAAGTTCTGGAGGGAGGGGAGACTCTGGAATATTTCAAATCTAAATAAATACCTTTGTGCCTAACAGAGAGAGTAGTGAGAATCAGTGTTGGAAAAGTATGCAAGGGCCAGATCAGCCAGCATATTTGTAAGGTATTTTATAAAGGTTTAACATCAAATTAGCATTGCAATGAAAACCTGTTTAATTGATGTTAATCAGATAGAAAGTGAATCAATTTTGCATGTCTTAAGAATCACTATCCCTGTTGAATGAAGAATTAGCATGAAGTTATGGTATATGCAGGGAAAATCAGGGTTTGACTGAGAGAATAGCAGTGAGATGAAAGTAAGTACTGTATAGATTTTGGTGTATTTGCAAGTGAAATCAATTGGAAATGGTTGTCACATTTGCAAGTTTAGTTCAGTTCAGTCACTCAGTTGTGTCTAACTCTTTGTGACCCCGTGGACTGCAGCACGCCAGGCTTCCCTGTCCATCACTAACTCCTGGAGCTTACTTAAACTCATGTCCATTGCGTCAGTGATGCCATCCAACCATCTCATACTCTGTCGTCCCCTTCTCTTCCTGCCTTCAATCTTTCCCAGCATCAGGGTCTTTTCAAATGAGTCAGCTCTTTGCAACAGTTGGCCAAAGTATTGGAGTTTCAGTTTCAGCATCAGTCCTTCCAATGAATATTCAGGACTGATTTCCTTTAGAATGAATTAGTTGGATCTCCTTGCTGTCCAGGGACTCTTAAGAGTCTTCTCCAACACCACAGTTTAAAAGCATCAATTCTTCGACGCTCAGCTTTCTTCACCGTCCAACTCTCACATCCATACATGACTCCTGGAAAAACTGTAGCTTTGACTAGATGGACCTTTGTTGGCAAAGTGATGTCTCTGCTTTTTAATATGCTGTCTAGGATGGTCATAACTTTTCTTCCAAGGAGCAAGTGTAGGCATGTGTCCTCAAATATTTGAAAAGTTATTGTGTACTAATGTTCTGTGTTATTATTTGGAGTTGTTTTTTGTACATTTCCTTGCATAAAGTACATCCTTGCCAAATACAATTGAAATGGAGTGCTTTAATGTACAGAGGAAATGAAATACTGAGGACAGAGAAAGGAAGAATAGCTGCAGTGGATTAAATAAATTCATTTCAATATAAGAAAGAATGGTCTGGAAAATAAGGAAATATTCTTAACATTAAACCCAATGCTTTGGAAGCCAGTGCCCTCTTCATAAAATCATCAGCTTCGATTATCTGAAGTTAGACACCAAATCACAGAACAAGAACTCTGTACTTAGCAGAAGCACCAGGAAGCTCTGTTCAGATTTAATGGCCAAGGAGACTTTGTTCTAAAGTTAGGATTTGAATCAATGTAGTCAAAACTGAAGTGCAACACCAGAACAAGTTCTCGCAAGTCATCTTCCTCTCTGTGTCCACCTGGCTTTATATTCCGTGAACAGTGGCAGTGAATTTGTTTTGGTATAAAAGATAGTATGTATATGGAATCTAGAAAAATGGTACTGATGAACCTACTTCCAAGGCACAAATAGAAACTCAGACATAGAGAACGAAATTATGGACACCGTGGGGGAAGAAGTGGGTGGGGCAAATTGAGACTGTAGCATTGGAATACACTACCATGTGCAAAATAGATAGCTAGTGGGAAGTCACAGGAATCTCAGTCTGGTGCTGTCACCTAGAAGGGGTGAGATGGTGGGGCAGAGTAGGAGGGAAGTTCAAGAGGGAGGGGACTGATAAAGAATCTGTCTTGCCAATGCCTGTGCCCAGACCCAAGAGACGTGGGTTCAATTCCTTGGTCGGGAAGATGCCTTGGTATGGAAAATGGCAACTCTCTCTAGTGTTCTTGCCTAGAAAATTCCATGCACAGAAAAGCCTGGCTGGCTGCAGTTGATAGGGTCCCAAAGAGTTGGACACGACTGAACATGAAGAAGGAAGGAATGACTGATTCACGTTGTTTTATAGCAGAAGCCAGCACAACAGTGTAAAGCAATTATCCTCCAATTAAAGAAAAAAGGATAACATGTACAATAACAGGTAGTCCATCTATGGCAAAAATAAAGAGCATCTGAACTTGCATTCTGTGTGCATCATTCACGTATCACTTTATATCATGTATCACTTGAAAGAGGCAGTGTTTAGATCCCTCTTAATATGACTCACTTAATGAGCAATACATTTTACTTTAAAATTATGCACTTTGTGTGACTAAATCAACCAGAAAATTGATACTTTATATAAGAACACATTTATATTGTAATATTTTTGGAAAAAATTAGAATCTTGATTGAAAATGTTAGCTATTGTGAAAATGAGAAAGATTTTTATTTAACTTCATTGAAACTGTTTAGATAGTGATAAATGATGAAAACTCTTTTTGTTTCCTGTTTTTATTGAAAGATTTGTTTAATGGAATTCATTACATAACCAATTCACCTCAACTGTTTGATTTTTAAAGTACATTTTACTGAAATATCCTTTGTCAGAAAAATTCTACTTTCAAGATAAAAAAATCCCTTCAAATCCAAATGGCAGTTAAATAAAATAGGTCAAGTTGATCCTCTGACTCAAGGGACAGGAAGAGTGGATCTGAGTCAAAATACAATGGAAAAGAAAAGGCTGTGACACAAAGTGAAGCAGAAGAATGTGGCGTGTGCTCTTAAAGTTTTCATTAGCAACTTAAAAGTAAATTTCTTTAAGTTCAAGCTCAAGTATTAGCATTTATTCAAACAGTAGATTTCACATTATTGTAGCTGCATAAATCAACAAAAGACACTGAACATTTTCTATGCTATTCCTTTTCCTCTTTCTGTTGCAACAACCTAAGTAAATTGAGTTTTTATGACTATCACTGTTGAGATCAGTAATGTGTGTGACAACTGTCAAAGCATAAACCCAGGGGTCTGAGGTTTTACTGAAGAGGAGACTGGCCTGAAAACGGAAACAGTGACCCTCAGATGTGATATTTCACTATCTGTTGATAATAGACTTTGGGGAAAACTACTGTAAGTGTAGGACTCCAGTTAACCTCCATTATCACCCTTCTCTTAATATATTTCAACTTAGCTACAAAAAATTATAGACTTAATCTAGAAAAGTTTTGAAACACTATGTTATACACTTGAAACTCATATAGTGTTTTAATCAACTGTACTTCAATCTAAAAATATCTTGAAAGGCAATCCACTCCAGTATTCTTGCCTGGGAAATGACGGACGGAGGAGGTTGGCAGGCTACAGTCCATGGAGTCCCAAGAGTCAGACAGAACGGAGTGACAAAACAACAACAAAATGTCTGTGAATGAGTGTGAAAATGTAGGTATTTATTTGAAGCGTTTCCAGTTTTGACAAATAAGCAAATTTACAAATACTGAATTTGCGAAAAATGAGGATTGGCTAACTGTCTTGCCCTAAATTATGCATATTTAAATAAAAAAAAAATCCTAGACTTGGAAGGATCATTCTCACCCTAGAACACTTAGGGAGAAAAAGGATTTTGATTAGTTTCAGAGTAAGATTCATTGCTAGTTCTAAGTCAGCCAATAGTAATGCCTAGTTCTCTTGTATTTTCTGGTTCTGATCAAGCTGCATGACTTTCCTCTGACTTTGCAGCTCTGCATATCTGTATGTTGTGCTTAGTACGTGGACTCAGTCGTTAAGTCGTGTCCAGCTCTTTGGAACCCATGGACGGTAGCCTGCCAGGCTCCTCTGTCCATAGGATTTTCCAGGTAAGAATCCTGTAGTGGGTTGCCATTTCCTTCTCCAGGGGATATTCCCGACCCAGGGATGGAACCCATGTCTCTTGCATTGGCAGGCAGATTCTTTACCAGTAAGCCACCTAGGAAGCCTATATTGTGGTTACCTTTCTCTATAGTTCTGATAATTTCATCCATCTGCAAGTCACATTGGAAAATTGATGTGGACAAGCCATACTCCTATAGTAACAAACTCTCACTTCCCTAGAATGCCATCTCCTTTAGTCTGTTTAGGTAGTAGACTTTCAGAAAACTTTGAGCACAATTAATTATAATCTCAGCATCATCCACAATATAGTGTACCCCATTTTTCTAGTTTCTTGGGCATGTTTGGCTCTACTATCCATAGGCTCTTGGCCTACAACCACATATCTCTGTAATATTCAGGTGCCCTCCTGAACAGTTTGGACCTTCTGCTTCTGGGTGCCACCTGAAGAATAAAAGATTTCAGTTGCAAATTCTCTAAGCTATCAGTGGCATCAACCTCTTTGGTATATCTGTTCACTCAGGCCCATAACTAGAGAAGTTGCAACATATTTTCAGGTTTTATCTTGAAATCTTTAGCGTCATCTCTTATAGAACATCATGCTCTCTTCGGACTGCATAAGTAGTCTGTGATAGAATCAGATGTCATGTGCTGCTGTGCTTTGTGAGGTAAACCAGCAGTTTTCAACTGGTGGTATCTAGTAGGTTAAAACCAGAAGTGCTGCTAAACTTCTTACAGTGAAAAGCACACGTGTGCATGCATGCTAAGGTGCTTCAGTTGTGTCTGACTCTTTGCAACTCTATGTATTGTAGCCTGCTAGGCTCCTCTGTCTATGGAGATTCTCCAGGCAGGAATACTTAGTAGGTGGCCATGTCCTCCTCCAGGGGATCTTCCTGACCCAGGGATCAAACACGTGTCTCTTATGTCTCCTGCATTGGCAGGAGGGTTCTTTACCACTAGCACCACTTGGGAAGCCCTCCCAGTGCAAAGGACAGAACTTCACAAAAAGAATCTACCAACCCAATATGTTAATAAGGTTGAGATTGAGAAACTTTTCTGTAATTAACAAATGATTCCTTCTACTATAATCCTATGTGTGAGATGCCCAGATGTTGGTCTACTGTAATTCATTCATAACCATTAAGTATTATTTATTAGTATAAATTGATGGTGGATATGTTTGTCAAATAATGATTATGCAATTTAGAATAACTTGCATAAGTGGAACAGTTTAGAAATTTAAAAATTTACCTTTCACATTTTTACCTTAAAAATTCATCAAGATAAGACTTAAAAAAAATACTGTTTTCCCCATATTTAGACAAGAATTCTGCAATATTAACTATAACTAAGCCTTAGCTACCATTCAGTGTGTTCCTAGTTCTTCAGATGCAAGAACTAAAAATAAGTAAAGTGGATTTTTCAGAATGGCATTACTAGATAATGTATAATAAATACCAAAAAAGAATCACTTTTAAAAAAGATGCTATGAATTCTCCACCCAGATCCCATTTAAAGCATGAACATGCTAACCTCCAGCTGCTGTGAGAGTTGGTGACTGTGTGTGTGTAAGGCACTACAGTTGTGTCCGATTCTTTGTGACCCCCTGGACTGTAGCCTGCCAGGCTCCTCTTGGGATTCTCTAGGTAAGAATACTATAGGGTCTTGCCATGCCCTCCTCCAGGGTATCTTCCCAACCCAAGGATCAAACCCGTGTCTTTTATGTCTCCTGCATCACCAGGTGGGTTCTTTACCACTAGCGCCACCTGGGAAGCCCACTACTCATTAAATCTCCTCCTCCTCTTCCTACCCCATGCCAGCTTCTCCAGAGAATTAGTCACAACTTCTAAGAGGCAACTTACCCTGGGAAACTTCATTCAACCAACCCCCACTCCTGGGGTGGTCATTAACCAGTGGCTCACTGATATATTTATGCAAGAGTTGGCCTTTTTTTCCTTATTTGGAGGCAACTGTAGCTAGGTTTTATGTGAGACTACATACTTGCCCAGCTCTCTTCTCTTCCTTCTTCATTTCATTCCCTCTGTGGTTGGGTTTTATGAAGCACATTGCATAAATTATGTGCATCTAAATAATTTTCTCCTTCTTTTTCTTGGAAACCTGAGCTAAAACATTTGGTACTCTGTCTTCCCCTCCAGCACACCCATACCTAGAGCTGCATCTCCATATGAGACAGCTAGGAAAGAACTAGGACTGCTCCATGCCAATGGAATGGCAAAAACTAGAATATTTATCCTGTACAGTCAGGGAATTGGAAGAGTAGGATAGTAGTGGGTCCCAAGAATGCTAGATAAAAAAAGAGGAGAAACAGAGTTGGTCCTCAAAAGCAGACTCTGTGGATGGGATTCTAGTGTGGCATTACTTTCTGGCCAGTGAAAGCGAAAGTTTTAGTCACTCAGTCATGTCCAACTGATTGCCATCCCATCGACTGTAGCCTGCCAGGCTTCTCTTCCCATGAAGAATTCTTCAGGCAAGAATACTGGAGTGGGTAGCCATTCCCTTCTCCAGGGGATCTTCCCAACCCAGGGGTTGAATTCGGGTCTCCCATACTGCAGGCAGATTGTTTGCCAATAGGCAATTCTTTGGCAGATCTGAGCCAATAGGGAACCCAAATAAAAAAGAGGAAAAGCAGAGTTGGTCATCAAAAGCAGACTCCGTGGATAGTATTCTAGTGCCACATTACTTACTGTCCAATGAACCCCCTCATTATTCGTTGCATATCATTGCTGTGCATAGTTGTTAAGCCTTTCACTTGTTCCTATCCCTTTCACCAGTAGGGATACAAGTGAAAAGGAATGCCCTAAATCATTCAATAACTCTGGCATTTAAAGAAAGTTTAGAGTATCAAAAAAATAAACATAGGTATTAGTAAGCTTAAGGTATCAAGAAACTCATGAATATTAAATCCAACTTAGATTCATTTGCATAATAATCACAATCATAACATGATAGGTAGAGCAGTTCATTCACTTGTCTTTATCCTTAGTTGAAAGGCGGGTTGGAAAAGTAGTTGTACGCCTATCTTGCTTTGAAAGTGAAAGTATTAGTTGTTTAGTCATGTCCAGCTCTTTGCCATCCCATGATCTGTAGCCGACCAGGCAAGAATACTGGAGTGGGTGTTCATTCCCTTCTTGAATCCTGGTATCCTGCATTACAGGGAAGATCCCCTGGAGAGTTCCATGGACATAAGTCTGGCGGGCTATAGGCCATGGGTTCGCAAAAAGTAAAACACAAGTGAGTGAGTAACACATCTTGCTTTCCGTTCAGTTCAGTTCAGTTCAGTCACTCAGTCATGTCCGACTCTTTGCGACCCCATGAATCGCAGAGCGCCACGCCTCCCTGTCCATCACCAACTCCCGGAGTTTACTCAAACTCATGTCCATCGAGTCGGTGATGCCATCCAGCCATCTCATCCTCTGTCGTCCCCTTCTTCTCCTGCCCCCAATCCCTCCCAGCATCACGGTCTTTCCAACGAGTCAACTCTTCGTTAGGACTGTGCAAAACCCTCAAAGGAAA
The DNA here is from genome assembly GCF_019320065.1 of Cervus canadensis. Lineage (NCBI taxonomy): Eukaryota > Metazoa > Chordata > Mammalia > Artiodactyla > Cervidae > Cervus > Cervus canadensis. The sequence continues at coordinate 23,736,246 of NC_057394.1, forward strand.
AAATGTCTCACAAAATGATAATCTTGCTTTCCTCAGAGTGTACCCTCACTTCCTCATACCACATCAAGAACTAGGGTAAAATCTTTATATGAATTGACCTGGAAAGTTTTGGGTTTGCTAAAGAAAAAGAAAGATTATAAACCAAAGAAGGTGTAAGACTTGGCTACATGGACCAGGGGGAGTAGGACTAGGAATGCCTCCTGAGGGGACTGGATTAAAGGAAGTAAAATGCAAAGTTGAATTAAAAAGGGTTTGCTACAATAGAGTACCTCTTCCATTATACAGTTTAACATCATGAAAGTATTTCAGGATATGGTTGTAATATGCTGGCAGGTCAGCTTGTGCAAGTTTAGGGAAAGAATTGACTCACATTAATGAAGTAGAGATGTAAGAAGATGTCATGACAGCGTGTGGAAGGAGAGACCAAAAGGCTCAGGTAATTGTGCGTGCTACTATTGAATTGTGCATGCTGTAATGGGGTTACTGGAAAAAACACTAACTTCTACTGACTAGAGATTAAAATCTCCTATGGTGGAAAATTCTATTTATGGATAGTTAAAAGGATCTCAGGAGGGCCTTAGGGATCCTTTATCTAAGATAATAAAGAGCACGGCAATGAGGGAAACATGAGCTTCCTTGAGAAGATCAGCAGTGGCTATAACTGGGTAGGCTAAGATTGATGGTAGAAACTGCTCTTACACAATTTTGTGTTTGTGTGTGTGTTATGACATCTCTCTGTCTCTTTTCTATTAGAAAACTGTACCAGGGTTGTGTTGAATATATTGGATTTCTCAAAACTATTTTTTTGTAATGGAGATATAATTGACATATAATAATGATTTGGTATTTGTATACTTGACAAAATGATCACCAAAATGTCTGTTTAATGTCTGTCACCATTCAGAGTTGCAAAATGCTTTCTTTCTTGTGATAAAAGCTTTTACTCTCTTAGCAAATTCCAAATATACAATGAATTTACCACATTATATTCCCATGACTTATAGTCTCCAGGTTGTACATTACATCCCCATATCTTTCTTTTTAATTTTATTTTAAGCTTTGATTTTATAGCTTTTCAGCTTCATTATTAGTATTTTTCTCATATTTTTATTTCTTTTGTAATCATTTTTCAAATTTTCACATGAATGTTTTGTAAATGCAGTTCCATTTAGCAATGAAATTGAGACAGGCTGGGAACTGGGACCCTTTGCTGTGATGCTGCAATGCTTGCCCTTGTTCAAATATCTCCTAGAGCACCAAAATACAAAAATGCTAGAAGGGAGTAAAAATAACTGTGTGCAACTGCAGTCAGGGCAAATTTCTGACAAAAGATACAAAAAGACCAAAAATTCTCAACTGCCATTTCTGAAGAGCCAGGAGCAAAAGCAGGGGTTTGAGAGCAAAAACAGTGTGCATGTCTCCTGAACACAGGATCCCAAAGGGGTGGACAAAACACCTAAGCCACCCCTGCGGGCCGACCCCTGAACAAATCCCTACTTTTACCCCCATAGAAGGAACAAGCTCACCCATCCTTCAGGATTGAGCCAGCAAGGGAACCTATTGTTTTCGCACTCCCCTGCTGCACTAGGGTCCCCAGTAAAACCTTGACTGAATTTCTTGTCCAGCATCTGATCAGTGTCTCTCAATTGAGGAGGCCAAGAAGCCCAATCGGTAACAAAATCATTCAATGTTTTTCATTCTTTCTTCATGAGTTAATTCATAATCTGTGTATAATTACTTTTAAATTTTACTTTTGATTGAGAGCTATTTGAAAGAGTGGTTTCTGTTTTCAGTAATGGTAATATAGATTTTATAAAATTTTATGTGTATATTTAATGATGAAATAGGTTCACTGCATTCTAATTATGCATTACAACCTGTATGATTTTTACTCTGGAGCATGTATATTTCCCTATGTGGTAAACTAATGCTTAGTTCCTCTACAGTTTTCATGTTTTACTTTGTTTTGTTTTTGCTGATAGTGTGAAATATATTTTATAGCATAAATGAAATATTTAGATAATGTTGTTGTTGTTCAGTCACCAAGTCATGTCTGATTGTTCATGATCCCGTGGACAATACCATGATAGGCCTCCCTATCTCTCACTATCTCCCAGAGTTCACCCAAGTTCATGTCCATTGAGTCAGTGATGCCATCCAACCATCTTATCCTCTGTCTTCTTTCAGAAAACTGCCTTCAGCCTTTCCTAGCATCAGGGTATTCTCCAATGAGGTGGCTGTTTGCATCAGGTGGGCAAAGTATTGAAGCTTCACCATCAGTCCTTCCAATGATATTCAGGGTTGATTTCCTATAAGATTGATTGGTTTGATCTCTTTGCTATCCAAGGGACTCTCAAGAGTCTTCTCCAGCACCACAGTTTGAAGGATCAATTTATTGGTGCATTGCCTTCTTTGTGATGGAAGCAAGGTCCTATGGTGTAAACAGTAATAGTGCATAGGAACCTGGAATGTTAGGTCCATGAATCAAGAAATTGGAAGTGGTCAAACAGGAGATGGCAAGAGTGAATGTCAACATTTTAGGAATCAGTGAACTAAAATGGACTGGAATGGGTGAATTTAACTCAGATGACCATTATATCTACTACTGTGGGCAAGAATCCCTTAGAAGAAATGGAGTACCATCACAGTCAACAAGAGTCCAAAATGCAGTACTTGGATGCAATCTCACAAAAACAGAATGATCTCTGTTTGTTTCTAAGGCAAGCCATTCAATATCATGGTAATCCAAATCTATACCCTGACCAGTGTGCTGAAGAAGCTGAAGTTGAACAGTTCCATGAAGACCTACAAGACCTTTTAGAACTAACACCCAAAAAAGATGTCCTTTTCATTATAGGGGACTGGAATGCAAAAGTAGGAAGTCAAGAAACACCTGGAGTAACAGGCAAATTTGGCCTTAGGGTACAGAATGAAGCAGGGCAAAGGCAAATAGAGTTCTGCCAAGAAAATGCACTGGTCATAGCAAACACCCTCTTCCAACAACACAAGAGAAGACTCTACACATGGACATCACCAGATGGTCAACACCGAAATCAGATTGATTATATTCTTTGCAGCCAAAGATGGAGAAGCTGTATACAGTCAGCAAAAACAAGACCTGGAGCTGACTGTGACTCAGATCATGAACTCCTTCTTGCCAAATTCAGACTTAAATTGAAGAGAGTAGGGAAAACCACTAGACCAATCAGGTATGACCTAAAACAAATCCCTTATGACTATACAGTAGAAGTGAGAAATAGATTTAAGGGACTAGATCTGATAGACAGAGTGCCTGATGAACTATGGATAGAGGTTCGTGACATTGTACAGGAGACAGGGATCAAGACCATTGCCAAGAAAAAGAAATGAAAAAAGCAACATGGCTGTCTGAAGAGGCCTTACAAATAGCTTGAAAAGAAGAGAAGTGAAAGGCAAAGGAGAAAAGGAAAGATATACCCATTTGAATGCAGAGTTTCAGAGAATAGCAAGGAGAGATAAGAAAGCCTTCCTCAGTGATCGGTGCAAAGAAATAGAGGAAAACAATAGAATGGGAAAGACTAGAGATTTTGTCAAGAAAATTAAAGATACCAAGGGAACATTGCATGCAAAGATGAGCTGAATAAAGGACAGAAATGATATGGACCTAACAGAAGCAGAAGATATTAAGAGGTGGCAAGAATACCCGGGAGAACTGTACAAAAAAGATCTTCATGACCCAGATAATCATGATGGTGTGATCACTCACCTAGAGCCAGACATCCTGCAATGTGAAGTCAAGCGGGCCTTAGGAAGCATCACTAGAAACCAAGCTAGTGGAGCTGATGGAATTCCAGTTGAGCTATTTCAAATGCTAAAAGATGATGCTGTGAAAGTGCTGCACTCACTATGCCAGTAAATTTGGGAAACTCAGCAGTGGCCACAGGACTGGAAAAGTTCAGTTTTCATTCCAATCCCAAAGAAAGGCAATGCCAAAGAATGCTGAAACTACCGCACAATTGCACTCATCTCACACGCTGTTAAAGTAATGCTCAAAATTCTCCAAGCCAGGCTTCTGCAATACGTGAACTGTGAACTTCCAGATGTTCAAGGTGGTTTTAGAAAATGCAGAGGAACCAGAGATAAAATTGACAACATCTGCTGGATCATTGAAAAAGCAAGAGAGTTCCAGAGAAACATCTACTTCTGATTTATTGACTATGCCAAAGCCCTTGACTGTGTGGCTCACAATAAACTGTGGAAAATTCTGAAAGAGATGGGAATACCAGACCACCTGACCTGCCTCTTGAGAAATCTGTATGCAGGTCAAGAAGGAACAGTTAGAACTGGACAGGGAACAACAGACTGGTTCCAAAAAGGAAAAGGAGTACGTCAAAGCTGTATATTGTATCCCTGCTTATTTATCTTCTATGCAGAGTACATCATGAGAAACGCTGGGCTGGAGGAAGCACAAGCACAAGCTGAATCAAGATTGCTAGAGAAATATCAACTATCACAGATATGCAGATGACACCACCCTTATGGCAGAAGGTGAAGAAGAACTAAAGAGCCTCTTGATGAAAGAGAAAGAGGAGAGTGAAAAAGTTGGCTTAAAGCTCAACATTCAGAAAGCTAAGATCATGGCATCTGGTCCCATCAATTCATGGCAAATAGATGGGGAAACAGTGGAAACAGTGACAGACTTTATTTTTCGGGGCTCCAAAATCACTGCAGATGGTGAATGAGGCCATGAAATTAAAAGACACTTACTCCTTGGAAGGAAAGTTATTAGCAACCTAGACAGCATATTAAAAAGCAGAGACATTACTTTGCCAACAAAGATCCGTCTAGTCAGGGGTATGGTTTTCCAGTCATCTTGGATGTATATGAGAGTTGGACTGTAAAGAAAGCTGAGCGCCAAAGAATTGATGCTTTTGAACTGTGGTGTTGGAGAAGACTTTTCAGAGTCCCTTGGGCTGCAAGGAGATCCAACCAGTCCATCCTAAAGGAGATCAGTCCTGGGTGTTCACTGGAAGGACTGATGTTGAAGCTGAAACTCTTATACTTTGGCCTCTTGATGCCAAGAAGTGACTCCTGGGAAAAGACTCTGGTGCTGGGTAAGGTTGAAGGTGTGAGGAGAAAGAGATAACATAGTATGAGGTGGTTTGATGGCATCCCAACTCATTGGACATGAGTTTGAGTAAACTCCAGGAGTTGGTGATGGACAGGGAGGCCTGGCGTGCTGCAGTCCATGGGGTCACAGAGTAGGACACGACTGAACAACTGAACTGATGGTCCATCTCTCACATATGTATGTAACTACTGGAAACAATAGCATTGATTATGTAGACCTTTATCAGCTAAGTAGTGTCTTTTTTTTTTTTTTTTTTAACACACTGTCTAGGTTTGTCAAAGCTTTCTTGCCAAGAAGCAATCATCTTCTAATTTCGTGGCTGCAGTTCACTATTTGCCATGATTTTAGAGCACAGGAAAGAGGAAATATGTCACTGCTTCCACATGTTTCCCCTTCTATTTGCCATGACGTGATGGGACCGGATGCCATGATCTTAGTATTTATGTTGAGTTTTAACCCAGCTTTTTCACTCTCCTCCTTCACCCTTATTAAGGGATTCTTTAATTCCTCTTTGCTTTTGCCTGTTAGAGCAGTACCATCCACAAATGTGAGGGCTTCCTTGATAGCTCAGTTGGTAAAGAATCCACCTGCAATGCAGAAGACCTCGGCTAGATTCCTGGGTAGGAAGATCCACTGGAGAAGGGATAGGCTATCCTCTCAGGTGTTATTGGGCTTCCCTTGTGGCTCAGCTGGTAACGAATTTGCCTGCAGTATGGGAGACCTGGGTTCAATCCTTGGGTTGGGAAGATCCCCTGGAGAAGACAAAGGCTACCCACTCCAGTGTTTTGGCCTGGAGAATTTCACGTACTCTACAGTCCATGGAGTCTCAAATAGTCAAACACAACTGAGTGAATTTCACTTTCATATAATATGGTGTATAAATTGCATTGAAACATGTATATTATCATATGTGAAATAGATCGCCAGTCCAGGCTCGATGCATGAGGCAGGGTGCTCAGGGCTGGTGCACTGGGATGATCCTGAGGGATGGGATGGGGAGGGAGGTGGGGGGGATGGTCTGGATGGGGAACACAGGTACACCCACAGCTGATTCATGTGAATGTATGGCAAAAACCACCACAATATTGTAAAGTAATTAACCTCCAATTAAAATTTAAAAAATAAAAAAAGATAAAATACATAAATAAATAAAATACTGGTGTATAAATTAAATCGAGTTTGTTATTTCATATTAAATTCTATGCACATTTTTACTTTTATGTATTTAATGGGTCAAACTCTGAGAATAGTGAGTGTGAGTCTTCCTGTTACTATTGTCACTACATTTGGCCTTTATTAACATTGACTCTTTTAGATACTCTTTTCCTTCCTTTCAAATTTTGTGTGTCATTTTATTTTCAGGTGGATTTCATATAAATAGTAAAAATATAAATTTAACTTTGCTCAATTTGGTTCCCCAACAAGGCAAGTAAAAGCATTCTTGTTTAAGACGGCAACTAATATTTTCATTTATAATCCTCCTATCTCAAAAAATGATTCATTCTTGCTAGCCATTTAATTTTTGTTTATTGTATTTTTATTTTATAGGAATTACAACATATTATAATTGTATTCTATTTTCAGATTCTCTTAAATTTTATATGGACATACTTAAAATAGCTTTCATCAATATCAAGACTTAAATATACTATCCACTTCCAGATAGACACAGCATTTGTTGTTTCTAATTTAGTTCAACTTTTATCTCCAGAGTTGCTGTAGTAAGTTAATGAGGTAATTATCCTTGTTAAATTTTGAATCTCTTGGAACTAGAAATTTGCATTGTTTCTATCTCATTCTCTGATATCAGAACATTTCATGCCACACAGGCTGAACTCAAGGGGATAAAATTAAATAGATTATTTTCTAGACCTCATTGCAATCAGCTTCAGATCTGTTTGAGTGTATGTCTTCTTAATACCCATCTTTAGTCATCAGTGAAAGCCTTCCTACTTTAGTTGGTTCTGCTAAAAATGAATCACCATGATTATTAATTCCTTAACCAATTAATCCTTTTTCTTATAAAATTTTCCTACTGCAACATTTGTTTGAGTTACACTCTGCCTTTCATGTGATTTATAGCTGGTTTCTGTTTACCCATTTTCTATTTATTCTTTCTTCAAATCTCTCTCAATCCATGCCTTCTTAGTTTAATGGATAGTTTACTTTCAGTTCCATTCAAGGTATGTATACAAATATGGACATGAGTTTGAGCAAGCTCTGGGAGATAGTGAAGGACAGGGAAGCCAGGCATGCCGCAGCCCATGGGGTTGCAAAGAGTCGGACACGACTGAGCGACTGACCAATACAAACATGGACATACTGAAATTGCGCCACAAGGAGGCGCTAGTGGTAAAGAGTCTGTCTGACAATGCAGGAGCTAGATGCCAGACAAACAGGTTCAATCCCTATGTTGGGAGGACCCCCTGGAGTAGGAAATGGCACCCCATCCCAGTACTCTTGCCTGGAAGATTCCATGGGCAGAGAAGCCTGGCAGGCTGCAGTCCATGTGGCCACAAGAGTTGGACACAACTGAATACACACACAAACAAAATTATCAAATACTTATTACTAAACAATAAAAATGCACAGGATTTAGACAATATATTCCCAAAGAACACTCAAAGTCTAGAGTTGCCTTCATTGAAAATAAATGTATGTTCAGTCTACAATGAGTCTAAAAATGTGTTTTCACTTTGAGCTAAATTAAAGACTGTTCCCATTCGAAATATATAAGGCCCCACTTGACAATATTAAATTCTCACAGCTTCTCCATAAAGTTGTGTATTTATGGACACCAAATCCTAGAGGATCTTTGATAAATTTCAATATATCTGGAGGAGTGTCTTAAGAAAGTTAGTCATATATTTCCAAAAACAATTGAAGAAACTGGTATTGTTTAATCTGGAAAAGAGGAATACTACAGTGGGAGTGCGTGCTCAGTCATGTCTGACTCTTTCTGAAACCATGAACTGCAGCTGCCAGTCTCCTCTGTCCACTGGGATTTTCCAGACAAGAATACTGGAGTGGGTTGCCATTTCCTCCTCCAGGGGATTTTTCCAAGCCAGGGATTGAACCCACATCTCTTGCATCTCCTGTATTGGCAGACAGATTCTTTACCGATGTGCCACCTAGCAAGCCTGGGATATTCGAGCATATTACAGCTCTTATAGGTACTATAGGGCCTATAATAATTATGCTCAAATATTTGAATAAATTTCCTTGAAAAATTAAGTCATGTTACCTCAATGAGAATAACTGGTAATAATAATTGAAATCATAAGGAGATGGAAGTTAATTCATCATATGGAAGGACTGGGCTTCCCAGGTGGCTCAGTGGTAACAAACCCACCTACCAACGCGGGAGCCACAAGAGACGCGAGTTCAGTCAATGGGTCAGGAAGATCCCTTGGAGAAGGATATGGCAACCCACTCCAGTGTTACTGCTGGGATAATCCCATGGACAGAGGAGCCTGGTGGGCTACAGTTAAAGGGGCCACAAAATAACAACAAATGAAATGTCTATAAGTTGACCATAATTGAAATTGGCCAGCTTGGGCAGTTTTGGATCTCTGTTCAGTGGAAGTATTGAAGTTGGATGGTCATGTATTGATATAACTCAAACATAATGAGTGGTGTTGGACTGTGTGATAGATTCTTTTGGATCTTTCCAGTCCTAAGATAGCAAGAATCTATGAAATATCTTTAGTCTCCTCCTATTTCTAGGCTTGTATCATTTTAAATGTCATTATAGGTTTATAATAGAATTATAGTATCCTAGTAAGATTAGTTCCTCATAAAACTGATGAATAGCTGAAGGCAATACTGCAAGATGACTGCATAAAGAACAATAGAGACTCTCAATAATGGAAAATATGATAGTTTAGAAAATTAAAACTAATACCAAATGATTAACTTCACTGGCAGTTCACAAACTGAAATATAAAAATGATATAATAGAAAGCTACTTGCTTCACTGAATAAGTAGCAGTTTCAATTTTTTGAAAAGAAAGCAATTACTGTAGGAGAAAACATTTCCTATCATTTAGGGAGCTAGCCAAGGGACCACCATGCCATGGCATTTTATGAGATTATAATTCTAGGTTAGATTACTATTGTTTTAAAAAAAATAAGGTTAAGTTTAAATTAGGAGTTATTTGTAAATTGATAAATCAAATGATTTGATGGATAAACATTTATTGATATCCTACTGTGTTTTAGATTGATAACATGGTACATTGCTTATTTTAACAAAGCACTGAGGAAGCAATTGTTATCCTTATGAAAAAAGGGCAAAGCTGTATCAGAAATGATCCACTAATGTTTTTATAATGAAAGTAATAAATGCAAGAAAATATGACATAGCACATGTAGGACAAAGGGATGGTAGGGAAAATGTTGCCTCTGGGTCACTTAGATCAGACAGCAGACAGAAGGAATTTAATCCTCATTTTGGTCTGTCACTATGACATGGGAAACTAAAGGAAGTGGTGGAGAGAGGGATATTCCTGAAAGAATCACAGAGATAAGAGAGACCAAAGTATGGTAAATACCCTCATAACTGTGGGATTTGGGAAAGAGGCAAGAATATCTAGAGAGGATTACCAAGAAGCTTTCTGAGAACTGTGCTCAATAAGAACTCCTGAAGGCCCATTTAAGGAAGTCTTATTTTTTTAAATACAATCCTTCATTGTTTCTGGAGTCATATTTGTGTTCGTATTGTTATATCGAATGTATTTAAGTTTATATAATATTAAAACATGCAGATATTGAGCCAGACTCCAACATTTATAATTGATTTCTTCAAATATGATTATAATTACAAAATTCAAGTTATTTCTGCAGACTTTATTTTATAGTTTATTTTCTTCCAGATGTTCTCACACAAAATTTTCCCAAGTAATTACCTTCAGGAAATAATTTGAAGTTTTGTGCCTTTGGACCAGCATAAACATAAATTGCATTCTACAACATAAAAGAAAAGCACAGTGTTTAATTATACTTGGTTATGAGATAAAAAGACTAAAAATCCATTACAATAAACACTATAAAGTAACTAAGAATCATGACCTATCATTGAACCTTTAAAAGCAACATAACTTGAAATAGTTGCAGGTAATCAACTTCTATTTGAGAATCATTCCATTCTTCACACAAAGATATATGCAGAGTTGGAAATAACTTTGTTTTTTAGTAGTTTACTGACTCCCTGCTGTATATCTTCACCTGAAGTAGCATTTTAGAACAATTAGTAACTGTAGAGATGATTATAATGTCACAAATGTGGGATTATGACTTTAGCTAAAGAATAAACAGCAGGAGGAGAAAGCCTATTAAGGAGTAAATATCCTATTTCCAGAAAAGTATGATGTACAGTTAGAAAGAAATGGGAGCAAGAGAGAACAGAAAGGCTCAGTTATAAACACTTATAAATTTTTATATTACTGTTAGTTTTTAGCTAGAAAACATTTCTATTAAGCAGTTCACTGATAATAAACAAAAAATTTGAAAAAACGCTGTAATTTTGAGATGTTACCCTTTCTCCGGGGAAGGAGAATCAAATGTTTTTAGAATAGCAAAAACAACAAATATCAAAGAGGTAAGACAGTAGTAGGGACTTTCCAGATGGAGCTAATGGTAAATAACCTGTCTGCCAATGCAGGAGATGTAAGAGACACGGGTTCGATCCCTGGATTGGGAAGAGCCCCTGGAGGAGGGCACAGCAACCCACTCCAGTGTTCTTGCCTGGAGAATTCCTTGGACAGAGGAGCCCGGTGGGCTACAGTCCATAAGGTCGCAAAGAGTCAGACAGAAATGAAGGAACTTAGCACGTACACAAGACATTACTAAACAAGTTTGAAAAAATATTAAGTATATTTGTATGCACACAAGACATTACTAAACAAGTTTGAAAAATATTAAATGTATTTGTAACTATTAACTTTGCATCACTAAGCATACTTAGTAACTTGAGTGAAAAGTTCTGCTGAAACATATGAAAAAGCAAAATATATATCAAGAATCTTGAAATATTTACCTCAGCCATTTCATAATGTGAGCCAGATTAAACAAGGAATGAGTAGAATCAAGATGCAGACTGTGCAAATATTTTTTTCTTAATGTAGATCATTATTATTTTTCAAATAATATCACAAGACAAAGATTAACAGTCAGATATTTAGATATACACAAAAAGTTGGGAGTCAGGAGTCAGTTGAGTCAATTTATAGAAAAGAAAGCAATTAGGTCATGTTTTGGAGGAAGTTGCATCCTAACACAATTATCTCTTAAAGTCCTTTGTCTTTAATTTGCTAAGTCAAATATCCATTCCCAGTGACTGAAAAGGAATTTTTAAACTATCTGAAGGAAAATATTGCATCAGTCAGGGTTCTACAGAGAAACAGAACCAACAGGATATGCATGTGTATCATAATAAACTATGGAAAATTCTGAAAGAGATGGGAATACCAGACCACCTGACCTGCCTCTTGAGAAACCTATATGCAGGTCAGGAAGCAACAGTTAGAACTGGACATGGAACAGACTGGTTCAAAATAGGAAAAGGAGTACGTCAAGGCTGTATATTGTCAACCCTGCTTATTTAACTGATATGCAGAGTACATCATGAGACACGCTGGGCTGGAAGAAGCACAAGCTGGAATCAAGATTGCCAGGAGAAATACCAATAACCTCAGAAATGCAGATGACACCACCCTTATGGCAGAAAGTGAAGAGGAACTAAAAAGCCTCTTGATGAAAGTGAAAGAGGAGAGTGAAAAAGTTGGCTTAAATCTCAACATTCAGAAAACTAAGATCATGGCATCTGGTCCCATCACTTCCTGGGAAATAGATGGGGAAACAGTGGAAACAGTGTCAGACTTCATTTTTTGGGGCTCCAAAATCACTGCAGATGGTGACTGCAGCCACGAAATTAAAAAGACGCTTACTCCTTGGAAGGAAAGTTATGACCAACCTAGATAGCATATTAAAAAGCAGAAACATTACTTTGCCAACAAAGGTCTATCTAGTCAAGGTTATGATTTTTCCAGTGGTCATGTATGGATGTGAGAGTTGGACTGTGAAGAAAGCTGAGTGCCGAAAAATTGATGTTTTTGAACTGTGGTGTTGGAGAAGACTCTTGAGAGTCCCTTGGACTGCAAGGAGATCCAACCAGTCCATCATAAAGGAGATCAGTCCTGGGTGTTCACTGGAAGGACTGATGCTGAAGCTGAAACTCAATACTTTGGCCACCTCATGCGAAGAGTTGACTCATTGGAAAAGACCCTGATGCTGGGAGGGATTGGGGGAAGGAGGAGAAGGGGACGACAGAGGATGAGATGGCTGGGTGGCATCACCGACTCGATGGACATGAGTTTGAGTAAACTCCGGGAGTTGGTGATGGACAGGGAGGCCTGGTGTGCTGCGATTCATGGGGTCACAAAGAGTCGGACATGACTGAGTGACTGAACTGAACTGATGTATGTGTATACATACACATATATACATGCACAGAGACTTTTTTTTTAGGAAACTAGCTTATACAATTGAGGGGACTGGCAATTCCAAAATCTGTAGGACAGGTTAGCAGAGTAGAAATTCAGATAGAAATTGATACTGTAGCTATGAGACCGATTTTCTTCTCCAGTACAGCTCAGGTTTTGCTCCTATGGATTTTCAGTGGGAGTGAAGCCCAGCCACATCAGGTAATCACGTTTATTTAACGTCAACTGATTATACATGTTAACCATCTAGGTTAACAGCAAAACCTGCACTGGTGTTTGGTTAAATAACTAAGTACTATATCCTAACCAAGTTGAGACATAAAACTAACCATCACAATTGGGTTGCATATTCTGAACTGTGTGAAGGGATTTGAAGTTTACCCTAAATGCAGTGAGAAACCTCTGCTGGATAGTAGCCAATGGAAGGAGATGTCATGATTATAAACCTGGAGCCAAACAGCAAGACATTTATCTTTTCTGCTTATGATGGTGATTTGGAATGGGGATGGGCATTTTTTGACAGTGATCAAGTAAATAGAACATGAACTCATTTACTTAAAAAACCTTCCCAAGCGTCTGAAGAAAATTATCAATCACAATAGCATGTCTTCCCAAAAAGATAGTTCATTTCTAAAATTGTTTATAGGATAATTTACCAAAATACTTAAGTAAAAATGCCTGGACATTTCCTTAGACTGCCTTTTGCTTTGTTGCTTTTTAAATGTGCAAATTATTTTTTAAAAAAAGAAATTCAGATAAACTGAATATATCCCAGCCTTTGAAAATAAATTTACATTGATTTTTTAGTAAAATCAGATTTATCTAATCACTGCAAAGATGCTGCATATGTATTTTAATAGCTAAACATAAATTGAAGTTTATAGATATCAGTAGAATGTCCACTATATTCCAAGTCAATTTATACAATGGACCATCAAAACAAGGAAACTAGCTTTAACAATTATGAAACCCAGGGTTAGAATAAAAATGTAGATGCAATAAAATATTATGCTTTTTATGAAATTCCTATTCTGTATTATTTATCTTAAGCTAAAATACTGTCTGTGATCTTTTCTAATAAGTGTAATTAATATTTTTCTCCCTTTTCTAGCTATACTGAAATTATGTACTACTGTCACAACTATAATTTTAAAACTAATAAAAATATTCTTTAAATTATAGAAACTGTTTTATTGATATGAGTTACCTAGCTTATAAAAATCATAATTCTTTATACACATATTGAACTCTTTCCCTAAGAACTCAAAGAACTTTAATTAAACCAAATAATTACATTGTTATAATTTATATAGCACTTTTTCTTCCTTCACTTCTGGGATACTAATCTTTATTTGATTGGAAATATGGTATTTTGATTGCATGTGCTTTTATTATTTGGGATGTCTTAGGTGAAAGTAACACAGTGATTCATTTGTTGTTTAGTCACTAATTCATGTCCAACTCTTTGTGACCCCAAGGACTGTAGCTCACTAGACTCCTTATGTCCATGGGATTTCCCAAGCAAGAATACTCAAGTGGATTGCCATTGCCTTCTCCAGGGAATCTTCCTGACCCAGGGATAGAACTTGTGTCTCTTGCATTGGCAGATAGGTTCTTTACCACTGAGCCGCCAGGGAAGCCAATGATTCATTACATTTATAAAAATAGTGTATTTTCTGATAAAGAAAATGTGGGGCATGTTTCCAGATGCAAACAGGCCTTTCAATACCAGAATTTTGCTTTTAATTCACAATCGTGATTCCATGGTAGGCAGTTACATAGACGGCAAAGGTATGTGGAAATGGGCAGTACAGAGTATATACAAAACACACATGAGGTCACTGGTAAAGGTCTTAAGTCCATCATAACCAGTGTACTTTCTTTTGGAATAGATACAGACCTATATAAATGGACTCAATCATTATAAGGAACTCAATTGACTACTTTAATGGGAACAACTGCTGAAGTCACAGGAGACCTTGGTTTGTGTGGATGGTTGTTTGACATTAACACTGTACTCCAGCCTGACCCAGGGAGACTACCTTCAAAAACTGGTTCCCATGGTGTAATTCAACTCATTCTGTGTGGTTTGTTCCCTACTGAGTCCATCTATAGCTTCTCTATTTGCTTTTGGAGACCTTTGACTTCAGAAGGTACTGTGAAGAAAAATCACAAAGAATTTAAGAATTATAGATGCTTCATAACCTCAACATTAAAAAGTAAAGTAACTGTGTTAGTAAGGTAGGACTCATTGGTCATACAGACTAAAGTAAGGAAAGCCTACAGGCAGAATGTCACAGTAAGTAATAATTCAAATCAGTAAAGTTCTGTTATTTTATAGATATTTTTCAAAGCATAACTATAGCTTTGAAATGTTCAAGAGTATGTTGTAAATTATTCCTGTACCTAATACAGTATTTGAACTACTGCCCACAAAATCGATAGTAAAATATTTTAATCTTTTAAATTGTATTTGTTTTGATTTGGACAGTACAATTATCTCAACATTATAGAAACAATAATTTCCTGATTTATCCGGAGATTTGCAATAGGAAGTTAAAAAAGAAAAGTTTTCAAATGCTTTCTATTGTTTTCATAAAATAGCAGAGGCAGGCTCATCTATTCACTCATGCATTTAATAAATACTATGAGATTTCTTGTCGTGTACCAGGAATACTGTTAGATGCTTGGAATAAAATGTTGAGCAAAAAGAAATACAATCCCTGCTGCTATGGAACTTTTGGTCTAACTGATACATTAGCCTTGGGAAAAAGACGTAACAATAAACATACATCTGCAGAAGGATTTTGTTTGTTTTCTGTGACAATGCTTTGCACATAATTAGTGCTCAATGAATATTTTTGAATGAATAAATGAATGAGTGAGTGAATTGGAGGAAAACAGTGAAAGTCAAAATCACTCAGTCGTGTATGACTCTTTGGGACCCCATGGACTATGGAATTCTCCAGGGCCAGAATACTGGAGTAGGTCACTGTTCCCTTCTTCAGGGGATCTTCCCAACCCAGGGATTGAACCCAGGTCCCCCACATTGCAAGCAGATTCTTTACCAGCTGAGCCACCAGAAAAGCCCAATGAGTGAGTTAACTGTAGGAAACAGTGATAGGTTTGACACCATTTAAGGTTTTAGGTAGTGAGATCCTTTGTTGGAGAAGTTGGGAATGGTGTCTGAGTTCACTTTATCATTGGACCTTGAAGGTTTTTGGTATTTCAGAATTTTATCACCTAAGTGATTGAAAGCTACTCAATATTTTAAGTGACACAATATCCTATTCACCCACGTATTAAAAAAAAATTGTCTCCTCTGGAAAAATCTCTACTAGCCTCCATTAAAAGGAGATCCTCATCATTATTTATTGTTACATGATTTATATTTATCATATCCTAACATATATATATTTGGGCTTCCCTGGTAGCTCAACTGGTAAAGAATCTGCCTGCAATGCAGAAGACCCCAGCTCAATTCCTGGGTCAGGAAGATATGCTGGCCAAGGGATAGGCCACCCCACTCCCGTATTCTTGGGCTCCCCTAGTGACTTATTACATAGTTTACTTTAGTCCCTTTTTACTACATGATATTTGTATTTTGTCTGTCAACTTAAAAGCTATCAGCTGCAAGTAGCAAAAGTTGAATTAATAAGGGCTTAAACTATGGGGAGATTTATCATTCCACTTAACAAGAAGGCTGTGGGGGTGAAGCAGCTGCTGGCATCAGTTCATCTGTTCAACAAACCACCAGGATCTGTTCTTTTATTCTCCTCTATGGTCCCTAGTGTTTGACTTTGTCCTTCTTTTATCACCTAATGCTTATAATAGGACCACCACATTTGTAGCATCAAATCTGTATTTCAAATAAGATAACATAGCAAAGGCAGCAAGATAAAGCTCTTTTCTTCCATGTGTGTAAGGAAATAAATGTTTTGCCAAAAGCTTCCTAGCACTTTTGCCTTTTAAGTTTTACTGGCTGAAGCTGGGCATATTGTTAGCATGATGGAAATCGGTGTGGGGAGGAGGAAGCTAGGAGAGGATAGGGAAGAGCTGTAAATCATCGTGGTCTTCTGTGTGTGTTCCTGGAGAGTGGTTTACCCACTCCAGTATTCTTGCCTGGAGAACCCCATGACCAGAGGAGCCCGGCAGGCTACAGACCATGGCGTCACTAAAGTTGGACACGACTGAGCAACTAAACCACCATCACCACCGTGTGTATTCTAGTATTCCTCGTTCCTTGACTCTGTGAGGACGTTAACACTTTAACTCATTTATCTTGCTGTGAACATGATTGTGCCTAGTTCTGTTGAACAGTCTGAAATGGAATTATATTGGATCATCTTTTCTGTGCTTAAAAGCTACCTCTTGGGGTCTGAGGAATTAACAATGATTGATTTAAAACAGAGGAAAGAGGAAACCACACCATCACTCCTTCTTAAAAGTGGTTCTGAATCATTTGTTGAGTTAAATGATATCTAACAATCTGCTGTTTATTTGTCAGGCTTCCCTACCAATTGTAGACCCAAATAGCAAATTATGTTTTATTATTATTACCAATGGATTCATATAGATTTTTAATACTGCCACAGACCCTAAATAAAATACCAAATTTTTACCAGACTTTTTTGAAGTATTAAAACTGACAAGAGTACAGAAAACCAACTTCTTTTGCAAATACAATGATTATAGCACATCTGGCATCATTTCTGCTAGCCCTGCTGTTTTTCCTCAGTGGGGACTTGGGCTCCAGATGTTGTGGATGCAGTTGGATGGTCACCCACAGTCTATCACCCCAAGGCACAGGAACCAGAGCCAAAACCGAATCAAAATGTCTGATGCCAAAAATGTTCAGAACAGCAGAAGTGCCTCAAAAGCAAATGATCAGGTCCTGAATGATCAAAAGTCAATTTTATAGAAATGTTTCATTTATAAAATTATTCAAAGAAAATATACATTGCTTATTCTGTTTCTAGAAAACATCTATAAATTTTATTATGAGGTTTATTAGCATCATAAAATACAATATCATAAATATTATCTCTTATTTTATCCTCTAGATCTTACAGAAAGTTGTTTTACTTCAAGTAAAGTTGGTATCTATATTTTTATATGTGTATATATATATATATATATATATATATATATATATATATATATATATATATATATATATATATATATATATATACATATATATGTGTGTGTGTGTACATATATGTATCTGGAAAGTAAGTGTGCTTAAATATCATAAAACACATTTTTGTGAATAGAGCTAATTTTACTGTATTGTGTTCCCTCTTCTCTCCCAGCTCAAGAAAATTTCATAAATAATTGCCTCTGGAAAACCAAGGTTTAGACTTGTTAGTGGCCCTTTTCCTAGTTTGTTACAGTACCATAATAAGATATTTCTCTATTTTTTTCTTATTGAAATCACATCCTGAGTTACTACACTTCTCTTTAATCTATTTCCTTCTATATTGTTTAGCTCTCCTGCTAATTACTTCTCATAATGTCATGATTAAAAGTAAATTAAGGAAATTCCCTGGTGATCCGGCTGTAAGGACTCTGTGTTTTCATTGCCAAAGGTGCAGGTTCAGTCCCTGGTCTGGGAATTAAGATCCACGAAGCCACATGGCAAGGCCAAAAAGTAAAGTTTGATTTAAGAAAAAAAAGGTAAATGAATACAGTAATTAATTCAGAAGGTATGATTAAAAGTGAAATCATCTAATATGTTTACATATTATAATTCATTTCATATTTAATCGACTCACAGCTTCTATATTAGTTTCCCATTGCTGCTATGACAAATTAACACAATCCAACATAATCTCTGCATCTCAAGGTCATTGACTCAATTACACATACATAATTGTGTAGCTTTACAATGAAAAGTTACATATTCATAGATTTGGAGGATTGAAACAGGAACATCTTTTGGCCTCCATTATTCTACCCACCCAACCTTCTCGATCAGTTGTTACATAAAATTATCATATAATTATATGATATTATAGTTAGTTATGTGAGGGATTACTAATGAAGAATCACATAGCTAGCTATAACTATAAACTCACATAACTGTTACCAACCAGATGTTGACCTTCTAGATATGAGCTGAAAACATATATATAAAAAAATTGAAGAAATAAAGTGTATGCAGTCAATTTTATATACTTTATTCTGGGAAAAATGTATTGATCCTTACTTCATTAATAATTATTTTGGTTTGAATTTTTCTTAACCACAGAGATTTAAATGTAGAAGATTATAAAAGAAGATGCTGATTTTCACAGAAGCAGTTGTGAGAAGTAGAAACTAAGAAACTGATCATCTTCCTGGGGCCAAGGGTTAAATCCCAAAGAGTCAATAACCTCTTAAAGTCATATGTAAATTTTAAAGTCACAGGTAGAAACCTTATTGAAATTTTACCATATCCCTAAGGGATATGGATTTCCCAAACAAACTCAGTACCAATGTGAAACAAAAAAAGCAAAATTACCATAAATGTTAATATTTACTTAATCCCATTAAAGAAACTCAACAAGATGACTGATTTACATTTCAGAAATACTTCTATGCAAGATTCCTCAAATAAAGTAATTATTTTATTTCAAACAGGAAGCACTTGCTATCTGAAATATTTGCTTTTATGAAATATGGTACCAGGGATACCAAATGCAGTTTTTCTCTGTTATTAAACTGGCAACATTCTCTTGGAGACACTAAATCATTTGCTAATAATTTCACAATTTTACACATAAAAGGGACCATTCTATAGACAGTAAGCATTATGAAAAAACACATTAAAAATATGTTCATGTAGTAGAACTTCAACCTTGAAGCTTGAGTGGGGTTTGTGGTTATACATTAGGCTAAAGTTAAAGCTGTATTTGGGCTGTCAGGAATACACACATTTGACTAAAGACAATGTGGAGATTCTGTTGATAACTAATTTTTGTCTTTCTTGTCTCAAATTATTAACAATTCTACTTTGAATCTAATTGCATCCTGATTTTTATGTGTATAAATAAATTAAGAATATGGAGTGGGTTATTTTATAAAGTGTTAAGTTTTCATTAGCTCTAGAATTTATGGAATCTCCTCTTCTTGACAAACAGAGATAGTCAGTTGTGAACATTATTTTAACTTTTGACTTCATTTTGCATTTATACAGCTTGAGGTATGCTTTTCCCATCTGCTCTTCCATGGATCTCTACTTATCTTTCTCTGTTTACTTTTGTTGGGAGTTAAGCTATGAAAAATTTAATTTGACTATATATTTTTCTTTCTTTGAAATTTTGGATATAAGCAATCAATCTTCACAGCCCATTGTGTTGCCATGAATTAAATTAGTTGTCAAGTGAGAAGACTATCAGCTCAAATGCTTGATTTTACAATATGCCCATTATATAGAAGAATTACCTTAGTTGCTGCTCATCTATCATTTTCAAGCAGTCTTTTTATTTTATTTTATTTTTTTAATTTTTTTATTAGTTGGAGGCTAATTACTTCACAACATTTCAGTGGGTTTTGTCATACATTGATATGAATCAGCCATAGATTTACACTTATTCCCCATCCCGATCCCCCCTCCCACCTCCCTCTCCACCCGATTCCCCTGGGTCTTCCCAGTGCACCAGGCCCGAGCACTTGTCTCATGCATCCCACCTGGGCTGGTGATCTGTTTCACCATAGATAGTATACATGCTGTTCTTTTGAAACATCCCACCCTCACCTTCTCCCACAGAGTTCAAAAGTCTGTTCTGTATTTCTGTGTCTCTTTTTCTGTTTTGCATATAGGGTTATCGTTACCATCTTTCTAAATTCCATATATATGTGTTAGTATGCTGTAATGGTCTTTATCTTTCTGGCTCACTTCACTCTGTATAAGGGGCTCCAGTTTCATCCATCTCATTAGAACTGATTCAAATGAATTCTTTTTAATGGCTGAGTAATATTCCATGGTGTATATGTACCACAGCTTCCTTATCCATTCATCTGCTGATGGGCATCTAGGTTGCTTCCATGTCCTGGCTATTATAAACAGTGCTGTGATGAACATTGGGGTGCACGTGTCTCTTTCAGATCTGGTTTCCTCAGTGTGTATGCCCAGAAGTGGGATTGCTGGGTCATATGGCAGTTCTATTTCCAGTTTTTTAAGAAATCTCCACACTGTTCTCCATAGTGGCTGTACTAGTTTGCATTCCCACCAACAGTGTAAGAGGGTTCCCTTTTCTCCACACCCTCTCCAGCATTTATTGCTTGTAGACTTTTGGATAGCAGCCATCCTGACTGGCGTGTAATGGTACCTCATTGTGGTTTTGATTTGCATTTCTCTGATAATGAGTGATGTTGAGCATCTTTTCATGTGTTTGTTAGCCATCTGTATGTCTTCTTTGGAGAAATGTCTGTTTAGTTCTTTGGCCCATTTTTTGATTGGGTCATTTATTTTTCTGGAATTGAGCTGCAGGAGTTGCTTGTATATTTTTGAGATTAATCCTTTGTCTGTTTCTTCATTTGCTATTATTTTCTCCCAATCTGAGGGCTGTCTTTTCACCTTACTTATAGTTTCCTTTGTAGTGCAAAAGCTTTTAAGTTTCATTAGGTCCCATTTGTTTAGTTTTGCTTTTATTTCCAATATTCTGGGAGGTGGGTCATAGAGGATCTTGCTGTGATTTATGTCGGAGAGTGTTTTGCCTATGTTCTCCTCTAGGAGTTTTATAGTTTCTGGTCTTACATTTAGATCTTTAATCCATTTTGAGTTTATTTTTGTGTATGGTGTTAGAAAGTGTTCTAGTTTCATTCTTTTACAAGTGGTTGACCAGTTTTCCCAGCACCACTTGTTAAAAGAGGTTGTCTTTTTTCCATTGTATATCCTTGCCTCCTTTGTCAAAGATAAGGTGTCCATAGGTTCGTGGATTTATCTCTGGGCTTTCTATTCTGTTCCATTGATCTATATTTCTGTCTTTGTGCCAGTACCATACTGTCTTGATGACTGTGGCTTTGTAGTAGAGCCTGAAGTCAGGCAGGTTGATTCCTCCAGTTTCATTCTTCTTTCTCAAGATTGCTTTGGCATTAGAGGGTTTTTTGTATTTCCATACAAATTGTGAAATTCTTTGGTCTAGTTCTGTGAAAAATACCGTTGGTAGCTTGATAGGGATTGCATTGAATCTATAGATTGCTTTGGGTAGAATAGCCATTTTGACAATATTGATTCTTCCAATCCATGAACACGTTATGTTTCTCCATCTGTTTGTGTCCTCTTTGATTTCTTTCATCAGTGTTTTATAGTTTTCTATGTATAGGTCTTTTGTTTCTTTAGGTAAATATACTCCTAAGTATTTTATTCTTTTTGTTGCAATGGTGAATGGTATTGTTTCCTTAATTTCTCTTTCTGTTTTTTTCATTGTTAGTATATAGGAATGCAAGGGATTTCTGTGTGTTAATTTTATATCCTGCAACTTTACTATATTCACTGATTAGCTCTAGTAATTTTCTGGTAGAGTCTTTAGGGTTTTCTATGTAGAGGATCATGTCATCTGCAAAGAGCAAGAGTTTCACTTCTTCTTTTCCTATCTGGATTCCTTTTACTTCTTTTTCTGCTCTGATTGCTGTGGCCAAAACTTCCAACACTATGTTGAATAGTAGTGGTGAGAGTGGGCACCCTTGTCTTGTTCCTGATTTCAGGGGAAATGTTTTCAATTTTTCACCATTGAGGGTGATGCTTGCTGTGGGTTTGTCATATATAGCTTTTATTATGTTGAGGTATGTTCCTTCTATTCCTGCTTTTTGGAGAGTTTTAATCATAAATGAGTGTTGAATTTTGTCAAAGGCTTTCTCTGCATCTATTGAGATAATCATATGGTTTTTATCTTTCAATTTGTTAATGTGGCGTATTACATTGATTGATTTGTGGATATTAAAGAATCCTTGCATTCCTGGGATAAAGCCCACTTGGTCATGGTGTATGATTTTTTTAATATGTTGTTGGATTCTGTTTGCTAGAATTTTGTTAAGGATTTTTGCATCTATGTTCATCAGTGATATTGGCCTGTAGTTTTCTTTTTTTGTGGCATCTTTGTCTGGTGTTGGAATTAGGGTGATGGTGGCCTCATAGAATGAGTTTGGAAGCTTACCTTCATCTGCAATTTTCTGGAAGAGTTTGAGTAAGATAGGTGTTAGCTCTTCTCTAAATTTTTGGTAGAATTCAGCTGTGAAGCCATCTGGTCCTTGGCTTTTGTTTGCTGGAAGATTTGTGATTACAGTTTCAATTTCCTTGCTTGTAATGGGTCTGTTAAGATTCTATTTCCCCTGGTTCAGTTTTGAAAGTTATACTTTTCTAAGAATTTGTCCATTTCATCCAAGTTGTCCATTTTATTGGCATAGAGCTGCTGGTAGTAGTCTCTTATGATCCTTTGTATTTCAGTGTTGTCTGTTGTGATCTCTCCATTTTCATTTCTAATTTTGTTAATTTGGTTTTTCTCTCTTTGTTTCTTAATGAGTCTTGCTAATGGTTTGTCAATTTTGTTTATTTTTTCAAAAAACCAGCTTTTAGCTTTGTTGATTTTTGCTATGGTCTCTTTAGTTTCTTTTGCATTTATTTCTGCCCTGATTTTAAGATTTCTTTCCTTCTGCTAACCCTGGGGTTCTTCATTTCTCACTTCTCTAATTGCTTTAGGATGTAGAGTTAGGTTATTATTTTGGTTTTATTGTTGTTTCTTGATGTAAGCCTGTAATGCTATGAACCTTCCCCTAGCACTGCTTCTACAGTGTCCCATAGGTTTTGGGTTGTTGTGTTTTCATTTTCATTCATTTCTATACATATTTTGATTTCTTTTTTGATTTCTTCTATGATTTGTTGGTTATTCAGAAGCGTGTTATTTAGCCTCCATATGTTTGAAGTTTTAACAATTTTTTTCCTGTAATTGAGATCTAATCTTACTGCACTGTGGTCAGAAAAGATGACTGGAATGATTTCAATTTTTTTGAATTTTCCAAGACCAGATTTATGGCCCAGGATGTGGTCTATTCTGGAGAAGGTTCCGTGTGCACTTGAGAAAAAGGTGAAGTTGATTGTTTTTGGGTGAAATGTCCTATAGACATCAATCAGGTCTAGCTGGTCCATTGTGTCATTTTAGTTTGTGTTTCCTTGTTAATTTTCTGTTTAGTGATTCTATCCATAGTGTGAGTGGGGTATTAAAGTCTCCCACTATTATTGTGTTACTATTAATTTTCCTCTTTCATACTCGTTAGCGTTTGCCGTACATATTGCGGTGCTCCTATGTTGGGTGCATATATATTTATAATTGTTATATCTTCTTCTTTGATTGATCCTTTGATCATTATGTAGTGTCCTTCTTTGTCTCTTTTCACATCCTTTATTTGAAAGTCTATTTTATCTGATATGAGTATTGCGACTCCTGCTTTCTTTTGGTCTCCGTTTGCATGAAATATTTTTTTCCAGCCCTTCACTTTCAGTCTGTATGTGTCTCTTGTTTTGAGGTGGGTCTCTTGTAGACAGCATATATAGGGGTCTTGTTTTTGTATCCATTCAGCCAATCTTTGTCTTTTGGTTGGGGCATTCAACCCATTTACATTTAGGGTAATTATTGATAGGTGTGGTCCCGTTGCCATTTACTTTGTTGTTTTGGGTTCACGTTTATACAGCCTTTCTGCATTTCCTGTCTAGAGAAGATCCTTTAGCATTTGTTGAAGAGCTGGTTTGGTGGTGCTGAATTCTCTAAGCTTTTGCTTGTCTGTAAAGCTTTTGAATTCTCTTTCATATCTGAATGAGATCCTTGCTGGGTACAGTAATCTGAGTTGTAGGTTATTCTCTTCATTTACTTTCAGTATGTTCCTGCATTCCCTTCTGGCCTGGAGGGTTCTATTGATAGATCAGCCTGTTTCCCCCATTATGGGAAGAAATCCTTTGTGTGTTATTTGTTGTTTCTCCCTTGTGCTTTTATTATTTGTTCCTTGTTTCATCTTTGTTAATTTGATTAATATGTGTCTTGGGGTGTTTTGCCTTGGGTTTATTCTGTTTGGGACTCTCTGGGTTTCTTGGACTTGGGTGGCTATTTCCTTCCCCATTTTAGGGAAGTTTTCAGCTATTATCTCCTCGAGTATTTTCTCATGGCCTTCTTTTTGTCTTCTTCTTCTGGGACTCCTATAATTCGAATGTTGGGGTGTTTCACATTGTCCCAGAGGTCCCTGAGGTTGTCCTCATTTCTTTTGATCCTTTTTTCTTTTTTCCCCTCTGCTTCATTTATTTCCACCATTTTATCTTCTACCTCACTTATCCTATCTTCTGTCTCCGTTATTCTACTCTTGGTTCCCTCCAGAGTGTTTTTGATCTCATTCATTGCATTATTCATTTTTAACTGACTCCTTTTTATTTCTTCTAGGTCTTTATTAAACATTTCTTGCATCTTTTCAATCTTTGTTTCCAGGCTATTTATCTGTAACTCCCATTTTGTTTTTCAAGATTTTGGATCATTTTTATTATCATTGTTCTAAATTCTTTTTCAGGTAGATTCCCTATCTCCTCCTCTTTTGTTTGACTTGGTGGGCATTTTTCATGTTCCTTTACCTGTTGGGTATTTCTTTGCCTTTTCATCTTGTTTAGATTGCTGTGTCTGGAGTGGGCTTTCTGTATTCTTGAGGTCTGTGGTTCCTTTTTATTGTGGAGGATTTCCCCAATGGGTGGGGTTAGACGATTGGCTTGTCAAGGTTTCCTGGTTAGGGATGCTTGCGTTAGTGTTCTGGTGTGTGGAACTTGATTTCTTCTCTTTGGAGAGCAATGGAGTGCCCAGTAATGAGTTCTGAGATGGGTCTATGTGTTAGGTGTGACCTTGGGCAGCCTGTATGTTGATGCTCAGGGCTATGTTCCTGCGTTGCTGGAGAATTTGCGTGGTATGTCTTGCTCTAAAACTTACTGGCTCTTGGGTGGTGGTTGGTTTCAGTGTAGGTATGAAGGCTTTTGGACACTTATTACTTAAAGTTCCATGTAGTCAGGAGTTTTCTGGTGTTCTCAGGTTTTGGGCTTAAGTCTCTTGCCTCTGGATTTCAGTTTTATTCTTCCTGTAGTCTCAGGACTTCTCCAACTATACAGCACTGATAAGAAAACTTCTAGGTTAATGGCGAAAAGATTCTCCCCCGTTAGGGACACCCAGAGAGGTTCACAGAGTTACATGAAGAAGAGAGGGAGGAGGGAGATAGAGATGAGCAGGAGGAGAAAAAGGGGGACTCAAGAGGAGAGAGACAGATCTACGCAGCTGTCTGTTCCCAGAGTGTTCTCCGTAGCCCAGTCACCTACAAAGATTCACAGAAATGGATTGGGAAGAGAAGGGGAAAGGAGGAAATAGAGGTGTTCTGAGGTAGAAAACAGAGAGTCAAGATTGGGAGAGAATAATCTTTGGTTTAAAAATAGGGCTTCTCTTCTTTTTTTTTTGTAAGGTTATAGTGTATTGAAAATGAAAGTTAAGGAGTAGTAGAGGAGTACTAGAGGACTTTAAAAGAAATAAGAGAAAAAGAAAAATAGAAAATAGAAGAGAAAAAGGAAAGAAAAAAAAGAAGAAAAAAGAAAAAAAAGAAAAAAAAAGAAAGAAAAGAAAAAAAAAAGAAAGAAAAAAATTTTTTTTTTTCCCTAATCAAAAAAATCATAAAAATCTATGGAAATGAAAGTTAAGGAGTAATGGGGGAGTAATAGGGGATTTTAAAGGAAAATAAAAGAGAAAAAATAAAAAAGAAAAAACAAAAAAAAGAAAAAAAAAAAGAGAAAAAAGTAAAATTATATCTAGGAGTTTCTCTGGACCTGTTGCGGTCAGTGTGGGTTCGGCTCAGTTTCAGATAGCTCCTCGTTCCAGCTTACGCTTCTCGATATCTACAGGCCCCTCCGGTGTAGTCAGTGTTTCCTAGAGGGATTTTAATCTGTTGCACCAGTCCCTTCTGAAGCGGTTCCCTTTGTTTATTTGGCTTCTGTTTGCCGGTCTCTTCAGTGCCTCATTTCCGCCCTGACACAGGCGGGCGGAGGTGGTCTCTTATTCAGGTAGCTAGTTCCCTCGCGCTGCGGGGAGGGACTGGCGCTTCGGGGAGGGGCTGGCGCTGCTTTCTCCCTCTGCGCTGCTCAGGCTCCCGGCTGCTCT